>NW_027117389.1:3187500-3787500 GCF_038362705.1 Apiospora aurea
AGCGTACGCGGACAGGCGATACCGGGACAGGAAGGACGTAGTGAGAGCACACCCCGAAGCGGAGGTTCGCTCCTGGATAGTCGGTTCGCTCCGACACCACCCAGCACGGCGCCTAGCGTACCATTGGGGCGCTCCAAGAGCCAGCTAACGCTTCTGCTCGAGCGCCAAAACGAGAAGAAGCCTCGCCGATGAGAGCTTATTGTTACGTTACGTAAGGAGAGTCACGCCCTTATCTACATTGGGTGTGCGGGCGGACGGCCACACCATAATGGCCATCGGTATTATCATTCATCAGCCGAACATAGATGTGGTTTTCATGAGAGTTTTGAATATTTGTCACAAAAGACTTAGAGAGGGGGTTGTGGTGTACTGTATTCCTTTTAGTTTGTTGTATCGGATACATTGGGGTAGCGTGTTAGTATTATAGGTGGCTTGGCAATCATACATTTGCATCGCGGCGGCGTTTCGTCTTGCCATAGGGTCTTTACCGGCTCTCCCAAGGAGGCCTATCCATATAGCGTCAAGAGTTTGCCATCTTGTTTTCGCTTTCGGGCATATCCTTTCCAAGCGCTCAAGTGATCTTCAATGTGTCTTGGTATTGTGTACCGGGGCCGTAGTAGTAGGCATAGGCATGTAGGCATGCAGTCGTTCCCCGTCGGCAATACGTCTGACCCCTGAGAGAGAAAAAAAGCGGTTGCCAACCGCCATCCCGGTAACAAGGAGCAAGGCCATGGGATTTCGAATTGATTGCATTTTGCCATTTTGTGACGAGTACATGCCTAGACATACTCCATAGACCGGCACCAACAACAACCACCTCAACACACACGCACACACGGCTTGCACGAGCAAATACAATAGGTAAGTATGTGTCCGTTTCTAGTCGTCGTCATCATCATCATAAGCAGTGGCAGAAGAATTGGAGATTTCGGTTCACCGACTTTTTGGAGGCCAGTGCAGCTGGGCAACCCACGCAACTGGGCTGACAAACTTGCGGGCTGGGTTAGGTACGTCCTCTCTGGAGCTGTTTCAAGATGCGTGGAGAAATACGCCCAAGCATCAAGATTGGTTGATTGATTAGTCGATATATGTGCTACATAATACACTACATGGAGGTGTAGTATGCTAGGTACATACCGGCCTGTCAAGAAACAGTCCCATTTTTTTTCTCTTTTCTCAACGCAAGGGGATTTGGAATAGCAGATGGACTATAAATAGGTACATGTCTATACAAACTCTATTAAACTACGTTACTACGTCTCATCTCACCTCATACTACCCATTCATAAGCCCACTCGTATACTGTAAGCCTCTATCTAGCACCCAGTATTAAACTGCGCACTGGAAAGGGGGGGAGTGTCGCAATATAATCAAGACTACAAATCTCGACATCCCACGACGGGTGATGACAGCGCATGACAAGAATGTGGGGTACGATGATGCCTTTCTCTTGTTTTTGCCTCGTTTCTTCTTCTTCTTCTTCTCCTAACACCCCTTGCCACCACCACCCCTCCTCCCCTTCCTCCCCCCACATCGTCCCCCACGCTCTGACACCATCCATCAACTCCAGGAGTGTATTTGTGTGTATGGGTGGGTGGCTGGGTGGATGGCTGGGCCCTGCCTACCTGCTTGCCTGCCTGTTTACCCCAGTTCCCGAAAGACAATGACAGCGTGACTGTCAAAGGGCTAATGCAGCGCTGTGTATGTGTGCATTTGCTTCTTTCGTCTCGTCTGTCTGTCTCACCCACACACTCAGACACATGGGACGGACGGACGGACGGGCTCCCTCTCCCTCCCTCCTTCCTTCCTTCCTGTCCCCCTTACACTGCAGGCAGGCAGGCAGTTCGTACTTAGCTTTGAATTGGTGGTGATGGCGGTGGCGCGCCCATTGGGCAATTGATGACATGTTGGTGGCGGCCCGCAACCGGTGAGACAAAACAGCGAGGAACAAGAGGGTGGATGTGCTTTTCTTCGGGAGGTGTTGCCTCTTGACGTGAGGAGATAGGGCTGTACCTGCCTGATCTCGCCCAGAAGTGACTACATACGTGTACTTAGAGTCGGGCAAGGTGATCGAATTGACCAATATGAAGAGCGGGCCGGTTCTTGTGGCGTTGAGTATTGACGTGCGACAACATCCCGAATGCCATCACCAAGCCAGCTTGATACCGTGGCACTCCACCGCCTGCGATCAATCTCCCATGCGAGCAAGGGTTGCACGTGATCAGCGCAACAACACATACCCGGATTTGATCAATCAAAATAAATAAATACGAGAAAAACTAGAATCGATTCGCTTTCATTATGGGATGCTTTCCCGCTCTACGTTGCGCGCGTCGGTCCATTAGTCGTAGCTAAGGAACTCGAAAAGCAACGCCTGCGGAGTTTAGTCGACTCAGCTGTTCCGAGTAAACTCCCAAACCGTATCCTCTTTGTGTCGCTCCCCACGACTGAACGCCCTTATACGAAGTTGTAGTACAATTTTATCATTCTCCCGCATCAAACCCCTTTCCTTTCACAGGCAGGGAAGAGGCTTTTTAGGTAACGGTGTAGCCGCCGTCGACACGCAGGTCTGCGCCCGTGACATACTGAGAAGCGTCAGACAGCAGGAATGCTACAGGGCCCATCAGATCGACTGGCAGGCCCATCTTGCCCTGGGGAATGAGAGAGGTCCACTGGCGCTTCAGGTCCGGGTTGTCGTCTAGAATCTTCTCCGTGCTGTACAGTCGTCAAGATCAGCTTCACTCTTTGCCTTCCAACAGCTTTCCCGACTAGGGGGTGCGAAACTTACAGTGCAGTCAGCATATAACCGGGGGAGATGCAATTGACTCGGATACCGGCATGTGCCCACTCGACAGCCAAAGATGCTGCCATGTGTCGAACAGCCGCCTTTGCGGCATTGTAAGGACTGGAAGTCGGTTAGTGACGCGTCTCCTTTCCTAAAAATACAGCATTCATCCATCCATGTGTCCGTTCTGTCACATAGGGGATCGGGTTGGGCCAAACTCACGCTTGAGGCTGGGGCACGTTAACAATGCTTCCACTCATGCTTCCGATAAAGACCATGCTTCCCGCGGCCTTGCGTTCCATGAGGTGCTTGGCGACATTGATGGCGAAAAGGTAAGTGCCGTCCACATTGACATTCCACAGCTTGCGCATGCGGTCAATGGGGTAGTTAATGGCATCGTAGTTCTCTGTGAATCCGGCGCTGGTAACGAGGTTGTCAATTTTGCCGTGCTCGGCGATGATGCCTTCAATGCATTCGTGGACACTATCCGCGTCCGAGACATCGGCATAATGAGCAGTTACCTTGGGCACTCGGGAGGCGCCCGGGTTCTCTCTACGGTAGAGATCAATAAGCAGGGCCGCCTGTCTCTCGGCCTCTTCCTCTATATATGGGCAATGCCCCTGGTCAGCTACTGTGCCCAACACATGGCCCAATAATGGAATGGCAGACAATTGCATTATGGGACGAAAAAGGGCTTGGCCCATATTGAGACTGGGAGCCCGAGCACATTGCTTACAATGCAATTTGCATTTTCCTCTCTCTCTCGAAGCAATGTGCCATGGCTCAGTTGGCTTCCATTCCCATCTGGGAGTCTCACCACAACCAGGGTTTGAACGGGAACAGGTAGTTATGGGGGTACAACGGGGAGACTCACTGTTCATATCCACGATGGCGAGGTTAGCACCAGAGATAACCATACCTTGGCCCATAACGAGGCCCAAGCCGCGAGCACCACCAGTGACGACACCGGTCTTGCCCTCGAGCGAGAACGATGCCAAGGTGCGCTTCATATGATCGCCACCACGGCCCGTGACAGGCTTACTGGCGGGGAGCTCGCCCTCCTCTGGATACTCGACCGTAATGTTCTCATCGGTACGGGCGAAGGATCCAGGATGGGGTGAGTTGGGTTTCTTGTTGCTGCCGCCGCTGTTATCGCGAAGTGTGCGAGTGGTGTGGAAAGAAGCAACAGCTGCCACGGTCTTGGAGGCAGGTGTGTTGGTCCGAATGGGCGCAGCAGCAACCGATCGCAAGATCTGGGACGAAGCCCGCAGGACAGATCGCGAGACCATCTTGACGGAGGTACAGTGCTTGTGTTATTGCCTATGGCGATAGTGCAAAAAAATTGTCGCTTCAGTTATGCTTGCTCCTTGGTTGGACTCTCTGGAGTGTTGTTTAGCGTGTCGAACTTTGTTGCGTAGGTGAGGGCTGGAATGGGTGAATGACGTAGAAGTGAATGCAGTATGCACCTAGGTCAAGATCAGAGTAGGTAGGTAGCTACCTAGGTAGGGCAGTCACTGGAGTTGTGAAGCAGCTCTTTCAAGCTTCAGGTTGCTCAAGCAGTTCGGCTGTGGCAGTAGTACACAGCACCGAGTGGATGTGCGTGTGGTTAGGATTGGAGAAGGAGGATGAGCTCCAGGCGAGAAAGCTAGTGCTGGATCGTGAGATCAGCTGAACTGGGTGATTGCGGTGCCGGTTGTTGATCGATCGATCAAATTGAATTGAATGGGTTGGGTGGCGTATGAGAAGTCACGATAGGATGGGGCCGATCGTTCAATGATTACAACAGAAGTATCAAATATGTATACGTATCAATGTTTTGAAGTACTGGTCTAGAGAAGAAGAAGAAGAAGAAGAAGAAGAAAAAAGCCAAAAGGGCAGGAAGGGGGAGCGCAGAAGGGCGATCATCCAGGACTTTAAAGCATGGGAAGCATGAACACAGCATCCCAGCCAAGGGAAGACACTGATTTCACCTACTCAGACATAATCCCGTGCAACAGGAAAACAAGAAAAACAATAAAAAAAAGAGAGAGAGAGACCAGGGCCTCAAAATCTCACGATCCTCGTCCCCTCCCCTCGTGCGTGTCTCTCCGGTCCGGCGTGCGCTAACCCTGTTCCCCCCCAGGCAAAATCGCTAGGCAGACAGGCAGGCATCGTATCAGCTGGGCGCATGGGATGAGATGATGGGAGAAGAGAGGTGATGTGCTCCTGTGCTGTGCTGTGCTGTGCTGTGCTGTGCTGTGCTGTGCTGCCGTGTGATGTGTAAGTAGGTAAGAGGTATGTAGGTAGGCAAGTAAGTGCTGGCTACATGGATGGAAGTCACATCCTGTGCCCCTCCTTTTTATCTTCCCTGCTGTGCCGGTAGCTACGATCGCCGTCCCGGCCGACCCAGGCCCAGGTACTTCTGGGGCTTCTGGGGGGGCAACTGAAGCTACAGAAGCTGTGGTGGGGCCCCTCCAGCTGGGGTAGAGGCTAAGGGCAGCTGGAGCCAGCCAATCTGGAGCTCGGGATGGGGGCATGTGGAAACGGGGAAGCCGGCAAGCATTACCCACAGCGACATTCGGGTAAGCCCAATGGAAGTGCCAGCCGCTATTCCAGGCTCCCAAGGTTGCGGTACCGGCACTATCGTCTCTGGTCGGTAGCCATGTACCGGCCATTGGGTTGGGTTTGATCAATCATCAATCGCTTAATCAATCAATCAATCTGTACCTTGCGCCTGGTAACAAACATGCCCAACTGCCACCCATCGCCCGCTACCACCCAGCAGACCCTACCCTACCTCGCCTATGGTGCACCACATACATAGCCTTTCTCAGCACCTCCTGGATCTTCTGGGCATGCCTCTTGGCGCTGCACTCTGCAGAGCCAATTGACCAGAACGACTGGGCATTTGCCTGCCTGTCTGCCTGTCTGCCTGCGAGCCTCATTGTCATTAACCGGACAGACACTGCCGACTGCAACTGTAGCTAAGTTCAACCCCCACCATTGAGGTAAAAGTATGTATACGAAGGTGTGGAGTACCATCCTCGTAATGCCAACCTATTCACGACAATCGAAATCATGTCAGCTCAGCAAGCACCGAACCACATCAGCCAAACCCGACAAGAGAGAGAGGGAGAGAGGAGAGAGAGAGGAACGGCTGAAAAGGGGGGCCCGGCTTTGAATATCGCCAAGCCTAACAACTCGTAGATCCCTTGCAGATCTAGAACAGTCTTCTTGGGGTGGAGTACTACTACACGCGTCCGCATGCTCAACAAAAACCTGCGACCGCTTGCTTTTTGTCAGGTCACGATGTTTGGTTCCCCTACCGCTGTATCCGGGGGATGTCAGGACTCACTCCGTGGCGTGTGTGGCGGTCAACAGTAAATGGATGCAGCTGTTTCCCATCGATGCTTTCTCTGGTCGGTTGTCTGTCACACCATTCACAACCCCGAGCTTTCCCCATAGCATTTGTCTCTGTCGCTTGGTTTCCTCTATATACGATGATAGCAATAATCTCGTGGTCACGCATTGGGCGCGCCCATCAGCTGAAATAGCATATCTGTCGACATATTAAAGCAAATATCGATGCTGCCCCTTGTCCCAGTCGCATGTTTGGATTGAGTATGATTGACATGTTTCTTATTACTTTACAAGGCCTATTATTATTGGAAGGCTGCTCGCGCAGCGCCAAAGTGTGGCTCTCGTATTTTGCCCACACTCTCTTCCCATGCAAGTCAAACAGCAGATTTGGGTATGATCGCGAACTGAAAGAATCCCACTCCCAGGCTGGCTGTCGATGCGATATGGTATTCCTCGCCAGATACCTCTGTCCCTAACCCCCTATTCAAAAAGAGAAGAAAAGACGCATCAGTTGATGCTTCGTGGCGCTTCTATATATCTCATAAAGAGGAAGCCGTGAACCGTGACAGGCATCTCCCTCTCCGTGTCCCATGTCATAGTTTCGTTGACTTCGGTAAAATAGAAAAAATTACTCCTGTTGTTTGTAATTACTTAAGGCGAAACGGGCCGCTTCCGCACCAGAACCCGCCGTCCTTGACTGTCTTTGCCCGTGCGGCATAGTCCTCTTCCGGAGGAACACTAGTCGTCCAACCTGAACATTCTTCGCAATGCCCCGAACTTCTTCTTTTTCTTGTTGTGGTTATCGGGCCCAAGCACATCCTTGCTGTCGTATCCGGTGGGTTGGGCTACACCCGGCAGTCCCATGCTGGTGCTTCTCCTATCCGAGATGTTCGGTCGAGCCATCGGGCCGCCATTCACTCGTCCATCGGCAGTACTGGGTCTTCCGTTTTCACCCATGGCAGGAAGGGGCCAGCTGTCGTCACCCGAGCCCGGCCTTCGTTTCTGGAGCTTCGGGTTTTCGAGGACCCCGTCACCTCGGAGACCCCAAAACTCGTCTGCATCACGCTCTAACAGCGTGTCACGTCTTGCCGCACTTTCGGTCAATCCTCCACGTTGGATCTTCCCTGCTTGATCAGCTTTCTTATTCCTGCGCAGTATATTGCCCATGAAAGACCTGCGGCTTTTAGGGCTTTCAGTTGGCGTATAGGCAGGCTCGTGGAGTCTGGCACGTCCTGAACCCGACCTATTCAATGTTGAAGTTCCAATACCAGAACTTGATCGATGTTGAGGCATAGGACGGAACAACGCTGCGCTTTTGGGGCTGCGTAATGGGCTGGGCATCTGCATGGAATGATCATCACCGGAGTCGGGCAGGTTTGGAATCTCCTCGGTCTCTTCCACCACCGTAGAGCTTCTTTGGATTCTGGATGGAGCCGTCGCGGAATCCCGAAGTGTGCCTTTGGGCACTGGCCTGGTGGGAGGCAGTGGTGCGATGTCCTCTTCATCACTAGAGTCTGCAAATCGACTACGGAACGCAGGTGCACGAGGGCTATCGTCGTCACTAGAATCGTCACGAAGCCGGCTGGCTTGTTTCGATTTCTTGCCCGTTTTGCTCGAACGACCGAAGCTGGGGAATGGTATCGATGAGCGTTTGGAGTCTTGGCTTGACTCGCTGTTTGAACGAAGGGTACGGCGCATACCCAAGGCTACCGGTGGCCCGCCAGCAGCAATACTCGAGCCTCGACGGAAGGGCGATTCAGGGGGTGACATGGAGCGTAAGCTGAACCTGCCGGAACTTCGCTCAACGGGCGCTGCTGTTTCACTAGTAGGACCCTGTCGCATGGTGCTCCGGAATCCAAAGCCACCCGAGGAAGTAGCTCGCGAGCGCTTAAAACTGCTATCGCTGGCATCGGATCCGCGACGTTGCAGAGCTGGTTTCAAGCTCTTGGTGGTGGCATTTCCTGCAGATGCTGACGCGAGTGCAGAGTTTGTTGCCTTCTTTCCGGGTGCAGCTGTCTGGGGTCTCAAGGTCGTTTTTGACATCGAATTGGGTCGCTCAGTTGGGGCACTAATGTGTCGCGATGCGCGCCCATCAGCGTCTTCGCCTGTTGTCGCTCCGCGCATAGATTTGCGCATGCGGATTTCGCTGGAGACGGGCCTCGAGCTTTTAAGTTGCTTCGCAGGCTGCTCGGTTCGAAGTGAAGCACGCATACGCCCGCTTGGAGCAGTGGGGCTGTAGGAATCTTTTGTAGCCTCCGTACCAGGCTGGACCATGTAGTTCCTCTCGGGGTTGTTCGGCTGTGAAGGCTTGCTCCCAGAGGTCGGCGACTGCGCGTGTGCCATCTGAGCTACAGAAGTTGACTTGATCTGCTCAGCCGTCTTCTTTCTATTGCTGGGCCGACGTGTAGGAGTCTCGGCATCCGCATCATCCCCAGCTTCAATCATTGCCTCGCGTTCTAATTGACGTCGCTTCTCCGTAGTTAGACTTCGCCAATATGATTTGGCGGTTTCCCAGTCGTTCACAACGCCCTGCGTAGGCTCCGTAGAACCTTCCGCGTCCTTGATCACTTTCGACAGTAGATGGTCTCCCATGGGCTCCGATGCCATAGGCTTAACTGGACGTGGGGCTTCGATTGGTGCGGGCTCGGTCGGCGCGGTCTTTGATTCTTTGCTCAGAGGACTCTCTATGACGGCATTTAATGACTGGTATCCATCGCCCTCAATGTCAGAGAGATCTTCGTAGGCATCGCTATAGATGCTGGCATTGGATTCGTCATCCGAAGAATCAGAAGCGTCCGCAGCAGTGGGCCCCCTGGCAGGGGTTGTCTGAGGCAAGGCAGGAGTTTGAGCGGGATGTGCCTTTGCATCAGATTCGCGTAGCGCTTGGGTAGGACGGGGAACATCATCTGGCCCAACACTTTTCGCTATTGTATGGCCCAATGATCGGGCTTCCTCTGACTCATCTGGAAATTTCCCAGGCACTTCGAAATACTGCTGATGGTTTGATTTCGACTCGGACGGATGAGACTTGTCCATGATTGCCGGGCTGGGGTTCGTGATGGAAATAGAAGGCACCTGGTTATCTGGAAGCTCGATGGCCTTCTGTGGCTCTGTATGCCTCGTCCTATCGGGGCTCTTGTTCGGAATTGTTGGCACGCCCTCCAAGTTATCGTGGCTATCTGCCATAGTTGTCTGAGTGCTTGGTATCATTTCCCCGTCGCTTCCGCCAGTCAGCTCGTCATTCGACTGTCCGTCTTCACTGAACGAGCTAGCACTGTCTGAGTCGTACCGATGAGCTTCTGCAGATGTTACGACAGGTGGTAGCGGCTCTCTAAACCGGGAGATGTTTGCTGCATTACGCGAGGATTGGTCCTGGGCAAGAATAGAGCCTACAGCATGGTCATTTGACAGGGCAATCGTTGCATTGTCACGTGTGTCAGCCGAAAACGTAAAGCCAGCACCAGAGGGTCGCATCAAAGGTGAAGTTGGTCTTGCTGGTGAGTATCCAGACCCAGATGGACGTATCAAAGGTCGCTCTTCCTCGGGTTCCCGTGGCTTCTTCTCGCGAATGCTACCAAAACTTGGAAGAGCAGGTCGTGGCTTCATAATCTCATCGTCGTCTAACGAGAAGTCCTTTTTCTTGTTTTTGCCAATATTGCTATACCATGGCCGTTTGACTTGTTGGGGACTTGGTGCAGCTGGTGGATCTTCGTCTTCAGCTGGTGCAGACTCGCCAACAATCCTAGTGTTGTGGTCATCGAAGCTAACGCGGACTGACTTCTTGCGTGCAACCGAGACTTCCTTCTCAGGAGAAGTCACTCGCATATCAGAGCCCGTCTCAGAAGGCGATGCATCGCGTGTCGAAGGGTCGTGGTGCTTCAGCGCCGACTTGATCGGGGAAGCAGACCTTGGCAGAGGCGCATGGCGTACCGCTAGATTTTCTGAAGGAGTGGTTGCGAAACGTGCGGTCCGAGCCGGGCTGTTGGACGCTGAACGAGAAGTGCTGCCATTCCGTGAGAGCTCCGCTACTGGCTTGTTTGGCACGAATGCCACTTTCTGTTCTGCCGGTACCTCTCTTGGGAACTCTGAGGGAGCCTGGGGTTCGTTCCACGCACTAGAGGAAGATTCGCTTGCATCCTCAGCCATTGAATACAATGTCTGTTGCGTCGGAACGGAGTCTAAAGCTTGACGGACACCTTTTGACGTCGCATCCTCTTCGGGCACTTCCCTAACTACCGATGGTTTTCGACCGACTAACCTGCCGGAAGGGACCTCTGCAACCTGTACTGCACTGTCTCTAGCCTGTATGTTTGGTTCTTCTCGTTGGAGTTGCTGAACTTGGGGGAGCTGCGCCCAGTCAAGGTGGCTTGCTGAAGCATTTGTGGCATTGGCCTCGGCATATGATTGTTCATTAGTTGGAAGCTCTCTCCCATTTGGGGGCGTTGTAACGACCGGGGATTCACGGTTCAGAAACCCGCGTTCCTGTTCACTTGGCTCAACAGTGGTTCCCTTGACCCTGGCCACCGTCCCTTTGGATAGGTGGCTCCCGGAGCGTTGAACGCCCTGCTTCTTCTTCTTCGGCCCCTTTTCCGAAACTTCTTTTGTGTGATAGCTCACTTCCATCAGATCTAGTCGATCCGTTCTTGGCACCATTCTCCTCGAGTTGGGATCGTATACCAAAGCTTGATCAGGATTGCCCGGGAAAGAAGCCGGGAGGGAAGTCCTATTTGAATTCGAGGGTGAGATGCCCCATTGCTGGGTTCGATCGGTGGAAGGCGAGGGCGAAGGGGATGTCGCGCGAACCCGGCTCGGGTACGAAAAGTTGACAGAGTTCTGGCTGTCAGGACGCGCGGTAGAAGAGAGGCTTTCCGGTCGCCTTGACGATTTCCCAGTGTTGTTCATGGGCGCATCCGAGGTGCGCACATTGCTTGTGTCGCCCGATGGCTTTGTATACCAGGATGGCAGCTCCGTGCTTATTTTCTGGGACGCTGTACGAAAGTTTTGCATGCCTACCCCTGCCGTCGACGGGTTCCGCCCAATTGCGCTATTGCGGTGTCCATCTGGGATGGCAGGTACTGGCGGGTGTTGGCTCTGGCTCTGAGGCTCGCGACCATGTGGTGAGGGACTACGAAATGTCCTCTCGGTCATACTACCCGAACTGCCGCGTCGCTCCAATTTCGGCGTCCTCCTCCCGCCGGCGGGCGCGCTCGAGACGGAGGATATCGAGGGGCTCCGGCGCATAGTACGCTTCGTCTGAACTGCGCCAACATTCGTCGGGGTGTGAGGGCGAGCGCGCAACGCCGCAGCCGCAGCTGCCGACGAGAGCGAACGGTTGGGGTTCTGGCTGGACATGAAGGCGGCAGCAGCAGCTGTAGAGGCGTTGGGGTTGACGGGAGCAGGAGTGGAATGCTGCGAGGCAGACGAAGAAAGAAATATTAGTATCAGATATGATAAAGTTTGAGGCGCTTGGCGCTAGGCCAGACGGAATGCAAAGATACTGTCGTCACTATGGAGGGAAGCCGGTCATGTCGGGTCATCCCTGGCCCACCTCTCGACATGGCAGTGACTGCTAGTATGCGATAGTAGCCGCATACCGCATGTCCGGTACAACGAGGGCGCGGTGCTAGTAGGAGAGTGTACTCGCTAATTCCTGCGCGGGACAGGCACTGCCCTTCGCGACAAGACAAAGGGACAAGACATGTGTGAACAAACCAGAACGTACCGGATTGGGAGGCCCACGGCCACGGCGATTCCTCCTGGCGCCGAACATATTCGCTCAGCGGTAGCTAGATGTAGCTAGACTTGTTGAACAACGCGACCCTCTGGTCGTACGCGTATGAGACGACAAATGGCTCCAGGGCCCGGGGAGGGAGATTATAAGGCGGTCATATGGAATGAAATGATAGTGCGAAAGAACGAATAACCCTGTACTGAGCAAGGAAGAGAAAAAGAAAGGCTTCAGTATTCAACGCCCAACCTTCAGGAGACCTGCAGGCACTGATTGGACGGGTTGGGCAAAGGGCATACCACCATGCGACTAGTAGGTTAGGAAGGTTGACAAACAGCCGTCAAAGCCCAATTCTACCGGGCGAAGAAGCTGGAGGGAGAAATAGTTGGTAAAGGAAAAAGCAGACGAACCCGACGAGAACGGGGATTTGGACGATCGCGTGGGAAACAGATAGGAGCTTGGACGTAAAACAGACACCGAAAAGACGTGAGAGATGAGATGATCCCCTACCAGGTTGCCGATGATGCTGGTGGACCCCCTCGAGCGAGCTGTTTATTATTAGTATTTGTACTTCGGCCTTGGCACTCGCTTTCGCAATGGATGTCGACAAAGCAGAAGGACTTGACTCATATCCTGCCAACATACCTACCTACCTACAGATTGTAAGCGAGATTTTTTTTTTTTTTTTCAAACGGCATTTTGCTTCACTGCAGGCAGGTTATAGCCCTTCAATCCATCCCTTCAATGCCATCAAGGCTGCATTGCATAGAGGCAAAAAGGCCGCCACGCCCGTAGCCCATACAGTTTACACCTGCCGGGAGTTGAAACCACACGGTTGGCGGAAGGGAGAGGTACGTACGTGGGCCTAGAATGAAGGCGGGGCCACGGGGTGGCTTGGCGGCGGATCGGTCCAGCCCAATACCACTTTTGTTTTCTATTCCGGGTGATGTCATGTGGGATCAAGCTGGGTTAGACTGGCTGAATACATACATGTACATGATGGATTGTACATGGACAATGCAGAAGAGCGTATGGAATCACGGAACCACCTGCCACCTAACGATCCTCTGAGATGTGCTACACAGCGTGCACCACTTCTGCCCCATCCAGAAGGTTCCTGTATCCTCGTTGGACGGGAATAGCCATGGCATCCATTGGAGCCAATGCCTATTTCAACCACATGTCTTCTTGCCGTCGTCCTGGCTCGGTAGGACGCGCAGACACGTGTCCGTGTAAGTACAGTGCATATCACAAAATATCACAACCACCGTATTGGCCCCGAATGGTCCGCCGAAGCACACAGGCACACATATATCAGATATGCTAATGTTTCACGAATATGCAACCACACAAGGCTGCCTGGCTGCGTCCATGGGGGTAGAACACGTATCTAAAGCCTACTAGGTTTCTAAGTGACAGCTTTGTGCTCTAGTGACGATCAGGGTCAGACCATCCATCGAGTTGAACCCGGCATACCTAACCTACTTATGTACAGAGTAAGATGCGAGATCCATCCATCCATCCGTAGATAATCAGAGGAAACGCCATTAAATCTGAGGATTGCCCATTAGATTGAAAGCACCACGGGCATCTTGGTAAAGCAGCACAAGATCTATTATCGCACAGCAACCAGATTTATAGATGTGACCCCCGAAATGACGTCACTGGACCCCGGATTGGTCAGCAGTCACAAGAGACGCGGGAATTTGGTGCGGGAGCCATGACGTTGTATATCCAGGGTCTTGCAAACTAGCGACTTGCTTCATATATCGCAGCCGTCAACAACGCTGTCGGGACGTCCTGACAAGCACGATTCTATATACAGCATATGAATTTGGGGGAGGACAAGTCATACATTCACCATAACTCCTTCGTTTAGCAGAGATAGCGCAAGGCTTTCACGTGGGCTTATGAGACCCTTTGTCGCTCTGTTCGCTTATAATAGTGCCAAAAGTGAATCAAGTTGCTGACTTACCGAGCATCAGCATCACGCGCCATTGCATGAGAAGAACCTCTGACAGTGCTCTACATATAACTGTATGTCTTGGAAGGGATGTAGTGCAACATCAAACCCGGAACAATCACACAACGAATCTACAGAGAACACAGGGGCAACTAAGGCAATCTTCATAAGAGGCGTATGTGTCATTGATTCATATTGGTGGATTAGACCAGGTATGCAATGTACCGTATAATGGAACAAGCAATACACTGCTCTTGAGCCAAAAAGTATACCACCCTACACAAAGACAAACTGCTCTGGAGCAAAGAATCGCCTGGGCTGCAGTTGGTTCGTATGCCATGCCTATCTTCAAGCAACAGTCTAGACCTGCCAGGGATGGCCAGCATGATCAGATATGCTTGAGGCATGGTGTGTTTCTGTGTGGTGTGTAAAGGTTGTCTTCAGAGCAAGTCCTTGACAGTATCATGATCGGGAAGCCCGACTAATAGTCTCGCTAACTATCATGGCAGAAATGGTATTGAGGGGTATTTGATACCAAAAGGGCTGACGTGTTCCCACCAACAAGCCAGGCCCTCAAGGTGGTAAGGAGCATCATATCAATGCAGATGCGATTTCAAAAGCAGAACAAGCTGCTCATGCGCCGAATTATGCAACACAGCCGGTGTCGAAGGATTCCTGTATCCAGAGCAACGAAACCGAACCTGTCTCAGCCAAACAATTCGTTAGGCCACTGGGACACGAGTGTCTCTAGTGCTGCCTCTTCCGGGACCGTCGCCATCGTGCCCCGAGGTAGGGTCATGGGAAATGGCATCCCGAGCATCGCTGAGAGGTATGTAGGCATCATCATGGACATCCTCTTCATAATAATCGTCCTCATCAAACTCCTCGCCCTGAGTCTCGTGACTAGGCTGGTTACCCATATGAGGAGCCTGGTATCCGGATGGTGGAGCAGACGCTCGTTCTTGCGTATTATTATTATTCTTGGCTGGGAGTTTGTTGCTGGCCTTCTTTCCTTTCCTTGACTTCATTTTGGCCTTCTCCAACAGCCTGCGTCGTTCCGCCTCTTCTCGGCGACGGCGGCGGTCCTTAATCTCGTACTGGCGGATCAGTGCTTCAGGAGGTCGCCCGAATATTCGCTCGTATTCACAGAATTCACACACCCATACTTCTTGGGGCGTAGGTGGGTGGTGGTAATTCTGGTACTCGGTTTGCTGGCGGCGTTCTCTAGCAGCTTGCAGCAACGAGCTACCAGGTCGCCTTTTCGCTTTCTTCTGAGTAGCACTTGCAACAGGTTTGCTTCCGTTCGCAGCTACATTTCCACTGGCTGAAGTCCCCAGATGTGGTTGGCCGGTCTGTGTAGCTCGAGTTGCCCCACCAGAGTAGGGATCTCGGTGATCACCAGGCAGGGACGCCTGAGGCGGAACAGCCATGTGAGGGTGTAGGGACTCTGATCCAGGCCAAGAAACAGAGCCGGGAACTGGGGAATCGAATGTGAAGGTGAACTGCGAAGAGGTAGGTGTGGCCTTGGAAGAGGCTTGCTGTTGCAGAAGACTAATGTTCTCTTGGCCGTGGGGTACTGAGAGCTTCTCGGCACTGGCAATAGCATTCGAGATAATTCCCGACTTCTCACCTGGTACGCAAAATATACTGTTAGAATGTGCTGTTCAGGGTGAAAGTATTGATACTTTGGTCTTGGCTGTCAAGGTTCTCTCTTCCCCATGTGATGTGTAATAGTAAAAGGTGGCATTGCAAACCGGCCGCGCAGTGGAGCTTAAAAGCCCGTAAAGGCGGGACAAACCGCCGGGCGCCATTTGCATGCAGCACAACGAGGGGCAATGAGCAGGCCAAACGCCCTTTGAGAACATGTGCACATTATGGAACTGAAGCGGAACAAGACTCTGCAATGGAGAAGAACGGAACGAAAAAGAATGCAGCAAGCTCAAAACATGGAGGAACGGTATGCACGTACCTGCAGGAGAGCCGGGATATTGGCTGCCGGATCTCAGCTTGGGATTCTTTGGCAAGCCCACGTTCGTGTCGGGAATAGTCCGCAGAGGACTCCTGCCGTTGCGGTTGCGACCATACCGGCCTCTACCAGGCCCTGAAATCCCCTGAGCATTGACACTACCTGGACCAGACTGATAATATGCATGCGAAGTGGCCAGTGTTGCATCACCCGGCCCCTCGTCACCTGTGGTAGGAGGGGAAGGCATACCCATGAGGCTGGGATCGCTCAGGGCGTGCGAGCCATTGAGCATGGTTTCCCCAGCTGTCGGGATCTTGCGCTTTTTCTTGTTATTGGTGTTCTCGAATGAATCATAGCCGTCGGCAGAGGAGGCGGTTGAGGGCGGCGGTTGAGGGATCGTGTGCCGACCATGGCTTTGACGAGGCGGCGTGCGAAGCGCGTAACCTAAGGATATATCGAGGGAATGTGAGATCATGGCTCTCCTCGCCTGGTCTAGCAGTCTTTTCTCACCATGCTCGTTACTGCTGGTGCCTCCTCCAAGACCAGACCTTCGCAAACTTGACTCCTGCGCCAGTTCGGCTGTGTTCTCACGACCCACTACATTTGACGCTTCCCCTCTACCCTCCCCCGCTTCTGCCTTCAAATTGTATGGATAGTCGAATAACGGAACGTTATTTTGGGGCGATGGAGGGTAGTCGATCGTGTCAAGCTCCTCAGACGACAATCGATCTCGCATTCGGCGTTTAGGCAGTGGTCGGATAGGCCGGTCAGGGTAAGTCGACGATACCGATTCTGTGGACATCTTATCCGTGCTGTCTGCTGCTGTTCGATCCGCCCATGTCAACGTTAGCCAAAGGACTGGCGGGGCAATGACAAGTGCCATGCAAGTAACGGCGGCCTTGGATGTCAGGAAAGAGAGGAAATCGTTGCTGAGGGATCTGGGCTTGAAGGCCCAGTCCAGAAACATGATGCGGGCTGGTAAGATGGCGGGTGATGGCGGGTGATGTTTTTATGGTCAATACAGGTAGCAGATTCTAGCAGATTGCCAAAACGATGTTCGGCAATTGCCAACCGCGACCTGACGTGGGAAAAAGAAGTGGTGGTAGTGGTGGTAGTGGTGTAGTGAGGGTCGCTCGCTGATGGAGCCTGTGTTAACTGCATGGGTTGCCTAGGGAAAACATACCGATTCACATATCGAACCCAACCTTTCCAATCTCATAAGATAGCAGACAATCCAGTTGCCTTCCAGAACAATCGGCAATCGTCGTTTCGAAGAGCAAATGAGCAATAGCTTGGTCGAAATATAAGGCACGGTACGTTATGGACAGCGACGAATATATCGGATACTTTAGAGGATCTGGATAAGCCAATTGTGGAAATCTTAATAGGTTGTCTTCCAGGAACACTCGGCCTAAGTAATGTCTCCTCTGGGAAGGATAGGGATGACGATAGATCAAGCAACGTGCTCGGCAAGGTGAGAACGAGCGCCCCGTGGAATGAGAGGAAGGCAAGATGAAGTGAGGGCAAGGAAGGTCCCCTTCACCACTGCCCACTTCAATCTGGCAATCTGGGCGTGACGTCTGCTGGGGGGTGGCACTGGCTCCCCTCCTCTAGACTGGATTGCTAGTTTTCTGGGGAGAGGGAAACAAAAGAGCAAATAGGGGGATAGCGATTGCAATTACATACAACAAGGGGCTTTCCAAGAAGAATCCGGAAAGCAGCTGCCTTCCGTGTAGTTGTTTTAGGAGAGGAAGAGGGAGGGATGAAGTCCAGGTATGGCTGGATGAGCGAATGGATGACCAATACGTATGTAGCCAGCACCTCCAGTGTATCGGGACGCCTCTGCAGATCGGGGCACGGAGCAAGAGGGTTAGAGTTATCGGTAGGTTGCGACCGTTGAGTTTGCTCTATGATGCGCGCTCGTCTCCTGTGAGGCCATGCGCGTACAGAAGACTGGCTGATGAGTGAGCAAGGTTCCAGTCCACGTCCAAGTCCAGATAACAACAATGTTCTGCAAGCGAAGCAGCAAAACAAAAGGGCCTCGTGGTGGTCGGCTTGTCTGTCTGTCGCCTTCGCAGATTCGTAGGCCCTTTCGTCGAGATTGCGATAATGGAAGTGTGTACTGCAAGTGGGCCCTTTCTAGGGGATGCACCACCCACGCCTTAGCCCAAGGTTGGAGCCCCAGGGCCTGGTACCTCGTCTGCTCTTTGGCCTTTCCCGCCTTCAATGTTCCGCCTCCTCCCTACCAATGCGGGATGGTCATTGGTGCAAGTGGTGAGAGTACGAAATCGACAGAAAATACTGTGCTTGCTGGGTGGAGGCGGGGCCTCGGCGGCACACATCCAAGCATATGAAGTACTTACCTACTTAAGCATGCATCTACAGCTTGACAATGGTTGGTTGGTTGCTCGCGCGCCTCCTGTCCTATCCTCTCCTACCTGCGTGCATTCATAGTATTGTTCTCGAGTTTCTGCCCGATAGGTACGTTAGTGTATCGAAACCATGGTCAAGTCGCCGAATAATTGCTTACTTGAGAAATTGCCAAATATACCTACACAATACATCTCTCAAGAGCACGTTATTAGGACGGAATGGAAATAAGTTTAGAGCAGAACTGCAGGGCTAGCTGGACTTTATATAGCACACTCCCTGCTGTATTGTAATAATGGTTGTCGCGACAATGCTTTGGTTTGCATGAGTAAGTTCAACCTCCTCGGTCACAGCCAATGCATTCGAGAGCAATATCAATTGAATGCCGGCTCCCCAAACTCTGAGTTCTTGGTCTAAAGCGCGGGTTGAATCAGACACCATGCACGAAAGTATGCTCGACGCCTTTTTCCTGCTGTGCATTGCTGCGCATGTTCACCAAGGAAACCCTTATATAGGGCAGGCGCTCGCTTCTATACCACCCAAGTAAACACCAA
Organism: Apiospora aurea; assembly: GCF_038362705.1. NCBI lineage: Eukaryota > Fungi > Ascomycota > Sordariomycetes > Amphisphaeriales > Apiosporaceae > Apiospora > Apiospora aurea. Next base: position 3,206,206 of record NW_027117389.1, read on the forward strand.
AGGGTGATGTTCAAAAAGACAAAAGCGACATTCGACAACTCTGTGCTGCAATAAGACGGGCACACATATTTATTCTTATGTGAAACAGTCAGTCTAAGCCAAGGTGGGTTCCAAATTTACCAGCTGCACAGTTGCAATAGTCATAGAGGCCGGTATAACTCATCTAGAGGTGAGTTATTACCTGCTTGGAAGGGCAAGGATAATATGTTTTCTTACCTGCCTCCTACAATACACTTCTCATGAGTGTAGAAAGCATGTATGCATATGGGCATACAGGTGCACACCTGCGCACTTCCACCGCAATTGATTTGATCAATTGATACGACGCATGGATCGATGACGGGGAGCTTCAATACAACCAGCGCTGGACAGGCGTGAGAAAGAGTCCCAGACGACTGCAGCTATTATGTAAGGTGTGTCTCCCCTCTCAAAAAAGAGCGCCTGCAAGGTATGGCATGGCATGGTACGTACTGGGGCCGGCCGGGAGTGGTCAAAGTGGGCGCTCGCGCGGACTGAGAGTTGCGATTCCCGTTCTCCAAAAAGTCAGACCAGTCAAGTTAAACAGGCGTCTCGCAGACAAGAAGCAGTACAGTGTTTTTGCTTTCCCTCCCCCGCAAGCAACCAGCTTAACATACCATATTACCCGAATCTTTTGCCTCAGGAAAGGGAATCATAGTCATGCTAGGGACCAAGCTGTCTGCATTGTTTTTGCCGTTCCTCCTGTTGTAATCCCTCCTCGACCAAGCGAGTTCGATCGAGTTCGCTTCCCGCGTCGGAGCGACGCTCGACATTCTCCCTCTCCCACGAACACGAACCCTCATCGTCGTCGCACGTTGCCTACCTCTCGATACACTCGAATCCCACCTCACAAGACTCTCACGGCCATCCAAACCACTCAACCGCCCGTCCTCCTTGCGTTTCCAGCTCGTTTAGAGCCAATTCGGCAGCTAGCCAAATCGACTTTGTGCCGCTCTGAAGCAAATGGCTGGCACCTCGCCCATTCGACGGTCTTCCCGGGCGCGAACAACCCAACCACAATCACAACACTCCTCCTCAGCTTCCAGCGCATCTGGGCGTGTCGAGCGCACAACTAGAGCCTTTACAAAGAACGGATCACCCCAGAAGTCCACGGGCAGTGGCTCACTCTCATCCGAACCGCCCGAGGACTCGACCGCGACCACGGCCAGTACAGACGACATAGCCCCCCTTCTTCGACGACGTAGCACACGTGTCAAGGAAGAGGATCGCGAGAAACAGCCCAAGAGCGAGCATCTCGACATGGCCAATACAAGCGATGACAATGAAATACAGGAGGATGACGAGGCCGTTCGCTGCGTCTGCGGCTTCGAAGACTACCCCGGCCCACCACCCCTCGACGAAGACACCAAGAGCCACGCCCTCAAAGATTCGATTGATCTCGAGCCCATCTTCTCTATTGACATCACTGAAGACCTGGGCGGCTTTTTTTGTCCAATGCGACACGTGCAAGGTCTGGGAGCATGGTCTCTGTGTCGGCATCGTAACGGAGGAATCCTCCCCCGACAACTACTACTGCGAACAATGCAGGAGAGACCTGCACAAAATCTACACTGCAAGCAATGGGTAAGCATACTTCACTTAGTTTTCGTCCCAGAAGCCACGGCTTTGCAATGGCTTCACCGGCTTCATTGGTTGCACTTTGTCGCTCAGCCGTGGCGGAGCAACAGTGAGATTGAGGAGGATCGAGTGTCGGCGCGGCCGTTGATCGCCCACCACACACATCTCTCCCCTCCTCTCCAATGCCACCTAGGGGCCCTGTCTTTGTGTGCTGCCTGTTTGAACACGCAACCAACACTCCCGAGTACTCCAACCCACGACACCATGCTTTTTTGTTGCTGTTTTATCTAGCCCTCCTAATACTGCGCAATGCTAACATCATGGCGCCCCGCAGTCAAAAGTATTCCATATACCTTCCCATCCACCGACCGTCACGCAGTACCTCTCGAGCCGCATCAGCTGCGACGCATGACACGCGTTCACCCAAGGGCAGTGAGCGCAAAAGCTCGCGAGCTTCAGCATCGGCGGCGGCGGCGGCGGCTCATCATAAACGACGCTCAACTATGAACAGCCGTGATGCTGCGTACGATGAAGAAGAACAGTTGCGACGGGCGATTGAAGCCAGCAAGGAAGATGCGATCCCCGAGGAATTAGAAGGTGCCGGTCGCCGACCAAAGAGAGGCCGAGAGGATGAAGAAGAGTGCGTAAAAATAACTTCTACCCTGAGGATAAGGTAACTAACCCGACGAGGTAGGCTAAACGAGAGCATTATCAAGAGGCAAAGGACAAACTCCAAGTCACCGTCCCCTCCCGCAGACCAGGCGCCTATGGAGAGCCGTGAAGAGTCAGAAGACGAGTCCAGCACAAGGAACGGGTTGTCAAAGAAATCATCGCGAAACAATGTCCGCAACCAGCGCGAAAGAACAGAAAGGGATGAGCGCCGCGAAGAGCAGGAGCGTAAGCGGGTGGAAGCTGCTAATAAGCGCAAAGGCCGCGCTGAGCGCCGACGAGCCGACGGTATGACTGCTGCAACTACCACTCCCCTTGCCAAGTTACACAGTAAAAACTGATATGGAAGTTGGCTTTAGACTCCGACCCCTCGGACGAGATGACCTCCTCGACCCGGGCCGCAGTGAGCCGGACAACCGAATCTGTGCAACCCCCGGATCCTCCCGTTTCATCGCAAGCAGCTCCGGATACCCCGCCCGCCAATCCTCCGTCAGCATCCCATAAGAAGAAAGCAGCGCCCCAACCCAGAAAAAAAGGGAGAAACCAATACACAAAAGGACCGCGACGCCCACGAACACGAAGACTCGCCGGCCCGGTCAATGTCCCGCGACATAGCACGGAACCACGACGACCACCACGTGGCCCACACTAAGCCTTCCGTGCACGAAACGCACAACAAGCATTCCAACAGTAAAGCAAAAGGCGGCATGAGCTCCAAAATTACCTTGAGCGATTTGAAGCGGCGTGCGAACAACATATTGGAGTTTATCGGCAGGACGCAGGTCGAATTAGCCAATGAGCCGCTGTCCGAGAAGAACAGCCCTCAGCATGCAGCTACGGATGACGGGCCGGCAACCGATATGCCTATACAGGTCAATGGCACTCAACCATCCAATGAAAAAGACTGTCTCGATATAACGGTGACCAGACCTCCCACATCGACGGGGCCGACGAAGGACTTCAAAGACATGAGCTGCGTGGAGATGATGGATTCATTAACGAGAGACTTGGTCAAATGGCAGAAGGAATTCATCTCATGACCAGGCATATTCGGCATGTTTAGTCTTCGGGGGTGGTTCCTTGCTTTATTCATTGGCGTTCTGCATAGGTCTTGGTACTATGCCAGACCTTGATGTCTCCTGCATTTACAAGGCGTTGCAAAGCCAGGCCACTGGGGATGGGAGGGGCCGCCATGTTCGAATAGGCCAGGTAAAGGGGTCATAATGGTGTCCATGGAGTTTTTCCTTTTGTCTTTTATTAAGCGTACAATACCACAGGTGTTCTGATCAAGGTACTCGATTTCGAATTTCAGGAGGATACTTTTATTTTTGTCTTTTAGTCGAGGGCGACGCAGCGTACGAGTAACAGCAAGTTACGAATGGCAAACGAGGAAGAACCATTCGGTTAGGAGCTCAGTGTTGCATATAAGATAAGACTAGGAGTGGTTTGTAAATAATATTTGTATGTTTGTATCTATTACAGCTAGTCCCTTAATGCAACACCAGACGCGCTTTCAACTATACTTTCGGTCCTTGTCATGTTCTCTTTTCCGGGCGCAGGTGTGGTCCCATCATGGGCAAGATGGCTCTTCTACCGTCGCAACAGCCTGCCATCAGGTCCTGACGACCTCATCACGGCCATGATGGAATCGATTTCGTGGTTGGGCCGAAGAACGGTCCGCATTGTCAAGTCGGGCCACGCCATTTTGCAGCCCCCCTGGCGAGCTCCATAGCGCCCTCCTCCCGAGTACGTTCATATGATCTTCGCGCTCGTCTCCCATTGGCGAGAGGAGCCCCGGACTTGGAATGATTGGGGTTTGAGCCATACGTGGATTCCAGCGATGGGATTCCCGAGATTGTCGACCATGCTCCGGGCCGGGGGTCTCGGGCACAGGGCGACGCACTCGATATCGTAACTGTATCTATTTTTAATAAATGAAACACTAGATCGTGTGTTCTTAAAATGATCTCTCTTATCAATTGGCCGCCGATTCGTATCCAGACCTGGTGGTGTACCTCGGTAGGTATTCAAAATATAGCGTTATAGCTGCCGCACGGTATTTGAGTCGTCTTATTTAGACTTTTCAAACCGTCACTACTTTGTCGGTCGAAGACTCTCTCCCCAATATGCCCCCGTTGCTGCTGTCGGATATGTCAACCCCTGGGTGAGCTCGGAGGTTCTGATTTAGCATGTGATGTTCGATATTGATCTTGGGTCCCTTGAACCACTTGTGCGCGTCCACGAGAAACCATGCAACGATAACCAGCATAGGAGCGCCCTGGGCGATATATAGAATCAGCAATTCACCCTACCACCAAAAAAAATGTTGGATAAGCTTACATAGACAAGTGCCGTCCAGTTCATCATGTCCGGCGTGAGGTCGTTCCCCGTCACGGTGGGGAAGCACAGTATTGGCATCATCACCAGCACAAACGTCCACGAGATGACGCCCGAGGGCATGCTGAACCTGCCCAAGTGCCAAGGCCCGCGCCGGAAGTTGTTCCGGATGAAGACGGTCTTGATGAAGATCGGGGTCGTGATGGCGACGTACGAGGCGATGGCGCCGATCGAGAAGATGGCGGTGATGGCGACGCCGCCAAAGACGAGGAAGTTGAGCAGCAGGCCCAGGACCGTGTTGAACCAGACGGCGTTGACGGGCGTCCGCGTGTGCCGGTTGACCTGCTTCAGCACGCGACTCAGCACGCCGAAGCAGTCGTCGCGCGCGTAGGCAAAGCACACGCGGCTCGCGGCGACCATGCAGCCGGCCCCCATCATAAACGAGCACACGATGGTGAGTCCCAATACTGCGAGGGCCACCTTTTCTGGCAGGATCTGCATCAGGTATGCAGCCCAGGGTTGGCCCTAAGAAAATGGAAAGTCAGAATTCGAATGGTGTCTGTATTGGTGCGATGTAATCGAAGCGTCAACATACCACATCAGAGTTCATTGCTGCCTCCACGTCCTGGATAGTATACGCAATGACGAGGTTGAGGAAGAAACCCAACACTGACCCGGAGACCGCGGTCATGATGATGGAGCGCGGTGTCGCGATAGCGGAATTGGAACACTCTTCCGCCAGGTGAAACGATGCGTCTTTGGAGTGATAGATGTTAGTAGACCTTGAGCAACCAACTCGTGAACGAGGCGGGAAAGAAGTCGGGGTAGACTCACCATATCCAGACATGGTCCAGATAATAGCCAAGAAGCTCATCATTACGGCAACACCATCCGGGAACTCGGTGAAGTTTTGTATACTCCAAGCAAACTCGTTTGAACGAAACGTGGGGTCCGCAATGCATGCTGCTGGTATGATAATGATAGTGATCACGAGGCATGTTATGTTGATGATGGTACCGACGGAGTTGAAGTTGGCGATCCATTTGGTTGGCATGCTGCCAACCATAGCATGGATGATCATGATAAGGGCCGTGAGCAAGAACGTCTGCCAGTTGGTCGGAACATAGCCTGGGTTGGTAATTGAGGCCGCGGCTAGGATCATGGAAGCTGGCATGGTATTAGTCGCATCGTCTGCCTTAGAGACTGCCACTCCTGGTGACGAGGAAGAGGAAATACAACGAACCACAGCCGTAGTCGACACTAGGAGCCCCAGTCACTTGAACGAGCCAATTACTCCAGCCTGTTATCCAAGCAGCAAATGGGCCATATTTGGGGCCAGCTAGAACAGCGGCCGCGTAGTATAGTCCTCCAGAGGTCGGCATGGACGACGCGAGCTCTGCCATAGATGCTGCTACCTGCGTACGACATCAGTCTCTGAAATCCCAACAAGTGCTTAACACGAGTGAGTACTGCGTCCTTACACACAGAATGAATACGACGGACAACAGCCACCCCCAAGTGTTTGCGGCTGGCCCAGCTTCATAACCAACAAAAGTCAGCAGTTATTATTGGTTGATTTGCCTAGATGTTCATGACGGAGTAAATGATGGTGTGTGCCACTGTACCATAACCAATACCATAGGACATGGTAGTCCCAATACTGGGCAGCAATCCCATGACCGCAAAACTGACTGCAAACGTGGTCCACGCCGAGAACTCTCGCTTGAACTCCTGTTTATACCCGAGAGCAGCCAGCGCGGCCTCGTCTTCGGACATCTCTGCCAGGTGGTCTGGGATGTCGCCATTGCTGAGCACGGTGGTCACCGGCGGCGGGTGTGAGCCCTCGATCACAGCCATGGTCGCCGAACGAACGTAATCTCACAACTTTGACGGCTTATTGGATTGAAGGGGAAGCATGGGCCGGTAGTCCAAGTAATCACGGTCTGGTAAGTATGATGGGTGAAGTCTAAGAGGGTAGGAAAATTGTCTCAGTCGCCTGAACGGGTGCGAAGTGCGTATATCTTGCTTGGACATGGGTGGTTTATCTTAACTGCGCAAGATAAACCGCATACGACATCTGCGAGTGCTGTATGCTACATGCTGCATGAGGGCGACCCATACTTGGCGATGCGGGCTGCTACTTTTCGACGAAATGAACATGCCGGGCGGTACTGGGGTCTTGGATGGACCATGTACCTATGATGGGTGAGCCACCAATCAACCTCATGGGCGAGTTTGGTCATACAACATGGGGGGCATGTTGCATTCATCCGGCACCGAACCTACTCGTCACTTAGCAGACTCTGCATGCCAGTAGTGACCCTCCGTCACAACAGTGCTGAACGATAAGAGGCGCCGGTTCCGTGAGGCTTCCACGTCAGAGCACGCCTGGTCATGAGCTTGTATGAGCTTATTTCCCATGGACACTCTCGAGCCGTTCGGACCGTAGGTCTCAGTCCAGTAGCGTCCGTGTTCAAGACGGGCTTGCCTACCTACTTCAGCCTCGCGGGAGAGCGCGACCAAGAGCGGGCCGTGACAAGCTCGAATGGCATGCCACTACTATCGGCGGGGATCTCATGGCAAAGACTTCTTGAAGACAATAATGCTGGCTGTTATATGGCTGCTACAATCCTAAGTTGGCTGTGCCAGCACTGTCGCTCACTATGCTTACTCACATTGCCCATGGTCCCTAGAACATCATCACTCGCCCATGATCGCCGCATCTTGAATACCAATGTCGGCCCTTGTTTCGAGATTTCGGCGTCACGGCCAGTGGTAGACCTGAATCCTTATCTCTTCTACCCATGTCGGAAGAGGTCGCGCCAAGCAATCCAGTAGACGCCACCTCCCCATGATCATGAGGGGACCAGGAACAAGCTGGGGATTCCTTATCAGCTTACCCCACATCCCGAAATGCCATACTGGGGTGATGACGACGGGGCCGCAGCATAAGTATGTATGTAGGCATGCATGTACATATATATGTATATATGTACCAGCCATACCACTTCACATACCGAGCCCCAACACGTCTGGTATTCTCGGATTTACACCATGCTGTCAAGACCCAAATAGGGCCTGGCTTCTGGCAAGATAGCTATTTCGATCTCCGAACGCAACTGTCCCATGACTCCGAGGTGGCTGCTTATCAAATGCTTGTGCTTGTTTCTTCTTCTTCTTCTTCTTTTTCTTCTTTTTCTTCTTTGGCAAACTCCGAATACGGTCGCGAGTTGCTTAAAGAGCACTGCTTACCGACGCGCTCCTTGGATCCTTGGGTGCTGACGTCGTAAAGAGGCCCTGGCAGTATTGTAGTATACATGAGACGACATATCATTTGGGATTTCTATTTGTTCCTAGCCCCAGAAATGAACGAGCCTAACATGATAGCAACTACTGAGTAAGGTTATAAAATAGGACATTCTTTTTATTACTTTTCAAGACAACCACGAAAATCACCGCCTAGAATAAGAGTTTTCATCCTCGGCTTTTCAGGCTGAGGAAGATACCCCTCCGAGGGGAGAGATGATGACGTCGAGAACCGAGGCACACCGAGGCATTGGGTGTACGCTGGAGACGTCGACTCTTACACACCGTTCATTGGCTCAATGCTAGAGATGCCTGCTGGATCTGATAAGTTCACCGACTATCATGTAATATAAACGGCTGCTGGTGCTGCTGTCGATCTCTTGGGGAGGTCGGGAACACCAACAGATACAATGTACTTTGATCTGTACATCAATTAGATTGGTGTAGGTTTGTCGCACCCTGTAAGAGCTAGTTAGTGTTGCTACTGAAACTCGAGTTTCCCATGCTTCCTCTATCGGATTTTGTTTTTCCTTCTTCTACTCGGGGATTCCCGCACTCTCTGACACGAAACCGATGCAGAGATGGGGTCCCTTGTTGTTTTGCGCCGTCTTGCCAGGCCAGTTGTCCCATGCTATTCGTTACTCTATCCTAGTCGCCGGAATTGGTGCACCATGCCGTCGGGAATGGCAACGGGCAGTCTCCACATATATTGCATTTTGCATGTGTACTGTATGTATGCAGGCGGGTGTTCGCACATCAAGTAAGTCAGTACGTGTGGCAGCAAGCAGATTGTTGCGAGCTGGAAGAAGCTCCGCAAGGTGGAGGGTGCCGCAGGTCAATTTGTCGACACCGAAAGTTTAGGCCTCGTCAAGATGACATTGAGGTTCCTCCTGGGGGGTCTGATCCGGGCTACTTTGGGCACATCTGGAGTTGATTGGCTCGTCTAACCCAGAAGTCCTACTTGCGTCGAGGCCAGAGGAGACAATAATAAAAACACGGCGCTGACTGGGACCGGCGCCCGTGTTTGCCTACCTTACATACACTAATAAGCGACAACCAAGGATGACGCATGGACTGCCCTGCCAGCTTTGTTGGTAGCCCACTGGAGATTACCTGGCCAGCAGTGGCCAGCAGCAGTGACCCAGCAAAGCAAGACTGTAACCACGTTGCCCGAAGGACCAGCCGCCCCCAAACGGCTCATTGGGCACTGTCAGGCCAGCCTCTTAGTCAGGTGCTGCTGGTATTCTGGTTTCGCCTGATGTTCTGCTGAGACAAAAGACAAACGTGCTTGCGTCTGCTGCATCATCCCATCGTTCTCGCAATTTTCCCCTGCCCCCAAGCTTCAGGTTAAATAAGAATACTACGCTAGGTTGCGAAGGTTTCTAAGGGTTTTGATGACAGGTCTCCTTATCCGCTATCGAATAATAGACCAGGAGTCATTGACCAGGAACCAGGAGCCAGACTCAATGCAAGATTGAGAGGTTCGCATCCCCTTTCCAGGAAATTGAGCTGGACTGCAAACCCCCGGCCTGCCGAGACAAAAGCCCCGACCCATACCTCATTAAGCCCGACCAACGCAACGCAACGCAACGCAACGCAGCCAAACCTGCCAGACCTGACAAGTCACAACGCAACGGAAGGACGGGACGACTTCGTTCCAACCAAACAGCAGACATCCATACGCTGCCACCGCCAATCAGCACAACAACAACAACAACAACAACAAGAAGAAGGACACACAAGGCATCTTATACTATTCAACCACCTGGCGGCCACCATCATTCATGCCTCGCGGTCTAATCCCGTCTTCCCCCTCGATCTCCTGACGCTCACCGGCCCGGGACGCACGCAACCAACCGAGCAGCCCTCCAACAGGCGGCTGATCGCGCGTCGGCGCAATGAATGCCCTCCACGATAAGTGCCGGCCGAAGCACCAAGTCTTGGTGTTGAAGTGTTATCCTCGGACCACCAAGGGCGCTGTCGATGTTAAGCCGAATTCGAGCGAACTGAGCTATCTCCTTTTCTACGCCACGTCGCGTCGATCCAAGATCCAAAAAGTTGGTGCTTTCCTCGAGAAGAAAACCGCCAGCGACGTTTGGCGATTACGAATTGGGTACGTACAACATCGCACCACCATCTGAGCCCCCATTCACCCATCAGTTTCCCCTATCGGCTTGCGCGGATATGTGCCACCCTTCCTACAACTAAGGACCTTGACTGATCTCATCTACTCCCAATAGCAATGTCCAAGTCACATTACAGATATTCGCCGCTCTGATCGAGAAGGCACCCAAGGACTTGCCTCTATTTGCGCAGAATGTCATGAAGGTTCTGGGCAACGTGCTACGATCCAATGATATTACTATGGTCGAGGCATCTTTGCCAACATTCCAAACCTTCTGCGAACACCAAGATGCCTCGTCCTTGTTTGCCGACCAGACCTACGTCCAGCAGTACGAAGAAATCGTCCAGGCATATGCTGCATTTGCATCCACCAAGAACACACCCGGCAAGGCCACACTGAGCAAGCCAGTGGTTATGAGATGGAGGAACGCCGGGCTAGAGGCCATCAAAAGTGTCGCCGAGGCCGAGGCTTTGGTCACTGTAGCAGGCCGACAACTCGATGTCATTGTGCCTATGATCTTGGAAAACCTCCGGACCGACAACGAAGAGTTCCTTGACGTGCTTATTCGCAGTGCTCACGAGGATGAAAAAGTCGACCCCCAGCCCGCAACGCGCCACCGAACGAGTATCTCGACAGTCCAGACCAATGAAACTTCCGGCGAACCGAATCCAATTGCTCTGTCAGGGTCTGCTGCCGATGCCGACAAGCTTGCTGAGGAGGAGACAGGCCTGGCTGCCATGCATTGCCTGAAGCAAATCTGCGTTGTTCCTAATCGCGCGCAACTTCACAGCGCGACTATGGCCCTGCTCAAATTCGTTCGGGAGTTGGTACAAGCGGACGTATCAGTGGTGCGGGCGAACCCAACAACGGGCCGGCATAGTGGATGGGCCATCGAGATTTTCGGGCTCGTTGCCAGATGGGCTCCTGTCCAAGATCGTTATGTTATCCTCTTGGCAACGATGGATACGCTGGCGCATACACCGTCAACGGAAGAAAACATCCCAGAACTAACAGTCCTGGTTGCCATCATGAGCTCGTTATTGCGTTCGGATGTCAACCTGATTGGCCTCAGCGTGATGGACGTTCTACTAGGTTTACTGGGGCAAGTAAGAAAGGCGCTCAAGAGCTCAGGACGCACGACTCCCGGGGGTACTCCTAAGACTCCAGATAAGGAGGCCGACCCCGAGCAGGACCAGCACATGACCCCGCAACGCAAGGAGTACCTGGCTAGGATACAACAGTGCATTGGAGACCTTGCGACCCATGTTTACTATGCGGACCAGATCACCGACATGATCTCTGCGATTCTACTCCGTCTCAAGCCGCACCCTAGTACAGTTACTGGTTCGCCCCCGATGGAGAGGGTTGATGGTACTCCAGCTACCGGTTCTTCTGCGGGTAGCCCCCGGATGACCAGCAAAGCCCCGATGCCTTCGTATACCTGGAGCGAGCGAAAATCACGGCGCTGAAAGCTATCAAGTCAATTTTGTTAGTTGCCAATCCCAAGACAAAGGTGAGCGGCAACGTGAACCTCACTCGGAACAAGGTTCCTGTTCAAGTCTGGGAGGGATCGCATTGGCTGCTGCGCGATCCTGATGGGCTTGTTCGGAAGGCATACGCAGATGCTCTGACGACGTGGCTCGACCGGGAGACCACTAGGGCAGATTTGATAGCCCGGGATGAGGCCCAAAAGGCAACCCGGATGGGCAGCAAAGATTCCCAATCCGCTGCTTTCGCAAGGCGGGCTGTTTCGAGTGCTTCGAACCGCGAGAGGCCTACCAAGGCTCCACGGTCTCATTTCCTTCAGTTACTCCACCTCTCGATTTACGACAATGCCCTCCAATTTGCCGCGTATGAAACAGATATGGTCCTCTGCCATGTTCTCTTGGTAAAGCTGGTCACCAAATTGGGAGTCAATGCCGCACGGTTTGGGGTGCCAATGATTTGCCGACTACAGGAAGACATCCAAGAAACAGGGGCACCCATTTCAAAGGTTCATCTTGGGTCACTGTGCCACGGTTACTTCTGGGCTTTGACCGAGATGTTTGATTGTGAAACTACCGAAGTCGGCCGAGCGATTCAGAATGAAATTTCGAGAAGGAGAAGCAAGCACTTCTGGATCGATGGCATCAATGTGCCGGCACCTCTAATGGACTCGCTGGGAACTCCCGGAAAAGTCCAGCCAGAGTCTCAGATACCTGTAGAGCAGATTGCGACAGAGGCATTATTGCCGTTTGACGATCGCTTGGCAATGGTCGAGTGTATTTGTGCCAATTATCAGGATAGCCCTGTCTCGCCGCCAACCAGCCCGGGCGCTTCCCCGGGACGCACATTCAACACCCCGATATTCAGCTCAACCTTGAGTGCGATACCGCCAGCGGAAACGGATCGCGTGCTTCCAACCAAATTCAAAGAAGACATGCTGGCAGAGTGGACAAAGGAATCTGCGATGATGGCGCTCCAGGAAGGGAGCAAAACAACTTCCCTAAACGGATCAAAGGCAGCCACAACCGCTACGAGGGGCAACCGGTTGCAAGTGAATGGACAAGGATCTCCGGTTGACAGTCACAACAATCTACGGCCGGCATCTCACACTGGCGCGGGCGGAAGTATGGCCGCCTTGCGCAAGACCAGTGTCCAAAGTCGGGGCTCTGGAGTAAGTAGTTCCAGCCGCGGAATTGTTGCCTCGGTCGACCAACTCAAGTCCGTTCTGAGTGGGGAAGTGGCGCGGCCAGGCACTCTGCACACTGTTCGTGACGACGACAGTAGCGACAGCATGGTCAGCTATGACTACACACCCTCGGAGCTCTCTTTCAACCCTGCTGCAAGCGAAGGCGACGGTCGCTCGAGATCCAAATCACGTGAGCGCAAGGCGTCGGATCCGAACGGTACAGTGTCGACACATCCCACACCGGAGAATGGAAGAGAGCAGTCAGGCTATGTACCGCCAGTACCACCATTGCCATCGTCGTTCACTGGAAACCAGACGTCCCCCGTCACTGGTCATCGACCTGAGTCGGCTGTGTCATCCAAGGACCATGCCGCCAAAGCCCCAAGGCGGAGGAGTGTCAAGAGTCGCGGCGGAGAGAGCATCCTGACAAGTGCACTGGGGGATGATGGATCTGGGGCCATGGACCTCCAGTCTCTACTCAAGGGCATCGACAGCAAGTCTCGAGAACACACACTGGGCAACCTGAGCAAGCCCCCATACTAGAAGAACTGTGGCACGGACTAATCGGTCCTTTGTTGACCAGCTAATCCCCAAAAGAAAGAAAAAGAAAAAATCCAATGCAGCCTCGAGATCTTGCTCGAAGGCGTATATCCCGGCTTCTTGGGGCCCACCCATATCTCGTTTGTGGTTATTGTATACTATGATTCGTGAGCATCGAATTTAGGCCAGAATTTGACACAGGAGAGGAGAGGCACTACACAAAATCCGATATACAGCGTGGCATACCTCGTCGGGGCCTGTTTTGTTTGTATTTTTAGCTTTTTTACCCACAAGTCCAACCGCGCGTATGAGAAAGCGACTGCACGGCGCCCGCGGGGTGGAGATTCGATTCAGATTTTAGTGAGGAGGTAGAAGCTTCTGGCTTGCCAGCGGGAGTGCGATAATACATTTCAGCGGAAACTACTTGACGTCCCCTTTTCGAGTTCAGTGACGAAAGGTCTTACAGGCATCTGTACACGGTCCCATGCGACGGTGCGGCGTGCCATTGGAAGTAGGCCCCCAGAAAGCCGGCCCGGGATGCTCGACCGAATGAGACAACGTGACGGCTCGAATATGCAGGATTGCCGCAAGTAAGGTAGGGTGGCTTGAGTGATGATGCCTGTGCCTCCTCCGCACACCAAGATCGGAGGCCTGCTCCATCGCCTTCTCTCTGGTTCCTACTATTTGCTTTTTCTGGGCTTTTTCTCTTTTCTTTTGCTGTATTTCGAAAAGGCGGAACCTGCCCAGAAAGCCAAAACTGACCATCGTGACTCCGTAAGTACTCAACCTGGAGTTGCCAGGCTACAAATCATGGCAGAGAAGCAGTCGCCCGACGAAATCCTGACCCACCTGCGATCCCTCGACGCAAAATGGCTTCGGATCTACTGGGTCGATGCCACCGCGAGCTCCAAATGCCGTCTCGTCCCGATGAAGCGTGTCTGTAAGACCCTGGAGAGCGGCCAGCCTGACCATTTCCATCCTCCAAGGGGCTCTCGGCCTGTTGCCGTGCGACATGTTGGCGCCCGGCGTGTCGGCAACCCATACGTACAACCTCCACCCGGGCTGGTCGAGCTTGAGGCGGGGCCCCGTCGAGGGCCACGTCAGCTGCTACGGCGAGTTCAGGCAGATCGACGGCTCCGACTGCGTCCTCTGCCCGCGCCGGCTCCTGCGCAGGACCGTGGAGCAGGCCGCGGCCTCGGGCCCCGACTTTCTCATCGGCTTCGAGATCGAGTTCGTGGCGCTCGAAAAGGTGCCCCGTAATGACCAGGCAGCGGCAGCGGCGGAGGGGGACGGACCCAAGTACCGCACCATTGCCCACGACGGCCACTCCTGGTCCGCGTCCCGCGCCCTCGCCGAGTGGGGCCGCCAGGACTCCATCGCCACCGTCCTCGACGAGATGGTCGACCTCCTGGCCCACCTGCCCGTCCTCGCGGCCTTCACGTACGCGAACCCCGGCGAGCTACGAGCGCGCCGTCGACAGCGCCGCCTGGGCCGGCGGCCGGTGGGTCGCGTGGGGGCACGCAGAACCGCGAGACGCCGCTGCGCAAGTGCGCGGGCAGCCACTGGGAGTTCAAGGCGCTCGGGTTCCTCGCGGCGGACGAGATGCTCGAGGGGCTGGTGGGGCGCGAGTTCGTGCGGAGGTACGTCGATGTCAAGAGGGCGGAGTTGGCGTTCCTGATGCCGATGGCGGATGACGAGCGTCGGCAGTGGCTTGTGGAGAGATACTAGTACTCCGTAACTTGGCGGGGCCTCAAGAATAGTCTCCCCCAGGATCCATGTCAAAGCCTAGTGCGGCGCTAGGGGTTGCCAATTTCAGATCCACGATTTGCTTTATAGGATTAGACATCTCTCAATACGACATGCGGCTGGAAAAGAATCCTGGACGCAGATCACCCGCCCTGCAGGTTTGCTTTGTTTGACCCTGGGGGCTCTGAAGCCGAATCTTGATGAGTAAACGTGCATCTCGAGGTCCCGGTTCAGAGTAAGTGCTGCATCGGATAATCTCCATTCATATCACTACATATTCATATCTGAAGTCTGGACTTTCAGCATGCAACCGGGGTGTGCGTGGGGGCTTGATCGTGACCCTTCTCTATTGGCCCAGGCTAACACACCCGTATCGGCAAGGACCCGATGGCTGGACGCCGAGCACAGCTGTATAGTCAGCTACTGCTGCTGAATGGCCGAATCAGACATGGGCCAGATGCAGATCCGGACAGGTTGCGTAAAGAGTGTCATTATTACAAATTGTCGTCATGACTAAGGAGTGTTTGCCTTCTTTCACCGGTCCCCTCCCTCCTCCAGCTCTTCATTGGTCTCATCACTTTATTGGAGGATCATCACTTTTCAGCTCCTATTCAATACCTAGTCTTCTTCAAACGCAGCAGCCGCCACAACGTGGCGTCTCTTCCTCTTCTTCTGCGTGGGTGTCGCCACCGCCGACCCTCCCAGCTTGGTCCGACACGTGACGCTCGTCACGGTCTTCTTGATCTTTTGGCCCGAGAAGTCCCAGGACCCGGGCGTGCTGGTCGACGCCGCCATGGCCAGGTTCGACACGGTGACGCCGTTCTGCACGTAGTCCAGCACCATGCCCACCTGGTTAGCGTTGGTATTGCTCGAGACGCACGTCACAGTTAGGGTGCCGCCGTTGCTGCTCGCCCAGGCCGCTACCGTGACTCGCACCGTGTTCTTGGGCGTCGTCGCCGTCGTCGAAGTGGTAGGGGCCGACGTCGTAGTCGTCGTGGTCGGGCCTGTGGGGGGAGACTTGGGACATGAAGCCACGTCAAAGACCTTGACGTTGCTCTGGGGGAAAGGGTCTAGTGGTCCCCAGATGTCGCCGTTTGTATCGCGGCCCAGCCCGTTGGTCAGGTGCCCAAAGCCCGAAAAGTCGTGGGCGACGGGCGCGATGCCGGGGCTCGTCAGCTCGGGCTGGATCCACTCGGTCACAGGTTGGATATACTGGCCCGCCGTGATGTTGTTCTTGGTCAGCTTGGTGGGCGAGCTGGTCACGATCCGGTACTCGCGCGTGTAGCGGTCGCCGGGCTGGGCGCGCACCCGCTGGTCGAATTTGTTGCGCGGTTGCGTCGCGTCGACGGCTCCCGTCACCACGTTGCGGTACGTCGGCTCGCCCGTGCACACGTCGACATCGATGGCCTGAATGTTGACGGGCGACCCAGCGGCGTCCGAGGTGTAGCCCACGAACCTGGTCTGGCCAGCCTCGGCGTTCGCGTCTGTGGTGAAGACGCCGATGTTGGCGTCTTCCATGCGGATACTAAACGCAGCTTTGGGTTAGCAGTGGCTCGGTGTGCTACGATATATGATGTTTTTGGCTTACTAGGTCGGCGACCCGCCAGTCGTGATTTGGATATTGGATGCCACGATGCTGTAGCATACAATTTGGCCAGCTGAATTCCGATATCCACTGTACTCGATCCAGTCACCAACTACAAAGGGTGCCATAACCAGGGGGTCAGGTGCGCGGCTAGTAGTCAAATCGACCAGCTCACATATCATAAACAGAAACCAAATTTGAGGTAGCCATACAGTGTTCCTTGTCTATTATTGGTTCCCGCAATCACAGGACGGTTGGATGCGGGACACAAAGGGTCGTTGGCGCTGCGAGGCACACACATCGGGAAGCCCGAGAACGACGAGATACTGGGGTTCTGGTCATCGGCGGTCATGAAGGGAGACTCGGTGTAGCCGGTCGAATAAACAGCGTTGGGGTCGTTTATGCGGATGGTCGGCCCGTTGGCGATCTTCATGGTCCCATCAAAGTTCACCTGGCTGATGAATCCAGAACTGCCCTGGGTGAAGAGCGATGATACGTAGACCTGTGCCGCAATGGGCCCGCCGCCATTGACGAAGTTACCGACAACCTTGTTCGTATGTCAGTGTATTGTAAACTTCGGTAAATATTGGTTACTATTGTAAGGGGTACTGTATTTGTCCCACGGCACGCCGTGTGCGGAAAGGGGGTA
This sequence comes from Apiospora aurea, assembly GCF_038362705.1. Classification (NCBI taxonomy): domain Eukaryota; kingdom Fungi; phylum Ascomycota; class Sordariomycetes; order Amphisphaeriales; family Apiosporaceae; genus Apiospora; species Apiospora aurea. The sequence continues at coordinate 3,223,430 of NW_027117389.1, forward strand.
TAAGGGGGTAGGCCTGTGACTAACCGATACTTCGAAGCCAGGGAATTTCCCATCTTTCCACGCAGTCACGAAGTCTCTACAGGGAACCCAGGATGCTGGAAAGCCGAATTGAAGGTTCTTCGGTACGATGACGGCGAAGCCATTCACATTGATAGTGCCACCAGAATTGAAAAGGGTGTCGTCGGTTGTAGTGGCGCTATCAATGGTTCCGTCCAGGTCGAAGCCAACATCTTGGGCCAGAATCCTAAGGGCAAAAATAAATAGAATCAACCAGAAACTGAAACTTGTACGCATCATGGAGAGGAAGAAAAGCAACTGAGCTTTGTGATATGAGGAAATTTGGGCTGATTTTTTGCCGTGGTCAAACTTGTCGTTATTGGAGTCTCAGGAGTGCCACCCCACGCCCTCTCAGACGACATGAGGTCTTATGTAGAAAACGCCGAATGGCGTTATTTCCACCTTTTAGGCGAAGAGACGCCGTGATTTGCAGACCCTAAGGGTCATCGAGCCTGGAAATTTTGTTTGCGAAGCACAATACTAGCATGATGCTGATGATCATCATGATGTGAGCTCGTTGAGTGTTACTCGACTTCTCCAACAGCGATTCTGGTTGAACCAGAGTCTGGACCTTTCTATTTCCCCCTCTCCAAGTTCGAGTTTGGTAATATTTTCGTATTCGAAGTCACGCGAGCCCTCCCATTCGATGTGATGTACTGTCCCGAAATAGTTGCAGATGTTTGCCTCGTGGCTATCGATGCGTGGCGCCCTTAGCAGACGGTTGCCACGACTAAGGGCTGCCACATGGGGGACAAGCGGCAAAAGCCCACCCAGCGCCAAAGCTAGGAATCCTATGAAATCTTGAAACCGGGCGTTAGTGATAACGAATATGTTTAACCGCCTGCCCGGGACCCAGCTCCTAGACCCCGGGAGCTGAGAGTTTTGCTAGCCCCCATCGCCAGCCGCATTAGCAGGCGCCCAATGATCTTGGCACAGCTCCCCCAGGCGAACCTTGTTTGTAAGCTGGACGTCGGGTATTAAGCAAGGTCCCTTGGGGCTTTCGGCCACCCAGACTGTCGGAAGTAGACCACACCGAGAGGGGAGACCGAAAGTCTACCGGTTAGTCAGAGACCCGGCGCTGCTTTTTCCTTCAGCTCACCGAGGCTACACGAACTTTCACGATCTGGTCATGCGGCCTTGGGCGGACTTGTGGCATATGCGAAGAGTGGCCTGGCTCTGTACTAAAAAAAACAACCACAATCCTTATCCCGTCTCGCTTACCTCGTCGAGTCGATGGCAAAAGAAAATGCCAAGGAAATTGTGATTGGGTGGGAGAAGCAATAGTTCGCCGCACTCGTAGCTGAACAATTTCGCGGAGAAAACTCGACGCGTCTTGACTGGTCTCGACCAAGGGGTTGTGATGGAGGAGACTCCATGATGGCATCATGACCGAGATGTAACCGAATTTGGTTCTTGTTGGATGTGTATAAGTAGGAAGGTGTCTGGGCATTTTTGAGAAGCAGAATCGAACTGGTCATCCCCTTCTACCCTTCCTCTTTTCCCTGCTGCAGAGCTCCTAGTATGACCTTCTCAGTCCTCATCCGCTTGACGGTTGCGTTCTCGGTACTTGACACTACGTTGGCCAAGGACTGGGAAAGCCCAGAGTATAAGTGGCTATACCAATATCCCCTGCCGATACCACAGACCAAAGCTTTGAACAGGTAAGCGGTTGCTTGGCTGGATGGATATGAATCCCTGGTCGCTGACCACGTACACAGGACTATCCCGCACCCAGTCACCGGGAAGGACATAAACTACTATGAGGTTGAGATCAAAGAGTTGAAGCAGCAAGTCTACCCAGACAGGGGCCCAGCTACCCTTGTAGGGTACGACGGACTGGCTCCCGGTCCAACTTTCCAGATGCGACGGGGCACTGAGGCCGTGGTTCGGTTCATCAACAAGTCCAAGAACCCAAACTCGGTCCATCTTCACGGCTCTTACTCTGTATGTATAACCGCCCTCCCCCGCCGCTAGAGGCAGTCCTGACACGTCGGTGGCTGGGCAGCGCGCGCCGTTCGACGGCTGGGCCGAGGACGTGACAAAGCCCGGGGAGTATAAGGACTATTACTACCCCAACGGCCAAAACGCCCGCACCCTATGGTACCACGACCACGCGATCGATATCACCGCCGTCAATGCCTACTACGGCCAAGCTGGGGTCTACGTGCTGCACGACGCCGAGGAGGGCGCGCTGAACCTGCCGAGCGGGAACTACGATGTGCCGCTGGTGTTGTCGTCCAAGCAGTACAACAAAGGCGGCTCACTCTTCAGCCCGGCCAGCGAAACGACGTCGCTCTACGGCGACGTGATCCACGTCAACGGGCAGCCGTGGCCGTACTTCAAGATCGAGCCACGCAAGTACCGCTTCCGCTTCCTCGACGCGTCCATCTCGCGCACATTCCAGCTCTACTTCGAAAGCGACAAGAAGCTCGGCGAGAAGCAGGAGTTCAACGTCATCGCCTCCGATGCTGGGCTGCTCAGCGCGCCTCAGAAGGTGAAGGACCTGTATATCTCTATGGCCGAACGCTACGAGGTAGTTATGGACTTCTCCAAGTTCAAGGGCGAGAACGTGACGCTGCGCAACAGCCGCAAGATCGCCGTCGATATTGACTACCTGCACACGGATAAGGTCATGAAGTTCGTCGTTGGCAAGGATAGCGTGGAAGACAACTCGGTCTTGCCCAGCTCGCTGCGCTCCATCCCCTATCCCCAGGGCCGCACCACGATCGACCACGAGTTCCTATTCGAACGCAAGAACGGCGGCTGGCGCATCAATGGTGTCAGCTTCGCCGATACCGCCAACCGGGTGCTAGCGAAGCCCCCTCGTGGCAAGTCGAGACTTGGAAGCTGATCAACGGTGGCGGCGGCTGGAGCCACCCAATCCACATCCATCTGGTCGACTTCAAGGTGATAAGCCGCAAGAACGGCCGCAACGCCGTGTTGCCGTATGAGGCCGCGGGCATGAAAGACGTGGTCTGGCTGGGCCCCAACGAGGAGGTGGTGGTCGAGGCCAACTACGCGCCGTGGGACGGCCTGTACATGTTCCACTGCCACAACCTGATCCACGAGGACCACGAGATGATGGCCGCATTCAACGTCACGTTCCTCGCCGACCTGGGCTATAACGAGACGCACTATCTCGACCCCATGGACCCAGAGTACCGCGCTAAAGTGATCAAGCCCGAGGCCTTCACCGACGACGCCATCCGGAAGCGTATCCAGTTCATGGCGTCCTTCCAGCCCTACAGCAAGGTGGACGAGACCGAAGCCGCGCTTCACGCGTACTGGGCCACCAAGGGTAGTCAGGCCGTCGCACCTGCAGCAACGACGGGTTCATCGTCGCCGAAGACCACGACAACTGCTGCCGTAACGACTACTCCAGGGAAGCGGGGAGGAGGTAGGCGGGGCCGGTCTGAGTTGCAATAAGATCCTTGTGAGTGGTGATCCAATGTGTTGATTAAGGGGGCGGTACATTCTTTTAGGACGTGTATGATTAATGGCCTTCGTTTGTCCTGGGGCGTTGGGCGGGGGTTCTTGATTTCCTTCGTGTCACATATTCGTAATCTCGATAATGCATTATCTCCTTCGGCTTGGTCCTGTAGTGCTTCCTGGCGGCCTGCGACATGTAGAGAAAGCATCGACCCGGGGGGTTTGGTTATTGGCCTGACACTGGCGCTTCCTCATCAAATCAAATATTGGCATGTTCTGCAATATCCTGCAGGTGATGAGGGGTCGTGGAGGTGTTGTCCTTGTAAAGCGATGGGTTTTTTTCTTCCTTCATTCTTTTATTCTTGAATTCCCAGCTAGGATCTTGTCCTCTGGATAATCCTCCAAGAACGAGTATCTAGTATGACGAAAGTCGAGTCTTTGGTAACACCTCCGGCCCAAGCTCTGTGATATATCGGCTACTGATTCTTACTAGGGCCAGGGATCTGTCGGTACATCGACAGGCCAGGGGGCGACTCGTATGTCGCCGTAAGTAGTTCACCATAGCTCGATCATTCTACCGTCTTTGTTGATGATGTCTTGATAATCTGTAGGGAACTCGGTATTTCGGATCCGGCCTCCGTCGAGGACCAGGGACGTACCTGAGTAAGTGTCACCATCATAAAAGCGATGACATGGTGTATGAGCTCACAGATGCCAGAATACATCTTGCCGAACGACAGGGTACATCGTGTAGGACAGGAAGCCAGAGGGAAACACGGCAGGATAAGGTTGCCGAGCGAGGAAGGCGCTACCACCGCTATTACAAACCCTGGGTGCCCGCCGCTGAACAGTGCCAGGTTATTGTAACAGGCAACAGTTCCCTTATTGGTAGTCACGTCGTCCCATTTCGAGTTGAATGTTTATTCGACAATCCTTGCGTGGACACGCCTGTCATGCTTGTTTCTGCGTCACAAAGGTCGCCGTGATTGAATGTCGTGCATTTCAAAGTGTTCGAAGTGTCCATTAGCCAACAATTTGTAGTCAAAGTTGATACTGCATTTACAGAGGACAAGTAGAGCTTGAATAAATCCACGGGGAGCTTGGGCCCGAAAGCTCCATATTTACAGGGACCCCGGATCTAATCCCAATGCCCGTCACTCACGCTAAAATCCACTGACGGGCAAGCTTGGGGGAGAAGAAAACGCGGGATGCAAAAGTCGAGCGTCGACAGCCAAGCCTCGTCATTTTTGCAACTGCATACTACGGGATTCCGACCAAAGGGTTCAGAAGGACAAGACGACACAATATGAGGCCGTCGGCAAACACTGCGTTGCGCCTGGCGTCTAGCCGGACACTGTTCCCGACAACCCCACTGCCGCCCGCGCCGACAAAGACGACGACGTTCCTCTCCCTAAGGCAAATCCACCACACGCCTGCCGCGCCCGCCACCGTCTCCCCCCATCCACGGCAGCGGCCCCCGCCCGAGCCCCCCGAGCCCAGCCGCCGACAATGCCGCCGTGCGCCTCGCGCGGCGCAAGAAGCAGGCCGAGCTGCTGCGCCAGGCCGCCGACATCCGCAAGTCGCAGCAAGCCTCGTCCAGAAAGAAGCAGCAGCCAGGAGGACAAGAGGACCGGCCGAGGCCCCGGCGCTTCTGGAAGGACGTGAGCGTCAAGGAGGTCGACGGCGCGCTCCAGGTGCACCTCGACGCCCGGCCGCTGCGCCACCCGGGCACCAAGGCCATCCTGCGCCTGCCGCTCAGCAAGCCGATGCTGGCGGGCGCCCTGGCCCTCGAGTGGGACCAGCTGACGTCGGTGCAGCAGGCGACCAAGCACCACCTGATCCCGCTGACGAGCCTGGTGTGCCGCGCCATCGACATCGCCGAGGACGACGAGGTCGCCCACTCGGGCGCCGTCGAGAGCCTCCGCGCGGGCATCGCCAAGGTCGTCATGCGGTACCTCGACACGGACACGATGCTCTGCTTCGCGCCGCCGCCCGCGAGCTACGACGTCATCGAGGGCAAGGAGTCGCTGCGCGAGACCCAGCAGCGCGCCTACCAGGAGATCGTGGGGTATCTGACGAGCCGGGTCTGGCCGGGCGTCGAGATCGAGCCCGTGCTCGACGGTGATAGTCTCATGCCCAAGAGCCACAGCGAGGCCACGCGGGCCGTCGTCGAGGGCTGGGTCACCGGTCTCAGCGCGTGGGAGCTGGCGGGTCTGGAAAGGGGCGTGCTGGCCGGCAAGGGCCTGCTGGGCGCCGTGAGGCTGGTGGTTGAGTGGAGCGAGGACGCCGCCGGCCTGGGTTTCGGTGACGCGAACAAGAAGTTCGGTGTCGAGGAGGCGGCCAAGGCGGCCAGCTTGGAGGTCGATTGGCAGATCGGCAACTGGGGCGAAGTCGAGGATACCCACGATGTTGAGAAGGAGGATCTGAGACGCCAGCTCGGCAGCGTCGTCCTGCTCGTCTCTGGCACCGGCATGAAGTCGAGCTAAGCGAAAGGCCCAGCATTGCCATGGCCTGTGTTTATCACAGTGTATAACCACGATATCATATGTAATACAACACATGCATGTACGAAGGGGCCATTCACATCAATAGAAGGCAAATAAGCATATGGGATTTCTGCTGAGGAATTTCTTGGGTCCATAGCTCTAAAGCGAGTGCGAGAAGCACGAGAAGCACGAGAAGCACCAAAAGTGACTTGTCGTCTTGTTGCCAACGATGGCCGAGAGAGTTCATCTCCTCCTCAGAAAAGAATACCAAAAAAGTCTCGTTCGGCTCTTTTTCCGACTGCCTCCCTTTAGGTCTAACCTCGATGGCCGCAGTCTCCGCTCATATCAGTCGGTAGGTCTAAGTGTTCGTGAAGATGGCCCAGTAGACGGTGGACTTCTCCCCCGAATCGTTCCAGCACTTGAACTTGCCCTCCCACTGCATCTTGTTATAGTTGTGGTTCCTGGCGATGCTGGCGTAGATCTCGGTGGCGATGTCGTGGGTGCCAACCTTGGCACCCCACATGTTCGAGGTCTTGGTGCCGAAGACGCAGGTGCCGTGGAACATCATACGGCACCAGTCGCCGTTGTCCTTGTAGTCCTCGACGGCTTTTCCCTCGAAGTAACCCTAAAAGAAAAACATGCCTGGTTAGTTTCAACGCAATGGCATATGTGTTGCTTTTCTTGCAAAGGCGTTTCGGTACTTGGAAATGACCTGACGTACCTGGTTATCGGGGAGAGACTCAACGTCGGCGATCCACTGGCAGTCGACCACATCGGGCGAGCCGGTGGTCGTCTTGTCCGTGTATTCCTCGTTAGGATCGCATTCGTCGTTATCCGAGCCAGGGTGCCACGAGAGGCGCTTCTCGTGGCCGGAAGTGGAGGATTTGCCAGTGACGTTGGCGGTCGAGACAAAGTTGATGCCGGCGGGCAGCTCCACGGCCTTGATGGTGCCATCGAGCAGGGTGAGGTTGCGGTATGCCTTGGGTGCGGGAATGGCTCCGGCGAGGGCAGTAGCTGCTAAGCCAAGGAGCGACGTGATGAACTTCATCATGTCGAGTGAAGCGTGTATAGGCTTCTGGTGCAGGTAGAACAATAAAAATTGAAGTGTTTACTGTAGGACTGTGAGGTTGCTTATTAGGAGTTGCGGACAGTGGAGAGTTGATGGGTTTTTCTGAGCAACTGAGAGGTGGGAGGAGTTGATAAAGCTCTGGCAAATGGTCCGGAACGAAGGAGTTCTAACTTCCCTCGATGAATGCACGTCTGGATTCCAATTCCATTCAATGGAGGGAGTCGCGACTTGGATCAACGACCACTCATCCATGTTGGGTCCAACACCGTGTCACAACAATCCCTTCACCCCAGCCCCAAATCCCAGATGTTTGTTTTTGGAGAGGGATGGATGAAGATCCATCTTCCATTGAATGTAACATCTGGTCAGGCTCCGTCAACCAACGCTCATTCTTCATGGCCCTCTTCTTGCAACTGAATGGCGATGTTCACGGCTGCGAGGAACATGGCTCTATAAACCGGTCTTGATGGGTTAGTCATGTGCACCTTCCTGCATCATAGCAGTCATGGACTTGACTGTCGAGAAGAAGCATAAGCGGTCTGCAAAATGGATATCACAGGAGATCTGGAGGTTCTCTACAAATTATTTTACGAACATCAATCACTGGCATCTGGAAGGGGGTATACCCATGACCCAGTCGCAAGACCAATGAGAAGTTGCGGTAGGAGAAGTGTAAGTCCTCGAGAGAAACTAACGTCCAAGGTTAGTGGATGGGTGGATGAATGTGGGCACCGGCCACCCCAACCGAGGAACCGGGACTCCACCAGTCAGCCCTTGTCGTTTTTCTATAGACGACAAAGAAGAAGAGAAGAAAAAAAGACCTCGACTTCCTTCCTGCAAACCAAAAGCTTAGACACCCAAAGCAGCATAACCAAAATGTCGTACGGAAGCACCCAAGGTCAAGCTGGGGTCCCGACCCCCACGGATGCTGGTCTTTCGCCGACAGCGGCGACGGGCTTGTTCCATGATGACCCCGACGCCCACCATAACGTGCCGGCGGAGGCCGAGGGACCGGAGTCGGCGCCGGGAGCAACGACAGTGTGGCAGAAACTGCGGGCTTTCCACGAGCGCAACTTCGGGCTGTTCCTTGTGTTCCTGGCCGAGATCTTCGCCTCTTTGGTCAGTTCGGTCCCCCGTTCACCGCTTCTCCGGCAGTCTCTCGACTCGGCACGCCTCAATACTGAGAGGGATTATGAGGTGCTGAGATGAGTTTGCTAACCACAATGGGGAGAGAGTAGATGACCATGACTACAAGACTGTTGGAGACGGGGTTCGAGACCAAGTTCCACGCCCTGCAGATCATCTTCGTGAGGATGTTGGCCACGGCCATCCTGGGCTCACTATACATGTGGATCAAGAAGGTGCCCGACTTCCCCCTGGGCCACCGCAGCGTCAGGGGCCTTCTCTTCCTACGTGGCTGCGCCGGCTTCATCGGGCTATTCTGCTCCTACTGTAAGTCCAACTCTCGAAATAGCAAACGAGACACGCTTGGCTCATACCTGACCGCCAGATTCGCTATCATATCTGAACATCTCCGACTCTACCGTCATCAGCTTCCTCGTGCCCACCGTGACGGCATTCATTTGCTTCATCGCCCTGAGGGAACCGTTCACCATCAACGAGGCTTCCGCCGGTCTCGTCGCCTTCATCGGCGTGCTCTTCATCGCGCGCCCGACCTTCCTCTTCCCCGCGGACGAGGCCGAGCCGACCTCGGCCAACGCGCTCTGGCTCGCTTCGGAGACCCCGAAAGACGGCGGCAACGGCTTCGTGCCCCCGGTGATCGCCACGCCCGAAGAGCGCTCCCTCGCCGTCCTCCTGGGCGTCCTCGGCACCTTCGGCGCCGCCGCGGCCTACTCGACGATCCGCGTCATCGGGAAGCGCGCGCACTCGCTCGTCAGCGTCAACTACTTTGCCGTGCTGGCGACGGTGGGGTCGTGCCTCATCATCCTCGTCCATCCCGATTTGGAGTTCCAGCTTCCGGAAAATGCCATGCAATGGTGGTTTATACCCCACCTTCTTCCCCCTTTACCTACCATGTTTGAAAATCAACAATAGACAACTAACTTTGCTCCCGTCAGGTCCCTTCTTGTCGCCATCGGCGTCGCTGGTTTCCTACTCCAGTTCCTCTTGACCGAGGGCCTGCAGAGAGAGAAAGCCGGACGCGCGACGAATCTCATTGTACGTTTTCTCGCCCCCTTTCGAGCAGCCGTTGTGTCACCAGCTACAAATGAACTGACCCATATACTTGTTCCTGTCCCGTCACAGTATACCCAGCTCGTCTTCGCCCTGATTCTGGAGCGCATCGTCTGGGGCACGACGCCCTCGGGATGGAGCCTCATCGGCGCCGCCCTCATCATCGGCGCGGCGCTCTGGGTCATGCTGCAGAAGAACCACGGTTCCGGTCCGGCGGCGGAGGCGGCCAAGCAGCAGCAGCAGCAGTCCGAAAGTCGGGCCGTGGATGAAGAGAGCAGCCTGCTCGGACGTCCCACCGAACCTGGCGAGGACAACATTGCTGCTGCCAATGCGAGGCGGTGAAGGCGCATACGTAGGCTTTTTTTCTTTTCTTTTTCTTTTCTCTTTTGCTTACTGGTCGCTGATTACGACGCGCTACGCCGCAGAGGTGCAGAATAATGATACCCCGTTGTCACTTGGGTCACTGCAGACTGCCTATCGCACGGCCCGAGTAAGCACTTGGGGAGACTTAGGTGTTCGGCGTGATTCGCTAGCAGCCTTTATCGCGAAAGGGCAATCGCCATGACATCGATACGGTACGACTTTCAGGAGCGATGAACGACCCGTGCCTGTTATCCCCTTCATGGCGACAGCGCTGCCCTCACCATGCCATGTCGTCTTGTATATATTAGGGAATAATATTAAGTGCCGTGATATAATGTTTACTCTACTAGGAATGATGCTTATCCTATTAAATGTGATACCTAATTAAGTAAATAGATTTATTGATTATTTGCGGACAGTATCGATTATACCAAAGGCAGCGTTGTCGCCACCAAGGGGATACAAGACTATAAATTCGATGATTATCAAAGCACAAGCGTTAAGGCTAGTTACTATAGAACTGATATAATGTATAACATCAAGTGTATCGTGTGAACGCCCGAGGTGTCGACTTGAATGAATAAATGATACCTGGCCCGCTCGTTTGTAATGGCCCCCTCGAACACCAACACCAACACCAAAGACCGTGAAATAGAAAGAGAAAGGTTAAAAAGTCAACGCCGTTGCCCATGAAGATGATACCAGGATTGACCAACCACCGGATGAGTGAAAACACGAGAGAAATTGTTTGGGGGGGGAGGCACCTCTAGACCCTCCCTTCCTTGACCCTCGGCACCTCACCGCCTCATGGCCATACCCGGGAACAACACCGGCTCGATCGCAACGACCCTCCGCCTCGCCACCTGCAGGGTCTCGACCACCGGCCCGCCGAGGCTGCCGTGCAGCGCGAGGAACTCGAGGCGCGAGGCCCAGAGGGACCAGCGGGCGCGCCCGCGGTGGAGGGCGATGGCGGCAGCAGCCTTCGTGTTGGTGTTGGCGTTGTTGTTGAAGAAGGCGCGGCGGGGGACCAGGACGAGGCGCTCGTAGAACTTGTCGCCCGCGACGGCGAGGTACTGCGCCGCGATCAGGACCTTGGCGTCGCGCGCGGCCTGCGGCCCGGGCAGCGGGTTCGTCTCGAGGCCCTCGACGATCTGGTCCGCGGGCAGGCCGTACGGGTTGGTCGGCTGGTCGAGGATACCGGCCTCGACGCACCGCGCTTTGAACAGGGAGAAGTTGACCCAGGCCTCCCACTGCTGCCGGGACGTGGGGGATGAGGGGTCTTCCGAGTCGTCCGCTATAAAACGCCACGGGGATGTAGACCCCCTCATATTAGTGAAACGTTGCTCTCTCTCTCTCTCTCTCTCCCTCCTCCCTTCGTTTACGCCTCGTTCCGGGCAGTGTCATCTCCCGGCTCGGAAAGCCCGGAACTGGTAGAGGAAGGCGGAGGAGGAACTGGGGCCAACGTACGATAGCAATTCCGTGTCTCCTCATGTAACACATCGAAGAAATCGGGGTCGTTAATATATGGCATATACTCGTTCTGTCATTCGCAGTCAGCTGAAGACGTTGCGTGCATCGCATTCGGAACTCAGTGTTTGGCCCTGCGCGCACGAGAAACTAAACTAAACCTGCTTAGAGGTCAAGGCGAGGAACGCAATGGGACAAAGTGAAATAAGTCCGAGCGGAAAAGAAGAAAGTCTCCTGTACCGAGTTCAGCTCAAAGGAGCGCGGCGGGAGCTGGCGGAGCTCGACGAGCAGCTCAAAGAGCCGGACGTGCTGGGCGCTGTCGTGGGCCAGCAGCGGGGCCAGCTCGAAGATGAGGTTGTACACGAGGTGCACGAAGTCGGCCAGGCCCTCGTCGCCGCCGTGCTTGAGCATGGAGCGCTGCGGGAGCCAGCCGCCGGCGAAGGCCCGGTCGATGGCGGCCGCGGCGTCGTGCGCGGCGTTGACGGCGTTGGAGCGCAGCAGGTCGCGGAAGATGCTCATGAAGTTCCCGTCCACCGGGTCGAACCGCCGGTTCCGCTCCGTCTCCAGGTAGGCAACCCATGTGGACTGCCCCTGCTGGTCGTCGTCACCATCGTCGCTGTGCGGGGCTGGCTTCTGCTGCTGCTGCTGCTGCTGCTGTTTGTGTAATTGTGATTGTGGTTGCTGGTCGTCCTTATGGTAACAGTCGGGCTCGGGCTTGGACTGGGTGTCAATCTCCATAACGCCCGGCCTCAAAGCGGTTGCAGGTTGTTGAAGTTGGGGATTGTATATATCGAAATCCAATGAGCTATGACGGATAGAGTAAAGGGCGGGCGAGAGTAGGTATAACCGTATAATCAAGTGCAGGGATGGCTGTTCCAGAGAGGGCACTTGTTTAAAAAAAAAAAGTAGCGGCCGTCGTTAGTCAGTGAGCCAGCCAACCTTCTTCAACCAACGCGTTTCCAATTCGATGGCGATGGTTGGGATGACAAAGCCGGCTTGACTGGTGTGCATTCGGACGGACTTTGCGACAAGCCCGCTTGCGAGCCGAGAGACAGGCAGGCAAGACTTGGGAATCGAGATGATTGCGTGTGCGTGTTGCGTCTCTTGTTTTCTCGCACTCATACGCTTTGCTTTTCGGCTCCTTTTCCTCTTTGTTTCCCTTCTTTTTCTTGTCGGGTCCTTCACCTTAGCGGATTGACCGAGACATTTTCCGTCGACCTCGTGAGATATATTGGAAGGGAGGAAAATCCAATACCTGCTTAGCGACTGAATCAACGATGATCAGATGATTTGTGACGATTTCTGACGACACCTGGGAAGCACTGCAATTCGGGGCCAAGTCGCAAAATAGGGCACATTCGGACTATATATGCCATGTTTGGGTGTATATTAGGTAAAGAAGTACCAAAACAGGTACGCCTTCCTCTCCTTCTACATACATACGCTACTACCTGGGCTATAGGTGACAGGCCGTGGGGTGGGTTGCATAGAGAAAGAGAAAGAGGAGGGGAGGGGAGGGGGAGGGGGAGAAACACACTGCACCGGTATGTTTCTCTGTCAGGGATTTTCTGTCATATTGCGGCCAGCGCGTTTTTTGGTTGGTCTGACTGAGATTCCCGACCGCCGAATCCAAAGTGCGCTGATGTTTCCCTGGCCCGTTTCTTCCCCCTCTGCTTCCCTCCTGTCAGACCGGCGTTCGCTCTAGGCAAGTTTGGGAACTTCCCCTTCTGAACCTGAGCTGTCATCATATTGCGGCTGTGACGAAGGATCATCATCCTCGTCCCCTGCGAAAGACTCCTAGTGTCCTGATTCGCAACCCTCCGGTTCCCAAGTCTTTGGTTGGCCCTAGCAAGGATTAGAATGGAGAGGGAGGTTGCCAGCAAGAGCGTACGGCATGGACAGCTAGCACAAACGTATGCTGCTCAGCTGGGCTCCTCGCTCGCCGAGCCCGTATATTCGTCCTCACTATGATTGGCTTGTTGCTGTGCCGCAAAATCATACGAAGTCGAGACGCGGCAATAGGCAGAGATGACGGCATATCCACTGCCTCAGCCCTATTCGCCGGCACATTGGAGTACAAATGCATGTGGAATGAGTTGTCTGATACTCTACCGTTCCGTTGTATAGGTATCTGAGATGGTCCGTCGGTGCCGCGAAGTCGAGCTTCATAAGTTCTGAAGATGCCAGCCATGTCCTAATCGATATCCCCACCGGCTCCGCTCAGCAGCCCCAGAGCAAGATATCGATTCTCTATGGCCCAGCATGTATATAGTGGCTGCCACTACAGCGAAGTGGCTCGTCGATAGTAGGAACAGGCTGAGATCTTCGACGTGGGCGCCACCAACAACCGATCACGCCTCAACAATATGCTGCGGGCAAACGGATCATGCTGTGTCACCACGATATATTGTGTGAGCCATGTAGAGAGAAACAAGCCATCGTCGACTCTTGGTACGGCGATGCTATAATTATTCCTCACGCTACTGTAAAACTTGGCTCTCGATCCAACGCGAATATATACGTAGCCCGAGGCAGACCGGGTCTAACAGACTACGACCTAAAGCTACCGTGGCTTCTGACTGATTCCTTGCCATGACAGCCACGCCTCACGATTCTGGCTAGAAAGCGCCCGTTCGGGGTGTTGCTAACGAATGAGCAGATTGCTTTTTCTCTGGCCCTTTTCTCTCCGAAAAGATGCATAAACCAAACGAAACTCAATGCCGAATCTTGCTGCAGTTTCTCTCGATTGTATGATCCCGGCCCATTGCCTTTTCAGCAGTATCCCCCGTTAGGGTTGTTCCCCGATGGGTTGTCTGCGTTCATTAGCAACCCCTAGAAAAGCGAGTTTTGCATACCCTTGATGGCCACTGAATGGCCATCTGCAGTAAATGTAGCCGTTGTTCTCGTCCGTAGCCTTCTCTTCGGACATTAAGATACTCCGTCGGAGTAACTCGTTGAGTTCTCTTGTGATTCGTGTCATATTCTGCGGACGGGCGCTGGTACGAGCGAGCCGCATATGCTATTTCCTGATATCCATGTCAGCTATCAACTGCAAGGTTGCGCTCGAGTTAGGCTAGTAACAAAACGCAACAGCGCAAAGTATTACACTCTTTCGGGTCCGGTATAAACACCCCATAGCTGGGCTGCGGGCAAACAGATGTGAACGGACTCGCGGCCAGGGCATATATCAAACGACGAATGGCACCCGCGGTCGGTTTAAAACAAGAAGCTTCGCCTAATGGGAGTAATATAAGTTAAAATGTCCCCGGAAGGACTGTATCATCATGACTCTAGACAAAAGCTGTGCTAACTGTCAAACGACTTATAAGTGTGCTAACCACGGCCAACGTTCTATGGGCTCAAGAAGAGACAGGAACCAGCTAATCGACAGCCTCCACTTGTAGTCGTTAATTATTCCTTCGCAATTCCAAACACAGATGAAGACTCTGAACTCCAATGGCTCGAATACCCATGGTAAGCCTGAAGAACGTCGTTCACTCTTTTCAAGGTATCATTTCGCAGTAATAAAGAAATCAGAAAAAATCCTAAGGTTGGTTTTGGTTTCCGACTGGCCAATTGTCTACCTGAATCGAGCTCGGCAGCGGCCCATCACCTCTCCTTGGCATACGAGTTCGGCGCTGAACTCGGATCCGTCAAGAGTCAGGTAAATGTCGAAGTAGACTCTGTAGAAAGTACCCTGAGGGGTGTCCATGCGCTCGAAGTCCTTCTCCAGGTTCTTGCGAGACAAGTCCGAGGTGAGAGTGACCACTTCCTTGATGCCTGCATTTCTGTTAGTCGCAGTGTCAAACGATGAGCAGTTCAAGGTCACTTACGAGGATCCTTGGTGTATTCTGGGCAGACATCGTCATCGCAAGCATAAAGAATATCTTCGTACATGAGAGTGGCGCCGGGGGCCACCTGGCGGAAGAAGGAGACTTTGACAGGCTCGCCAATCTTGACCTTTTGGCCCTTCTGCACGAAGATCTGTCTGGTAAACTTGCAGCGATCCTTGCCGTCGAGAGAGGGCACACGGTAAGCCTCGGGGTGGTAGCCCTCCTTGAAGGGCTGCAGGGTTGCCATGAGATAGTGACGGCGGGCGACACGATGCGTGACAACACGCTCGGTAATACCGGCGGTTACTGCACCCTTGACGATAGCGGCGACCGAGTCCATGGGCCGAACTACCTTGGCCTGGAATTGAGGCGGCACGTGTAGCTTGATTTGCTGGAAGAGGTACTCGGATGCACCGAACCCACCAACAACCAGAATGTTCTGCAATGTTCTGTTCTGGGCCTGAATAGCGATGATCTGGTTCCGTACAAGCTCGAGAATGCGATTCACAACAGGTTCGAAGCATTGCAAGATTTCCTCGTTGGTGAAGGTCATGTAGCCTTCCTCAATGCCAGCCTCGGGGAATTCAGCCTCGATGCCCACATCAACAGCCCACTTCTGGCCGTTGTTGCGGAAGTCAGCTTTGATCCGGTTCTCGAAGTCCATTATACACTTGGCGTACACCCGACCAGCGGTTTTGGAGCCATCGGGAAGCTTCATCTTCCGGATCTTGGTTCTCAAGATATTGCTGAAGTTTCGGTTGAGTGCAGTCGAACCGCAGGAGTCACCAGATCCTGCTGTGCATTCTGCTACTGTGAATGGGTTCTCATCTTCGACTTCGTAAGCAATCAAATCGACAGTGCCACCACCGCAATCAACAATAAGAACCGCGTCATGGACCTTGATGTTAAGTAGACCAGTCTTGGAACAGAACAGTGCTGCAGCCTCGGGCTCACTGACTAATGTCAATCGGTTGTCATTCTCGTCTCTCAGGAAGCCGGCCTGGATGGCAGCAGCACGAGTGGCAGCCTTGCCGGCGTCGTTCCAAATGGCAGGCACCGTCAGATAGTATCGGATATTACGCTCTTCTCTGTTGAAGACCTCGCCCAATGTCTTCTGTAAGGCGGCTCGCATAGCCTGTCGCAATTTGAACAGATAGTCGGCCGCGACGTCGATCTCCGACTTTCCGGGGGCAGAGGTGGCAGGTTGATCGGATCGATGTAGGTGTTCCCTGACAACATGAGTTGGAGCTTGAACCATTCGACCTTCTGCACGCCAGGCTTGGGGTAACCGGTCGGTGCCAGAGCGTCAGCGATATCAGGGCCCCAGCCCACCACCTTTTGATACTGGTCATAGTAGAGCACGGTAGGAATCTAGTACGATTGAGTCAGCCATGTCTTGTGCCCAAATCATGCGGGCATTCAAGTTGCACTGTACCTTTTGTTTCGTGTAGGAACCGGCACCTGGCCATTCGGTAATAATATCCTCTTTGGCCTCGTTATTGGTAGCGAAAGCGAAAGCCACCCCGGAAAATGTGGTGCCCTATAGAATTGCATTAGTTGATTCCTGGCGAGCAAACCACGCCGTGTGGTGATGAAGTTAAGAACGCACAAAGTCAATTCCGACAATCAGCTGTGCCTTGCTGCGGCTGTTGCCCTCAACTTCAGCAGCTGGCCGACCGAACTGCTGCATGGCTGGGCCTTGGTTTTGCGGAGGAGCCGGTGGAGGATATCCAGTCGCCCCAGCGTAGCCAGGAGGACCGCCCTGGATGGGCGGAGGACCACCGGGTTGCATCTGCATTTGAGGAGGATAGCCTTGAACGGGAGCGCCTGTGTTGATAGGTGGAGGACCGCCGACCATCTGCGACGGAGGAGTACGAGCTGGACCTTGGACAGTTTGCGGGCTCATGCGCCCAACGGGGGGAGGAGGACCACCAGGATTGAAGTTCGCAGTATAGCTGGGAGGTCGAGGGCCAGCGCCAGGATGGTTCATGGTTTGTTGGAGACTCTGTTGCGACGACGAGGAAGCGATGGAGGGGGCGGGACCGGGACGGGGAAACTGCTGCTGGATTTGAGGGGGACCTGGTTGGCCGGTAGAAATGGCCGATGGGCCTTGACCTGAAGGTGGGGGGGGTCGCGCTCGTCGGAGGTGCAATGTTGTCTTGAGACGGCGGGATGCTGGCAGTGGATTTACGTTTCCCAAACCCTAGGCCTTTAAAGCGAGAGTTCAAGGATGAACTCATAAGGGAGGACTTTCAGAGACGGAACTCCTAGGACTTCTTGAGGGGGGAGGACTCGAGTAGAAAAAGAGAAGGGGATTGCCAATGTAAGAGGGAAACTGGGTCCAGGACTTTGCAGCGGCAGCTAATCGTATGTAGCTATGGCTGGGCAGGGTCGGCGGCCTGGGCTTGGGCAAGTGTGTGTGTGGTGGCAGAGTTACCGCAACTAATAAGAGAGGTAAAGTAAGACTGGTGTGGAAATGCTACCATGTTACCACCGTCCGCAGCAAGCAGCAAGCAGCCTCTTCGGTCAACTGGCCAGTGCTGCCCAGGTAGGGTCGATTGAGACGGGGATGTTCCTAGGCTGGGGTTTCTGGGTCCTGTCCTGTCCTGGGAGGGTGGTCCAGTTTCGTTCTGGGTTGGAGTGAGTGCAATATGATTTGAGGCGACCAGGCTGACAAGAGAGCGAAGGGATGGATGGGTGGATGGGGGAGCCGGAAAAGGGCACACACACATGTACTCTCTGCATACACACCAAGCACACCAAGCAGCCGATAGAGGGGGTCCCTTTCTGAGAAGAGGGGTGAAACTTGCGTCCCTGGTTGGCAATACCTCACTCAGTCTTTGTGTGTGTGGTGCGCATGAAGTAAGGCAAGTATGCTACTCGTGGAGGGCGGAGGGGATGATGAACTTGAGAGCAAAAAAAAAGGGACGGAGCAGCAGTCTGAGCCGAATGAATGCTGTAAGATTGATTCCAGCAAAGCAATGGTGCTTGGAAATGCCAAGTGAATGAAGAGACGCAGCCAGAAGTCGACCTGACTTGATCAAAGAAAACAGACTAGTGCTAACAAGCGTCCGACCGGTGGGCGGCGCTGAATCCTTTCTTTGAGCCTGGGCCAAAAAATGCAACCAAGATGTAGTTAGACGCAGAATGGAGTGCACTGCATAGTAAGTCGTAGGTTGCAGGCAGTAGGCGCGGTCGGTGCAGTCAATGTCAATTCCGGCCAGAGGTGATGAGGTATGTAACGAGCAGGAACGGGAATGGCACTGATGTGCGACCGGCCAGCTTTCATTGAGTCTTATCTCTGTCTCCCTCTTGGTCTGCTCCCTTCCATGACACGATTGATCTCATTATTGCACGAAAGACAGCGTCAATTGTGGCAGTGAAGCTGGAAACAAAGGCACAGAGCGAACGGGCATGTGGGTCAATGGGGATACGATGCGATGCCTCGATGCACAATACCTGGCCCCAGGCAATCAGGTGTCAGGTCCGCTGGTCGTTGTGGCTGAATTCGAGCTGACAGCGCTAAGCAGGGTCGGGCAGTGTTGCTAGCTTGCGACCAGTGCACACAATAAGGCTGAGCACCTCGAGAGGGGCGCTTTGGCGGGGTTGCCAGTCCTACGAGAGCCGCTCCCTTTTGCTATTCAATTGTACAGTTCATCAAATGACGCTTGGGGAGTATGCGACTTCACACAAGTGAAGGCTTAGCTGGGATCGGTGGAGATCTGTAGCCGGTTGCACCTCTATACCGCTATGTTGAAGCTATCATTGAATGACGGACGTGCCCCTGTAGGGACGGGCTATTAGGTAACTGAAGGAACATACGAATGAATGCATAACAACAACAACTACCACTACTGGTACTCCATCTTGGGGCAGGAATATACATCCATATAGATCAATGGAGGGAAAATGGAAGGGAATACGTATGGAAACTGAGGTTAGAAGGGCATAATGTAGGGCTTCATTGTTTAACCAATTGATAGTGGCTCTTATATGCCAAGTCGTTCTTGCTTCTAGCCCAGCTTACTACATGTACGATGTGTCGGTGATGGGTTTTATTTACTCGACCGAATCTAACCATGTCACCGCCTTCACAGTTTGCATGATTCTGTATGCTATTGAAGGCGTGAGGTACCTTGAGGCAGAGCATCCCTAATACATCCTTTTGAAGCACATCGCTGCTAATCTACATATAACAGCTGGAGTGCTTCACGATGCGGGATTCTATCAGCTCTTTGGCACAACTTCAAGCTAGGTTATAGTATTCTCTGGAACTGCTGTGATCGACAGAGTCCTAGGTCCCTGAGAACCCACATCCATGAGAGCTGAAAAAGCTATCTACGGCCAAATGTGGAGCAGGATGTGCATCATATTGTATGTAGGTGCCCGATGATTTTGGTCTATATTCGGCAGTATGTTCGAGGTCACATTTGTATGGTGTATATGTTGATGTTTGAGCTTACATCCATGGTTCTGGGTAGGACAAAAACACCAAACCACTATCACATAAAAGCCGATGCGGCCAATGGCTGACGGGCGATTTCGGGGGCCAGAATTCGAGTGATTGATGCTCTGTTAGGGAACCACAGAACGCCCATGAGATAATATGTGCCACTGCCCCGGGTCGGAGGGTTTGATGCCCAACATCACTCGATTACCTAAAGAGTAGGTGATCAATCCCCCCCTCATCCATGAATCGCACCAAGCATCAATGCTATTGACTCTGCATGCGATGCCCAATTTTCAACTCTTGCAATTTGCCAGTTGTCGGGCAGGATCTTATACACCCAACTCCAATAAGCATGTTCGTTTCAACTCTGATCCCCCAGTACCAAGACTCAGACCAGGATGGGCGAGGCTGGGCTGCTGAGCCTCCCTGCCTCCCTCTAAGCGATAGTCCACCGCGGCAGGCTGACAGGGGTTAGAACTTTCTGTTCCCACCCTCCATCCCCCTTCACTCCAACTAGCATGCATTGGCTCATTCGTTGTAGTGGGGTAGTAACTTAGGGTGGGCTGCGAGGAGCATCCTAGGTTAGATTCCTTGCAGCAAGTCTATCCGCGCTCCAACTGCTAGAAGTCCTATCACCCAGCCAAATAGAGGACTTCAAACTCCTGGCCATGATGCAAAGTCCAAGGACTTGCAGATATTCTTCCTTGCACAGCATCCAAATCGTCTCCGCTTGGTAGAATACGTGTTATCAGCACGCCTGCAATTTTCAGGCACTCAACGAAGACTGGTTGTGTGTGAGCTTATGGCTGTGTACTGAAAGCGCCAAACTTGGGCATCTGGTCAAAACCAAAGGGTCGACTCGACCATGCAGCCAAACCAACACGCTTAACCTCACTCCTGGGCAAATCCTACGGTGGCGTCATTCTGCAGGTCAGTGTCAACGACGCCGCAGAATTTGCCACATGGCTCGCTGGCGGCTCCGGGGGGTGGTGTGCTCCCCTGACACATCTGGCGATAGCCCCCAAATTGTCTGGCCCAACGATAGGTGGCCGCTGCACAACATGCCCGAGAACTGGTCTGATTACTGTTTGGGGGCGAGAGCGGCGCACCACCTGCGATCGAGACTCGCCGGTAACATGCAATGCAACTATATATCGTGGCAACGGAGGCGGGCGCAAGTCTCCTGATTACCTGCAGTAGCAACTGCATGAAGTGACCCAGGCTTAGGTTCACCTGTGCCGCTTGGAATCGCGCCGTGGAAACATCCCTGAATCAGCCGCCTGGATGGTTTCATTTCACACATGTAGTTGGCAGGTAGGCAATTCTACTCGACAGAACTTTGATCGACGCCACCAACGAAGTGAGGATCGAGGCTCTCTGAGAGCTATAATCAGCAACGCCATCACTATCTGACTAATACGAGCCGCGCAAGCATATGCTGGCCTAAAGCCGTATGTGGGTTTTTTTTCAGGTTCTGGTAACCCCATTATGAGGCAAGATAATGTTGTCTGGTAGCTCCGAAACGGATACTTCCAAGCCCAATAAGACAGCTTCTAGATACTGTTCGATATGGGTTGGTAAGGACGTGATCTTCTGGTTGTCGTATTGCATCTCGTTGTTCTTCCCTTTGCGCATATCTGTCTGTATCAAACTCGGCTTACAAGCTAACTCGAAAGGGTCCACACTAGGTTAGGTATCGAGCCAACTCACTATAGACCGAACGAAGATATGTTCGCTCCTATATGCTCCTGAACAGTTAGGCCATATCACGCTCTTGTTGAGGGTCACAATGTGAAGGGCGTGAGGAACATCAATGAATTAACTGTGGGAGAGAAGGCACCACTCGGTAGGTACATCTATTATACAACGTCATAGGCCTCTAACCGAAAGACCCCTTTGAGCCCCCAGATAATGCCCAATCTATCGCCTCTTACAAGCTCAACAGTTCCTCTCGCATCTGGCTACTTCCATATACTCTAGAGGGTGCCTTCCTCTTTCTTCTGGAACAAGCACACCTCTCTCATACATTCGATGCTGCGCATCTCAGCGCTAATAGCGTGCCGGGTGCCGTCAGGCTGGAGCTTGTCGTCGATGAGCTCGTAGATGACCTTGCTCATGGTGTGCTTGTTTGGATCCTTGCCGCCCTGGCCGTCGCCGCCGTAGCTATCCATGAACGACGTCTGCAGGTCCTCGATGAAGTACATGCCGCCCGGCTTGACAATCTTCCAGAGCACCTCCAGCGACACCTGCTGCTGGTTCATCCTGTGGCCGCCGTCGTCGATGATGATGTCGAAGTTGCCGCCCGTCTCGTCGATGAACTTCTGCAGGAACACTTTGTCCGCCTGATCGCCCGCGTAGATGGTTGCGCCCATCGTTTCCGCCGACCACTTTTCCGCGCACGCGCCGTCGTACTCCATGTAGTACAGATCTACGTTAGGGAAATACTCCAGCCAGGTGTAGTAGGACTTGCCCGGTCCATAGTTCTATTTCCCTCGGTATCAGCATGAGCCTGACAAGAATCCATCGCCAAATAAAGGGGGAGGGAAGGAGATCAGGTACTTACCATATCGCAACCAAGTCCAATCTCGAGCATCTTGAGCTTCTTGTTGCGGATGGCGGGGAAGTGCTTGTCGTACATGAACCAGTACTGATGGGTCGTTACCTTGTCCGTTCCGTACTTCAAAGCGATCTCGTGAAAGGTTGGAGCGTTACTAAGTCCTAGTGGTGAGTACGCCGCCTTGCTGAAGATCCTTTACAAGGGCATGTCCTCTTACCTCGCGACTTCCGCTGAAGCAGCCACCTGGGGCGGGGAGGCAACAGCAGCTCCATGACCCTCTGGCTCGAGGTTGACACTGGGGTCAATTTTGTTGCCGCCACCAGTGCTGGCAGCGCCAGTTCCCTTGTGCCATGCATTGTGCAATGTCTCTCTGACTTGATCATGTTGATGGGCGATACCAAGGAAGAGCAGGATGGATGCTGCTGCAAGCAGAATGTAGTGCACTCGCGAGGCAGCCATGTTGAAGTTCGGAGCAACGAGGAGGGTTCTCGATGGGCTACAGATTGTTGCAATCAAGGACTGCAGGGCAGTGGGATGATGAAGGGGGAGAAAGGAAAGAGTGCTGGGTAGAGCTGACTGAAATGTATTCACAACACGCATGCAGCTTACAAGTGCCTCAGCTTATGAAGACGGGGATAATCGAAAAGGGTACCTGAGTTACTCGAGTTAGATTACCCCTTGATAAAGGGGGTGAAGGTGCAAAGAATGGACAGACAATGTCTTAACCACAGTACTACCAAGTGAATATCCCTAGATTCAGCGCCTAGGGTCCAGACAGCGCCACTTCCAGATGATTAGAAAAAGAATTCTTCTTTGGGAGGAGTTACGTGCATACAAGTTGAAAACAAATATCTGTTCCATTCAATTGCAGTGTCAGCTGAAGATTGCTGGAGAAGGCTTTGGGTGGCTTATCACTACGATGGATACTGCGCAAAGCTGATTTGCTATGAGCCAGGCCATCTCATTCTCAGCCAACCGGAAGTAGTAGCACACGTTAAGAGCAGGACGACCCAAAACGAGCACGAATATCCCTCTGGAAACAGCATCAAGTTGTCTACGCACATATGAGTAAGCTGACTGCCCCAGAGGCGAAGTAGTGGACCAGTTCAAAAACGCGATAGGAATGTAGATAGGCTCTTGAATGACCCCACGGCATCAGCAAGACGTGAGAAATGCATCGTCTGACATGATCAGAACTTCAAGTGAGACAATTGATATGTCAATCATAGAAAATACTACGCCTTGTGCGAGATGAAGACGGAGCTAGCACAACGGAGGAGCCCCCCTGAGTCCACGAATACAGCCACGTAGAAGCAGCGAGGATGGTGCAACCCAATGATGACCGTGTCATATTGAGCTAATGTCTGCACTTGTCTTCTTCCGATAAGAATGGGGTGTTCCCAAAGCTTTCTCCCATCATCACCGCGGGGTTCCAAAGGAGAGAAATGCAAAAGAACCTCCATTGCTCCCTTCGTTTTCCTCGCTCACGAGCAACACTGACAGAATGGACTTCTACCAGCTGAACTTGGCTATCTTTGTGGCCACCAATGGCTACTTGCTGTACCGACAATACAACAGCAGCAGCGACAAGGGCAGGAGGGAGAGCATCGACACATCGTTGGCCGGTTCGGACGACCTCGAGACCGCGGAGAAGGGGCCAGATGCTAGCGCGGCTCGCCGTTTCCAACTCGACTTCTTCTTGCCCTATGCGCTCTCTGTGGCAGCGGATTGGTTTCAGGTATGTAGTTGTTGGTCCCCCAGGAGAGGAATGGGCCAGGAGGAGTGATACTGACCGACTACTGACTGTTATTGCTGATAGGGTCCTCATATCTACGCCATCTACAAGTACGAGAAGAGCTTGCCAGAGAAAACGGTTGCAGCTCTGTACGCTGCTGGCTTCGTATCGGGAGGAATCAGCGCCTCATTTGCTGGTGGACTGGCCGATAGATTTGGGCGGAAACGGGCGTGCCTGTGTGAGTGGCTGCTCTCCCCTCTGACACTGTATTTGGAGCAGGCTCGTGGCTCGTACAATCTGGCGAATCAGCGCGAGACCGAGCCATTGAAGGGCTCTGCGCCGTGTATGCCATAATATACGGAGGACTGATGCTGACACGAGATGCGACTCACTAGTGTACTGCGGCCTGTACATCATTACGTGCCTGACCATGCTGAGCGACAGTTTACCTGTCTTGTTCTTCGGGCGTCTCACCGGCGGCGTCTCGACGACGTTGCTCTTCAGCGTATTCGAGGCCTGGATGATCTCGACGTACCACGAGCAGGGCCTGCATACGAGCGGCCTCGAGCTGAGCACCGTGTTTGGCAACATGACCACGCTGAGTTGTGTGGTAGCCATTGCCTCGGGTGTGTTTGGCGACATCCTCGTCACGTACTCTGGCACGCGTACCTGGCCGTTCATGGCCGCCGGGATGTGCTGCGTTGGCGCAGCCTATATGATCTCGAGAATTTGGGTATGGATGCGGAACTCCTCTAACCGATAAAAGTTGATACCTTCGGAGTCTGACATGGCTTTCACAGAATGAGAATTACGGTGCGCGGTCGACCGAGCAGACTTCGTTGCAGGACCTGAAGGGCGGCCTCTCAGTCATTCTAGGCGACGCCAAGATCCTGTCCCTGGGTATCACCTCGTGCTTCTTCGAAGGCACCATGTACCTGTTCATATTTTTCTGGTCCGCCGCCCTGAAGAGCGCCCGCACGCAGTCGGGTTCCACAGATGAGGACCTTCCGTACGGGCTCATCTTCTCGAGCTTCATGTGCGCCATGATGGCGGGCTCGGCCATCTTCACGCTGCAGACCTCGGCCAAGACGGTGCAGAGCACGGCCGGTACGCTCATGACGGTGACGCTCGTCGTGGCTAGCTGCTTGTCCCTGGCCGCTATGCTGCAGGACGAGCACCTCCTCTTCTGGGCCCTGTGCCTGCTCGAAGGCTGCATTGGCGCCTACTTTCCCAGCATGGCGCAACTCAAGAGCGAACTGATCGAGGACGGTATCCGTGGCCGCGTGTACAGCATCCTGCGATTCCCGCTCAACGTATTTGTCGTGGTCGCACACAGCTTAGACGTCGAAGGTAAGTAAGCCCTTTGCCCCAGCCGGCCCTACTTTCCCGCCTCCCGCCTTCCTTACACAACATGGAAGGGAGGCGGTGACAACACGCCCATCAATTTATGCTGTGTGACTGACAACAAGCGGACAGGCGATGCACACCGAAACCACGTGTTTCTTACTTGTGCATCATTGCTTCTGGTGGCATTCCTCGTTTCTCGGCGCTACCTTGCCCAGTAGCTCGGGCGTGTCTCAGAGAAATAGAACCCAGGGTTTTGTGTCCGTAACGGATATTGTTGTGATGTATGTAGGATTGGTATACAGTGGCAAATGCATTATATTACTGGGTTTTTCCAAGGTCAGACTCCAGGTGCGAACCCGGCTTTGGCCATTCCCGTCCGCGCTCGCAATCAATGGCGATTGGCTGCAGCACAGAAACTTCGGTGAGAAGAGGAGCCAATTATGTTGTACAGTAGTCGGAATCATTGCAATTTACACATTCCATTCCTTTGGTGCCAATTTCATGTATCCAAGCCAGACCTGGCTGGAGCAATTCTTGAAGATCAGGGGGGAAACAACCGTAGCTTGCCTTGCCTGGAGTTCAGAATAGGCAACCTTGGAACCCAGGTTGCCAGGCTACCTCACCTCAAGTGGACACGGTAAAGATTTGAACGTGTTATTCTATTGGACAGACAAGCAAACGATCTGCCTATAGAATTGGCCTAAAGCAAGTATATCGGCTGGTGAGGGCACCTAGCTAACTGGAATACGACCAATCGAACAAATGCATTGTGAAGATCGATGTTGAAAACAGAGAGAGAAAGCGAGCAGTCTCGTTAATCGAAACGTACGTCCCGTCCATTGCTTCTAATTTTACCTACTTCAGCCAGACCCGCTCCTCCAGTCAGTACGAATGAGAGAGGCGCGTGATACGCCAACGAATCGTCCAGAAGGGCATAAGATAACAATATCGTAAAGTTTCCCACCCGCGATGGGGCTTTCTCCTATCTTGCACAATGCTCAGAAGTATTTCTAGTAATTTGCCCATTTTCTGCGCTGCAAGTCGGGAATCACCACACTTCAATTCCCAGTCTGTAATCTCACATGCAACTTATTACCACTGAACCTATTGGATTAAAAACCACCTGCAATTGCAATTTTTGAAGCGAGGCACTCATCGTGGACCGTCCGATCCCCTCCTGTACCTTCCGTCTTGATTCAGTCGGCCGTGTGGCTGGACGGGTTCCAACTCGGCCATAGTCCCCCCACCTTCACAACCCATTTCGTCCACCGTCGTCGTGGCCACTTCTTCTTCCTCAGTCCGTGTGCTCTGATGACCAGCTCGCTCTCTCTGATCTTCGTACTCACTCACTTTCCCCCGAACTATTGCTCAATCCAGGCCCCCTTTGCACATCTCGCTTCATAGAATGATGTACCGTTAAGTCTTCCGATTCTTTGCTTGAACTTCATCGGCGTGCTTGCGTGCATCGTTTGACATCTCACGATCTGACTCCGACTTGCACCCCCCGGGAAGCCGCTTACCGGTTCGGCTCTCCTTCGTCGCGACAGTCCCGAGGCTCGCCTGCTCCTCCTAGGCCCAGGATCGTGAAGTTGACATTGTCACCTGCGTCCGGAAATTAGTAGTGCAGCACGATTCTCTCCTCATGGTCTACTAGTGATCCGGGGCTGGAGCGGAGTAACGTATCCTTCATTTCCCCAGCAGCCAAAGAGCCCATCAGATCATCGAGAATCTTTCCAGGTCACGGGTCCGCCAGCCTCAGCTCGACTCGGCATTACTATACCAATACCAAGCCGCTTACTACCTCCTTACCTAACTCATGCGGAAACCCCGGTAATTGCTTGCACTGGGGAACTCTGGGGATATCTTGCCAGAAGCGAACAAGACCGCAGTCAGGATTAAACAGGCAGGTGGAGGGAATTTCCTCGTCTTCCCAAGGGAAAAAAACCACTCCTTCGGGCTGCCCGGTACCAACGACATCTGGCCAACATCTGCTGGCCGCAGTGCAGCAGCAGCTCACCTGGTCACTTTGGCCTCGCGGTACGTACCCGATCTGGCCCGCGAACAGTTTTTTCTCGTGCGAGGTGGATCGAATGACCTCATTCCAGCTCCGCTGAGACTCGACTCCGGCTTAATTATCGAGCGCAGAAGGGCCGTTTAAGGGGGAAAGCCCAGGAAACGAGGCCGTTTATTGGCTGCAGCCGTTGTAGGCCTAGGGAAAGTCGGCTGCTTGTCCTGGGCACGCATTGGCCCCCCAAGGCTCAGTGGCAGGCTTGCACGAGGAAAGCACGCTGCAAGCAAGCAATCCTACCACCCACAAGTCTGGGACACTCCGATATCCCCACTGGAGAAGAGCGAGAGGAGCCCCGCGATCTCCCTGGTCCCTCAATCCCCCCCCCCGTCGTCAAGCTGTCGTCCCAACGCTGGCGAGGCGCCGAATGGCGCGACAACCCCTCGCCCTCCAGCCGGTGGTGACACCAAGAGCTCCGAAATTACTCCTCAGAATGAGAAGGCCCGACAGGGCAAGCCGACAAGCCAGAGCTCGCTGCGCTTCATTCACCTGGTTTCCTTGGCCTTCCTGGTTCTAGTCCTGGTACGTCCGGCAGCTCAGTCCACGATCACACGAGTTATTTTCTTGCTCCTTCCATGCCCCCTCTGCCTTTCTAGCTCCAGGGCAACCCGACTGCGGCTCCACACCCCGCATCGACTTTCGTCACACACACATCGCCCTGTCTACACCGTGAAGTATTTGAAGTGCTGACTAGCAGTTGTACCCCTCCATACATAAAGGTTGTCCAACTCTTCCTCACTGACGCCAAGTCTCATTATTCTCGCATATTTACCTCACAACCTTTTACTCGCTCTGCCTTTTCTCCCCCAGCTGCTGTTCTTCAAGAGCCCGTCTGCGAAAGTCCCCAACCTTTTCCCACTGCCCCTCCCATATCCAGACCACGCACCATGGCGCTCGTTGAGGAAACGAAGCGCATCACGGCGCAGTTCGATTACACAGACGCGGATGTGAACAAAGGCGTACAGGAGTTCCTGCGACAAATGAGTAAGCTTAATGATTCGCCAATTCCAGTTTCGCGTTACTGACACAGCTTCCTTTTTTTAGACGAGGGGTTGGAGCACGATGGAACCAGCATGAGCCAGATCCCGACCTACGTCACAGGTGTCCCCAACGGCACCGAGAAGGTGAGTTTGCCCGCCCCAAGCACGTACAAACATTCAGCCCGAGTAACCTGACAAAAATAGGGCTTGTACCTGGCGGTTGACCTGGGTGGCACAAACTTCCGAGTATGCTCAATTCACCTCAATGGCGACACAACCTTCAACCTCACCTACAACAAGGTCGCCATCCCCAAAGAGCTCATGGTGGCAAAGAAGGCAGAGGATCTATTCGGTTTCCTGGCTAAGCAGGTCGAGGAGTTCCTGCGGGCACACCACGAAGATTACTTCGAGACACGCATTCGCCGCCGCAACACAGTGAGCACCCCCGAGGGCTACAAAGACGAGCACATCTTCCGGCTAGGCTTCACCTTCAGCTTCCCCGTCCAGCAAAGTGGCATTAATAAGGGCACCCTGATTCGGTGGACGAAAGGATTCGATATCCCCGACGCTGTTGGCAAGGATGTCTGTGCCCTCCTGCAGGCGGAACTGGATAAGCTGAAGCTCCCCGTCAAGGTGGCGGCTTTGGTCAACGATACCGTCGGCACCCTCATGGCTCGCTCCTACACATCGCCAGGCAAGGCAGGCACGTTGCTGGGTGCCATCTTTGGCACTGGTACAAACGGCGCCTACGTTGAAAAGGCAGCAAACATCAAGAAGCCCATCGTGGGCGAGTTTGACAAGACGTCAGGCGACATGGTAGTCAACACGGAGTGGGGCTCTTTCGACAACCAGCTGAATGTCCTCCCTAACACGTCTTACGATATATTGCTTGACCAAAAGAGTGTCAACCCCGGCATCCAGATGTTCGAGAAGCGAGTCTCGGGGATGTTCTTGGGCGAGATTGTGCGTCTTGTAATAAATGAGATGCTCCAGAACCCCAAGATCTCGCTGTTCAAGGATGAGAATTCGAGCCAGAACGACTGGAAGTCCACCACCACCATTGGACCCGACTCAACCATCCGCCAACAATGGGGTCTCGACAGCTCTATTCTTTCCATCGCGGGAGCCGACAGCACACCTGACCTTGTGACATTGCGCCAGGAACTCGAGAAGGAGCTCAAGATCTATGCGGCCTCATTGGAAGATGCGCGTGCCTTCAAGGACGTTGCCTACGCCGTCGGCCGGCGTGCCGCGCGATTGTCAGCAGTCGCTATTGGCGCCATCGTGCTCCAAAGCGGTCTCCTCAAGAGCAACACCGACGAGCCTATCGATATCGGTGTAGACGGCAGCTTGGTCGAGCACTACCCTTACTTCCGCGACATGATCTATGAGGCTTTCAACGTCATTGAGGGTATCGGTCCCGAGGGCGCCAAGCGAATCCGCATCGGTATTGCCAAGGACGGCAGCGGTGTGGGAGCAGCTCTCATTGCCCTGGTTGCCGCCGGCATGGAGAAGCACACCACTGGTTTCCTGGCCAGCATCGCCGAGAAGGTGTCGTCGGTAATTCCCGGTATGGGCAGCTCGACGACGGTGGCCTAGAGGAACCCCTTCGCCGACAATGAACATACAGTAGAATCATGTACGCGCGAACAGGATGAGCAACCGCCGCTTATTAAAGATGACGCTTGATGATATTCATGATGCCGACACTAGGCAAGCATGCACACGGATACGGAGTTCTGGGGTCTGTTGGGTTATTTTGCTCTTCACGATATACTGGGCAAGGATGGAAAGGCACAAGAATTCGGACAGGGTTCTCATCAATTGCAATATATATATCATTACAAAAATGAACTATCAAAACAACACATTTTGGTAACCTCCTTTATCATTGTGATACTTGCATGTGTCAACGTAGTCTCAGAAACGGCAACCCAAGAGAATGCAAGGCCGACCGCAACTCATGAAACCTATATTCAGGACTCTATTGTCATTCCATTGCGATTCCAGCAAGATTGACCGAGCATGCAGAATGGGGGGAATACTTCTTATACAACTGAATTAAGGCCACATTTTCCTTCCTCCAATAACACCTCTAAACCATCAACCTCGGATAGGCAGATCAGCGCTTGATCCGACAGAGTAGTAGTCGTGTATATATATATATATATATCATTAAGTCTGTACAAAGAGTCCCTTGCTTGCCCTTTATTACCTGCACGAGTTCGACATATCCACTCACTACTTGACCCCGAACGCAGCTGCCGGGTAGGCCCGGTCTCGCTTTTTGCGCAGGGTCGAGCTGCTCCGGGAGCTGGCGCCCGAGCTCACGCCACTGCCCGGCACCGCTAGGGTCCGCGACATCTCGGCCGGCAGGTCGTTCCATTCGGTCTCGGGCCGCGCGTTCTGGAACGATTGGCCGGACGCCGGGCTGGGGGCTCGGCCCGGGTCTCGGGGGACCGCCCATGGGGGGAGACCGTTAGGGGACGGCAATGGCGACGAGTTCGTGAAGCTCATAACAGCTGGCGTGGCTCTGGACGCGGCCTCGCTGCCGCCGTTCGTCATCGCCGCCGTTGACTGGCCATTGATGTTGCTTTTGTTGTAGTTTTGTTGTTGTTGTTGCTGCTGCTGCTGCTGCAGGGTGTCCAGCACGCCGCCGGAGCCTCCGCCGATCTCGCGCCGCACGATCCAGGCATCGTTGGGCGTGAGCATGCGGTAGTAGGCGTCGACAGGGGGATCGATGCGTGAGAAACCGCGGGCCACGTACCAGGCCATGCCCTCGCTGTTCTGGGTCCAGACGTGCGCGCAGACGGTGCGGCAGGCCCAGCGGGCGTCCCGCGCCGCGAGGCCGCAGACCTCGTTCAGCAGGGCGCCCGCGAGCCCGAGCCGGCGGTAGGGCTCGTTGAGCACGAGGGACTGGATGTAGAGGGCGTTGGGGATGGCGTCGACGAAGGGCTCGTCGGGCCGGGGCTGGTAGAGCTTCTCGGGGCGGCAGACGAGGCCGCCGATGACGGTGGGTTTGTTGTTGTTGTTGGAGGCGTCGTTGTTTTCGTCGGTCCAGAGGAGGACGCGCGAGAATGCGCCCGAGGAGTCCGGGTCGGACAGGGCCGCGTAGAAGGAGTCGGAGTACCGCACGGGCAGGAGGCGCGCGGTGATGCGGCGCAGGGATGGGATGTGCGACGGGAGGATCGGCGAGATGGTGATGTTGGGGTGATGGGTCGGTTTCGCGCCGGGGATGGCGACGGAGGGCGGTGGTGCTGCCGCCAGTGGGTCGGCGGCGGCTGCTACTGCTACAGGCTGCTGTGGCGACGGTTGATTGCTCCTTTCTTGCAGGACCGGTGGCTGTTGTTGTTGTTGTTGGGCTGTCACTTCGGCGGGAGCTGCTGCTGCTTGTGATGCCGCCGCTGCGGATGGAGGGGCAGCATACGTGGGCTGCTTGGGCTGGAAGAAAGACCGGATCGACGACTGCCCGCCATTGTGCGAAGGGAGCGACATGGTTCGTACGTAAAACAGAACGAGGAGGAGCTGAACGAGTGGCAGCTCGAGAAAAGAACAGATCGTACAAAGAAGAGAAGTAGTCCTGCCGAGCAAGGCAGGTTGAGCAGAAGTGACAGTTTTTTGAAACAAGATGGAAAAGAAGTCCTGCTGTCAATGGGTAATACCTCGTTAGTTTTAGCTTCATCATGAGAGTGGCATGCAGCCAGATTCCTTGGCTTGCGCGGCTTGGATTCGCTGGGCCTAGGCCTCGTGGGGTCAAGTCAGTGGTCGCCCCATCGTTCGCAGCGTAGCCAGGCCTTTTAGTTAGGCCTTAGGCGGAGCGATCCGGTACACAACCCAGGCTTATCCTACATACATCCATACTCGATAGCTCCAGCGCCAGCTCCAGCTCCAGGACACGACGGGATCGGCGGCTGCGTGGACACAAAGTCGACTTTGATAATAATAATATTTTCCTGTTCTATATCTTGAAATCATCCAAAACAGGAGTTTGACAAGTTTGTTTTTGTATGTATTGACAGTATTGGACGTCTGCGAAAACAGCAACATGCTTAGCAACAGAGCAAACCTTGCCTGCTTATTGTATTACGTTCTTCATATAGAATACAAGTAGCTACATGTACGTTGCCTTGTACAGTCACCTCTCATTGCACTGCTCAAGTGATGCTATGATATCTTGATCCTTTAGCAGACTACGAAAATCCAGCAGTGTACTTATAACAACTATGCGATTGTTTGCTTGCTAACAGGAGGTCTCCAATTGAGTCGCGTTGTGCTAATAAGCAATATGTCATAAATCAGACTCACGGGCAGGCTGCCAATCTTTTGATTGTTTCTATTCGGCGTAGCTCATGCAGGTCGTTCGTTTGTTCTCTGGGCTCACGAGACTTTTTTTTCCCCCGTCTCTGATGCTAATTTCCCAATGTCAGCAGCCTGTCAGCGAAGTCCCTATCAACCACCCGACCCGACTACAACAAAACCAGCTCCTGCCTACCTGACACTTCCAATACCGAGTCGGGAATTGGAGGCCAGGGCGTATACAGCTTCCGATTCGATATTAGTGGGAACAACAACTCAACCCATCGGTTCATCCTGACTTGACTTACTGTTTCGTCTGGCCCGACTAACTCCAGCGACCGACCAGCACCTGCAGGCAGACCCCGTTTGACCCTTGCGCGCGCCAAAGTCGAAGTCTCCTTCAACCTACGGATACATCTAACCAACTCCCAACCCAATCTCTGTCACGTCACTTGACAGCGGACCCCAGAGTGCAGCACATGCTGTCGGAACAGAAGTCAGTCTACTTTATTTTTCGGACAGGGGCTATCTTTTCTATCACTCTGCCGCCGGGTGATTTTCTATCCAGTCAGCCAGTCCCGGCCTCGTTCGCCAGCAGCACAGCAAACAGCTCTAGCTAGCATTGACACCGTCTGTGCTGCGTGCTGAGCCTCAAGGTCAGGCCAACCACTTTTACATTACATACTACCCAATTCAGCCTTTCCCCCGGTAAGACTCTCTCAAGTTGGCGTTATCGATTGGACTGGTTGGTTGACGCGGAATTAAGGAAAACCTTCCCGGCTCAAAACCCAGGCTTGGAAATCTTCATTGAATCCAAAACCCCCCCAACTGATCACTTCATTTCATCGACAGGCGGTCCTTTGGCAAAACCAGGCTATCTGTCGCAAAATGTCGTCGTCCAACACGGGAAAGGCTGGCATCATCAAGGCC
This sequence comes from Apiospora aurea, assembly GCF_038362705.1. Taxonomy (NCBI): domain Eukaryota; kingdom Fungi; phylum Ascomycota; class Sordariomycetes; order Amphisphaeriales; family Apiosporaceae; genus Apiospora; species Apiospora aurea. The sequence continues at coordinate 3,256,690 of NW_027117389.1, forward strand.
GCTGATGATGCCGGCAGCATGGATAAGCTCGTAAGTCTTCCTTTCTACCCATTACCTATTAAATAGCACAACAAACTACATAACCTACCTACCACCATACGCACTTGCTACCACTTGTCCTACCTGCAACCTAATCCTACGGCTTTGGCTGCCTGCCTTGCACATGGCCCCACGGCATCATCCGCAGTACACACAGGCACGCACACGCGCGCGCTCTCACGTCACGGGACAAGGCTGGATGAGGAAGGTGTAACTAATTGCCCGTCACCATGTAGGCGCACACTGTCCTTGATGATTTATTATACAACATCGTACATGATTTGTTGATCAAGGTACACCGAGACGAGAAGATTGCCCGTGCTGCGACAGCTGCTATCCGTGTCGAGAAGCTGGCTTCCGACGCCTCAGACTCGTCACTTGCCACCGAGACAAGACCCGACATCAGGGCAGAGACGGACGCTGCGGTCTACGACGAGGGTAGAACACTGCTAAAGGGCAACCCCCTGGAAACCACCAAGGATATTCTCTGCCCGAGATGCCACCTACCGCGCCTTCTCTACCCGACTGATGGAAAGGGCGCGCGGAAGCCAGACCCCAGCATAATATACTGCAAAAAGCACCCCTACATCGACAAGCCCGGTTACGACATCTACGGTCAAACATGGGTCGCCCAGGGTCCAGGCAGGGGCAAGAAGAAGAAGGATATGGAGAAGAAGGTCGAGACGACGCCCCAAGACACACCCGGTGCAACACCGACGCCTGAGGAGGGAGGCGGTGGCAAAGGAGGCGCTGCATCGCGGCCACCAAACGTACTCTCATTCCCGTCGGCCACATGTGTCAAGTGCAAACGCTGCATTCTGGTCACTCGGTTGAACAACCACATGGGATCATGTATCGGAAACAGCGGTCGCAATGCCAGTCGTGCAGCTGCGCAGAAGATTAGCAACGGAAGCAGTAACGGTGCTCACAATGGCAGTCAGGGTGACGGTACACCCCCGAACAGCCAGAAAGGTACCCCGTTGCCCGGATCGCGAGCCAGCAGTCCTAAGAAGCGCGATAGCGATGATGTGGAAGATGATGATGATACGGACAACGATGCCCACAAGAAGAAGAAGCTCAAACCCAGCGCTGCAAACCCGACCAAGAAAGTCATATTGAAGACGAAGGGTGGCAGCGGATCTGGATTGAAGAAGGAAAAAGTCAAGACTAGTTCTCTATTGAGCGTCGAGCAGAAAGTGGACGACGACGATGCCGAGGGTTCGACCGTCGAAGTTGCGCCTAAGAAGAAGGTTTCTAAGGCACCCAGTCCGGCCAAGAAGCTCAAACTTGGCGTCTCGAAGCCGTTGCTCTCGTCGCCGGGCAACACAAAGAACGGCAAGACATCCAAGAGTAACGGCTCCGGTGGAGGAGGTGGAGATGATGGCGAGAGCGAAAGCTCTGGTACTCTATCCTCGCCGCCCGTTGTATGATACCTCTTCTCCTTCCATATTCTTCATCTTTTCCCGAACGTTTCGGCAATTGCAAGTCTCTGTGACATAGCGATGCCATCACCTTCAACTTCCACTCTGTATTACGCGACATCTCTGCATGAATTTGGGGTTCAGGGGTTTGTTGCTTTTGACTGCCATGTCATGCCGGCGGTCACTCGGTTGGGCATACCTTTTGCATCATGGAAAACGGCGTTTTGAGACGAGAACTCATCATCACACTTCAGCGTGTATTATAAAGGCGTCATTGAACATATGTAACATTCAAGATCAGCCATTATATTTTTAGCCCCGCAAAAGAAACGGAAGAGTTTGGCGATGATTTCGAAAAATTGAATATCCTTTTTGACGTGCCTGTTCTTCTGGCTTCGGCCTAGAACGAGACACATTCCTATCTACAAAGTACTCCAAACGCCGGCTTATGGTGACCAAAATTGTAGCTCTCCAAACTATGCCCGGATGACGATCGTCAACTGGGCACGTGATTCATTTTCTTTGGGTAAACCAGCCTTCCTCAAGTCCGTTGCGCTATTCTGGCCAATGACCCTGCTACATTACTCAAGAAGCCAGCCGCGCCGCGTTACGTGCAGTCTTACTCGTCGGCGCCTCCATCCTCCTCCAGGACCTTAGCCCGCAGGATTTTGACCTCCTCGGCGGGCCGGTCGTCGGCCCCCGTGCGCACGAGACCCATGCGCTTGACGACGCCCATGCCGCTCTTGACGCGGCCGAAGATGGTGTGCTTGCCGTCGAGCCAGGGGGTCGGGGCGAGCGTGATGAAGAACTGGCTGCCGTTGGTGTTGGGCCCGGCGTTGGCCATGCTGAGGACGCCGGCGCCGGTGTGGCGCAGGCCCGGGGCGATCTCGTCCTCGAACTTGTCGCCGTAGATGCTGCTGCCGCCGCGCCCGGTGCCCGTGGGGTCGCCGGTCTGGGCCATGAAGCCCGGGATGATGCGGTGGAAGATGACGCCGTCGTAGTAGGACCGCCGCGCCAGCTGCGCGAAGTTCTCGCACGTGCGCGGGGCGTGGTCGCGGTACAGCTCCACGGTGACGGGGCCCATGCTCGTCTCCAGGAGGACGGTGTTGCTCTTGCTTGCCATCTTGGGAGTTGGTGGTGACTTGTTTGGTGGGAGATGGTGAGGAAGGGGATGAGAGGCAAGCTCGTGTATGACAGACGGGCGGAATGGTGGTGGTGCTTGCCGTAACCCAAACTATTGTCTTGGGCTATTGGAGTTACAGGTGCAGTTTGTATTTTGTGTGTAACCAAAAAGGAGTTGGATGCGTTCTTGGACCTTTGAATGGTACCAACTTGAGGCTCAAGACCGTACTGCCATCACCCGCCCAATAGTACCTAGCAAAAATTAGACGGGTGTACGGGCTGTGACTTCGACTGGCAGGGGCCCAGTCGCGACGGGAGAAAATGACGAAATTGTCGGGCGTGGACATACAGTAGAAGAAATGGGTGGGCTACGACTGCCGCTAAAGATACAGTGCACTCACTAGGCCGCTGCCTGCACTGCAAGGCTGCACTGTACCTACGGGGCCGGCCTCCTTGCTTCCCCATACAGCGAGCAGCTTCAATTGTGGACAGCAGCAAGCCGATGACTGAATCTTCAATCGACGTGAAGGCGGCAATAAATCCAACGGCATCTCCTTCTCTACTCTCCGCATCTACGGGATTGCCTTCGTCTTCTTTGCAAACATATACTGCGATTTCCCCAAGCGCGCTCTCTCTCTACCCGCATGCGTTGCTCAAGGAGTACTCTGTCGCCAATTTGCTGCTCGTGCTGCTTCAACCCACTCGTTGGTGTGTGATTCAATCGGCTCAAAACCAACGTGCACCTTGGTCATCAAGACGTCGCTCTTTCTCTTTTCTAGGCCGCCCACAGAATCGCTGCATACGTACAAGTAAGGTTACCTTAGGTACTTTACATACATACGTCGCAGCATTGCATTCAAGCAGTCAGTCACCTTAGAATCAAGAACTGCAGCTTCCCAGTCTTGACAAAGCTGGACGGACATCCAAGCTGGGCTTCCCTGTCTTGCCACGTTTTGAAACTCGGCCTGTCAGGTTGGCAGCCGGAGGTACTCCTTACCTCACATAAGTGGGATACCTAATAGGGTTTCATACCAAGCCCTCTTATAAGACGTCCCTCCGTCGCATCTGTTAGCATCTCGGTCTACATCGTCCTCTGTCCTAGCAATCAACTACCTGGATCCGTTCAAACGGGTTACCCACTACCGCATTTACACATCATGGCAAATGCAACTTCGCCTGGTGCAGCCGAAGGCATGAGTTTCACCGGCAACCTCACCCTGGCTGAATCCATATCCCAATGGCCTGCTGCCATATGGAATAACCGGGATTTCCTCCTCCTGGAAGCGCGCATTGTAGGCAGTGCTATGGCATGTATCTATGTGTCTTCACAAGCCGCGCTCCGACGCCCGCCTAGCGCTCGGCTGCCCAAGAAGAAAAAGGGCAAGCATGGAAAGAAATCCGACGAAAGCAGCGAGGATGAGTATGTCCAGGGTTTGCTACTTTCTGATGCAATCATGTTTCCCATCTTGGCTGGTATGATGCTCGTGGGTCTGTACTATCTGATCAAGTGGCTCGAGGATCCTGCCATTCTCAACAAGATACTCGGGGTCTATTTCTCCGTCATGTCGCTAGCCAGCATGGGGAAGCTGTTCTCGGACGGCTTGCAACTCATCTTCAGCATGGTATTTCCCGAGGTATGGAGAGCACATGATGGAAGTCTCCTCCACTTTGACAACCACAAGCGATCCCAGTACCGCATCTCCGAGTCAGGAGAGCACATATACGAAGCCGAGATACAGTCCCCATTGCCGGGCAATTACCTGTCCAAGATGAAGCAGCCGGGCCTGTCATCTTCCTTGTGGGTCTTTCGATTGATCATGCAGGAGCAGTGGAAAGTCAATTTCACGTTTCTCCCCTTTGTGGAAGAAAGCTTCCACGTCAAGTTTCTTGATATTCTCGGGGTTGTCCTGGCCGTCGTTGCCAACATAATCTACCACACTACGAACTCGGTGATGTTATCGAACATCATGGGCTATGCTTTTTCGTATGCGGGCATCATCATGATGTCCCCGACGACTTTCACAACTGGCAGCTGTGTCCTCTTCGGGCTTTTCTTCTACGATATCTATATGGTCTTCTACACGTCAGTATTAGCCAACCCCTTTATCAAGCACACGATTACTGACACCCATTCCAGCCCATATATGGTCACAGTGGCTACGAAGCTTGACGTGCCTATTAAACTAGTGTTCGAGGGCCCACAGAAAGCTAGCATGCTTGGTCTCGGTGACATTGTTGTCCCAGGCATGTTTGTTGGCCTATGCCTACGTTTTGATCACTTCTTGTACTATCACCGTCAAAAGAAGCAGGTCTCCATTGACCTCAAGACGACCGACGGAAACTCTGGCCAAGTTGTCACCAGCACGCAGACACAGCCGATGATCGTTAGGCCTGACTATGTAAACCCAAAGAGCCAATGGGGTAACTGGTTCTGGACTACGGGGCTTGGAAGGTTCTTTTGGCAAAGCACCAATGCTACCACTCCTGCTCTGAAGGCTGCGAACTTCCCAAAGACCTATTTCCATGCTGCCATGACTGGCTACCTACTTGGCATGATGGTTACGCTTATGATGCTCCTCGTCTTCAAGCATGCTCAACCCGCTTTACTATACCTTGTACCTGGTGTGGTATTTGCCGTTTGGATTACTGGGTTGTTTAGAGGCGAATTGCACGAGATGTGGATATACACAGAGGACGGCACCCTTGACAAGGAAGACATCGTTGTCGAAGTTGATGGGGATGGAAACGTCATTAAGAAGGCTGAGGACGCCCATGAGACGAAGGAGGCTGGCACAAAGGCGCTCGAGAAAGCGAGCAGTGATAAGACTGCGGAAAAGGAAGATGCTACCGCGGCCGAAGGTGAGGAACCTGAACCAACAACCGTCTTCGCCTTTACTATCCAGGCTCCGGCATCGCTGTCTCGACGAAGGACACGAAGGGCCAAGCAGCATACCGAATAAGGGTCAACAATTATACCGATCATCTATAGATAAACGTACCATGTCCAGCATTCATTTCAGACAGTGGTGGATTGCTCCGAAGCTATCCTATACCACAATCCAATCAGCCGAATATATTACCTCAAAATAGACTCCACTGTCCTTATATACTGTACTGATACACTCCGCATGATGGACTTTTCCAAAGGCTGTTGAACTGCAACAATTTCACTGCGTCACTGAGACGGCACCTCAGATATTCATATCAAAACCCCAACCTTGATCTGGCAGCGCATGGTTCATGCGGATATTGCATCTTGATCGCTCAAGATCTGGAATACAGGCCGACCATTGATACTGGCAGGCTGCGCGGCGTCTTCGCTAAATCCACCCATATTATATCCGGTGGACTGATTTCGATCTCGCCGTTGATCGTTTTAACGGGCCATCCATCCATTCGGTAAAGTTTATTCCATTGAAGCAACCACCCGACCCGATGTCCTGCCATTGAACAGGCTACGACAAAGGGGCCACCAAGAATCTAACTCGGGGCATAGTAAAGTTAAAGACACCTACCCGAACTTGCACCATCATGTGGTATTTACTGATCAGTCGACGCCCACTAGTGGATGCTCTAGATGCATTGGGCCAGCGCATTTCTGTCGTGCCAGAGAACTCGGAAGGCACTGCACCAAAAGCATTAAGTACTCTGTAGGTAAATGATAACTCGGATTCACAGGTTGGGCTTCACACTTGAGCTGTTCCTGCTTCATTTGCCATTATGGTTGTAGATTTAATCGAGGTTGCCTTGGTTTGAAGTTCATCAGCTGGGCTTCGACGAGCCAGTCGAGTTGTCCTGGGTGTGCTCCCAAGAGGAATCCGCTTTCCCTGCCGCCCTCCACGGGTGCTGATTGCACCTGGCCTGGGACATGTAAAGTTTTCGAGCCGTTCTCTCGGTCCACCAGACCAGACGACATAGTTCCTTCCTGATCGGGTCGAACAGTCGTCAGAACCTTACTACACCAGCAAGTACCGGAGAAAGGCAAGCAGTATGTTAGCAGCAGCCTACTTACATGGCCCGACCTCTGGATCAATTCTGACCATCTTCTCCCTCTTGGACATCCATTCACCACAATCAATCATCTACTTATTGAGACTGTTCTGCCCCTGAACATCCTACTACCACTATCTTTCCAATATAATCTTCAATCACTCTCCCTTGCTCTTCATCACTCTTAATCACTCCTGATCACTTCTCAGTCAAGATGAATACCAGCCCAAGTCAACCTGAGTGCCAGGCCAACAGGAAGAGGCCTCGGCAGGAAGACGATGTGAATGCCAGACACGTCAAGAGGCGCAAGGTCTGTCGTGTTCAAGTTGCCAAGAAACTGATTCGGTCTCGATCAATGATCACACCCCCCACAACCAATTCCGAGGGCAGCACTTCTTCCGATCACAGCGAGGCTAAGAGCAGGAAGACAGAACGGAAGCAGGGCAAGGCACCAACACAGGTAGACGAGGAGTCGTCGTCATCGTCGTCGAGTCAGTGCCAGCTGCCAATCTCGCCTCCACCGAGTCCCAAGATCCGACCTCTCTTGGACTTCCAGTACCCAGTCCACGACATCACACCCGCTTCGCTCAGAGACTATATGATGTCGGGCTCCTACCGCGACTGCTTCTTGGGCGAAGAGGTGAATAACATCATTCTCAAGGAGTACAAGGCGGCCGAGAGCCAGCAACCAAAGACGACTTGCAATGAGACAACTGGCTAGTAGTATTGGATTAACCCTTACCTAGCGATTTGCTTTCCACAATACCACAGATCCGGGGTAGCAATGGTGGTGATATCGGGAGAGCCGGCAATGATATCGCTGGCTAGCGATGTGTTTTTACTGAGACATGGACTACTGAGCTGTATTGCCTATTGATCATGCTTTACCCAAGGCGATGGGATATACGATGCCTGGCTCAGGACAGAAGGGAAGGAGGGGACAGAGACAGGATCCACACAACCAATTGATACCATATCAGCCCCCATTCCAGTAAAGACTTGGTGTGAATACCGACCGTCAATATAACTAAAGCGAGCATGCTATTCGCCTGTGGCAATGTCAATGACGATGTTGGGGATGCCCTGTGGTGTAGTCAAATGGAAATAGACCAGAATTATGTATTTAGGCCAGCTAGGTGCGGGAAAGGGAGGACTAGTTGACGGGAAAGCCCGTGCAGAACGCTGATCTCGGAGTATTAGTGACACTATAACGTTTCTGCTATACTGGATGTAGTTGGACTGATCCCAAGGCGTGGGTGTGTCAAGCTGCCAAGCCAGGAGACCCGCCCCCACCTAAGGCTCAACTTCAACTAATGGCTGAGCGTGCATGTGCGTGCTTACATGCTCATCTCTCTCCAATTGAGCAAACAGACTCAAGTTGCATTCTCTCTCTCTTGCTATCTTCACACAACCTCGCTCTGCTCTGATATAGCTTTGGTGCCGGCGCAATGGCTTCGTCAAACACCTCCATCATACAATGGCTCGTGGACACCCGTGATCTCTGGCCCCAAGCGGCCAAGACCAAAGATCTTGAACAGGCCGTAAGCTCCACCGCGCACACTTCCCTCTCCGAGCAGCTCCGAAGCTCCGGCGCGGATGACACTTCCCGGGCACTACACCATCGACTTCTTCTCTTTCTCTTTGCTTCCAGCGATCGGTTACTGACTGCTGATTCCCTGGAGAGAAGAGAGAAGAAAAGAAACAAATAAATAAAAATACACAATGATACCCGATCACGATGATGAATACCAGGAGAGCTAGCTGCTGACTGCGCGCCGTTCCAGGCACCGAGGGCCCTCGCCATCCTCACGCCCGAGGAGCGCGCGGGCGTGCTCAAGTACTTCTTCGTCCGCGACGCCAAGATGAGCCTGGCCTCGCACCTGCTCAAGCACTACGTGCTGGCGCGCACCCTGGGGATCCCCTGGTCCGCCACCAAGCTGACGCGCGACGCCAACAAGAAGCCCGTCTTTCTCGCCGGAGATGACGGCCGGCAGCCCTGCTGGTTCAACGTGTCGCACCAGGCCGGCCTCGTGGCCCTCGTGGCCTCGACTGCTGCTGCTTCGGAGGACCGCGAGGAGGCGGCGGAGGCCGACGTGGGCGTGGACATCGTCTGCGTCAGCGAGCGCCGCGACCGCGACCTGCGCATGGTCCGCGACGAGGGCTGGGACTACTTTGTCGACATGCACTCCGACGTCTTCGGCCGCGGCGAGACGGCGTACCTCAAGAGCCGCGAGTTCGCGGCGGCGGCCTCGGCTTCTGTGTCATCGGCTGTGGCCCCGACGACGTCCGAGAAGGTCGCCGACGCCAAGCTCCGCCGGTTTTACGCCCTGTGGTGCCTGCGCGAGGCCTACGTCAAGATGACGGGCGAGGCCCTGCTGGCCCCCTGGCTGGGCGACCTGAACTTCGTCGAGGTCCGCGCGCCGGAGCCGGTCACGGCGGAGGGGGGCGCGTTCCAGCAGGGGGCCGACGGGACGGGCCAGGTCATCACGACACACGAGGTCACGTTTGAGGGGCAGAGGGTCGACGATGCCAATATCTGCCTCCGCTCGCTCGGGCCGGATTATATGCTCGGCACCGCGGTGCGGACCCCGAAGAACAAGGAGGTCGGGCTGGGGTGGCACCTAGGCGCCTTCGAGGTTGTGGATGTCGAGACGATTGTCCAATTCGTCGAGGCCGAGGGGAGTGCCTGATTGATTTTTGTATTGGCCATGATGGATGGCTCCCGGTCAGACTAGTCAGGGGTATGAAGCATCATGAGTCTTGGCGTTGGGCAGCATGCAAATGACTTCAACAGTCAGAAATTACGTGGGATACGCAGAGATACAGCTAGATCTAGAGGGTTGGATAAGTCATAGAGATTTCTACGTCTGGGTCTCGAGTTGCCTCGGACTTGGTTTCAAGGCTGAGAGCACGTGCACTGCTACATGGGCCATTCCCTAAGAAGCCTTGTGAGACCTGAAGCAATGGATGCTTCACAGGCTGATAAGTATGCTTACACAACCCAGAGTGATCCTGTGCCGATCCATGAGCAGCGCATGGCCTTTTTCAGCTTGATCAAACGATTGTCATAAGACGTCCCGGATGGCCGGTTTGTGACGGAGAATGCACGTTGCGATGACCGAGTCTGACGGGACCTTGCAAAGGATGGATGGACAGCATATAGCATTCCTGGAGTCGCCATGAGGGTAGTGAAATGCTGGTATAGCAGCGGCCTGCGGTTGGAAGTTGAGGGATCGTGACCCAGTACCAACATTCTCGATCTGGTTACACGTCTCAAGGGATAGTCCAGTCTCTTTGTCGTTCAGTGTTCGAGGAAGCGAGGAGGGATAACATCGCTTCTTTGACCAAGTGGTATTCACCTCGCACCATCTTGTCGAGTGTTGGGTATTTCAAGGTCAGCTACGCCAGGCCCAAACTCAAATCCTCCCATCATAAATACTCCAGGCGTGCCTGATCCGCTGCAGTTACTTTATCAAATGACCATACCAGAAGCTGCCTATTGCGTCGATATTCTCGAAGAGCATCCGGAAATACATACTCATACTTCTCACCCTTGAATCAATATACTGGGCAAATCATGGACCCAATTGGCAATGCAATCGACGACAGGACCAGTTGCCTAGAGTACGACAAGGTTAAGCAGAGACTTGATCGGAGGTGGGATATAGAAAAGATCAACGAACAGCCGTACAATGCCGAAGACTGGAAAGACAACAACGACAGGGCGGTCTGTTACGACATGAAGAGCCTCATGATGAGCTTCGGCACGGTCACCATCAGAGACAAGCCAGAGGCGGGCGGCCCGCAGGTCCTCGTCTTCCTGAACGCCAAGCACCAGTCCTACCAGCTCCCCAAGGGCCGGAGGAACCTGCATGAAGACCCCGCCGACGCCGCGCTGCGCGAGACGCTGGAAGAGACGGGCGTCGAAGTGCAGCCCCTGTACCTCGGGTTCGACACCCGCATCGTGCTGGACAAGCCCGAAACGGTCGACGACGTGGGCTTCGTGCGCCAGAACGAGAACGGGACCGTCACGGCCGTGAACCGGGACGTCGTCTACGCCATGAGCTACGACGACAAGAAGACGGGGGCGCACCGGCACATCTACTTCTACGCGGCGCAGCGGCGCGCGGCGACGGGGAGCCGGACGCGGCGCGGCTGGGGGACGAGGACCGGACGAACGGGGTGCGCTGGCTCGGGTTCGAGGAGGCGCGGCGCACGCTCACGATGCGGGCCGAGCGCGAGGCCGTCGCGGCGGCGCAGATCTTGTACGCGCGGACGCGGGGCAACGGGGGCTGGTGGGACTTGTCCCGGGCGCTGCTCAAAAAATGGAAGAGGAACGAGGCGGCGCGCAGGGTACTGACGGGCCGGCCGCTGGCGCGGGCCGTCGCGTCGGACCCGGGCAAGGCGGCGATACTGGCTGAGGCTATCAGGAAGATTGTGCCGGATGGGGGAGATGAGGCGGCGGCGCTGGCGCTTGAGTATTTGGAGCGGCTAGGCACCGTTGATGGGGATGCTTGAGTTTAGGGGTCGAAGAGAAGGGGCGCGAACGAGCTTCATAGTTATTTGAAGGAGACGATACATCATGGGTGGCTGCGAGTATCGGCCGCGGTCAAGTTCGTGGCACTGCTGTGGCTTGTTCTGAATGGGCAGGAATCCATCAATTGTTGTCTGTCCAATTATTCTGGGTATTTCTTGATTAATGGAGGAACACTTTCCGAACCAACTATATCATCAATGACTTCGAACATGCCCAGGCCTGTATCTCGTGGCTCGAGGGTAGAGTACCTACATGTAAGTAGGCTGCGGGTAGTGTGTTGATAACAACGTGGGTATTCCAACCAATGACTGGCCGCCATGTCCCGGTATAGGGTGACATCATCAGCGCTGCAACCCCACCTTGGAGTCGTCTCATTGACGACAGGGAGCTCTTAATGGCACTCACTACCCCTCACTAATGGAAGCTACCTGAGCTGGGCATATCCACTGTAGCTACTTGATCGTTGAAGGGTGAAGCTTCGTGGGATCATGTTGCGCAGCTGCATCTGCAGTCGCAAGCATTGATGTAAAGTATCCTCTGGCCACAGAACCAATAAGGGCCAATTGGGCCGACTTCTAGCACATACTGTAAGCTTCACACTTTGCGTGACTGCTCGCTTTCGGCCTAGCAGCAGGCAGGGCCAGAACTGAAAACGTTGTCATGGCTTTCTCTAGATCCGCCAGAGCGGCCGCCGCCTCCCCCGCAGCATCCGTCCTCCGTAGCAACCAGCAGCTCTTCAACCCAGCCGTTGCCCCCACGTATAAGCCGAGCTCGTCGCCCGTTTCTTCTTCCTCAACCTCCTCCTCCTCCACTTTCAACACACAAGTCAACCATCTGCCCGCTGCGAGACGCTACTGTCAACATACGAAGCAACCCACCCCGAGTTTATTCCAGAACAGAAGCGCCCACCAATCCGCAAAGATGTCGACCATGCCGGCACAGGGCGGCCACTCGCAGGCCTGCTGCAACATCCCGCCCGTCGTATCAAAAGGCTACGAGGATAAGGGGAGCTACGAAGATATCGGAGGCTTCAAGACTTGTAAGAGCATATGGACAACCTCGGCTTTCTATTACTACATGCACCTAACAGTTGGTTCTGAATAGACGTCACCGGCCCCAACGACGCATCCAAGGGAGTCCTCGTCATTTACGATATCTTCGGTTACTTCCCCCAGACCCTACAGGGCGCCGACATCATGTCCAGCTCCGACGATCACCAGAAGTACAAGGTTGTGATGCCCGATTGGTTCAAGGGCGAGCCATGCCCCATCGAGTGGTGAGTTTATGCTCTGGGGAGATGGGAAAATATACTGGTGATTTTCGTCTTGCTCACCAAGATACCATGTGCAGGTTCCCCCGGACACTGAGGAGAAGCAGAAGAACCTCGGTGCTTTCTTTGGAAAGTTTCCTCCTCCCAGCGTTGCTGAGAAGGTCCCGGCTTACATGAAGGCTGCCAAGGAGAAGTTCCCCGAGGTCAAGGAATGGGCTATCCTGGGTGTAAGTTGACCACCTAATACCGATAGACGAGTCGTTGGTCATAGCCGCTTGTGATGATGGGCCAGCTGACAATATTGTGATCATAGCATTGCTGGGGAGGCAAGGTTGTGTCCCTGGTGGTCTCGTCGCCCGACAACATCTTCAAGGCCGGCGTCGAGTGCCACCCGGCCATGGTCGAGCCCGAGGACGCCAAGAAGATCAAGGTGCCCCTGTGCATGCTCGCCTCCAAGGACGAGCCCGTAGAGGACGTCAAGAAGTTCGAGGCGAACCTGACGGGCGCCGCCAAGCATGTCGAGACGTTCGGTGACCAGATCCACGGCTGGATGGCGGCGCGTAGTGACCTCGAGAACAGCCGCGTCAAGGAAGAGTACGTGCGCGGATACAAGACGGTGCTGGAGTTCTTCCAGAAGAACTTGTAAAGAGGAATCAGTCTGGATTTGGATTCGCAGTCGATTCATGTCTCATAGCACAAAATTAATTATTGGGGAGTTCTAATTAGGTAGCTACCCGTACAATACGAATTGACGATTGGAATGACACCCAGCTGCAACGGGCAATGCGCGTCTGGTCACTTGTTTCACTACACTGGCAGAAAGGGTAGGGATACGTGACACTCAAGACGATATCTCGAGGCAGGCACACGATGCCTAGCCCCTTTACAAATTCTGGATGAGGGATACAACCATCCATTCCCAGCCGAGCCTCGCATTGGATATGCTTGTGGCCTGATTCGGCGTCAAAAAGCAACAAGGGTCGAAATACCCGAACCTATGGCAGATCTGGTACTGACGTACTATTGTTTGGATTCTACTGATTCCCCTCATCTTTGCTGCCTAACCTTAATGCCAGTTCCTGAGGCACTCGCACCTGCACACTCCAAACCCCACACTGCCCGTTTGTTACGAGCAAACAACAACAAGCACCACTGGGATTCTTTCTAAATCCAAGTCTCGGTTTCTCATGCTATTTTGAAGTTGCGAAGAAGGGTTGAACGTTATGGCCAACATCTGACGACCTGCAATCCGAGAAGATGCCAGCATACATTCCACCTCATAAGCTGCGACACGCAGCTGGCGATGCTGCTGCTGCGGACACAGACGCGAAGGAGGATACGCAGCCTCTCAACAAAACATCGCCCACAATCGCACAGTTTAGTACCCGTGGAGGTGGTCGTGCTGGGTTCAATGGACGATATGGCCGTGGGGGTGGTCGAAGCTGGTCTTCCCGGCCAACGCCTGTCGACTCTGAAGTATACCACAATCGTGACATTGTTCACTATTTCTGGCCGGATAAGGAAGATTTCACGAGTGATGTGCAATCGACATTTCACGCCTCGGCTTCGCAAGAGGACCAGTTGGCATATATCATGCTGTTCACGAATGCCAATACTCGTTGGGAAAGTGATCAGATTGTGTTCGCAAAATCCCACTTGCGATTGTTGCCTGATTACAAGACCCAGATGGCGGGAAAAGAAGAGTACTTCCCACAACCTAAGAAGCAGGGTTTCGCTGATCGTCGACGATCGGAGCTCAGCGAAGCACATGACAACATTCCTAACACTGTCAGTGGTGCCAAAGAGGGTTTGGGAAGCAAAGATGAGACCGAAGCTCTGGAGACAAAAGAAGACCCCGTCTCTGTCACACAGGAGAATGACATGACCCAGCAAGAAGGAGAAGCCACTTGCTCACCGGAACACTATACGACAGATGCCAACGCTGGATCTGCGCCAGACTCACCCCGAAGCCCGAAAGATAAGGGTGACCCGCGCCAGCTTGTCAACACACCACCCTTGGAATTCGTTCCCGGCCAACACGCACCCATTGCCGTGTTTGAACAAACGGGAACTGTCGAGTTCAGATTCGCCGGGTGGTACTCGGTTGCACGTGTCAGTGTCCTGGCCCCCCACTCCTCGGACCTGGTGCGCATGCTGCAGCAAAAGTGGGAGCGTCGAGACCGCTGGGGCAACGTCGTTACCAAGAAGCGAGATCCTTCGGGCTGGAGAACGTCCCTCGTCCATCAATGGGCCGTCGTCAAGTTCGAGAAGCTGGCCCCGGAGGTCGCGCCGGCTGCGCCAACGATCGAGAAGCTGCCACCTCTAGCCTCGACATCCGATTCTGAGAAGGGGGTTAAAGGAGTGAGCGAGCTCCTCAACGACCTGCGCCTGAGAGACCGGGGGGTATGACAAGGCTGCGGTGGCAGAAGACGGGGAACACAAGGTCGCCGGACAGGGTGTGGCAACGCCAAGTCACCTCTCTGGTGGTGAGACTAATCAGCGGGAGAATATTCCTCCCCCGGCTGAGTAGTCATTGGCAGTTCTCGCCGTTTCTTGAGATGAGAGAAAAACGAAAAGGGGAAAGGGGAAAAAAAACGGATTTGGTCACTGAGATGTTCAGTCTACTGAACCTACATGTACAGTAATAGCTAGGGATGCCAATATGGC
The DNA here is from genome assembly GCF_038362705.1 of Apiospora aurea. Lineage (NCBI taxonomy): Eukaryota > Fungi > Ascomycota > Sordariomycetes > Amphisphaeriales > Apiosporaceae > Apiospora > Apiospora aurea. Next base: position 3,271,736 of record NW_027117389.1, read on the forward strand.
TTGCGACGACCAGAAGTTGCTCTACAAGTTGAGAAGATACACGATGAAATCAAGTTTTGCAGGATAAAACGGTGTTCGGCCCTCATAATCACTCAATCTGACGTTTCAGGCCCATATCCGACCCTAGGTATGGCAGGGACGCGTGGCATGTTCATCCAAAATGTTGTACGACGAACTCCAGAAGCTCGGTTAGGGCAATTGCATCAGCCTTATGGTGCGAGAACACAGCCGATCAATCGAGATCGGGTGTGAGCAGCCGCGCGTGACTTGTACCTGCGAGTTCCGTGTGCTGAACGCAGGACGGAAATTGCATCAATTAGATCCTCTACCGGGCAGGCAGGTAGGCAGGCAGGCAGGCAGCCAGGGGCGTCCTGCAGAGGTAGCCTCGACGGCTCATAGTGAAGCAACTGACCCCTCATTTCTCATTTCTGCCAATATCTGCTGCATACATACCTGGATACTCAACAGAGCCGCTCATCGTGTCAAAAAAAGGCAGCCAGGAGGCAACCTTGGCAGCCTTGGAGAGATTTCTTTGTTTGGCCCAATGCAGGAAGACCGATGCTTCTAGACCAATGACGTCAGGGACTGGCCCGTCGTACTTGGCCTCGGTGTCATTCACTTGGTGTTTGAACACAGTAAGAGCGAGGACAAGAGCGAGGAAGAAGGCAGCTCCGGTGGTCTTTCATTCCTGATGGAACTGGGGGATCGAGATGACAGGTTCGGGGGGATGGCGAGGATCACCACAATCCTCGTTTCAATTTGCCATGTTTGGGACATTATGTTGTACCTTTGATGCTTACATCTCACATTACATAGGTAGGATGTCAGTACTACATACCGAATGCTTAGCGGGAGGGCATTGCCCCTCCCTCCCTCTAAATTTAGCCAGTCCTTATTTGACGGATCCGGGCCCCCGGATCGACTTGCCCCCAACTTCCCCAATTGCTATGTAAGGGCGCGGGAATCCCGCGGGATGAATGGTCCTTTTTGGCCCATTTATATCCAAGTTTGGTACTCTCAGACCGCGCTACGGCTTGAATAGTCCGGGGATTTCTTTCGAAAGAATGGGGGGTGGAAGTCCAAGTCGAAGCAATCCAGGTGCCAAGGTTCCAAATCGAAGTCAAAGTGAGCCAGCTAAGTTGTTGACGTAGAAGGCGTGTGCCAAACTCGGCCCTGTCCGGTCTGCAACGAAGCGTGTGACATGACGACGAACCCCTCCGCAGTTCTTCTTCGCACCGTCCACCGTTATCTCGTGAGATGCGCTAACGCCTTCTTTTAGCACGAGCTCAGCTTGGCGATATCTTCTCTTGATGCCAGCATTACTTCATTTGCCCTACATACCTGCCTACCTTCCAACAAAGAAAGCTGAGCCGTGCCAGCCCCTCAAGTACCTACTTGCCTACCTACATACTAAGGGTCGGAAGTCGGAACGAAACATGGCTATAATTGGCGGACACTCTACTCCGGCTGGTTGCTGACGTCCTGCTCAGCTCAGGAACGACATGGCCCATGGGGACAATAGCATAGGTGCTAATGTTTCCAACATCGTGAAGTCTGTGCTCTCCTTCGTTGTCCTAGGTGAGACAGCAAAGCAAGTGTCCTATGCACCGCCACTATGACGATGTCGTCGTCGTTTGCTACACAAAGAGTAGGTATATAAAATACTCGCAGAGCCACCTAGCTGTCAAGATAGAAAGATCCGAGAGCTCGTTGACGCTCTTTTGTAAACACATGCACTTTATACCCAATCGTTGAATTTTGCCCCCCCCATACTCAGAAACATCTGCCACATTATGTATTCACGTTCGCGTATAGCCCGCGGGTTGGTCTCCCGCCACACCCCTATAGCACAATGCGCTCTCAAGACAACATCAACTGCTTGCACTACTCGTACTGCTGTCATAGGGGCATCGGTTCCTCTATGGACACCACATCGTGCCACCATACACACTTCACATAACAGGCCAGCCAACCCAGTGGCGCCTAAGCCCATGCACCCGGATCCACGAGAGAACCCCATGGTCGGGATCGCTCCGGACAAGAACGTCAACGTGGCACAGAGACGCATGGCGGACTTCAACCTCTCAGGTCGCGTGTTCGTCGTTACGGGAGGGGGTCGCGGCCTTGGGCTCTCTTTAGCTGAAGGGCTCGCCGAGGCTGGTGGATATGGTAAGTGATCTCTGATCAACACTATATACGCAAAGCGAAAATTTTCGTGCGCAATGTGGGTATATTCGACTAACAAGTGTCCCCCTTTTCTCCCTCGCGCAGTATACTGCCTCGACCGCGACAACAAGGTAGACAGGCGCTGGGAAGAAGCCGCGCGCCGCGCCACCGAATGGGGCGGCCAGCTGCGGTACCGGCAGCAGGACGTGCAGGACGCCGCGGGCATGGACCGCACCATCGCAGCCATCGCGGACGCGCACCAGCGGCTGGACGGCCTGGTGGCGGCCGCGGGCGTGCAACAGATCACGCCCGCGCTCGAGTACCGCCAGGAGGACGCGGCGCGCATGCTCGACATCAACTACACGGGCGTGCTCATGGCGGCGACGGCGGCGGCGCGCCAGATGAACAAGCACAAGTGCCGCGGGTCCATGTGCTTCATTGCCAGCATGTCCGGCTCCGTCGCCAACAAGGGCCTGCTCTCGCCCGTCTACAACTCGTCCAAGGCGGCTGTGATCCAGCTTGCGCGCAACCTCGCGATGGAGTGGAGTCCCATCAACAAGAAGGACGGTACGGGCGGCATTCGCGTCAACTGCATCAGCCCAGGTAAGGGGGTTTCCCGCAGCCACCCCAGTATGGCCGTTCCGCGTCACTGACACATTGTTTGATCGCATAGGCCATATCGTCACGCCCATGGTGGAGAAGAACTTCGAAGAGGTGCCCGGGCTCCGGGACCTATGGGAGTCCGAGAACATGATGGGCCGCCTTGCGGAGCCGCACGAGTTCAAGGGCGCTTGCCTGTACCTCCTCAGCAACGCCAGCAGTTTCATGGTGAGCAGCACCCCGTCGTCGTCGTCCTGCCCTTCTTCTCCCTCGCTCCCGCTATTCTTGTCCTAAAGTAAGGCGTGCCGGATGAGGAAGGCTCAGAATGCAGGAGGTGGCTAACGCTAAAGCAATCACAGACGGGCAACAACATGGTCATTGATGGCGGTCACACTTCGTGGTGAAGCAGGCCATTTAACGGCCTTCTTCTTCGCGAAGTTGTGTTATCGCTGTAAATTATTGCAATTTTCAGGAGTTCTGGTAGAGAGATCACGCATATACCTACCCTAGATGATACCATTATCGGGAGAGCAGAGCCGGCGCATAGCGTGCGGTTGTTTTGTGTATATTAGACCTGTTTGTTGTACGAAGCACATCAATACATGAAGTATTTGCCCTCGTCGGTCAGCAAAGTGCTGCACAATCAGCGGTGTCTTGAACGAGGTGATGCGCCAGCTCTACGAGCTTATCCGAACGGTTCTGCCATCGGCATCAAGAAATTGCCAAGTCATCACCTGCATGCAAGATGATTGAATTTAAGATTTGACGTTGCGAGGGAGAAGGCGGGATGCTGAACTTAGACCTGAGACCCCTTGCAAGAAAGCAGGGATGGTGGTTGCAGCTGCCAACCTCCCAATTGAGGACTTGCGTCATTGGTTCCTGTTCCTGTTCCTCGTCAGTTCACTCCAAACATTAGCAGTCAATATGGGACAGCTTTTAGAATACAAAACTCTTACTGTAAGGAGTATTGAGAGTAGCGGTGGTCACATCGCCAACTCTCCTCGCTCCGACTTCTCTATTACCTCAAACTCCTCGTTCCTACCGCTGCAGACGACCCATCTTCTCGGTACTCTCCCTCCGCCTCCGATACAGCGGGTTCCTGGTTTTGCGTGCTTGCAGGGCCCAGACAGGGGATCCATTACTTGGATTGGTAGATCTGGGGTCCGGATTGACAACAACGCGCGCTAAACCTGGCCGGCATTGCACACCCTTCTTTCTACGTCATTCGCTGTGCGATTTCGAAGCTGGCCTTTGAAACAGACCTACTGATTGGCTCCGGGAGAACCTCATTGGCGCCGACCTTCCCCTAATCTGGATACATGTATGCAGCCCTGGCTTGGACAGACGACGACGAGAGCATAGTTCGCCAGAAAGCAGGGTCGTTGCCAAATTGTCTCAGTCTTGGCGAACCTTCAAGAACCCTAATCGCCGCTCTCTCTTACCCTACTCTCTTACGAACCTGGATCATGCTCTATTACTCGAACAGCAAACCCCAATCGATAGTATATACTTTGCATCTTTGGAGCTGCAGGCCGCATGTCCTGTGCTGCCCACTTTGATTCCTAGGATATCCTTTTTTTTCTCTTTTTCTTGGTTGATCGCTCTTGTCACTCCACTTCGGCGCATCGCAGCATCATGGAGAAGAGGCCGCAGACAGGCGACTCCCGACGCTTCATGTCGAAACGCAAAACTCTGTTAGCTACTGCTCTGTTGCTTGGGTCCGAGATATCGGGCGTAGCAGCAAAAGTATACCCCAGTAACCATGAGTCGTACAAGTTCAACTATCTCAACAACTCTATGCGGTACCTGAAGCCGAAACGGGCCTTATCCAAACGCGACAACCCTATCCCTCTGATCGTCACAAACAGTTGCAAAGACCCCTTGTGGCCAGGTATAGCGACCCAGCACGGAGAACCTCCCGAGTCTAGCGGCTTCGAACTCGGTCCTGGTAAGACGAGAAACTTGACCGTGAGCTCCGACTGGCAGGGCCGGGTCTGGGGTAGAACGAACTGTACCACTAGTGGTGATACGGCGACTTGTTCGACGGGCGACTGTTTCGGAAAGCTGGAGTGTCAATTTAGTGTACGTTACAGTAAACTTCCGATATGCTGTGTGACGATGGCTAACCAATACTCCCAGGGAGCTCCTCCCGCTACTCTCGCCGAATTCAACTTGGCTGGTGGTGACTCGAGGAAGCAGACGTTCTATGATATCTCGCTAGTCGACGGATATAATCTCCCATTGGGGCTCGTCTACCATCCTGCGCCAAACACGACAAACTTCCCACCAAATTTGCTCAACGCAGCTTGTATAGCCACCGCAGGCTACTTGACGGAACCCGCTAGAACGGGGACCTTCTATACAAACTCCAGCTTCCCAACACCGTACGATAAGATACAGACCAACGCCGGCGTGTCTAAGTGGTGCCCCTGGGACTTGCAAGCTTTTCTTCCGGAGAAGCCCGGAGATGGAGTTTACCCCTATCCGGACGACAATGTGCAGCGTCCCAACTTCGACCCGTGCAAGAGCGCCTGTGCTGCGACTAATGAGCCCAGCGACTGCTGCACTGGCAAGTACGACGACCCGAGCGTCTGCAAGCCGAGCTTATACTCGGGGCATGCCAAGGCTGTGTGCCCGGATGCGTACAGTTTCGCATTCGACGACACTACCTCGACCTTCATTGTTCCCAGCGGAGGCGGCTGGGAAGTAGTCTTCTGTCCCGAAGGCCGCAGCACGAATATTCTCGCGACCTTTGGTCATCAGCTCTCGGCGATCGCATCGGGCAGCCTTTCGGTGGAAGAGATCCAGGCCACGACTATGAACGAGACCTTTATCGACTCACAGCCTGATGATTCTTCCTCTTCTTCTGGTGCTGCTTCAGGATTTGAGGACTTGAGCATCTTTGCCTGTGTTATCGCCGTGGCTGCAACATTCTTAATGCTATGGGTGGAATGACGGCCCCCGAACCGGCAACGATTCATACGATGGACGAAAGGAAACGATTCACACATTTGCTTTTTAACGGATACGGCGTTGGAGACGGCTTTATATTGAGAGCTACGGGATCATGCTGTTATAGCACTTGCATTGCGACAGGCAAACAGGCCTATATACACCTCCTTGTTGGATGCGACGAAGTCCTAGATACCCACTACTTGATACCCTTCAGAACATACAGCTTAGAATTGAATATACTGAACATTAGAGCTTGTACCCTGATGATTGGTTGCTGGAATTGGCCGAATATGTCAATCCGTGAAACTTTGTGCTTTACGTTCTTGTTTGGTCTTGTCGCTGCTCAGGGAATAATCACGGGAGACTGCCATCGTATTTCAGAGGCGAGAACGAACCTCTCACGTCGATTTCTCGAGGATCTCAAGTTCCCGTGCGACTAGAACGCAAGTCTACTGGTTCAATTACGTTTCTGGTCTATATGGTGGCATTCATCAGCCTCCGTCCGGTCCCAGTCCTTTCCGACCAATGCAAAGTCTCTACCAGAACAAACGCCATTTCTCCCTTTTAAATGCGGAAAAGGGGGGAGAAGGGTTGAGGACGTGGAGGAAGAAGGCTTTGGCTCATTTCCCTGAACTCCAAAACAACAAATGCAGACCAGGTTTGCCACCGAATCCATTAAGCAGCATGCATATACCCCTTTATTTCATTTAGTCTTTTTTCTTCTTCTTCTTCTACCGCCGAGCGGCTCTCCTCCTCTCCCACTCCGCGCGCTCCTCGTCATCGCTGCCGCTGAACTCGGCATCGTCGTCGCTTTCGTCGTCCTGGGGCGGCACGTCGGCATTGCTGTTGCCGTTGTTCGAGGAGGCGGCCTTGACGTCGCCGGCGGAGACGAAGTCGCTCTGGTTGAGGTTGGCGTACTCGCTGTCCTGGATGATCTGGCGGAGGTCCTTGTTGGTGGGGTCGACGAGCTGGAGGGCCGTGAGCTTGGCCTTGTTCTTGACGCGCGGGTCGGAGCCGGCCTCGAGCATCATCTTGACGAGGGCGTTGCCGAACTCGCGCTGCGCGGGGGCTCGCTGTTGATCCAGCGGACGACGCTGTGGAGCGGGGTGTCGCCCTCGATGCGGTTGACGGGGTCGCACTCGAAGTTGGGCTGGTCGAGGAGCATGTCAATCACTTCCCCTGTGGGCGGTCTACTGTTAGTCTAAATTCGGTCCCAATCTCTGAGCTCAAGGGGGATTGTATGTCGTGCTTCGGGGCGAGGGGGAGTGGTGCAGAAAAGTAGCGGAGACAACGACGTACAGTTTCCTTGCAGGGCGGCTTCATGGTATAGGTGGTTGCCCATGACGCTCTTGGTGTTGTTCATGAGGTCCGAGATCTCATCCTCCGACTTGCAGTTCTCGATGATCTCGCTCAGCATGTCGACGTTGTTGCGCCGGCACGCCTCGACGAGCTGCTCCTGCACCGAGGCGCCGTCGTGCTCTTGGTCGTCCGCCATGACTTGCTGCCGTTTGTTTCTGGTTGGCGCCGGTGGGCAGGTTCGCGTTTGTTGGATGTGGAAACGGGGTAAAGAAAGATTGGGCTGGAGTTCGGGATGTATGTATGTATGTAAGTATGTATGTAAGGGCTGCGTTGGCCTGGTGTGGTCGGGTCGGGTCCTGAAACGAATGGGAGTGAGTGCTCAGTTCGCTGCTAAAGGCAGGCTACCCGGAATTTTGATCTGGGGCTCTACTGTATGCCCAGACCGCTGACGCTGCGATTTGGGGGGAGGGGGGGCGGTGGGATAAGTAGAACAAATCACAAGTGCCCGCCTTTGTTGCCTGTGCTCCGCCTTCTCCGTGGGTATCTCCAAGAAAGGAGTTCAGGCCTATTTTTTTTTATATTCCTCACATTGATGCACCCTGGGTCTCGGCTGGCGCCTACGTGCTCAGTTATTTATGTAGCATTCACTGGAGACGTATGTCAGGTACAAAATAAGTTTGGTTGCAGCGGTTGGGCTGCGCGGTGGTCATCCAATCCTATCGCCAGTACAGCACATAACATGAGCTCTTTCTGGCTTCTCCCAAATGAGATGAGTTGATAGGCAGATCTACTTTTAGTACGTAAGCGCGGGGCTTAGATTGGAGGGGTCGAACAGGTTAGGAGGTCGCGGGAGGAAAGGGCTCGATCGGCTTTCAGTGCAACAGCGACCCCCTAGCGGTGCAATGGTTTTGGCGGTTTCCGGTGGGATGAGTTGCACTTGCATTGGGAGCTCCACTAGAATTTGCAGATGTCGGAGCAGGGTCCATGAGGCAATATGAGGCAATCTTGGATAGAGTTAATTTGAAGTCTTTTTATTTCTTCTTTCTTGTCGCAAAACGTCACAGGCAGCTGCTATACCATTGCAGACAGACTTCGTTGAGGCCTGTTAACGCTAGATCTTAGCTTTCCCCTTTTTGCCTACCAACTTCTTGTCTCATCGTCACTCTGGCAAAATGTTGCTCTGTAAGTCCTTCTTATCCTGCCCGCTGCTGCGATATCCGCGACGCATCCCACCTTCGCAGCATGGACTGACTCGCTTTGCGATAAACCCCAATAGTCTGCCCACACTGCTCCAACATCCTGACGGTGTCGCTGTCGCCCGACACCGGCCGCAACCGCCTCGAGTGCCGAACATGCCCCTACCAACACCAGATCACGACGCCCATGTTCTCGCGGCGCGAGTTTGAGCGCAAGGAGCGCGAGGACGTCTTCGGCGGGCCGGGCGAGTGGGACAACGCCGACAAGACCGCGGTGCAGTGCCCCAAGGAGGGCTGCAGCGGCAACCAGGCCGCCTTCTTCCAGGTCCAGATCCGCTCTGCCGATGAGCCTATGACGAGCTTCTACAAGGTACGGTGTTATATTCTTCTCCCATGCTTTTGGAGGATTGGTCGCAGAAGAACAGATTGCTGACAAGATATGCAGTGCATGACGTGCGGCGGTCGCTGGAGAGAGAACTAGAGGAACTGTGATCATGGTTGGCCGCTGTAACACTGGGAGCTGGTGCGGTACAACAACCTGGGTTTGCACGAAGATGGCACCACATAGCGCTGGCGTTGGAATGATTTTGGTATTTTTATTTGCATTTGCATAGACAGCGGCGCCTTCTCGGCGAAACATGATCTCTTCATCAAGAGACTGTCTCGGTAGTCTTGATACCCAATACTAGCGGTTGACTCAAGTCGCCCATTCTTCTGGAAAGTGACATAGCCATGGTCTCATCAAAAGCCTAGGTTAGCCCTTTGTAACTCTGCGCACTTCCCCAAAATCGTGAGCTGGCATTTCTCCTTCCCGTGAATCTTGCGCAAAGGGCAAGTCGTAATTAGAGATATGTCGGCCGGATTCCAGTGCTGCGGTGACGGCCCATATCCGTCAGTTGCCAAGCTGAGTATTCCCATGCAATCCAAGTAGTATGCTGTTGGGTAATACTGGTTGACCGCCTGTAGGCGGAGTTCGTTTTGGGGGTATATTTCACGCTTCACTTCACTCGTCCTTCAACCAATCGAGGCTGCCCTGTATGTCGCCGTCGGCCAGATGCTGCACGAGCTCCGGGCTGATGATCTCTTCTCGGAATCTCTCTTGCTGCAGGAGCTCCAGGTGCTTGAGCGTCGGTCCGGGGTAGGTCAGGAACTTGAGATAGGGCGGCTTGTTCCAGTATTGGAGGTAGGCCAGGTACGCGACGAACGTGGGCTCCGAGAGCAGCTTCTGGGAGGCGAGGTAGTTGAGGTAGAACGGGTTGGCTAGGGATTGGACAAACTGCCGAGCAAAGCCGAGGTCAGTTTCAATCGTGGAAGCTTGGTGGCATGGTCTCCTCATGTGAGGAACGCGAGGCTTTGCGCCCAACGTACCTCGAGTTCGATCTCGAATCGCGAGTAGCCGCCGTACTTGGGCTCGTTTTCGGCCGGTGGGTTCGGTGGGGATTGCGACATGTTGACGTCTTGCGGCGAGCCCGCGGTTGCCATGGCTTGTAGTGGGTATCCGCAGAGGCTCCAATCGCGGTATTGCGCGAGTCGCATATATGAGTTTGTTGGGGAGGGGGGGCGGTTGAGATTGCTTCGCGCCGGGTGAGATGCGACGTTTGACGACACCGACAATAAAGTCGTGTGGAATGGATTTGATAGCAGAAGCAGAAGCAGAAGCAGAAGCTCGAATGGCATGCATTAGGCAGGAGAGGCTAGCTTTAGGTCCCTTGATGATCCCTGCTGATCCGGTGGTGGGGGGCCTGGCGTCCTCCATTGAAAGAAGAAGACCCCACTACCGCTTCGGTTCCGGGATACTGTTAGTTGACGATCACGTACACACTTTGTCATCCACAACATGCATAATCCCAAGTCTGTTTGCAGAGTAACGTGGATGGGTAGGAAGGAGTATGCTGTATATATCCATCCAAAGCTGCCCCAAATGCGGGCGCAATATGAATATCAACTAGGTACATGTAGGCATTGGTTTCCTTTGAGCGTCGGAGTAGTGCCAATTCTGGGGGCTTGACATTATTGCACACAAAGACTAAGCATGTTCCAATCCGTGTTGTTAGTATCTCACGGCTTGGACCAGACAAGCAAACCTACTTCTTCTAGCAATACGGACAGAAAGAACCCAAAGCACGAATGTAACGCCTTCGAGGTCGAAGTCGGAGATGCTAACGATTTACCCCACCTACCCCGAATATGGAAGATGACTCTAGATAGCCGGCCTCGGCATTACCCAGGACTAACTCTCCACGAAATCATATCGCATTGACGAGAACATTGTCGGTCGCAGTCACATCAGTCCAGTCACCATACAGAACCAGGGAAGACCAGAAAGTTGTTCCCAGAGAAGACAAAGGACATCATCATGGGCGCCTTCTACGAAGCCATCCCCGACTCGATGATCCCATGGCTCCGGGCGCAGAAGATGTTCTGGATCGCCACGGCGCCGCTCTCGGCCCGGGGCCACGTGAACGTCTCGCCCAAGGGCGGCGACTGCTTCGGCATCCCGGACAACCGCAGCTTCTGGTACCATGACCTGACCGGGTCCGGCAACGAGACCATCAGCCACCTGTACGAGAACGGACGCGTCACCGTCATGTTCCACGCCTTCGAGGGCCCGCCGCGCATCGTGCGCCTCTACGGCACCGGCTCCGTCCTCGAGAGCGGCACGGCCGCGTACGACGCCTTCGTCGCCGACAACAAGATCGAGACCTGCTTCGGCAGCCGCAGCATCATCCGCGTCGACGTCCACCAGGCCAGCTCCTCGTGCGGGTTCTCGGTTCCGTTCTACGAGTTCAAGGAGTTCCGGCCCACCCTGCACGAGCACTTTGAGCGCAAGGCTGGCAAGTTTAACGCGGGCAACGAGAAGGAGAGCATGCCTAGGTAAACGGATTAGATCCCCGCGAGCCATCGCCCTGCTATTCGTTTCTTTTCGTTTCTTTTGATCGCTTTGTGGCGCCGCCAATTCGACCTTTCCGCCTTGCTCGCCCGATCTACTTGCCGTGATGCTTTTGCTGACTTGTCTGGCTACATAAATAGATATTGGGCCTTGAAAAATGCATGGAGTGTGGATAACATCCCAGGCATGAAGGCTGGCCTCAAGGCAGGCTCCGAAGAGAGCATTGCGCCCATAAAGAAGATGGTTGGAATATCGCCGCCCGAGGGCTACCAGGGAGCAGTTGGACAGGGTTTCACGCTTTCCCAGCTCATATTTGCCATGCTATTCAGCGCTTCCTTCTCTGTTGTCATCGTCCTATTCGCCGATGGTCTCTCACCGAGATCAATACTTTGAACATATCAATGTCGGCAAAGGTTTCCTCAGACCGCCTTTGTGTATGATATATACCCCCTTGAGCTGTAACAGCATTGCATTTTAGCCAAATTTCAAGCTGCCTTGTGGGACTTGCCTGCAAGGCGTTCAACTGAAGTCACTTGCTGGCGTGGGAGAAAATTGATCAAATGCGTAGGCTGGCACTGGCCTCGTGTCGCCAATAGATGTAAATGGAATTCGTGAGACAAAGTCAGTAGGACAGGGGCCGGAGACAACGGACACCACGAATAGGGTCTCAACACGGGCGAATACTCTTTGTTCAGCATGTACTACCCCTGCTGGGATTACTTACATGCCTTGGGCAGCTATATATATCGAGGGCTCCCGCGTCCCATATAGTGTGTATGCTTCTTTCCATTATACTCTGCCCAACTCGTGTATACCCTATGACGTTGCAAGCCTTGCATATTCACATCCTAGGCGCATCTTTTCGGGCTCACTGCATCCCAGAACGTTGCGCATGAATACAAATTGGGCACACAACGACATTGGAGAAGGGTACTTTTCCTACATACTCACTCGTCTGGCAGAAAGTACAAAAAGCATTTCGGGCCAGTCGATCAAAATGGTCACTTCTTATCGCAAGCAGTCATGAAACGACTCATCATGTGCTTCTGGTGTGAGATATAGGGGGTAAGAGCTGGGTCGTCAGCCTTCACAGCCAGAATGTGAGTAGTCACAAAGGAATCCATCCAGGAACCCCACTGCTCAATCTATGGAGTATTCCCCCTCCAGCATCGTCTCGTTCTCCCAGGCCGGCTCCCGATTCGCCCCGCGGGATTTCCAGCACATAACCGGGGAGCCGGTGAGCCTCATGAAGGCTCCCAGCATGTTCCCGCTCTTCCCCGTCCGCCCGTCACTCATCGGTGGAACGGGTTCCAACATGACTCTAGTCACGTTCTAGCCCAATACCAAACCATGTACCATAGCCGAACACAAGTCATATCATCACATATTGCACATGCAAAATGGGTTGGTTGATGCTTCTCCTACTGTGCGACCCGGCTCCGTCCTATAAGGGGTAGCAGCCATGGTGACATGGTGTGCATGTAAGATAGTACCCAAATCAAATCCTGGTTCCCGGTAGGACTTCATTCGGGCATGGCAACCCTTCTTAATCAAATGTAGATCAATACGAAGTCATGGATGCTTCTGCCTTATTGGGTGGTGGCCTTCTGACGCGCTCGTATGCAAGTTGCCTTGCTGCTTAGTTCAAATCAACTGCCATCTATCATCCTGTCGGGTAGAGACGTTTCCAGTTATTCATTGAAATTGGGCACGATCAACTGTCAGGTCGATATGTATGCCCCTCCCAGAAAATGCAACCGTTTGCCTAGGTAGTTATATATAAGGAGCCCAATTAGGCTTTGGGCATGATTCAATGATCCCCAGCGACCTGTTCAAGGGCCCAGAAGTATAGGCCAGCCTACCTAATCCATACCATTTGGGCGAACACTGATCCATGGTTGGCTTGAAGATCGCCTCGCGCGGGTAGTGACATTGGGCCTCAGTCTGGAACTGACAAAAACAGCCAACGACTTGTATTTTGCCTCAGCTGTTGCCTTCATGCTGTCCATATTCAAAGTAACACTGAATGCACCAGGGTCTCGGCTGCCAACCAGGATGAGACTAACATATCTGACCACGTGTTGCGCTGATGTCGGCAAGGAAGTAAGTAGTAGCCTGTATTCAGTAATGCAATGCCCTCCGCCAGCCGACGACGGCGGTAGTCTGATTGGTTGGGTTGTCCGTGAATAGGAGTTGTGTCGAACTTCCATTAGGCGACGTTCAACTAATATGATTCCCCTACTTCGGGACATGGTATGCACCAAGTTTCATTGGGGGCCACGTTTGCTGCATATTTGTTTACATGAACACAAAAACACGTACATAGGGCGACCAACCCCACGATAGTAGAGAACATATCATTCACTGCCCTTTTCCATGTTCGTCAACGTGGTTGGGTACAAATATTTTGACAGCAACCCTTTTGGCGGATCGATTGCCATATTCATGTCAGACTCTGGAACCGCCCGTATCACAGCACAACATTGTTAGTCATAGAAGGCAGCCTTTGCGTTCTTCCAGGGCCGAGATAAGACCGTATAGAGCTCGATAGGTTGTGCGTTGCTAGCTGAATACAAGGCTAACGGTCCGCGATGATGCATCCTATCGAATCAGTATGAGCCACGGCTGCTTGCTGCCTGGAAACTCGCCCAAGGCGCAACACAGGAGTGACGTTGAATGTTGGCATGTGACTACGTCTAGTAGTCTCTCGAACCAGGACTGAACCCAGCCATCGTGTTAGTCACGAAGAAGTAGCACGGAAGACCCTCTCGGGGCTTCATCACCGTTGGAATATGCCCATCAACCAAGGAGAGGAGCAGGAGTAGGAATTGAGGGCCAGACCGAACGTACCACGCGTGAAAGTATGCATCATGGCCCTGCTGCCGGAGGGCTGCTGACGGGAAAGAATTTTCTTTTCAAAGGTTGCCTTCTTGATAGCTGAAATGCTCACCGTATCGCCTGGAGCCAATACGATGATAGCAACGCTTGTATGACGCAGAGATCGTGTGCTCGTCTTGCTTACTCGGGGTGGACCTGTTATGTTGAAAGACAATGCCGTCCTATCAGTATCTCAGCTCCATTCCGAAAACTGATAGCCAAATGTACACTACGTGCGTACGCAAGGTTGTTGACCGCCCTGTGCCATACCAGGCCGGCGGTATGGCAGCCAATCTCAGAAGCGAAGCTGGTGTTTGCTTACCCTGCCATGACGGGGGCAACTAGTCAAGCTGAAAAGCCTGTATGGCGAAAAGCTGACGATCGCCCCGTCATAGAACTGCCTTTGCCTGCTTGTCATGGGTAGACCGGAGTTCCTCACCGCAAGAGTCTCCTCCTTGCGCCGTTTAGCACTAAGCGGCAACTGGGCAGCTTTCAATTGAGTCTCTCGACGATGTGGCCTTCGAAGCTGGTACCAACCAGATTAAGGGATGATTCACATGTCCTTGTTTCTTCTGCCTTTCCCAAGTATGCCCTCTCGCAGCGATTGCGCAAGCACAAGACGTGGTTGTCGTATCAGTTGACGGCTGGCTTTCCCTTGCAACAGTCGATTTGCCAAGAGAAGTGCAGGTGGCGGGCCAGGAGGGGCGAAAAGCATCTGTATGCTCGTGTCGCGATTTCCATCCTGTCGAGGACCATCGACGAGGCAAATAAAGGGGCGAAGAAGAATGCGACAGCGATGAAGAATCAATTCGTAAGACACTGTGGCACGGAACGTGTGGCAACTTCCCTCGGGAACCCCGGCATTCGGACCGTTGGCCGTCTTGCTGAGTGGATCAGGCACAATACCCAAAAAGCATCACGAAATGCCTATTGGAGGCTCTCGTAATCCCAAGCTGTGTGCGAAACCCAAACGATGTTCTCTACATAAAAATAGATAAACGCTGTGGTGGGCAACGTCCAGCTAGGATCTACACAATGATCTAGATATACGATGTGGCTTCTTCAGCGATTATGTCAGGCTGGCTTCCAACCAATACTAGCCTTGAAATGCAAAGAACTGCTAGACGCATAGGTATGTATTTCTCTACTGTGGAGATGAGGCTGAACTTCAGGCCACAAGACCATCTGTTTCGAGTTGACCCTGGTTGATATAGACGACGAAAAATAGTTTTAGTGCTTACCGAGACCCTCTTTAGTGCTGACAGAAAGTAGTAAAATCCAGTGGCCTACCAGTATAACCAAATGCACTTGGGGTATGTTTGAGCTACACATGCAGGTCAGCAAGTGACACACATCTAGGCCGCTTGGGAACCCCCGTAAGGAGGTCAGCTTATAACAAAGCCATGGGCTTCTCTTCGAACATTTATACAATCCCTTTCCTTACTCAGCCTTTCTAATTTTCGGTGAATGGAATGAAATACGCTGGCAGGCTACAAAGCTCTATCCGCTCCGTCCTGAATCGTATCGCAAGCCTTGCTGCCTTCACTTTACTATGGTTTACCTCGCCTAGCTGAAAATGTTTATCATCCAGCCTGGACAAGGGCGAAGGTTGGCCAAAAGGGCAGTCACTTTAAGGGATTTCGGTGAGCAATTTCCATTGCCCAACAGACACGTTGACGGGCGCTGTAGCCTGCACAAGGCTTCTCTTTGACGACAATCCCGACCACCCAGATTTCGAGAGCCGTTTGGTCCGCCCTCAAATGAGAGTCAATAGACAATGGTGAGTTGAAAATGTTTCGGTTTTGTGACTGATGATCTACCATGACTGGTGAGTGAAGAAGATTGGGAAGTTGAAGGGGGTCTGGGGCTGGGGGAGGGGGGGGGCAAGACCCAGACAGCATGATCAATTGAGCCGCATCGCGGGTGGTTCGCCTGGTTCGCCCCCCAAAAGAGTTCTTTAGGCAACCATCCTAAGATGTACCGACCTCCTGTAGCCTACAAAACAAGCACTGTCCGGGGCGCGCACAACCATCTTCCTTTGAAATCGATATCAATAAAGCTCCATCACCTCAACAGCCCTCTTCGTGAGACTTGTGATCTTTGTAAATCAATGGGGGATTATGACTTCATCAAGCTACCTATGCTGAAGCTACAAGGTACGTTACGTTCCAGATCATTTTTCTATGCTGCCTGAAGTACGCGGAAAACACCCCACTCTTACGCCGACTGTTCACTGGCTCGTTCATCGGACCAGTCCGCAGGACCTCAATCGCAGTCCAGTCCAAGCAACCACCGTCTTTTCCAGGTGGCAACATCGGCCATAATTTGTGTTGCTGTTGTTGATGCTGTGTCTGACTGCCACTTTAGGAATATCTCATTTTGAAGATCAAGCCGAGGTTGATCACAGCTCGCAATTGATGCACAGTTGCAGCTTCTCGGCTCTCGACAGGACTTTTTCTGTCACCTAGAATAGCCCCTGGTTAATATTCGAACGTGCTTATGTCGCCAAGCCCAGCCTAAAAATGCCTGACCAAGGAGACATCGTCCAAAACTCATTTACACATGCATTGCGCAAAAGGGCCAAATTCGTTTGCCCAGTTGACGGCTGTGGCGCTGAGGTCGGCGATACCGAATTTCAATCCAAACAGCACATAAATCAGTGTCATCCTGACCTGGTAGCACATAGAGACATCTTGGATGTTGTGCGTGAATGGCGAAGAGAGCCACTACCGCCCTCCAAACCGTACGATCCCTCACCAAAGTGAATCAATGTCGACATGTACTGATCTCCAATGTGCAGGCATAGGCTGCTTCCTCATGACTCGGGAGGGGAAGATGCCCAGCTTCCCAAACAAGCCGTGAGCCATGAGCCGCCCACGAAGCAATTCACCCCCAAGGAGAAGGGTGTCTCTGGCAAGGCAGTGCTCGACGATGCCAGCCCGGCTCGTTCAAGAGCCAAACCCCGGGATACAGATTTCAATAGAGCGCCACAAGTAGGGAAGCTGTGGAATCCAAATGATCCCGGTCCCGCTGGTCCTAGCTCATCACGTATACGTGGGAAGAAAAAGGTCGAGTCACAACCCCCTACTCGGTCAAGACCTGCAACCAATCATGACGACCTCGAGGTGTCTGACGACCCAAACGAGGCTGGATATGTCCCTCAACTCAAGACCCGCCCCATAGATCACCTTCAGTTGGTTGCTGAGGTCAAGGGCATCTATGCTGGTTTAGTTATGGTGGAATCGAAGTGCATCGAAGTGGACAATGCACAAAACACACAGAAGGATTTGAATAACGAGCAGTGGCAAGCCCTAATAGCTCTTCATCGGACCTTGCTCCATGAACATCACGACTTCTTCCTAGCCTCTCAACATCCAACTGCCAGCTCGTCATTGCGGAGACTTGGTGCCAAATACTATATGCCGGGCAGAATGTGGAAGCATGGGATCCACGCCTTCCTTGAATTACTGAGGCACCGTTTGCCTGCCTCCCTAGAGCACATGCTGACATTTATCTACCTCGCTTACTCTATGATGGCACTGCTGTATGAGACAGTGCCCGCATTCGAGGCGACATGGATGGAATGCCTGGGTGACCTTGGTCGGTACCGAATGGCAATCGAAGATGACGACATACGCGATCGAGAGGTTTGGACTGCTGTGTCAAGACGTTGGTACTCGAAAGCCTCGGATGTCGTTCCAGGAACTGGACGCTTGTATCATCACCTCGCCATTTTGGCACGTCCGAATGCACTCCAGCAATTGTACTACTACTCGAAAGCGCTTTCTGCCCCGGATCCGTTTTTTGCCGCCTTGGAATCAATCATGACCCTCTTCGATCCATTACTGGGTTCTACCAACCAGCAGTCACGTCTACTGCCCATTGACTTTGCTTATGTCAAGGCACATGGCTTACTGTTCACCGGAAAGACTGGCAGCGAATACCAAACAGCAGTAGCCGAGTTTGTTAACAATCTTGACAATCACATTAGTAGGACAACTCGGAGATGGATGGAATGCGGGTAAGCAACCTCAGTTCCTCGAACATGCCCCTAAAACTAACCATGATTAGGTATTTCATCGCCATCTCAAATTGCTGTGCCTTGCTTTCTTGGGGCAAAAATAGTTTCATTTACCAAACTATTCGTCCCAAGAGGCCGAAAGAAAGCGTCGAAGAGTTCAACACCAGAGAGATTCCTGATCCGTCTGAGCAACGAAATGCAAAGAGGCTTGAGGAAACACGTCATCTTGTCGAGGGGACATTCAGCAAAGTTTTCCCTCGGTTTTCCGATCCCAACATTCTACCCTTTCTGCATTCGACCTTGGTATTCTATCGGTTTATGATTTCCTATCCCTCGGCCATGGAACTCTTAGAAGCGACATTTCCCTGGAAAATGGTCTCAATGCTCTTGAACTCCCTGCTCCCTTCGTGTCGTGGGCATGAGAGGATTCAGAGCAATGAGTTCCCTCGGCCAGTCAAACAATTGCCCCGACCCCTTCCGGAAGATTTTGCTCTTCGAGGCCTATTGTGGGCTGAGAAATATTACCCGTCGGACTGGTTCTCAAACGACAAGGTTGACGATGACGAGAAATACTTCGAGGTTGCGTCTATGACAGACGAGCGGAAAGAGAGAGTTCTTTGGCTAGGTGTTTCTATTGCGCGGCATGGAAAATGGCTACTCTACGACGATGAGCTCCGCCAATTTTCAGTCCCTTCCCGATTCGAACAAGAGATTGATATCAGCATGAATCTTGATACAGAGATGGCAAGTATCTCGGAAGCAGACGCAGTGTCACGAACTTCCACATTAGCCCTATCATCTTCCGGCGACAAGGCTATTGGCGAGGCAGAGCATAACGATGAGGACATGCCTGACATCGACGATTTCATGACAAGACAGCCTATCATACGACAGTGAACCAATTAATTACGTTGACGCATCACGTGTTTGTGTGTGTGTGTGTTTGCAGAGTGCTATGAATGAGCCAGCATCGCACGTTTCTGCTCCGGATCACTGGCAACCTAGGCTAGCAGAGGTCCTTGGAGCAAGGTATGGCATCATGCCAACTTGGTCTCAGCTTGTGCCGATGGCTCACTCCACACCCCCATCATGCATGTGAACTGCCACAGAGTTCATTTGCTACTGATGCGGGGCAACGGCGCGACAGGGCAACGAGGCAACCAGGCTAGTCGACCTACCTGCCTATCAGTCGGGCCAGGCCAAAAAGGCAACCCCAATGAGGTGTTCATGCGGCGCGGGAACGAGAATGATCGACCAGGCTGGAAAATAGCCTCACTGCCTGCGCGGAAACCGCGCAAACACCGGTGCAGGGCGTTCCCGGTAATCATGTCATCAGCACCAGGCATCGGCACGAATGCTTCATCGAATACAATGCAGCGCCCGGATACTTGGGAAACAAAGGGCTGTGGAGCAATGCAGTTGAAGTGGGAGGACGATAGTATGTTGTCGTGGTTGGACGAATTGGCTGCGAAGGTTGCGGGGGATCTGACGAGGAGTGAGGCGTCTGAAGACAGCCTGGTTGTTAATCGTCCATCTATATGCCCAAGGTCGCGCCACCAAAGCATTGGGACTCCATGCATACAATATTTGTCCACACAGATTCGTGTCGATTTCCTATGCAAAGTCAATATGTGAGCAGTGATTTATTTTCCAATCTTTCAACATGTTCTGCTATGAAGTGGAGTTTGACGGCCCCTTCCATTTGGCCAAGATCAACATTGGCCAGTAGCCAAGCTTACAAAGCTGCCTGAAGTCAGCCTTTACTTGGGGTAGCTTCTGCTGGACCAAGAAGATTGCCCACCCACCGGCTAAGAGAATACGGCTTTACAGGGACACCAGGGATATCGGGGATTCTCCCATGGCCATCGCACATCATCGCAAGATATGCCTTGTAGGTTCCTGAACATGACCGTTTGTTAGAATTGCTGACCAGGACCATACATAGCACATGTGAGACTATGTGACCATGCTGCTCAATGTGGTACACCGTTTCATATGGCTCGTTCCATCGGGTGGACTGCTGGGCACCATCAAGGCTGATTGGGGAAATGGGTACTTTTACCTAAGTGCCAGGTTACTAGTAGGTAAGGTTGCCCTTGATCAGGCAGCCGTATGATCGATCCTCCGCCTGAAAATCAATTCCACTCACCCTTCACCATATGTACAGTGTTCCGAAGGTGGGTGATTACCTGATCTACCCCTCTCGACTTATTATGCATCGGGAGATAGCCTTTGTTGTTTTGTCGGCATTTGCCCCAAAGCATGTCGACGCCCGGTGCAAGCCTGGGGCGTCTTCCATGTAGGTACTCGGGTGAGCCTTCACCAGAACGTCCCTTTTCGATATATCATAAGCATCGAGGCAATTTTCTGGTTGCTGTTCGTGTTAGACATCAGCAATGTAATCGTTTCCCAGGCCACGGCCATGTTCTCTCGCCTGCAGCCAGTGGCCCAGCTGGGTTCTTGGAGGTCCGCGCGACCCGACCCCGACCAACTTTGATCCTGGTTCTCCCAGTGTAAGGGCTGCCCTCGACTAAGCTAGCCGGAAGGCAACCATCGCCTCGTCGTCGCGGCGCAGCACATGCTTCGTCCCCAACAACGTAGCTTGCTCAAACATGCCTCACCGAAGGCAACAATGAGTCTGTAATTGCCCCAGCGGTGGACACGAATAGCTGTACGGATGTCTCCAACAGTGTTGCCTTCCCTCGCTGACAGCGACAATGATTTGTGGGGCGAGGGGCCAGGGAAGGCCCGGCAAGGTTTTTCCCGAAGAAGCCTCGGGACGGCACCCCGATCGATCCGCGTCCAAACATCAGGCAGTTTGAGACGGTCGACAACCACCCCATCTTCTCATTCTCCTTCCCCGACAGGCGGTTTGAATGACCATATCGAACTCCCGAACGAAACCAAAAGACGGGACTTGGGCCAGCTGATGCTGTGCTGGCCTACGCCTGGAAGCACTTAGTATCCGGCATGGACATCGAGTATAGCCCACGACTATAACTGGGGGCCAGCTCTACCAGGAAAAGAAAGAGCAAACCGATCGAATGAGTGACCCGAGATCCCGCTTGAGGCACGAGCAATGAGGTGAATGCCAAGAGAATACAAACATGAACACTCAATGCCAACAGGGGCGACGGGCTTCTATGAGAGTCCTCGAGGGCTACTATCGCCAGTATGGATGGTCAGAATATAATCAGTGAAGACAGTTTCGACAGAGCCAGAGGTCAGTCTGCTGAGAAACAACTGGACAATATACCAAAGTTTGTAAGGCATTGGTATACACCACTGCATCAGGGTCGTGGTAGATGCCCATCTTGCACACTCGTGCTTGTATAGTGTTTCTTAATTCTGGAGTGTATACTCAATTCCTGACTTTTCTCCCCTGCAAACCGAGGAAATGAGCCAGATATATTCTTTCCACTGGGAAGAACAAAACTGTCAAGACAGTAGTGGCAATGGTTTCCCACGGCCCGTGTCTCCCGATCTGGCCAGCCAACAAGTGTGAACAATCCACAGAATTACGACATGAGCATTGAGTCACGATACAGACGATCTCTGGCCGACGATACACTATATATGGATTCTCTCTACAAGCCACTTAGCTCCACTCTGTCCGGGGTGGAAAAGAGATGGGACCGCAGAGCCTCACAATTGTGGAACATGGTATACTTGGTTGGGTTCCAATGACAGCGATTGTTCACGAAATGCCTGCCCCCTAACCTCGACCAATTTTAGGGAGCTGAAGGCCCGCTTACAGTTGCACCTAATGGACTTTAGTTGCATATCAGTGGCCGCTTCTGCGGCCAGCGCTAGGTGCTCGACGCTCATTGGGTCAGCATTTGGCCACCCTCTCTGTCTTTCACATCACCAAGGCCTGTTGGAATCGAGTTGGTCTAACCACTTCCACGTGAGCCCATGAGCTGTTGATAGCAACTGCTGGAATGAGGTGGACATACCCTCGCCATGCAGAGCCCATGCAGGTCATCATCGTCCAGAGAGCCATTATTGTCCCCCTCCCCCCGCTCTCTCTGTGACCCCGAGTCTACCAGACGGCTCACTGGAACACGTCAGAGCCTCCTCACTTTCCCATTGAGCCTCTGGCCGCGTCATGCCGCCATCTTCATTTAGTTGACCCCGGCCACTGTATATATGACGGTTTATTGGTCGGATCATTGAGGAGGCCGGTGAGAACGTCACTCAGGGTTGCCACGCACTCGCCATTTTCGTCATCGACATGCTTCGGCAGCAGGGTTGTCAGCACCGAATAGTTCCATGCACGACAACTCGAGTGGGGGTTGCAGGCAAACGAAAAGAAACCTCCAACCACCCGAGCTTGCAACCATCAACGCCATAAGAGGGTGTAGCTGACACGGGCTAGGGCGATCATTGGACCTTCGCTGCGATACATTTTCGGTGAAGACCCATAGAGTCTCACTTTAGGCCAATTGGGTCCGAAGAAGGCACCTCGGCTGTCATGCCGGCGGCTTATTGGTGAGACCAGGCTGAAAGCCCCCGGGTTCATTTTTTCCCTCGACAGCATGAAGGCAGCAAAAGAAGGCAAGAGAATGCGCGCCACCTGATGCAAGAGTTTCAAGCCTCTCTTTATAACTTGCCTCGGAAATGCTTTCGCTACAATTGACACTTGATATCGGCCAATTTCCCTCCAAAGCTGATTTCGGTGAGGCAGGAGGTGGACTTGAGTGATATAAGACGAGGCACGACGGGCTTTACGGTGTGGCACGCACTGTCCGAGTACCTGGGTCCATCAAGGGGCTTTGTATCTCACTCCTTGGGAGACGACCCGACGAACCGGTTGGCATAGGGCTGGGGTTCTTGAAATAAGGCAAGCAAGGAGACGGTAGCGCCAGCTAACGATGAGCCCACCTTCTCGACGAAGACCTATCATATGGCAGCAGGGACGAGGCAGGCAACTTCTACTTGGGTCACCTGGCTTCACCGAATTTAGGATACGATCTGGATTTCCCCCTCTCGGGCATCAGATGGCACGCGCGGCAAGGAAGCAGCTTGGAGCCCGCTCTCGGGAAGCTCCGACCCTATCTGATAGCTCACGGGCCTAGTCCTGGGACTTGTACGGTCTCTGTTACCAGACAATGGTCGTCCGGGTGTTGGCGGTGGAATGCATGCTGTATTCTCAAAAAGAAAAAATGAGACAAGGTGTACAGCATCGTCTTTTAGCCCCAGACCGGTGATACACCTTCAAGATAAGGCAGCCACAGCCTGTAACACATGTGTGAATCCCTTTGCATGAGACCCCAGTCTATTGCTAATGTGGGAGGAAATGCTGGAAAATCGGCGGGACGGCCGGGGTTCTAGACGAGTACCAACCGCATAACCAGTAGGTACAATTTATGCCGGCGGCTCCAGCGATTTTGAAGTAAAGATTACTGAGCCACCGAGCACGAGGAGGCGCTTCGGCGAGGTAACCCATAATCACCATTAAGTCGAGGGGTTAAGTCGTACAAGATGCTTCCGATAGCTCACCGCTCGTTTCCCGGGCGGCTTCAGCTACACCTGAAATATCAAAGACTCGTCCCTAGACTGCTGCCCAAACGAATTGGCTACTACGACGCTGGCCCCAATACCAGGGAGCTTCTTCCAACCTGAAAATATCCATTCGACGCTTTATCGAGCTTGGTATTGTTCGGTGATCGAGCCCCGGGTGCACACATCTTTGGCGTGCTTGCGACGGTTGTCGAGCTCATCAGCGCCATCTCTCCTGGTGTTTCAGTAGCCTTTGACCACATCAGCCTCGCTTCTTCGGACCTTGAGCCCCTGACGGCAAGGTCTCATTATCTCACGATGCCGACGCAGACTCCTTTATTTTTCATTGAATCCGTTTCTCCAGGGGAACCCGCTTGAGTTTCGAGAGCGCGCAACCCCTTGCCTCGAACGGAGACGGCCCGAGCCCGATGACAAAGGATGAACGAAGCGATTACGGAACGCTGAAGACACATATGGTGGTGCGATTAGTGGCCCATAGGCTCCTTGAATAAGTCTGGATGTACCGATGGATCGGTCGTTCTCAATGTATGCCAGGTGGCTTGATCTGCGAGGCGGGCGAGTGCCAGGTTACATCCATGTTCCATAATGCTAGGGGGGAAACAGAAGAAACAGTCCTTGCGGCGGCCAAAAATGGCCACTTTCCACTATGTATTTTACCCAGTTCACCAAGTCGCTGCTGGCTCTACGACAGGTGAGCATCAGTCGTACATCAAGATGAAGAGAAATCGACAACACGTTAAAGACATGGACAATGAACCCTGAGTGACTACGTCAGACCAGAGGTCCCCTTCGCAGATTGACAAGAAAAGCCAATCATGAACTGTACAAATTTCCGCTGCCTAGTCGTAGATCAATACGTGTTTATTGCTGGTGAATAAAAGTCGTGCTTAAGCATCGTGTTCTTACTAGGGTCATCGTGTTTGGTGTGTAACTACAATAGTGTGAATAACCTTGTGATACACTTGGGTTAGACCCCTTTATCATAACCAATCCGTATCTAAGTCATACATTAGGGGCTTGGTAGAAGCACTCTGTGCAATTTACTTCCATACTCCTAGGCTCTTGCGGCGATTGTATTTAGTAGAGAGTCGAGGGTTGTAGCAGGACGCTTCCATAGCTCCACTCCCTGTAACGCATAGTTGCATGCAACGTGTATTCGGCATATGGGGTACTAAACTGGTCTATTGAAATTGAGATAGAAGGATCAATAGGTAATGTGTTAGTTGCCCTCGGTAAGTTCTGGCAGTTAAGTGGCGATGTAGTGGCCGCTGCCCTGTGCGACTCTCTCCTATTCCTAGGGAGCTGCAGAGGCTAATATATATATATATATATGTATTCACGGATTAGTGGGCCAGGTTCTCGAATGACTCCGAATGCATGTTCCTTTCCACGCTCGTCGTGGTAGTGGCATTTGGGTTCATCATGCTCGAGGTCCTGGACGAGGCGCGCGAGCGGCAGAGGGCGCGGCTGGAGAGGCCACAGTCCCAGCGCCCTCTTTCCAGAATTACCGCCAATGTTTCTCATTCGCCCAAAGATCAATGAACCACCATTAGCGTACATCATCTTTGATGTATCTAATACAATAGTTCTTAGGCTTCTCCGAGACCGGGACAGGTCAGAAAGGAGTTGGACAGGCGAACAGTTCGCTACGTGAGAGCGAGTTGCAGTCTCTGTCTAATGTGCTTCCTGATCATGTATAAATTTCCGAAGGACGTTGCTATCGCATTTTGCCAAATGCCAGCGGTGACTTCATTGATAGGGAGCCGTGGTTTCCTGGCATTGCTGACGTTAGGGAGGCCATGCCATATCGAGATATCTCCTATCCTGGTGGTTGACGTATCGATCATAAGACAGACACTCCTCCGAGCTTTCTCTGCCAAGCCTATCTATACTTCTAGTCTCTGAATGCCGCAAAACGTGCTGTGTATGATAAGGCCATACTATCACGATTGGGTAGCGGATCACTTACCCCGTTCTGGTACCACGCGCAGTACCCTAATCCGCAGCGCCGGTGTAAAGGGGGCCAAGCTAATACCACCCTAACCGTCTACGCTTTTATCGACTCAAACCTCCAGCCTGTCGAGCCTACCACCAGGGCTGTAGATGGACCTGTAAGGGGTGCCTGGCCACTCGAGTGCGACACGCCATGGCGTACACCTCTTATTTACATGGGTGCAGATCACAGGAGTTCTCCAGAGGCAGCTTGCTGATTCTGCGCCTACGAGTGCTTCGGTGCAGTAGACTGTGCTTCTATGGTAGATAGGCAGGCGGGCAGGGGCGTATCATCTGCCGACTTACAGAAGCCACATGGGATGGGTACATGATGCTGGCACATGGAATGATAACACGAACTATACATGGGGTGGCCTTTCTAGGAAGAGACAGCCATTGACTCTACCTCGTACATTGTCCAGTATACGGATTGCGGCATTGTTCCCTGATGAAACCCCAACTGATGTTATCGGAATGCACTCGAGCTGGGAATACTACCATGACCTCATGTGTTTAGCATTGCATGGAACAAATAGTGATTGGATGTAAATACTCTCGGCTAGTTCTAATATCCACGCATTGGTCGTGATGCTATCCAATAGCACATTCGATCGGCAGGGTCTGGGTACGTCTGCACGGCAACTGATGACTACCTCGTCAATAGCTTCGCTCAAAGCATTTTGGTTCTGTAACAGTGATGGGCCAACTTCATTATTTCAGGACAGCATTTCCAAAATATACTGCTTAATTACACAAGGTGCGTTGCTAGGTGGCTGTCGATATTAAATCCACATATAGGGGTCTCCTGAATAGCGGGTAGATCCCATCGACTCATCCCAAACCGTCGCGCGCGCATCAATTTATCAAAACAACTCAACAGTGATTTCTTCCCCAAGATTTGCAGAGACGGACACTCCAATTCGCCACGGAAGTACATCCAAATCGCCAGTATCGGTGGTGCACAGCGGAAACAGCGTCTCCAACCTGGAAGCCAGCCAGGCTTGGCCGCACCCAACTGGAGTTTGGCTTTCTTGGACTATCGGCATGTCCCTCGACGGAATTATGTTTTCTCTTCGAACCCGCTTGTGCGTACCCAGAATGGACTGCATATTTCCGGCCCATTATCACACCCAGAACAGCACGCAGGCGCTGCTCTAAACCGACCGCATCGGGCCACGCGCATGATGAGAGACCAGGGTGCCTATTGCCACGCGCCAACACAGGAGCCCAAAAGGGGGAACTGGTTCGCGAAACTCGCTTAAGAATAGACTGCCGTTTTCGCGCCGGAATTAGATCGAAACCACTGAATGGTGTCGGCGTCGATGTTTCGGCAGAGGCGGGCTCGTAGAGAGACTCGATGCTTATCACTTGTAGATTGGACACGCGACCGACCTTGTCTCTAATAGGCTATCCCTATTTTGCATCCTGCGACATGCTCTTTCTCGCATCAACGCGAGTCGCCTTGCATGGCAGGCATGGGGTTGATGCGACTTTCTGAGATCATGAAGCGCAAGCAACCATATTGCCCTGGTCCATCCCAACCTGCCGTGTACGACAGAGCATGTCAACCCCGCTCCATCGTGGCTGGAATATCAAAGCAGCCAAGACCACAACCCAGATCCCCGAGGAGAAAGGTGAAAACGACGACTTATCCACGTCTGTAAGAGGAATTCCGCAAGGTCTTTTTGAGCCGCGGCGAGCTGACACCGCATCTCGCGTACGTTCGGCTCAGAAGAAGGTTCGGAGACGGATAAGGACTCCCTGGTAATGAATTCAAAATCAATATTCAGCCCGGGAGTTACGATGATGGCCACGGATGCGGAGGTACGATGATGTTGGCTGGATGTTTGGTTTCTCAAAGTGCCAGACTCGTTACTTACTCATGCCTTCGGGGTTCTCAGCCATGAGAGGATCAGACCTGCAGTTTCTCTTCTATGTATGAAATGCAAGGGTAATGGAAAACCACTTGCGGGCCGGACGACCACAACGCCACATATGCAGAGGGCAGAGGGTCCTATTGGCATTAAGTAGGCCCTCCTCCGACAGCAGTGGGTGGGTGTGATGCCATCAGGCATGCGGTGCGGGAAGGCGACAAGCGTACGGCAAGCAACGGTGTTCTCAAAGGAATTGGCCGAAAATACCTTTGAAGAAGGAAGTTCTGCGTGGCACCAATGCTGGTGTCAGTGAGACCTGACACTTCTTGGATTTCTTTGCTTATCTCAACGCATAGCCATACCCCATCGCCCCCCCCCGGTAGATCGCTCCGGTAAACTAAAGTAGCTTATGCTACCAGGGATGTGCATCGCCGGGGTGTCAGGCGAGGCATGCGAGGAGGGGAAGTAGCAATAGCATTGATCTAGGTATGGAGGGACTGTTGCCTTGGGTTGACGACACACATGAAGATGGACAATTCGAGGCAAATGCCCCTGATTTTAGTGCATACTGGGGGGCATGAATCTGTAGCAGGAAGGTGCCATGGGGTAGATAGAAGTAAGGAGTCGACGGCTCTTTCGGTTTCCAGTTACCGTGCCGCTGTGCATATACCCCCGACACTGTCTCCCCTTTCAGCGAAGGAGTTTTTATACTTGCCTGTGGCTTGTCCATCGAGTTTCGTTCTCATCCTCCAGTCGAGCCTTCTCTTCTTCCCCGACACTGGACTTGGCTGCCTGAAGGCCAACTGGCTAGTCCACCTGCCACTCAAGGACCTACTTGACCAACTTGAAAATCTAAACGCCCACGCCCGTTATTTCCGTTCACAGTACCCACGCCTTTCATGCTACAACTTTCGATCGTTCTTTCCTGTTCGGTCACATGAAAAGTGACAGTCTGCATTCATGAGACGCATAAGTATCGGCTCAACTTGCCGGAAGAGCGAGGACATGCCCGGTGGGCAAGTTTGCCTGCCCGGCCTCGAGCAACGATGTCCCGAAACTGGTAGATGCTATTTTGATTGGCGTTGTTACTATCCACGTAGCTGTTCAAATCACATTCCTCGGCAATCTTGCTTGTGATGCAGGGCGCGATGGTTCAATCATAAGCTGGGTAGCATACATCTTCTTCCCTTGTCGATCAATCTTTCAGTTTCATCGACTCGCCCTGCATGATGGACATATCACTAGGCCGGGCACCGACCTGAGGCGGCTATCGCTGTTGCTCGTTCATGTCCCAGTCGGATTGATTCCCTATCCCTATGTGACCTTGCCTTTTCGCAACCCGCCCTGTTAGATTGTAAATCTCGAGATGATGCTGGCTTCTTCCTACCGACGAACAAGGCCCTACGGCGAATACGATTCCCTGGTAGCTGGCCATGGATAGTCCCCGCTCGCTCAGTTCCAATCAACACCCATGTAACCCAAGAAGCCACTACTCGCACCATCACCAGGCTTCTTCGAACCAAGATGCTGCCATCGGTGTCTTTGGGCATCTACATAACCCACCCTAACCACCAGTAGCGGTGAGAAAGCTGCGCCTGTGCCCCCTTGACAATATCCTATCGATTGGTGGTTCGCGGATCACCAGGCGCTGCTGATATAGCTGCCAGGCAACAACCCATCAGGCGTGTCATTTGCTGGTTGGGTTTGGTAAGTTTCTCCTTTTCGTGTTCCATGGTCCTTTGTGCAACGCTGAGCTCATGTCGAAACAAACCCTGGCCTTCACATGCTTGTCGCCTAAAGCCCAACTCCTTCTGGGGACATTGCGTCCTTAATAAACGCCAGAGCCCATCTCCGAAGATTCATCCTGTTGAACCCTCTGCCCACCCTCAAGTTTCGCGAAGCGTAATCCCGTCTTGGTCAGCCATGTCCATTCACTCCAGCAACAACAACTGATACACTCATGCAAACATCCCGTATCAAGACCTGTATGATACTGCGGAGATGGACGATACCGGGAACATGTCTGGGGACACCGCTTTCTACCAGAACATTGTCGATACCCCGGTTGCTTCGCCTCGACCATGGAGAAACAGCCTCGACGTGAATAATGCCGGCGGCTACTGGTTAGAAGGTGCCATGTACTACAAGGGCATCGACAACGGCGCTTTTGGCAATACACCCACAATGTCTGGTCCTGGTTTCACGACCAATAACCAGCATCACCTTGCTACTTGCAATGATGCAGGTGAACACGCCGGATCCGACAATCATATACCTAGGGTGGCGTCCCCTAAGTCCTTCGTGCATGGCGAAGTTCTTCCCACAGCTGGGAACAGGCACAAGAAGAACCCAAGTACGGCTTCGCGATCAAAGAGCAACAAGAAGTCGAATAAAAGAAAGAAGGGCTCAACTGATTCAACCCAGTCGACGGATGTTCACCAAGGGTCCGACCCGTAAGTTTTTCTTGCCCCTGATGATACCCCTTTCTGACCCACAACAGTGAGTTTGACAGTAATGGCCAACATCGTCGAAAGTCGAGAGGGAAGAAAAGCAAGTCTCAAGACATGCATAACAATGATGTTATGGAGGTTGATGAAGACGAACCCTGGAATTGTTTTGAAATTGGGGCCGACGACAAGAGACGCGAACGTATCGAACGAGGTATTTCCAACCTGAGCAACTGGTCGACTCGCTAAAAAAACAGGCCCAGTGCTCTGAATAGTATCCTCCTAGATGGAAGGACGAAGTAAGGGTATCGCGGGTGGCTATCGACCAGAGCAACCACGCAACCTATGGGAACTCAGCTGGTGGGATCGAGTCCATATGGCACTGCAGTCTTCCCATGGGGCGTGGCCGATGCCGTCCTTTTATACCGGGCTCGCGACTTCCGCCATCTGATGCGATCGGGGGGCGTTGACTTCTCTTGATTCTTGGTTAAATATAGCATTGCAGGAAAAAACAGGAAGGGGAAAATAAAAGTTCACTGAAAAGGAAGTGGTGACTGATAGGACAACTTCACGCACCACTGGGGATGGTGAAAGTATCTGATCAAGTGGCCAAATACTCAGAGCCAATGTTGCTGGTCAATCGGATACCTCTTAACGTGGGAAGATCATGGCTAGCATGGAACGGGATATGTTATTCGCTTAGGTTTCGTTGTACCTTATGAAACTCTGTTGGTCTCAAGTTCCACGGACACTATCATGGCCATCATGTGCCTGTACCACAAGCCCAGAAGGTGACTCCCTCCAGAACATTTGGCTCAACCGAAACCAAGCACTACGTATATACCTACGCCAGTGGCGATTCCTAGCCCCTGACGGCGAATCAGGAGCTGCAACCATGCACGCCACGTGCCGTACCTTGACCGGCTGAAGCGAACATCAAGTATGCCCAATCAGTTTGAAACTATCGCAATGAACGGATCATAAATCATGATTCTGCCGTTCGACCGATCACATTTCCGGTGGAAAGGGTCGAGTGTAACAAACAGAAACCATGTGCCGAAAAGAAGCGGAGGCAGCTCTATTGACGCCTTGCCTGCATACCTCTCGGACATGCATATAAAACCCCCATCTGTCCTCTCCAACCTTCCCAATAGGGCCAGAACCGGTGAGTAACATTTGAAGAAGGGATGCTTCGTTACTTGTCCACAAATACGTCTGGATCATATCATGGGTCGCAAGCCAAGGGGAAATGCTACCTTACCACCTCCCCGAGTTTGGGGAGACCGGCCGTTTATTCATGAAAAAAAAAAAAAAAAAAAAAAAAAAAAAAAAAAAAAAAAAACACACGCACACACACACACACACACAATCTCAGCCAAAGACGGGAAAGACTTTTCTGGACATGTTGCCCTAATCTGCAGCCACTTAAAAGGCGGCTGGGTGCCTGGAGGGAAGTGGTTGGGCTGGAAGCGGCACCGACGCGCGGGATGGATACAGTCGAAAGGGGCTGTGCATCCTGCATACTGCGGGCGCTTGCAGTTTCCATTCGCCACAAGCGAGTTCCAGGCCGTGGTTGGCCTGTACGACATCGAGTGAACGTTGATTACATAGTCAATATCGACATCAAATCCCACCCTCCCGAGATATGGATATTTATAGAGCCCGCTGGCTGTCGGTTATTCCGTGATGGAGGAAGGCGATCATCGATGAAGCCCCCTGTTTGCTTCACATCCCTTTTCAGCTGGTCTCGCCAGCGAAATGTATAAGAGCTTGGTTATGCTGCCATCCAATCATTTACCTTGAATAATGCAGGGGGTTGCTACAGCAGATGAAACTAAAAAAAGGGACTGTACTATACAGCGAGACACTTGGTTGAGGTGTCGATGAAAGAGCAGCTAGGCGGCACATACTGCGTAACAGCATCGTACGACAGCTGTGAAGAAAGCCTTGTGTCATTTCGACGAACAATTGTATATCTACAGAAAGATCGTATTATACAGAGAATATACAGGCAGAACAAATCCATTTGATGAACACAGTCCGAAAAAGAATGATCATAGGTATACGCTCTTGCGCATGCGACTTCCCGCAAACTCCTGAGCAAGTCCCTAACTTGCTTCCCCGACCATTACCAGGATGGCACGCAACGATAGCACTAGGGCAGCATGTGGCAAGGTTCACAAGTATTTCGGCAAAGTACACCCCCTCCAGTGAAAAGTACGGCTTATAACCTGACCTATCTCTCAAAACACTATCCGCACAATCCCTTTAGCTCTCTGCCTTCGAGACGGTACTAAATCTCACGGTGCCCGGGAAACTAGTGCCATAGCCCGCAGGTTTTGGAAGGCAGCCCCAGGAGCATGCTCGCTTCATGAAAGGCACTGATTGCTTTTTGTCCAGTTCGGACCCGTTGGCCGAGCCAATAGGCCCCTTCTCGCGCAGTGCGACGATGCCCAAATCCCACCACTCGATCCATTGCGCAAGTGGCTTGACAATCGACTTCCTGCAAGTTGAGCAAGACACCGTGCCTGAATTCCCATTTGCGTCCGCTTGGGCGTTGAGGTCATGCAGCGTATCGGCCAGGTGATGCGGGTCGCTCCCCTCCAAGTATCCCGGCAGTTGCTCCCGCTGCGCTGTGCGCGAACAGGAGCGAAGCGCGATTTCCATGAGAGAAGGCACACGACTGAATGTCGCGGCTGTCGGGTTGGTTTCGCGTGCCGCACGAGGAAGTTCGGGCGAGGAAGCGAAATCCTCCGTCTCGACAACTAAGGGAGGCACGTCGTCTTCCGTAGGCAATCTAGGAAGGGTAAACTGAGAAACCCGAACACCACGGCTGTCGGTGAACTGGATTGGTGACCGAGCTGCGAGGAGCATCTGCCATATATCCAGAGGGAGACTGGCAGGACGTGGGTGGTCTTCAACCCCCTTCAATATATCACCCCTGTCCAGCCACGCGCGGACGGTTTTTGCCGTCATATGCTCCACTTCCATCTGTCTCATGGAGTAACAATGCGTCCTCTGGCTCTTCTGATAGAATGGGAGAAAGCGCCTCGTAGTCCTGACGTTGATCCGGTTGATGAAATGGATTGGGGTGTATAATCAGTTCCTTCAACTTGCCCTCGTACGTCATAAGGTCGAGTAGCTCTGCCGGAAGATAGCGTAGACGAGTAAGAGATACATTCAAAGTTTTGAGATTCTTCAAGTTTCCAATGGCCGGTGGTAACTCAGCCATCCGCGTATTTCGCAGACTGAGGACGGAAAGGAACTCGAGGTTGAACAGCGCACCAGGCGGGCGGATAAGTGGATTGCCAGACAAGAATATCTTCAGGGCTGGATCTTTGTGCTCAAACGGCACCCCGTCAGTGACAAGTGGAATACACGAGAGTTCACTCAGAGATGACAGGACAGCATCAGATAGTCTTTCGAGTCCAAGTGAGCTTTGCGTGGCGTTAGTAGGGTGTCATGTTAAATTTGGCGAATTGCGGAGGCTCACGTTAAATCAAGGTTCTCCCTGCCCAGTTCAATGGCCTCTATAATTCGCCGATGAGCTTCTCGTTCAGCTGGGGAAGGTACGGTGACTGGCCGCGACACATTGAGCTGGGGCATTCTGGGATTGGCAGTGAGGCCGATTTCCATCCCGACTTCTTCCATATCCGTCGAGATGTCGCTTCCCATCCAGACGCCGCTGTCAAATTGCCGTTGGAATGTCCGCTTCGGTTTGGGTTGTGGTCGAACTTCGTCACCAAAGGCTGAGTCGCCCGAGGCTGGGTGTTGCTGAAACCAGCTGCCGACATATCGCTTTTTTCGCTGCCTCCCACCTTGCGCGTAATTTTCCACATTTGGATCATCGTCACTTGAGAAGACTGCAGGATCACTGGAGTTTGAGAACAGCGGCGGCGCGGCATGTGCACCCCTGACGCGCTTGCGCGTGAAGCTCTGGCTTCCAGAATCCCAGGAGACTGAAGGCAGTGGGGGCAAGGTTGGCTCGTCGGCCATGGCGACAATGTGCACTTTGATTATGCCCTTGGCAGACAATAAAAAGGGACAGTATAATCTGGGTCAATCACTATAATGTATGTCTGGAGCCGTGCCGTGTCCGTACGCAGTGGGTACAGTAAGACCGGTTTGCTAAGGTGGTGATTGAGAGAAGGCGATGTTGAAGGGGGAGATTGGCCAATGGAAAACGCGACACGCGACAAGCTGGGAGCGTTGCAGAAAACAATGCGCCGGCCCCGCCACGATGCGGACCTATCCGTCCCACATCCCGGACGGCTCCATTTTCTCCAGACAAGATCCGAGACCTGCAAGTTGATGTTCTCTTTCACCTGGCAAAAGTCGAATCCATTCCATCAGGGTCTTGTTCAATTTGTTCCCATTTCAATCTCTTCCGTGTCAGAGAGGATGCAAGGCCTCAGCTTCGGGCTTTGACTTACACCCAGTCAGTAAGACCTAGCTAAAACTACTTGAGCTCTAGGACGGTCGTACAGTACACAGGTTACGCTTGCGTCGCTCTGGTATCAGAGCGTTTTCAGGGGTCCCGGTAGCGATGGGATTGCAAGATTCCTCGCTTCTCTTCACGCGACACTCCCGTTTGGTTTACTGGGCGTCCGAAGCTACTATCCGATAAGTCTCGGGTCGTCTCTGCATCTAAACTCCTTTGGATCTTCATTCGACTTATTCCCAGTCATCATCGTCCTCTACCATGGCATGTCTTAGGTTTCCCGACTTTATGCCGGCTTTTCCCATCAACTTCTCCTCCTTCTCGTCCTCGGCGGCTCTTTTTCTTTTGATAACCCGCATGTCCTTTTCGCCAACCGCGCCAACTTCGACCAGCAGATCGTCGATTTCGAGCATGCCCATCCGTACGCCGCCGACGGTCATCAACGTGACTACCTGTTTGACAATGTCGCCATTTTTGTAGACCAGAATTGTTGGACAGTTGCGGTCCGGGTAATTTTCGATCGCCTTATCGGCTTGTATCTCGCAGAACTTGACGTCGCCGTACTCTTTTGCAGCTTGCTTCCAAAGCTCGGACAGGACTCGAGACTCGACATTGGTGCCCATGGAAGATGTGAGGTTGACGAACACAGGGCCGTTGTTGGAAGCTTCCGTGACCGCTCGCTGGTACTCGGGTTTTGAAACCGGATACACTGCGCCGTGGATGGCCTTCTTGGTGAGAGCGTTGAGCTCCTGCATACGCTGTTTCTTGTATGCTTCTAAGAAGGCATCATCCTCCAGGTCTTCGAGCTCATCGAGCTCATCCAAATCCTTTCCCTCTAGTCGGTTCTCATGTGCGATTCTTCGACCCTCGATCATGGCCTCCTCGATCATGGGTGTCGGGGACGGTGGTTTCTCGGGAATGACGCCATGTTTCCGCAGAATCTCGTTCCTGGGGAGAAAGACATATTAGAATCGAGGTTGCCAGGTAGAGCTCTGGGGGTTCTGCAATCCATACCATTCTGTGTCTGCGTTAGGGTCGTCAATAGGCACAGCAATTCGCTGTTCGTGCGGTGCTGCCATCTTCGAGATTGCCCCTCTTTTGTCAAGGGGTAAAGCGGTCAAGCAGGTGTCGCACAAGAAAACGCAGGGAACCAGTCGGTAAAGGGCAGAAAGAGATGTGATGGAATGGCGTAGAGAGTGTTCGTCCCTATGAGGTGCCCTTGTGATTACGTAGATCTAGGCAACGGCTAGAGGGAGAGCTCGAACAAGTAAATAAAAAAGACCCTGCAGGCTTGCTTGGCTTGCGCTGGAGGTCGGAAAGGAACCCCGCGCATACATAGGGGGCCAGGGGGCCGGCCATTGACGCGGTTACCTGCAGACTGGAAGTCAGAGCTCCCCACACCGGATGCCACAAGCTTAAGATCGCTCGTCACTCGTTACGTTACTGCACCTACCCCCACCCTGGCTGCCTGGGCATTACTTACATAAGCCAGAGCTGCGCATGGGCCATCTGGAATGCTCAGGCCCCACCGCAGTACTTTTGGCCTTTTCCCGGTCTGCCAGTGGAAGCCCTAGACCCTAATTGCGCTTTTCCCTTTTTTAGACCACTACCCAAAGACGAATTGCCTCTGTGGAGCCCTGCCCAGCAGCTGGCAGTGGAAAATCCGAAAGACTCTGAACTTTTTGCCCTGGACCTTCAAGTTTGTCCACACGAGACTCCTCCCCCTCCCTCACACTCAACCATCATCCATCCTGGCGAGCGCGAATCTGCATCGAACAACTTCCAGATTTCCATCAGGCAACATTCTGCTCGCTACCGATTCGATCAAGACAGTTTCCCTAACAGTCAGACAAGATGGTGAGTTGCATTGGTCTTTTGTTTTGGATCCCAAACGCCGGCCATTCGAGGTGAAGCAATTTTGGCTTCTTGCCACCACAAACAAACATTTCCGATCGCCCTCGACATCGACGACAATCTTGAACACAATGCATACTTGGCTCAGCGTCGAAGGAGACCACACCCATCACTCGCCGATGGGCTTGCTATAAGATTTAATGGGCCGGCGTTTGGGGGAAATTTGCACATTTTCGGCGCGCACAGAAGTGCTGACAAAATTCATCGATAGGTTCTCGCTGTTGATCTTCTCAACCCCAGCCCGGCTGCCGAGGCTAAGAAGCACAAGCTCAAGGTAAGGCAGTGTCGCTCTTGACGGCGTGCTTGGAATCCTCGCATTCCTGCCGCCCTGGATCCAGCGCATGGTGGCTAACGAAACTTCCCACGGCAGACTCTTGTGCCCGCTCCCCGATCCTTCTTCATGGACGTCAAGTGCCCCGGCTGCTTCACCATCACCACTGTCTTCTCTCACGCCCAGACCGTCGTCATCTGCCAAGGATGCACCACTGTCCTGTGCCAGCCTACCGGTGGTAAGGCCAGATTGACGGAGGGCTGCTCTTTCCGAAGAAAGTAGACGGTTTCTCCATCTGCTTTTCTTTTGTTTTGGGCATAGGCGACGACTTGATGGTACAGCTCGGATGTCTGCAAAAGAGCCTCTATTACGGTGGCATGGGCGCATAGAAAATGGGCATCATCATTCATGTCTTCGGGACATAATCGACGACATGACACAACCTACCTCTCAGTGCAGATAGACGACGGATTACCAAAGGATCCTCAATACAAAAAGGGGCGTTTTGGGGTCCTGATATCTTTGCGCATCACATCGTTTCTCCGCGAGTCATTCTCCGTTTTTCTCGGTTCCGTGTATCAGGAAGTCATCATTTCACGCACATGAAGCTGGTGGGTTTTTGTTGCATGGGTGGATAGCTGGAAATAGCTTCCACATGAGCGTCTCAGGCATGCTTTTGAGAAAAAGGCATTGTTTAGCCGCGAGGACGTGGAACGCCGGTTGAGGATCGCTAAATACCCAGGTGCGGTGGTTTTTACGGTCTTCGTTACGCCTTTGCGAATTCAAAAGAGTTCCACGACATCGTCCCTCGTCCAGCACGTGAACCAAGTGATTGCCATCTAGCTTACTTTATTGTCGTGTTTCTGACTTGCCTATGGATCTGATCTTGCTCATTATCAGATGTAGCCTACCCTTAGTAGAATGGTCTCGCTCGAATCGCATAGGGGGTAGCACCCCATAACAGCCCCTCACCTGGCCATCAAGGTAATATATGATGGCGAACTGCGTCAATGCCATGATGACGGGTATCTTACAGCTTGTATGCCTCCCCACATGGCTGGCTAGTGTTCAATACGCCAATTGCCGGCTTTGGTCCTCCGCATCGAAACATTTGTGCTTAGAACATATAGTTAATGATGCCGGTTTCCACCCAATCACTTGTTGAAGATGATCATATATGCTTTTTGCACTGACCAATCCACGACATCTACCGTAAGGGTGTTGCATGCCCTTGGATTAGAATGGAGAGCACTATTCTGAAGTAATGAGCCATTGCTCTCCCCTTTTGGTACGTTGAGGAACTGTGCACGTTGGGTATGAGACTGTGACTCTCCAACTCACTGATAGGCACTGCTAGATGCTTCCCGACACCCTGAAAGACGAGATGACACGTGTTCCAGGAAGAAGGAAAAACCAATTATGAATTATGAAAAGATATGCGAGAACGGTTAACATGAAACAGTCTTCAGAATCAACTGTAGATTGGTAGTCGGTCTCTTGTAAAGGGCCTTGGTGTCGGTGTGCTGGCTAGTTACCCCTTAGGTGACGATAGATTCAACAGCGTAAGCTTGATCACATGTTGGCGGTCCATATCTCCAGCCGGTCAGATAAGAGCCAGCCTTGGAAAGTTGCCGGTTGCCATCGTTGGCCGATTTGCCAACAGCAGGAGCCATTGCCGGATTATGAGGATGATTCGACCAATATCATTCTCAGTCTAGACCAATCAGCGTGGCGTTCGTGTGACGAGGGAGCCAACGCTTGGAAACGCCAACAAGCATGTAAGCAGAGCCGGCGGCTGCCCTACCATCCTTTATTCCTTCCTCACGTAGCTTGACCTTTGCAGCAACCCTGCTAATCAATTCGGTGCTAACGAGCTGTTTGAACATTTCAAGCCTGCAAGAAGATCTTACAGTAGTCGAGTCTCGCATCTGGTGTCGTCACTTGAAATGGCCGTGTCCCGATAGGATAGCGGAAGTGGGTCCTGTCTACCTAGGTATCAGGATCCGGGAAAGAGCGCTTTACGCGAAAAAACACGGTCATCTGGTTGCGGCGCGTGGATTTGCTGCTGGCGTCTGGTCTGGTCTGGTCTGGTCTCACCCATTACGTGCCCCGGCTTTTGGTGCTGAGAGGTCCTGTTTCTCCCCCGCTTCAATAGATCGCCGCTGCGGATATCCACTACTACAAAGGGTCACAGATTCCTCCCCAGCCTCCTCCTGTAATTATCCATCCTCCATCTACCAGTCAATCATTTATCCCACACACTCCTTCACCTTTTCCCCCGGTCATAAGTTTATGCTTGGATGAGAGGGGCTGCCTGACGATAAGCGACACCATCACCATCTTGAACAACAAACGCACGAGCGCATTGGTCCTTAGCCCTTGATTTCGCCGGCTTCCCCCAAAACCCACCACACTACACTGTTGGCCGCCGTATCGACAGGCCCCTCTGAGGCGGAGCGTGCTTCAGATTGATCCGACGTTACGGGACCAAGCCGTCGAACCAGTCAATCTCGCACTTCAAGTTTCGGCCGGCACAAGAGCTGGAATTGATCCTTGGACGCCGTAATTGACGGATACACGCACCCGCGACAAATCAGCCGGTGTTCGTTCTGTTCCACCACCAGTTCATCCCATTCTCTATCATCCCTCTCCCGATGTCCGTACCTAGAACGAAACGTCAATTTGCCGGCGCATCCAGCGACCCTTCACAGCGACAAATCACTTCTTTTTTAACAGCAGCGGCGTCGTCTCATCAACACCGGCGTCGCTCAACTCTGCTGGTGCAGGCACCCCGCGTTCATTCGTTGCGGCTAGCAATACCGACCAAGCCAATCTGCTTTCGGTTGGCATGCGAGTGCGCAAAGCTGTGCCTGAAGGATACAAGACAGGAACTTACAGCGCCTTTTCCCTGTGGGACGAAGCCGACAACGAAATGGCCGGTGCAGGTGCCGGTGACACAGGTCGGTCGCGGGCGAATGCCGTCTCGACGCCGCGCGAGCTACTCCCCTTCTGTGGCATCAACAAGGTTGGCGGCTTGGGCGCACAGCCTTCCACAGAGACGTTTTCCTTCAATGCTACGACGCCCGGTCACCAGACCACGATCAGGTCAGCCGATGCCATGGACAGTAGTGATGAGCTGCCAGGCCTGACGATGAGCCAAGACTCCACGAGCTCCAACGACTCAGTAAGCTCGGGCGTCACCGGCGCAAGGACGCGAAAGCGCTTCTTCGTCGAGGACGAGGATGATAAGCCCGAAATGCCGGGACGTCTGAATATCGTAGGCTGGCACGACGACGATGCCGTCAGCCCACGTAGTGTGGCGCCCGCTGGCTGGGGTAACGGCAGAGTCATGGCTGTGCCCCGAAAAGGACACAGCCGAGGCAAGCTGGCGGGCGTGTCAGGACGTGCCGCAGCGATGGGACAAGAAAATGTGATGGTAATGGGTAATGATTTTGACGAGGCACCCTTTCTGGATCGCACCTGGGAAATGGAGATGAGCGATGTCTAACGGGCGAAGGGAGACGAGAGACGAACGGGACAGTATGATCAGATATGCCAAGGATGGCGGGGTTGTTCTGCAGCGAGCTTTGGGTTTTGCATGGAAAGGCGCAAAGGAGCACACTTGAGGACTGTTGATTTTCGTTGTTTAAGCGAGCCGCTTGTCCAGCGACTGGGCGAATACGTTCTGGTTTCTTAAAAGACTGGATAGTCTGGGGGTAGCCATGCCTACGGAAGGAGGCACGTTCGCGGACGGCAAACACTCGGTCATGGGGATCTTGGGTCTAGACACCCGTGAGTATACAGTCAATGTGTAGTGTACAATGTCCGATTATTTTGATGACCACCCACTGAACCTCGTGTGTGTTTCCCTTGGAAACTTGGCCTCAGCCTCCATGTATGATAGCCAGTAAGTGAATAAAGCATATAGAAAGGCAAGCTCCAATCATTCGTCCTCATGTAACCCAAACCTTACCTGTCGCTTTTCCCACCGCCTATCTACTTTAGAGTACCAGTGCAGTAAGCCCATATAATAGATTCACACAACCAAGACCAGCCAGGTCCGGGAGAAACGTTGCCGACGGGATGACTAGCATAAACGGGGTAGTGGGTGTAAAGGGGGGCGGATGGAATAGATGGTTGGCGATTGGCAAGTTGGTAGCGAAATAGGTACTGATTTTGCCCGTGTTATTCAAGGATGATGTTAACTTCCTCTGCCTGCGAACACCAGGTTTCTGCTATCTCATTCTGATAACCTCGGGCATGAGCTACCCCGACCCTGGTATAGGCAGGTGGCTGCTGCGCGCCAGCGGTAAAACCAGGACTCGGTTTCACAAGAAGAAGAGTGACTTCAATCCCTGCGCGGGCGACGACACTCTGCATCGTGCCTAGAATCACGTATTCCAGAGGCCCCGGGCTATCGTCGTAGTCCATGATGGCCTCGCACTCGGCAGCCAAAGGCG
Source organism: Apiospora aurea (assembly GCF_038362705.1). Classification (NCBI taxonomy): domain Eukaryota; kingdom Fungi; phylum Ascomycota; class Sordariomycetes; order Amphisphaeriales; family Apiosporaceae; genus Apiospora; species Apiospora aurea. Next base: position 3,312,662 of record NW_027117389.1, read on the forward strand.
AACCATCACTGGAAGGGAGCACGATACGCGGACCGCCCCACGGTGTCGCGCGGACTAGATCGCATTGTCCCTTGTCGCAGGTGATGTGCAATTTCCCCGACGTGATGGGACCAAAGGGGTTATTGGACCCGTCGAGACACTCCAGCTGCACGTCGTGGGTAATCATCGAGTCAACCATACGAATACCACTCCTGAACACCTTGGTCGCACCATCGACCTCGCCAGGCCGTATGGCCGGGTGTTCCGGGACCGCGGGCTTCCAAGCCACGGGGAAGTCATACGACGTCCAGGACCACGTGGGATGCCTGGGCGATTTGCCGCGGGACTTCGGATCCAGCTCCGACGATTCGGTGCGGAACCAGCCGAGATCGGCGGGCAGCCTGTGCGCCCACAGGCCGGCCAGGTACCGCGCCCCCGTGTGCGCGGCGAGCTGCCGGGCCACGCCCGCCACGGCGATGCCGCGGTCCTGGTACTTGGTGAAGCGGCGGCGCGAGTAGTTGCGCTCGACGAGCCAGGTGTGCCAGATCTGGAACAGGTCGTCCCGGCCGTACGCCTCGCCCGCCATGATGGAGCGGACCTGCTCGTCCTCGCCGAAGGCCCGCACGAACGGGAGCCCGTCCTCGGTCGTGAAGGCGCCCCGGCTCTCCCACACCATCTGCGTCGCGGTGAAGTGGATGGTCCGCGGCGACAGGATGTTCTCCTGGAACGTCCAGCCCCGCGTGGAGAGGATGCTGCCCTCGAGCGCGGCCGGGCGCTCCAGGTCCGGCGGCGGTCTGTAGATTAACAGAGTGGATTCCTCGCCGGTGCTCAGCACCGACGTGATCTCCGTGAATTTACTGATGCTGTCGCCCGCCGATGCTAATGGATCTTCTTCATCTTCTTCTTCGTCGGAGTATGGACTGTCGTCGGCGGCAGGAGCCACCCTTTTCTTCAATATCCCTCCAAAACTATCGGGGCTGCTGTCTGCGGCGATGGTCAAGAAAGCATTGCCGTAGATGGAGGCCATCTTGACGGACTCTGCCGCCCAATCTTCTTTGGAGTCTTGGATGATGCACAAGGCGTCGATCCACAGGTACCGTACACCCAGAGCCCGCGTGATCGTCACGGCGTCCCGGAACGAGGGCGGCAGGGCCTCGTGGGGTATACCCCGAAGCCGGGATCGGAGGTTTGCCGATGTAGTTATGAGGTCTTTGGTCAGTGTTCCGCCCCAACAATGGCTCAATGCGATAAAGTCAGGGGGTTGGACCAAGACTCCGAATCTGACGACACCAGGCGTACGGGAGATCCCTCACTCCAGTGCGACTCGACACCCTCGGGGAAGATATCGATCAGTCGCCCGGGGTTCTGTGAGGTCCGAGTAGCGTTCCCTGGCCCGTCGTCGTTGTTCTGGGACACAGCAGCAGCATCCCGCGCCATGCATGCCCGTATGAACCCAGCAGCTAAGTCCGGCTGCAAATCTTCTTGCACGTCCTTGAATGCTGGAATTCCGTACCTAATGATCCCAGTAGTTAGTATTTCTGTTCAAGGAAAAAACCCCTAAAGTCACATGCACTTACCTCGTAGCGGGATCACCTGGTCGGGTAAACACGTACGGAAACGGAAACTGGATCACAGGGCCCGTTTTCTCGTTATTGTAATACCCGAGCGCGACCGGCCGCGGCGGCGCGTTGTACTCCCCCGTATTCGCAGCAGCACCGCCTTTCTTTTCGTCCTCATCGTCGAATATGCACAGAAACGTCCCCGCGTCGCGCCCGAACGGGGAGCACAGGTCGCAGCTGAACTTCGGCTTCGAGAACATGACTTCGGCCATGAGCGACTCGACATTCATCGTCCTACAGGTGTCACATATTGTGAAATACCCGTTGGGTTTGTCTCCTGTGAGACCCGATGGCTTCATACTGTCGGGCTCGCTTAGACCCATCAGGTCCAAGTCCATATCGAGACCCATTTATACGGTGGCACTTGGGGATAATCGTAGGCAAATATACAACAATTCAGGGGCTGGGCTATGAATCAAAACTGTAATAACACGAGCATTACAAAGTGAGCGAAGAAACATCGCCGTATTTATGGCGCGGCCCCTTGGAGGCACAGCCGCCCAGTTGATGTTACCCCATCATACATACAGATATCACAAGGCAGGGGCGCGGCTGCCGACATATGATAGCCAATGGAATACTGGAGCCTTCCCGAATCTCCCCATATATTGGAACACCTCGAAACAAGTTGGTGATCTTCAGTTAGTTGGGCGCTTGTGCACTTTAAATAGTTTCGAATATAGTATTATTGCCTAGCCGACTACGGTAGGTGTAGTCAAAGACCATGATCTGTGCTCATCTAGCTAATCAAAGACAGCCGATCCAATGCACCCGTTCTCATACTACTTACAGGCATCCATACTGACCTGATCTCGGCCTACCGCCTCCTGCAACCTTACGGCAGCGGGGTTACTGGTGAATACTACCTTCCTCGGAAATCCTACCGAAGGGGTCACGGAACTCCAGCAGGTCACGTTGCCCATAAAACTCACCAGCAACTGTGAGGATCATGTTGAGCGTGGCCCGGACGTTGGCTTTGGTCCTGGCGGCTTCTTCATCTTCAGCTTCGTCAGGATCATCAAGGCTTTCTGCAGGCTCCGAGGTTTCCACCTGCGCCTCATGCTCTCCGGGCTCCAGTAATTCCTCCTGGGGCTCAAGCTCTGCGGCTTCGCCATCGTCTGCTGCTCCATCAAGACCACCAAGCTGTGCTAGAAGTTTTGACTTGGCCATCTCTACGTCAGCTGTTGTTGACTCAATCTTGGGTTGTGAAACGGCAGATACTTTCCCTTCATCCATGTCCGAGTCATCTGGCATTTCAACGTCGGATGGAGATGTGGCGTCATCGACTGCACCTTCTGGTGGCTGTGGTGTTGATTCCTCCTTAACCGGAACAAGAGATACAGGAGGCTTTGCAGTCTCGTCGTTTGCTTGGGTTTGGCTGTCTTGGTTGCCAGTCCCAGCACCATCCTGCTTGACCTGGTCATTTGGCGAATTATCCTCTCGGTCAGGTGCAATGTCATCAATGGAAGCCGGTTCGCTTGAAACATCGTCCAAGTCTTCGTCGACCTCGAGGTCCACCCCGTCACCTTCGTCGCTGTCTTTTGTCCCACGGACATCGTAATCTTGGTGCAAGATTTCAGCTTCCGCCAAGCTTACCATGAACAAGACTGCGCGTTTGCCCAACTCCCGTACCCAGCCAATCTCCTGGTAGTAAAGTTCGCCTTTGTCGGGGAGGCGCGCCAGCAAAGCCCATAGCCAACGACTAGTCCGCTCGTGAAGCTCCTGTCCTTTCCTAAAGAACTTGCCAGTGAGGATGATGCGCAGTAGGCGGATCACGCCGTCCTTGTGCATCGAGGCTATTTGAGCAGGCAGAGGATCTGTGTTCATTACGCGACCAGCCCACTGCCGAAAGGTGTCCGGCGATGCGCCGAAGTTGTCAACCTCTGTAGGGTTGTCGAAAGGTAAGGATGCGACAAGACTGTTGGGCGGAGTGGAATGCAGGATTTTACGGAGATTCAGATATTGCTGTATCAGAGAGCCGTAGTAAGCTTGGTGGATCTCGGCAATGTTGCTGTTGCGAGGGCGGCCAAGGCTGGCGTCGTCACTGTATTCCTCGTCATAGTCGGCGTCCTCTCCTCCCGGGCCGTCTGCAGCAGTTTCCCCTAGCTCCTCATTTTCGTCATACTCCTCCTCGCCGTAGTAATCCTCGGGCAGGGCCGTGTATGCACCGTCCTGGTAGAACCCTCGAAAATCGCCCTTGCCGTCGGCGTAGATGCTTCGGTCGACCGAGTCATTGCTGGGGCCGATGGGCTTGGATGCCACAAGCAGGTTGGGGATGCCGTGGGCCTCTGTCCTGACAGACATCAAGTATGTCAAAGCATCCGTCTCGTCTTCCCACTCCAAGTCATCGTCATTGGGTATGGTGGGATCGCGGAGGTCGCCAAATGCCGTTCGTTGGCCGTAAGTTTGGTCGACTTGCGACGAGTGTTTGTTTGTGCTTTGTCGCTGTCGCTTCGACGTGGATCGCGATGAATCGTCCTCGGCCTGACGTTTGGAGCTCATACTGATGTTGGCGCAATGGGTGGGAGTCCAATCTTTGACGTGGCAGATTGGATCTAAGGCGTTAATCGTATTCCCGATTGATGAAGGTTGCTTGGTTGCACTCCAGGCAGGCACTGCGCTAGAATACCGAACGCCGTTAATGATTGTGGGTCCAAGGGTCTTACTTGCATTTCTACAGCAGCCAGCGCAGTATCTTAGCTGCCATACATGTATAAGTCGTAGGATCTGAGAGACTGGCTGCAAGAAGTCAAACAACATTTAGATTTTGAAGCAACAAACAGACAGAAGAAGTAGAAATTGCATAAACATGTACACATCTGCTGAAAAAGATGCATACTAAACACATTCCCCTCGTACTACCATGTGCAAGCTGATCCTCAGTGTGCACTTTCAATCTTCAGGCAGACCAATATTGATTGGCACCCTCGCTAGCTGCCAGCTTCAACAAGTCCATATTCGAGCTGTAAGGGATCCCAAAAACCCTAACAATCGGTGAGAGTCAATGGTTCAAAGACTTGGAAGTACCTTAGGATTGGTGTGAATGGTTCATGTTGATTCACCAACCACTAACACAGCCCGGATGACTCACTAAGAAATAGAGCATACGCCCCAAACAGCAGGAACGCTCAAATACGTGAGTATTCGATGAACGATAAAGCGAAGAACAACCATCCTGCAATCTCCCATTTTCCGTCCATTCCTCTACGGCCGAGGCAACTCACACGACGATTCCTATCATGAAGCCCAAGAAGCCCATCGAGCTCGATGGCCGCACCGGTGAAGGCGGCGGTCAATTGGTCCGCATGGCCGTCGCTCTGGCGGCCGTGACATCGCAGCCGATCCGCATTACCCACGTACGCGGCAACCGTTCCGGCGGTCGTGGAGGAGGTAAGTTCATGTCCCAAGGGGAAAAAAGAAGTAGACAAAAAAACGTAAATAGTGACTAACACATTCCATCAGGTCTCAAATCCCAGCACGTAACCAGCATAAAGTGGCTCGCCAAAGCCACGGGCGCCGAGGTGGAGGGTCTATCAGTCGGCAGCCATACCCTCGAATTCAGGCCCTCCCTGACTCCGCCCCAAGCGATGGCGTCCGCAGAGCAGAGGAAGCTAACCATCGCCGCGGACTCGGCTGCCGCCAGCACCCTGCTCATATTCCAGGCCGTTCTGCCGTACCTCTTGTTCGCGGCCGGCGGCGACGGGGCGCCCATCGAGCTCGAAATCCATGGCGGCACCAACGTCTCCTTCTCGCTCTCGTACGAGTACCTGGACCAGGTCCTCCTGCCCACGCTGGAGGCGCGGTGGGTGGGCGTGCGTGTCGAGCGCCGGCTGCTGCAGCGCAGTTGGAGCACTGGCTCGACCCGCAAGGGTAGCATCTGGTTCCGGATCCACGCCCTACCACTCGGCCAGACCTTGAAGCTGAAAGAAGCAGAGCCCAAAGACAGTAGCTCGACGTCTGCTAGCAGGGACGACGAGTTTACAATCAAGCGTATCGACGTCAATATCCTGACACCCACCACGCTCCACGCGCCGCTCCAAGACGCCCTGGCGCGAGACCTCGATACCCTGTTCCCCGGCGCCGAGGTCAACTTCAAGGTCGTCGAGGAGAGCGGACACGACGCGCGCATGTACGTGCTCCTGGTGGCGCACAACACCACCGACGACACATCTTCACCCTCTTCTCGCCGATGGGGCCGCGACTACATGTATGCCAGCAAACGCAAGAACAAAAGCCCCACCACCCTAAGCAGCGAGATCTCGCGCCACGTATCCAAACAGCTGTATCAAGAAGTAGCATTGCGCCGCGGCGCCGTTGACGAGTATCTGCAGGACCAGCTCGTCATCTTCCAGGCGCTAGCCGAGGGCCACACGAGTTTCCCCCGTGCCGACGAGGATTACGAGGAGGAGCCCTCTGGGAATTCTTGGAGCAGTTCTGCGGACGTGGACGGTGTCGATGCTGCTCTGCGGGTCCTCGACCTGGCGGCAGAGAAGAAATTGAAAAGGGACAAGAGGACCGCAGAGCCTTTCGGCGACGGCAGCATGCACACGAAGACGGCGCGATGGGTGACAAGCGAGATCTTGCCAGGCGTGAAGTGGTTTAACAGGGGCGGTGTCTGTGAAGGGGTGGGCATCTCGTTTCGCTGAATGGCGTATGAAGCGCCCCTTTTCTCTAATACATAACTTCATGATACCCGCTCTAGAGCGTTTTCCCGTTTGAGACCCTGGGCCATACATGTCCACGGGCCAGTTGGACTCAGTTGAACAAATATATTACGATCGAGACTAATGCCCCTGAATAAAGTCTAGTAGCGGTAGTAGTAGTACCAGTGAACACCCAAACGCCGTGACGCCCTCCATGCCTCTTCGTGGCGGGTATCAGGGGCCAGATGCTACGCAATAGCCCTCCCACTATGGAACAACTGCACGCAATGCATCGCTATATAAAACATACCAAAAATGAGAACTGCACACCTCCCAAAGGACGCTCAGCTAGAATCAGATCCACCGTTGACTTTATTCCAAACATGGCCGGCCTTGTCCTTCAACCAATCCCACAGTTCTGTGATACTCTTAAAGTGATGAGTTTCCTCTGGATCCTCGTCCGGGTGAGGCCGCTCCGGAGGTCCCGTTTCGACTGGGTTGACCCCTAAGGGTTTCGAGGGACTGGCCACGGCAGTATCAGCTCCAGAACCTTGTGAAGAGCTAGCCTTCACAGGATCTACGCCAATTGGTGGCGTCGATGTTGGGTTCTGAGCGGCGGCCACCGTGGTAGTAACAGTATTTTTAACCGATGAAGTGGTGGAGACTGTGGTGGTTGTTGACGCTGCCGCCGGAGAGGAAGTGGTCGTTTCTGGATCCTCGAGCTCTTCGATGCCGGGCTCCGAGCCATGAAGCCCAATAGGCTTGAGAGGCAGACGAAGGGTTCCGTTGTTCGGCTTTGGTTCCATGCCGACGGAGTCGCAAAGCATGTTGTACACTTCAATGTTTTCTGGAAGATTGGTCAGCAGGTTTGTCTTTAGTATTACACATATGCACTTATTGGTTTGGTAAAGTGACTCACGAAATGCCTCGATTTTGCTGTTAGGTTCATGAGGGAAGGCAGGGCCGCGGGCAATGAAAATAGCTCGCATCAAGGGGTGCTCATGATCGTAACCATGCAAACCGCGTGGGTCATATTCCAAACCCTTGGCTTTGGCATCCTTGATATCTAACTCTTCCTTCTTCACGATGGCCCATCCTGCCTTAGGGATGATCCAGAGTGGAGCGATGCGGTCGTTCTTCGAGAAGTGGTAGCGTTCCGGCATGTCCTTATCCTTGAGGCGCACCTCGTAGTTGGGGTTGTCTTTCAGATTGCCCAACGCTTGCTCGTAGAGCACCTGGAGGTCGGCCGGGTTCTTGGGCCGAATGCCAACCAAGGGCCAGCCGTCGACGTGTTCCACCTTGGCGAGGTCCACCACATCGTCAAGCTGTATCATGCGAGAAACATCCGTCGTGGCCATGCCGTGATCAGAAACGATGATGACATTGACAATGTTTGTCAGGTTTCGTTGCTCCAGCCCATGGAACAGCTGATCGAGCATTGTGTCCACGTCCTTGATCGTGGTACGGATTTCGGTGCTGTTGGGACCATACTTGTGACCGTCGGCGTCGACATTGGGGACATAGGCGGCAATCAGCTGGGGCCTCATGTCACTGACGTCAACCCCGGGATTCTCCATGCCGGGCATGTCCAGCAACCCCAGGAGCCTGTCGACCTTTCTGGGCAACTTCTCTTTGCCCTTGTAGGGGTCCAAGAAACTGGGTTCCATGTCCATGATATGGGCTTCGCTGCCAGGCCACATATGGACGGCAGAACGGATACCTTGAGTCTCGGCGGTCACCCAAAAAGGCTCGCCGTTCCACCACTCCGGCTGCATACTTCTTGAGGGATCTGTATAATAGAATTCGGCCTGAAGCTCGGGGTCCCAGAAGGTATTTCCGACGACTCCATGGCTTTCGGGGTAAAGACCCGTAGCAAGAGTATAGTGATTCTGCGCCGGTTAGCTCCATTCCGGGAAGAGGTCAGGAAAGCGATAGGTGACGGCGGTAACTCACGGGAAACGTTACTGATGGGAACGAGGGTAACATGTACAAGGGCGAAACGCCCTCTTTGACAAAAGCATTGAGCCGGGGCGTCAGGCCACGCTGCAAGAAGTCCGCCCGGAACCCGTCAAGACTGATGATTATCGAGGTCGGGGCGAAAAGCGCAGTCCCATTGCTGACGAATTTCCGAGTCTCTCGCTTCTTGTCGACGGAGATTTTCCATGCGAGAAGGACGAGGAATGCGAAGCCGACAGCAATCAGCGTGTAGAGGAACAGCCACCTCTTCCATCGCCTCTTTTTGTCCGTCCTGGAATGCAGGCTCAGGTGATGGCGGTCGAGCTCGTCGCTGCCCTCTCGATCGCTGCTGTCACCTGTAGAGCTGCCCTCTTTCATGTCGCCCGACTCCATCTCGTACATCAGCCCGGCGTCCTCTCCGTGCCGGGCGTCCTGCAGCAGCCGGTCCTTCTTGTTCTTCCGCCGCGCCCGCCGGTTCTTCCTTCTCTCGCCGCGGTCTTCGCCGACGAGGGTATCGGTCGAGCCGCCTACGCCGATGGCGTCCAGGGGGCTGTTGGAGCGGCTTCGGCGCAGGATACTGAGCGGGTTGGGGATGACCAGGTTGCTGCTGGTTCGTCGCAGGCGCTCTCGCTCTCGCTCTTCCTTCTTGGCGCGGGTGTCGGCGACCAGCCGGTCCATCTCCTCCTCCTCCATCAGCACCAAGCGGTCGCGCGCGCGCAGCTCCTGGCTGTTGCGGGCGCGGGCCAGCACCTCGTCATCCTCGCTGTCGGTTTCCTGGTCGCTTCGATTGCTGTGCAGGGACATGGCGTCGTCGTCGTAGTTGACGGGTGACAGCAGGTAATTGCTATTCTCGCGCCGCGGGGGGCCGCCGGTGATGTCCAAGGGCTGCGGCTTCGGCATCGTCTTTGTACCGAAATGAAAGACCTTTTCTGGAAGCGTTGGGGTTGATTCATGGCAGGCACATCAATTCAGGGTGGATGCTGAGCCGATGCCGTTGAGATACGTATGATTCTCGATGGATCCTTAGCTAAGAGCAGGGGCTTGGGGAAATAACGAATAGCGACTGGGATCAGGGGTTACTCCAGAATTAGCTCCGTGCGCCCCCTTTAGCCTCTTTAGCGAAGGGCCCAGGCTGTACAGTAGAACATTGCGGACCCTTCAACAATGGTGACAGTGCCTAATAGATGTATTGGTGCGAAATAGTTCAAGAAGCGTCTAAATGAGACAATCGATCGTATTTATCAATGGAATGCTGGTAAAACTCGGCCCCTGGCGTTATGTCTACCATATTTGACGAAATACGGGTTCATTGTTCGTATCAACAACGCCGCATACTGACACTGACTGCACGATGTAGTCCAGGCTACGTCCTACTTGCGTTACCTACTTTTAGATAACCTACATTTGTAACATACCTACAGCATCAGTCTGAGATTGCATGGTTCAAGAAGCCGGCTGTGCCGTAACGCACAGCGTGTGCATATTATGATATTTAGACGCTACATGACCAAGATTGAGAATCTCGCAAACTTACATCTGATTATATACAACAGGAATGCATGACTCCAGCTCAGGGCGCATCTCAGGAGGCATTAAGGGGTGTCTATGTACACCTATGATGACTTCCATTGAGTAATTGTACATCTTCATGACGGCCGTGAAGGTTGAAGAGGCGGAATATATGGAGACTGATCGAGCGCCAGCGGTTGAGAATCTGTCTGCGAGCCTTTCGTTAAGTATTATGTTGCCTGTGGCTTCGTCGTTTGTTTGACTCGCTCTCCAATGGCGCCTTCCAAGCCTTCAATCTCTAGCTATACGTTGAGATAGTATGCCTATTAATAAAAGCAGCATGATCTGCTTCAGCAGGCCAGAGTTACTCTCCAGGAGGTAGACCTTGGCTTCAAGTAACACTGCAGATCTTATTCATGTCGGTAGGCTTCTCGTTGAATTCTTCCTGGCCCGAAAGAATCACACGGGAGGGAGACCACGTTGATGGAAAATGGAGTTTCCGTTTCCGAGAAACCGGGGGACTCTCTATGTCCGGACTCTAGCACGAAGAATTTCGCCAAATTCCGGGAGTCGACGAACTCCAGACTTATGCTGGTTCTGTAATATGAATTTCGTGTTGTATGGCGGAAACGGGCTCCGCGTTCGCTTCAGCCTCTAGTTTTTGCCTCCTCTCTTCACTCGAATCGACCATCTTCCGCAGCGTGACCATTCGCCTCTCGAACTCGTCCACAAGAGTGGAATAGCTCTCGTTGTCCTTCTCCCTCTGTGAACCCCCTATACTGCTGCCAGAACCGGATCCCTGTCCGCTCCTGTTGGAAAGTCTCAACTCGCTTTCGGTGCCGGCGGCGACAGGGGCAGCCTCGATACCATCAATCCTGAGCATCAACCTGTCGGGCTTCTGCGAGTTCTCGGCGTGGTCGCTCGGTCTGGCGCCCTCGGCTTCGGATGGCGGGGCTATCCGGCTTAATTGCGCGTCGACGACAGCCCAGGACGGCGTGAGGCTGGACGCCCAAGACACTTTGTAGCCGCCATCGGCATCTGGCTCAACATCCAGGAGCACCGTCCGGTTGTTAGACCTGGGATCTGACGTGGACTCGTCCACGTTTAGTCCGTGCTGTTGCGCGAGGGCTTGCGATAGAATGTCGGGGTCGTCGTCGTTGAAGATGTAATGGACGTGCGGATGATGCGTCGTCCGCGTTGATGCGTTGGAGACGAGCGTGTAGATGGGCGCGAAAGGCGGGCTTTGCTGCTGTGCATCTTGGTCGTGCTCGGCAGCGGGAGGGAGTCCTGGCGAGGAGGAGGGCTGCAGCTCGTGGGTGGGCGAAGTCGCATTAGCGGGATCCGTCATCTTGTTGGAATTGTTGGGCGGCAGAATCAGAGGGGCGACGTGGATGTGGATGCGGCGACTAGGCTGTTGTTGGTGATGGGGAGGAAGGCGGCAAGAGGATGCTGGGCTGAGCAATGGTATTGGCGCATCATGACTCCAGCTCTAAGGTTTACATTGGAAAGGAAGCTTGGGTTGGATGCGATGGGTCCGGAATCCAGACAAGTTGGCTTGCTGGTTGGATCGAATCGGACTGGAGGGAACAAAACGAAGCGACACGAAACGCGTGCTGTGCAATGCAAGTCAAGCTTGAAAGTAACGTATTGGAGCTGCTGTAGTAACCTTAGCTCGCACTCGTTCGGTGTAGGTACAACAGCAGACAGGCGTGCAGAACTGATCGCCCGTCAGTGCTCTGTCCTGGCTGGCTGGGCTGCGTCTTAGTGCCGCCGTCACGAACTGCGGAGAAGCCGAGTGGGTTCTCATTCAAGTAGGGGTGGGAGTAGGGGAGCTTCTATCTTATCGCTCCGTGGGGTAGCTGTTCAGCCGTCGAGCGAGGCCCGCTCGAGAGCCCCCTGCCTGTCTTGTATGTGCAACACCTGAGCCCCTGAATAATACAAATCATCTACCTGGGATTGCCAGGAACATTTCTTCCTGACATGAACACATATTAGATTCGCTTATTATTGTTGTACGTTGGCATAGTACGGCAGCGCTAAGAGTCCAACAAGTGTCAAAGAGAGAGGAATATAACTCTGCTTGGCGGTGTCCCCTTTCATGGGACAGACAGCCCTTCCATGTCTTCGTCTCTGGCTAACGCAGCAATTGCTGCCTGATCAACTTGTATAAACCATGGCTTACCCCAAGGAGAACGTATATCTCAAGCCAACTCAGTATACCTATGCTACGTGACTATTCTCCTCGTGTCTTCTCGGTCTGACACCAATAGGTCGTAGCATACCACCACAAATGCCCCGGTGGTTTGATGTCTGTCCGTAGAGGCGAGTTGATTCTTTCTTGGATTAGGGGCCCCGAGAGCACCTAGGCTACCATCCCTCAAAGTCATATCGGATTCCCTACTGATCTGCTCGCTCATCGCGACATCCACAAGAAATACTTGGCCCCATACAAGTAGGGAAGCAGGTCACAGTGAGCAACCAACCATTCCTGTAGGTAGGGAGCAGCGACTGTTAGATACAGCTTGAGTCTGTACAGACTCTGGTGGTCTCCGACCGTGTGTGATCAAGCCAGATACTTAGCAATCCAGGCCAAGCATGGCCATCTCACTCTACTCGCAGACCATATGCACAAGCAACATCTGACAGTCTGGAGGCTTGCCCTCAAAGTCTCAAATGCATAGCAGCCATAGGAGGTCTTCAGTTGTCGGCCATGACCATCCCTCCCGGCTGCTGGCCTTCCTGAGGCTGTTGGTCATCTTGTTGTTCCTGCTGTGGGTCGAGATCCGAACCCCATTCAAACTCTGACATATGTGGTCAGCTATACCATGACAGGGCAGACCAACAAGATACAATGACTCACTCTGTCTGCACATGGGACATTGGCCTTTGGACGATTCCTGCTTAATCCACTCCTGGATGCAGTGCTTTGTACGGTCAGCTAGATTAATTTCCCGGAGCAAGGTTCATCACAGACCATATGAAAGTTGTGGCCGCATTTTCCAGATACTAAATGCCTGTCAGAATTGAATGATCCGTGGTGCTGTGAACAAGGTTTGCATGAAAATCGCCAACTCACAGAGACTGCAGTCATCTCCAGGATATTTGCATGTCGGACAAGTGCCGTCAAAGTGGACTTGACAGATACCGCATACATCTTCCTCTGGCAAGTTCCAGCGCCAGCTCGCTACGGCATTCCACTGCTTGATCTTGACCTTCATGTTGGGCAAGCGGGAGTTGTGGCGGAGGAGAAAGGAGTAGGGGGTATTCGTAGTGTCGAGAGAGAAGACTTTGTCAATACGACAACGACCCTGTTTCAAAGAACCCTGTATGGGGTTCTCGCTTTCGAATCTTTCCAGTGAACTGATGCTGGGATATATGTAGTTCTAGATCCAAGCAATGACATCGGGCACATACACCAGACCTCAAGCACATGCAAGTTGCAGTAAAGTGAGTCTGCATGAATTCCAGCTACTGGTCAATCGAATAGCAGGCTCCATCCACCATCATCCAGGGAAGCACACTTGCGCTAGGCCAGAAGCGCCGTAGCCCGATCCCCAGCTCTGAGCTCCAGCTGCACGTTTGCAGCTCCGCCCACTACTTAAGGTGTCAATCCAGGTATCAACGCTGCTCCATGTTTGGATGTGCATGTGGTCGACAAAGAATTCCATGCTTATCTGCAACTGCGATCCTCAGGTAGGAAATACGAGAATCACAACTCCATACCTCCTGCCACAATTTGATAAGCAAGATTAGAGAAAATCCGGTAGTATATGTTGATAAAATCCCGACATCACGTCACTTCACTCGCATCAGTCCCAGTAGCAGTCCTCATCCCGACAAAGAATTACGCAAGTGATACAAATTCGTCCAATAGCACCCCCGCAGCCTGATAGCAACCCTCCCTCCAACCCTCCTACTCCAAATCAATTTTCAATTATTGGCTGGGTAGCTCTCAACCTCCAGCTCCAGCTCCAGCTTCCTGTTGACGTTCAACTCTGCTTTGCGACTCTCAACAATCCAGGGCCTTTGTTTGCGACGAGATTCCCTCCACCGAATCGAGGTGCTTGCTCCCTCGCCATCTGCGCAGAGAACTGTCAAGTCCACTTGCTTGCAGCAGCAGCAGCAGACTGCGACGATAGACATTATTGACCTGGTCCCGCGGTTTCCGCGAAATAATCACCGTTATCGGTCGGAGGAACCGGCACAAAGCCCGACTGCGCTCTATTTAATCAATCAACGGCCATGGCCACTGTCGCAATGTTCCGCTCACCAGCTCTGGTGCGGCATACATCCACGATATTTGCGGGGTCCAAATTCACCATGTCGCGACGGAACCTCTCCTCATATATTGTCACGCCTAAAGAGCTGGCCGAGGCGCTCAAGAAGAGCCCTCCCTCTCCAATCAGTCCCGAGCCACGTGTGATTCCGCTCTGTGCAGCCTGGTTTCTCCCCAACGACGAGCGCAAGGGCATTCAGGTCTTTGTTGAGAAGCGCATCCCGAAAGCCAAGTTTTTCGATCTCGATAAGGTCATCGACAAGCGCAGCCCGTATCCGCACATGTTGCCGAGTGCCAAAGACTTTGCGGCAGCTATGAGCGAGCTCGGCATCAGGAAAGACGACACAGTTGTGGTGTACGATACAAAAGAGCTAGGAATATTCAGCGCACCGCGCGTTGGCTGGACCCTCAAGGCTTTTGGCCACGCCAAGGTTCATATTCTGAACAACTTCAAGCTGTGGGTCGAAGAGGGCCACCCTACAGAGAGCGGCGAGCTCTATAGTGTCGAGTGCAGTGCGTACCCGATTCCCAAGTCTGATCCGGAGGATAATGTGGCTGGTTTTGAGGAGGTGAAGGAAGTTGCCTTGGATTACAACAAGGAGGGTGCCGAGGGAGTGCAGATCCTGGATGCCAGACCAGAGGGAAGATTCAATGGTACTGCACCTGAACCGCGGGAGGGTCTTTCCTCCGGACACATGCCCGGCGCGATCAACATCCCCTTCAGCTCTGTGCTGGATCCTGAGACCAAGGCTTTCTTGCCGGCCGATCGGCTAAAGAAACTTTTCCAAGAAAAAGGGGAGTCGATCCGGAGAAGCCAATTATCTCGTCATGCGGCACTGGAGTTACTGCTGTTGTCATCGACACAGCACTTGAGGTGGCAAACTACGGATCTCCGGAGAAGCGAAAGGTCTACGACGGCAGTTGGACGTAAGTAACCCTCACAGATGGCAGTGGCATTAATAGCAACTAACAGTATAGCAGGGAATGGGCACAGCGAGTCACGCCTTCCGACTCTCTCATTCGCAAGAATGAGTAACCGCGATACCATTTTAGTTGCAAAGCCGAGCTGAAACGGTTATTGATTTGAACGACTAGATACCCTCCTTACTAAGGAATTCGCGATCCATTGTTACGAATGAGCAGCGATGTCTATTTATGAGTTTATCTGCGGGCACAAAGTTTGTGTGACCATTTTGGGACTCAGCCACTCTACTCATTGCATGCGATTTGGTCCTAATTATGGAATGTTTATATCGGAATGGGGATATGGGTGCGTTCTGCGTTGAGGCAGTCTCGGTACAGTAAATAGGGGATATGCTTGCCTGCGAGCAGTGAATTGAAGTTAGCAGCACCAATTGTTAATGATGTTTATATCAGCCCCGAGACACTCAACAGAGCATGTTATGCAATTCCGTTAGAGCATGTCTACAAAATAAAACCGAGAGCATGATCATGCGCAAACGCGACCGCATGCAAGTGAAGTGGTTTCGATCTACCTAGGTTCAAGACTCATACACCCTACACAGCACTAGCAGTGTTGTCCCAGAAGCCCTGAGCCGGCATCTCGGCGATTGCTTGTACGTGCTTGTACGTCGAGGTAAGACGGTCTGCGATGGGGTTCCCACCGAGAGGATAGTGGGGGGTTGTTTGAATATAGCAAGGAATGTATAGGTATCCCTACTTTTATTGACACAATACAGCCAATAAGGTATCATCCGGTCTTGATCAGAGTGTTGAAGTTGTAATCTTGTTCAATCCGTCTGCTGCATTGTCTCTGGTATTCGTCAGATTACATAAGCTTACAAGAAACGCCGTGGCCTGATTGGCTACTGGCGGATGTGCAATTGCTTGAGGCTGACAGCTGCAGCAGATGCCAAAAGCAGCCCCACCGAAACAGCCGCACAGACCACACACAGCTACCAAGTACTTTAACTTGTCGAGAAAAATAGCCCTAAAGGCCAAACCCGGTAGGACCCCGCGGACCGGCGCACAGCTGACATTTTTCCGTAGATTTTCTGAATTGGTTGTTTGGTGTGGATTCGTGCACTCCAAGCCCAGGGAATTAATTTCGCAACCACGAAAAGGAAGAGCCTACGACCCAGCGCGGCCATCTACATCTCGACAATCCCACCCAGCCAATTCCCTTTTCCCGCCCAAACGAAAACACTCGACAAATAAGTCAACATGGCTGACCGTGGTGGCGCTGCACCTGCTCGTGGAGCCGGCTTTGGAGGCCGTGGAGATCGCGGCCGTGGTCGCGGACGTGGACGTGGTCGCCGCGGCGGCAAGGGCGATGAGTCCAAGGAGTGGCAGCCCGTTACCAAGCTCGGCCGTCTCGTGAAGGCCGGCAAGATCAAGTCCATGGAGGAGATCTACCTGCACTCTCTGCCCATCAAGGAGTACCAGATTGTCGACTTCTTCCTGCCCAAGCTCAAGGATGAGGTCATGAAGGTGCGTTTTTTTACAACACAATTTTTTCTTCTTTGCGACGGGCGAAACGCCTCATTTGGCCTTGGAATGAAATTGGGGCGATTTGGCCAAACGTCGAATTTCTGCGGGGGGATCAATAAATCGCTAGACAACGTTACTAATTCGTTCTTTTTCCCCGACTACAGATCAAGCCCGTCCAGAAGCAGACCCGTGCCGGTCAGCGTACCCGATTCAAGGCCATCGTCATCATCGGTGATTCCGAGGGTCACGTTGGTCTCGGCATCAAGACCTCCAAGGAAGTCGCCACTGCCATCCGCGCCGCCATCATCATCGCCAAGCTGAGCGTCATCCCCGTCCGCCGCGGTTACTGGGGTACCAACCTTGGTCTGCCTCACTCCCTGCCCGTCAAGGAGAGCGGCAAGTGCGGTTCCGTCACCGTCAGAGTATGTGGAACCCGCCCGGAAACAACTACTAATATCCAGGAGAACGATTGCTGACCTTGTTTTGCAGCTCATCCCCGCCCCCCGTGGTACTCAGATCGTCGCTTCCCCCGCCGTGAAGCGTCTCCTTCAGCTGGCTGGTATTGAGGACGCTTACACCTCATCTTCCGGTTCCACCAAGACCCTCGAGAACACCCTGAAGGCTACCTTCGCCGCCATCTCTAACACCTACGGTTTCCTCACCCCCAACCTGTGGAAGGAGACCAAGCTCATCCGCAGCCCGTTGGACGAGTTCGCCGACACTCTCCGTGAGGGTAAGCGATACTAGAGAAGGAAGCAGAGGGCTGTGTCTTTTTCGGGAACTCGGCGTGGGCTTAAGGCTTTGATTTGTACTGCATTGGAGGCCGGACATTCTGGTCATACAGGGATCAGATACGAGGTTAGCAAAAAAGCATGGCTAATGAAATCTGACGTTTGACAAACAACTCACGCTACGTTCGACCGATCGATATCAATGTTGTGAATGCCGTCATAGAGGTGATACATCTGGGTCATTGTGTCTCTACCAGCAGAATTACCAGAGCACGATGTCTTCTAGCCAGTGTACTTGTTGGTTGAGCTCTGTGTCTGATGCCAATTGCTGCCAAGGTCACAGTTGGGCATGCCGATCACTGATGCCCCATCTTACTTCACTGGGACCATCTTTGGAGATCGCCGAATGGCCAGGTCTAGACGGTTGGTTTCACGAGTAACTTTTTGTGACTAAACCGGTGCTGGTGGGATACCCCCGAATGCTACTTCCCATTTCCGATTTCCGAGATCAATTTCATCATGTGCCTGCTGCTCCGAACTAACGTTCTTGTCCGGGCAAGCACCGATCTTGGAAGTTGCAACACATAAGTGCAAGTAAGTTGATATATTTCGCAAGCCGTGTTACAATGGCCGGTTCTTGAAATGGAGCTCTGCTCGACCATCTCCCCCTTTAATGTTCACCAACGAGGTGTTTTGGCTTCTGCCCTCCATCTCCTATCGCTTTTTGGTCTCTTTGGACTTTATGTTATGGTCACTTGAATTCTCCTTGGATTAGCACTTCTATCTCTTCTTCGTACCATTCAATCGAAGCAGATATCTGCCGGTCAGCCAACTTCTTCCAGCCGGATGGCTCCCAGTTCTCCCTCTCGGAGGATATTGAGGCTGGGTGCAGTAGTGGTCTTTTTTGGTTCTTTTCTTCTATTTGACGTCTAAAACCACTGGCTTCCCGGCCTCCGAGCTGCTACGGGGTCACGATCTCGCTCCTGCGCCTGCGCCTCCCTCTCCGCTTGGCCGAAATGAAGCCCGTGATATCCACCAGCCCGCTGAGGGACGACGACACGTTGAACGCGATCTAGGTGGTCTTGCCACCAGGAACGAGGGTGTGCCCGGAACCCCATCAAGTCTCCAGCACGGCGTTCCCAGCGCCTTTCCGTCGTTTGTGGCCCGCTTGTCTACACTCGTACCCAACGACGTTGCCAAGGGTCAACAACGCTTTGCTTCATCGCTGAGCACTGCGGCTAACCCCGGAGGTAAGATCTGAAGATGCCACTCGCATAGGGCGCCGCCGGACTAAACTTTTGGGTGTAGCATCTGTTCCTACTGTTGCCGCTTCCTTCGCCACGACTGCTGGTGCCCAAGGCGTAGAAACAATTACTACCACCAGTACCGTGTACATGTGAGTTGGCAAGACCGTCCTCAACAAAGAGTGGCTGATGACTGTCGAGCAGGGCCAGTGTGACAGCTACCTCCACCATCTCGATCAACTTCCCATGTCCAGCCTCGTCTTCTTATTCGGCAGGCCCGCAAACTTGCAATTGCCCCTTAGAGACGGTCGACTCCCAAACGTGCAACTGCCCTCTGCAATCGATCGAGCCGCTGACTTGCAATTGTCCCGTGCAGCCATGCGGCCCGCAAACGACGACGGTAGCGCCAGACGGTCAAGGAACGGGTAGCGGACCTTGCCCTGGTTCCGGCTATACCTGCGATGACTGCATCAACGGTTGGTTCTGTCCACCGCCGCAGACACCGGCGCAGTCAGGGCCGAACGGCTGCTTTGGCTGGGCATGCGCTCATTGCAGTCGTGGGTGGTTTTGCGTTCCTAGACCAACCCAACAGGGCCCTACGATCTCGAGCACGGCATTATCATTGATTCCTGTTGCTGCCACATCGCCACTCCTGCGTAGCCCTTTGACAACGGCCACTACACAGTCGGCTGGGCCTAAGGCGACTATCCAAAACGACGCTTCGGGGTGGACATATGCTGGATGCTGGGCAGATCAGCCCCATCAACCGGTGCTGGCCGGGGCACCGGAAGTCAGTTTCGGCCAGCCTCTCACCAACGACAACTGCGTCCGACGCTGCTTAGTCTCGGGCTATACCCTCGCCGCGACGTCGTTCGGCGACCGGTGCCTGTGCGGCCAGTTCCTCAACGGCACGCAGAAGCTCGACGACGCGTCGCAATGCTCGACGCCTTGCGCTGGCGACGACAGCCAGGTCTGCGGCGGCGACTGGGCCCTCAGCTGCTACAGCCCGGACGGCCAGGCCCGGGGCTGGGCGCAGTTTGGCGAGCAGCCGGACCCCGAGGTGCTGGAGCCGCCGGCGGTGCTGAAGCTGGCGGTCGGAGGCGTCGGGGCGATGGTCGTGACGGTGCCGGATAACGTGTTCCCGGCGTCCGGCGCGGACTTGGGGCAGCTGCAGAGCCGGTATGGACAGTCCACCCAGCAGCCCGAGGCAGTTCTACCAAGCGGCGTATATGGTCCAGGGCAAGGCAGCTCGACTACTGCTTCGACATGCCAATCGCTCTCCGAGCCGACTACTGGGATTGGGCCTGGCACTACCTCTCCAGAGCCTGGTGGACAAGGGGGCACTTCTTCACAATCCAGTGAAGGCTCTGAGCCATGTTCAACGACACCGACGCCGTTGACTGTGACGGGTATGCTCACTACTCCCTGTACGAGCACCACTACAAGCGCGCCATGCTCTGGGGTCGATTCGAATCCGACTTTGACGTTAAGTCCTGGCGCTGGTGGTATAGTTCCTAGAGGAGGTCGCACCAGCACCAACGGCCAAGGGCAAGATGGTACGCCGTCAGGTTAGGGACCTGTTGCAGCAGACCCGACTGAGGGTGCCTACATATGGCCATCGGGGATGGTGCCCTATGGCGACGTTCCGCTGGTTACAACACTGGCACATATGGTTTCGGTGGAAGCAGCCAAGATGGCGCAGGCTTCCGGTACAGCGGCGTAACGTGAACGGGACCTTGTAGTGGCGAGCGAAAGGGGGCGCCGGCTCCGAGGTTGTTCAGACTGCGCCTCCAAGCTTTAGATGGGCCCGAGAACGTAGGACAGACTGATTGGAGGCTGAGAAGGTAGCTAGTTGGCTTCTAAATTATGTTGGCCTATCCTTTTTAGATATGAGCAGGTTACCCCGTGTAATCTTATTCTTTGAAGTTGTGCCATGAGCACTGAAGGCCTGTTAGCTTTTGTACATAATGGGACATGACGTCAAGGTCTGGTTCAGGTCAGTATCCAAGGGCCGAAAGGGGTATTAGAGTTAAGCAGGGAGATAGCTGCCTGAATTGGTGAACCAAATTGATTGGTATCTATAAATAACGTGGTTTACCACTACGCGACGCATATCACTTGGCGACGCACCTTTTCTACTTCTCGACTTTTTTATATAAATTAATTTAATTATAACGCTTGAAATTAATTAAAACTACTCGCTATCCGATTTTTCGCTTAATTTTATATTTTTTTTATATATTCGCGTATTATAACTTATCTCGCCGTAAATATTATAGCGCTTTTTACCGGTCGCTCTCTATTTTAACGAATCCCTATTTTTATTTTTATCGGGCGCTGAACGCTTCTCTTTTACTTTTTCGTTTTATAGCTATTAAGATTTTTTAATAATAAAGGCTTTTTTTAAGCTAGATTCGCGACTTTTTAGTTTTTCGGCGCTTAAAAAGTGTTAAATTAGCTTTTTTTAGTATATATATTTTATTGCGTATAAAGGTTATTTTATAGGCTATTTTAGTTATATTTTTCGCTATTTAGTTTATTGTATTTAAAATCGGCGTTAAAGAGCTTTTTTAATAGGTAGACACCTTTTTTTAATATAAGTAAAGTGCTTAGTTATTTATTAAGGGTTAAACGGCGTTTAAAGGTCGTAGGTACTAACCGTCCCTAGACGGGATAGGTTAAATATAAACGTCTAGAGACGTATATCTAGTTTATTAATTACCTCGTTAGGGTTATAAGGTACTAAACTAAATACGTTAAATCTAGATTTAATGTTAATTTCTATAAAAACAGTAAAATGCGCGGCTTTAAAAATAATAAAAAACTCGAGCTTAGTAATATAATTTATAAAAGCCTTAATAAATAACTCGATTTTTTTCGAATAAATACGCTTTAAAAGCGAATAAAGTGTTATATTAAGAGGTTAGAGTAAATACGATAAATAAAGAGGTATATTAATAGTAATAATATCGTTATCCTAGTAGTATACTTCGAATTCGGCCGAAATATAGCTTTCGTGGCTGTCGAGAATTAAGAGGCGGTAGCGACCCTTCGTTTACGATTTAATATATTTATTAAAGTATTTAATTTAGTTTAGGCTTGTTTTATTATTAGTCTAATTATTAAAAGTCGGCTTAATTATTTAATCGCTCGGTAAATCGGTTTCGCGGGACTAATTCGCGAGGTAATATTAGTTTTAAACGATTAAAAACGGCGGAATATATTAACCTTACGAATTAATATATTTAATCGCTATTATTTATTCCTAATTATTAAATTAAACCGACTTCGCTTTTTTACGTTACTTAGCGTGTATTACGACGAGTATTAATTTAATTATGTTTATTATAAAGCCGGTTTCGTTAAAATTTTAAATATTTTCGTTAACGATCTTATATTTCGCCTTTATATTCGCGACTAGCGTAAATTAAATAAAAATAACTTTAAAATCTTCGTAAAGAGCCTTTTAATAATCGTACCGACGATTTATTTTAGTTTTTAAGTCTAAGTTACGGTTAATAAAGCGCTTAACCTAGTATTTATCGACGCGGTCGCCGCCGCGCGACGCGGTAAAAAAATTAGTTATATTTTTTATATTAACGAAATCGAGAGGTATCCTTCGGATATTTAAATTAATTATGTATTTACGAAGTACCTCTTTTTTAATTAAATTTATTTTACGTCGTTTCGGTCGGATTTCGCGTTTTAAAGTTCGGCCGTAAATTTAATAGTATAAAGTTAATTCGGGTATATTATAAGCTTTTATTACTGCTCTTTAGCTTATTTAATTCGGTTCGTTTCGTATCGCTTAAATTATTAAAACTATCCGATCTTTTTGGGATTAATTAAGCATTATAGTTATGGAGGTATTACGCGTTGAAGTTTAATTATATTGGAATTAAATTGAGGTGCGTCGCCAAGTGATATGCGTCGCGTAGTGGTAAACCACGTTATGTCATATCTAAGTAATTCCCCTGAAGACGTGAACCAATCGATAGTTCTTTCCTGCCTCTGCCGTGTGAATTGAGAGACGGCCCGTCTAGCGAGTGCGTCGGTCAAATCAGCTCGCCTAAAATAGCGGCTGGCTGACATTGATCCAAGATTATCTCGCATTCCCCAATTTGTAACGCCCAATCAATATCTGGATGTTTGCTGGACTTGCCGCCTCAAAGCGACACCTTGTCACGTCATGCGCGGCTCCTTGTGAGATGGGTTTTGGTTATGCGCCCTGATGATGGAAGGGACAGTGTCTACACTTCATTGCGCATGTTCGAAACGGTCGAAAAACCATGCCACTACGACCTTCATTGGCGTGACTTGATTTCTCCACCAGGAGAAGAAACGGCATCCCCGGGAAGACTGGCCCAGAGATGATGTTGCCGCGATATTGGGTCGCCGGTGCGCCGCTCGCCGCGCGGTGGCAGCAGCTGAACGGCTGCTATCGGTCCTTGATCGTCGCAACAGGCCTCGTCATGCTGCTTGGTACGCCATGGTTGATTTGACCCATTGCTAATTTGCGGCCACTGTGCTTTATATAGCGACCTTGTCGCGGCTCACGGGCCCTGTCGACGTCCATGATGTGCACTCACGTATCAGCAACAACCCGCCCTGGCACGGCCGCGAGAATGCGACCCTCGCCGGCGGCATCCCGATCCGACTCATGTTCATCGGCGATCCCGAACAGGCGGGCTATCGCGAACAGATCCGTGACTGGATCGTGGGGCTCGGGAACCCAGTGAACTGTGTCGGCAGTGCCAGTGTTTATCCCTGTTGTCTTTTATTTTCTTCATGCTTCCCGTAGCATAGGTGCTCTTCCGTAGTGGCCCTCGTCTAATATGGTGTGTCTGGTTCCAGAACCGCCTCGGCAATCTGAAGGATAACGATATCGAGGCCTTCGCTGCGCGGCGCGTCAAAGACCTGACGGCCGACCTACCCGCCATCGTTCCGCAGACCCGCCCGAACCTCGTCCTCGTCCACGTGGGCGCGTCCGACTGCTTCCAGGACCCAGTACAGGGATCAGCGCACGCCTTGGACCATACGCAAGTGCTGGCCGAGTACCTCTTCGAGGCCGGCGATGCCACCGTTCACGACGACGGTGGTGCCAACAACGATAGCAGCACGAAAGCAAACAACACTACCACGACGGCGGCGGCGGTACCGGCCATGGTGACAGGCATCCTATCCACACTCGTCACATCACCAAGCCCCGAGTTCGAGCGCTGTATCCAGAGCTTCAATGCGCAGATCCGGCAGGTGGTCGCGGGCCTTTCGCACGAAGGCCGCCATATCGCCCTTGCGAAGATGCATTCGGGTCAGGGGCTTTCCGGTCGTCCGGGTCTCGAGGATATCCAGGACGATGAGATGCTGGCTACGAGGGACGGTTGGCGCATGATGGGCGAGGTGTTCAAAACGACCATTCGCGAAGTTGAATACAAGGGGTGGCTAAAAGCGCCGGTCGTCAGCGGAATGCCGGCTGGCGGGGATACGGAAAAGGAGAGAACAAGCAATGACTGAGGTTTACGTTTGTTGAAGGTCTTGGCAACAACGGCCTGGGCGTACGGATTCGGAAGGCTGTTCGTGGATTGTAGCTTAGCGAAATGGCCTTGAGCGGAGTTTTGCCAATGCACCACATGGCGGTCTCTGGTAGCTCACGGTAGATCAGGGGCAGAGAAGCATGCGTGCCCGAGCTAAACAATCAGCGTACGACTTGTACACTTCTCAGCGGTTGTCGCTTTCGGAGAAACAATATATCACGAGGCGGCATTCAAGAGGGCGTGTGAAATGGGTAATGGTATATCTGCAGCCAGTGCATAGAGTGGCACTGCCCCCATCTTGCGCAGCAAATGTATATACAAGAATAAGTAATTTTTCAACAAGCCCCCGGCTGTCCTATAACCCCTACATCTCAGGAAAGAGTAACCGAGATGTTTTTAGATCTTGCCAACACCCGCGCGGTCACGGACGTAGCCGTTGGCGTTGGCGGCGGTATCGGCGCTGGCGACGTTCTTGCCGCCAAAGTTCTTGAGGAAGCCGGTGTCGGCGCGGGAGAAGGCGCCCGAGGAGCCGAAGGCGTTGGCCTGGCAGCTGCGGCCGAGGGCGCTGCTGCAGGCGCCGCCGCCGTTGGAGACGGTGAAGAGCTGGCCGCCGACGGTGCTGTCGACGGGCGCCTTGACGTTCTGGAAGACGTTGCCCTCGGCCAGGACGGAGCCGCCGGCGTCGACCTCGAAGGCGTGGCCCGAGTTGGCGTAGAAGTAGTTGTTGACGGCGTGGATCAGGGCGTTGCCCGCGGCCTTGGGCGAGCGGCCCGACGTGTGGTGGATGTAGTTGCCCTTGAGCGTCACCAGGTCCGACGAGCCGGTCACGTAGATGCCCCAGTAGTGGTGGCCGTCGCAGGTGGCGCTCCACGAGGTCGAGCCGTCGATCTCCGAGTTGGAGATGGTCACGCGGTTCGAGGCGCTCTCGCCCAGGACGATGTGCTGGCGGCCGATGAGGGAGGTCTTGACGTGGTCGATCCAGACCATGTCGGTGCCGTCCAGGGTGATGGCGTCGCCGCCCCAGACGTACTTGGGGTTGATGCTGGTGACGTGGATGTTCTGGATGATGACGTTCTTGACGCCGCCCGTGAGGCGCAGGCCCTTGCCCTTGATGACACCGGCCGAGCCCTGGCCGATCAGACTCTTGTTGGACTTGAC
This sequence comes from Apiospora aurea, assembly GCF_038362705.1. Classification (NCBI taxonomy): domain Eukaryota; kingdom Fungi; phylum Ascomycota; class Sordariomycetes; order Amphisphaeriales; family Apiosporaceae; genus Apiospora; species Apiospora aurea. The sequence continues at coordinate 3,337,762 of NW_027117389.1, forward strand.
GGTGATGCCGAGCGTGCCGGCCTTGTCGTAGCTGACGGAGACCTTGGGGGCGGACTTCTGGTAGTTGTCGCACCAGCCGTTCTGGTTGATGGCGACCTAATTTTCCCAGAGAGCTGTTAGTTAGGGGGTTCTCTTATGGTCTGTCTGGGACACAACAGTATAATTCTCCTTACCTGGCAAGCCGAGCCGGTACCCCAGGGGGCGCATCCGGAACCCGAAGCCGTGCCCTCGGACCCGGTGAAGTCGAAGGTCTTGGTCAGGACGATGACGCGCGCCTGGTTGTCGCCCAGGTAGGAAACGAGCTCCGCGTTGGTCTTCGGGTAGACGGGGCTGGCGTTGCCGCCGCCGGTGACGCCCTTGGCGAAACCTTCGGCGGCGCCGACCACGCCGGCGGCCGAGGCCGCCGAGGCCAGGAGCGCGGCGACGGCGCTGATGGAGCTGGCGAATCTCATGATTATTGTTGATCAAACAGGGTGGGGTGTAGTATGGTAGTAAACGAGAGTGGGATTGTGATCAACGGATGGATGAGAGAGGTCAGGCTCGTTCGGATAGAGCAGGGTCTGGCCGGTGGCGGCGTTATGTACTTCGCTGGAGGGGGAAGGGAGGGAGGGAGGGAGAAAGGATCCCTCTACTCGATCCTCACCACTGCTATACCTACCCATCTGTCTTTTCGGAGTATTGTCAACATGGGACGAACATGATTTCGCCGCCAGGGTTCGAACAGGCTTCCCAGGCTCCATAGGCGGAGCCACATTTGCCCGTCTGCTAGCCTGATGGGATCTCTCTATCAGGGACAGAATAGATTGGAGTGGACATACATCTGACATTCTGTAACGCGAGACATCCCACCACTCGCTCATCGGGGCTGCTTGGCCCCTCCTCTGCAGCTCCATCATGGCAGTACAGGTATGCGGCGACCCGGCTCTTGAGGCTACACAGGAGCCGGTGAGTGACAGCGGTGGACAATCTCCCGCGTTCATTCCATCTCGGCCATGGGAAAAGCCCTATCATGCGTCCATCATCGACAAGTGAATGCTACCTATCGCAGATGTCGACCATGGACGCGCCGTCTGTCACATACCGCAAGCGGGTTGGATCGCAGCGGAACACGCTGCTTGTCCTGGAAAGGCCGTCCATCAACTGATCACCAACCCACACTGCCACATTCGGGCGCGTTGGTGAAACAGCTAGATATCAAGGGCCAGCCGACCAAGAGAAGGGGGAGGGGCCAGCGCCGGAGCGCCACGCTTTCCACCAATAAGATGTCATTCCGGCCTCGTAGCTTCGCGATGGCACAGGAGTAGCACTTCTTCGGCCGGGGATGCAAGCTTCTAGAAAAAGCCCACTGCCGGTGAGCCGCTCCAGTCTGCCCTTTCATTTTCCATCGCATCTCTTACTTGGAATCGGCAAGCGAGCGGCCGTGCAGTTAGGGCAAAATCTCAGAAATCTCCATGCGGGAGTTGCGCCCGTGCCGAGTTCGCCACTTGCGGAGTGGCCGCGATCCTCGTTGAGCGAAGGTGGAGAGACACGGAGATTACATCCGTTTCGACCAGCAACCTTGGCAGCTGTCGGCATAGGCATATAGTATGCCGGGTTTATCGTCGATCGGCACAAGTCCTCCGAGAATACCTACGTGTATGTTTGGCGTACCAATAAGGCACCTCGGTGGAAGTATACATCCAGACTACCTAATTCTAGCCTACCACGAGCCAAGCGGAGGTGCAATATGAGTACACGTCCATGGCCAGACCCAGGTTATTGGGAGAGCCCAACCGGAGCGTCAAATCCAACCCGCCCACGTCCTGGATCATGGGCTCTCTGCTGTCCCATAGCCGCACTGGGCATATTACAACTGCTACCCCAGCTATGGTATGTGGTATGGTATGAAATCACGGGGCGGGCGGTACAGCTTGCCCTGAGGCCGTTGCGGTATCATCTCCCGCTGATGATCGCTCGCAGCTGACTAACTGACTGCCACAGAACGACGTTGGATGATGGGGCTGAGCTCCGTTCCCACCACCAGCCCGAAGTCGAGTCAAAGCCAACCTTGCAGCTATTCGCGCGCTCGGCCGGCCGGCTGGCTAGTGAGTGACCGGGAGATAAGTACAGTACATTGGGCATGCAGGTGGGTTGGGCCCGTGGCAATGCACGACATGAGAGCGAAGAAAAGCTACAAGACCGGGTCGTGCGGGAGTGGGAGGGTATTGTAGGTACACACACACACACACACACACACACACACACGGTCAAATACTTTCCTTCCAGTATGTACTTGATGTTTGGCATAATAAGTCAAGTATGTACAACTGGGGCCGGATTGCCAACAACAGCATCGACACCGACACCGACACCGACACCGACAACGACACCGGCACCACCGCTCTCATGCGTTGTCAAGATCAACAGCAATACCATACCGCTCTTCAGCCGATTTTCTAGATCAGGCTGAACCGGAAGAGGGGGCGTGGGCTCGGGCTCAGGCTCGGGCTCGAGGAAGAGTTTTTCTCGAGCTCCTCCTCCATATACCGCTACTTTAGCTTCCATAACCTCCGTGGAGAACAATGGATAAGATAAGAAGCTTTGGCTGTGCGCAATGGTTGCCAGTATAACTCATTATTCTTTTGTGGTGTGAAACTGCATGTTGGTCTCATAAGTCTGCGGTTGCCAACAGTCTTATCGGGGACCGACACGTTTGGCCTTCGTTCTCAACACAACGACAAATCCAAAAAGGAAGTCTGGTCACACACATCTGTGTCTCTCCCCCGTTGTTTCAACATCTGGAAGTCTAAAAGGGCACATAGCAAACGGATGATGCCACAAAAAGGCCATCCAGAGACAACGCTTCCCGATAATTCGTTTTCCGGAAGCTTCCAGGTGATCCATGAGATCTCAGGTCTCAATTCAAAAAGACAGTGATGTCATTTTTCTGCGAGCGACGGTTGGGACCCGACGGGATTAGAGTCAAGATACACACTCGTCCCTTGCATATCTTTTTTTTATTCGACAGCATGCCGCGCCACCGGTTAAGTCCAACCTCTGGCTATCGCCAGCCAGTGTCTCTACCAACCTCTCTCTCTCTTGTCCGTGAACAATGACCGGCCGACCGACCTTTCCCAAACTCAGCGGCTGGCTGGATCTGGCTGGGCTCCAATGCCACCACATACATACTGTCTGGAGTTTTTCTCGCCTCAGACCGATACTCCTTGTCCGTGATGCTCCCTCCGTGCCAGTCAGATCGTTGGGCACAGTACAGCTCGGCCTTCCCAAGGGAAGTCGGTCGGCGAGCAGTGGGCCGCGTTTATGGAAGGCTAATGCAATGCACTGGAGGATTTTATCATACTGTGGCTCAAATCTCAATCTGCATTTTCATCCGAGGAGAGACATGTTAAGGGGAATAATGCCAACACGTCAACCAGCGTGGATATTTGATTAACAGAAACTCGGCCAAGCTGTGATTGGGCAGAAATCGAAATTACGGTGAGTTGTCATTGGATCATCTTCATGCAACTACAGGGATGACACCATCCAATGAAATGAGACGGATATCGACTAAGGATCACCCATGCCAGGGGGTTTCCAGACTTGGCAAGTACCTAGGCATGGATGGCCATTCGATTCGATCCAGGCACAGGCGCTGACGTGCGCGGAGCTGAGCAAACAAGTCAATTCAGACCGCAAAGGTCGACGTCGACGACATGTCCAAGACGGCCAACATGAGGTTTTCAATCTTCAATTTACAAACTAGGTAACGTCACAGGTATCCGAGAGAAAATGACTTGGCATGCAGAGTTTTTACTCTCTTCATTGCCTATTTGCGTTCTGCGGGCAAAGCAAAAAAAAAAAAAAAAAAAAAGAGAATGCCCATCAAGCCTGGCCATTCGCCGTAGACAACTCCCATGAGCGAAACCCTCCATCCATTGCCCCCGTGTATTGGTGCTACCCATGGGGCCATGCCACCGACAACCATTAGTACTCCCCCCGAGGACGAGGAGAAGAGTAGTGGTAGTAGTAGTGGTAGACCTGTTGTGCGGCGCCATGGCCCATGGTGCTCACTGAAAATAGGGCCCCAAACGCCTTCCAGAAGATATCATCTCGAACCGCGCGAGATTCTCCAAAGAAAGCCAATCTGGTAGGACTCCGCCTGTAGAAAAAATGTCGACCCCTTTTTTGCTTCCTTTCCTCCGCGAGAATGTCACAAATTTCCCATGTTTCTTTCTCTTCTTCCACAACGCTGCCGCTCGTTGCCAACCTAGATATCTCTCCTTGTACCTCTGTACTGCTCGCTCAACCACTCCGAGCTTCGCCCCTTAGATGTTCCCGTGCAATTGGTTGCGCTGTAGCTGGCCGAAAGTCGTCTGGCCAGATTCTTTTCGTTCAATACTAAATGGGGAATCGGATTTTTTTGGTCGAAGGTCTTGCCGTTTCTCTTTTTTTCGTGGCGCAAAACAGGCGCTTTCAATGGGTATGACCGGGAAAGAAAAACAAATCAAACAAAGTCGCTAATGCCATGTGGAAATATTCCTGAACCGTCAATTTATGCAATCTTTTTTCTTCCGTTGTACACTGTGGTCCATGCGATGGTGTCGAGAAAAGTGTCGGTGCAGCCTTGAGCGCAGGGACACGAAGCCCATAGAGGGCAGAGGCGGTCAAGGGCGACGAGTTTGACCATGCCATGAGATTAATGCATCACCATTTGTCCTTGATACTCGTCATGAGAGTATGAGGTGTATTGCGATTGTGATTGTTGCTGAGAGTAGGCGGGCACGCTGGTGGGCTGAGGTGTCGGTGTGACCGGGCATCGAGGAGGGACATATTTGTTCATTGGGTCTGCCACACCGAAGTGGACGCCGTCCGGAGTGATCGGGGGTGTCAGGTAGCCATCAGCAACGCCGATCACGGCACCACCTTTTGAGGGGTGCTGTAGATGCTGGATGCCTTGGCTGCCAGGACTGGCTCAGCGGGAGGGGACGGGGGCTCAGCACGTCGGGAGATGGCTGCTTGCTGGGCCAAGAAATCGGACAGTCTTCCGGAAACGCGAGACAGGTGCGGCGAGGAGTACTTGCGGGACAGCGTGATAGATGGCTGGTGCAGCTGTTGCGACAAAGCCAACAACGTAGCATTCTCGACCTGATCCCATTCTCCGTCGTTGACTTCGGGTCGACCAAGAATCGCGCGGGCGAGAGCCAGCGAGGATCGTGCCATGATCGAAGGCTTCGTGGAGACGAACTCTCGGTGGTAGAGGGCAATCTCGCAAAGGTAGGCGGCCATGTGCTCGACTTCACGGTCATCGGCCTCCTCAGCAACGATAAGCTGGGAGAAGAAGTCAACAGTCGGGTGACCGATGGCCCACTCAAGGGTGTTGAGGACGTGCATCTCCATCTGCGTGAACATGCCGGAGTCGTATAAACCACAGCACATGTTGTTCAGCTCGTTGATTTGCGGGACTCGGTCTTTCTTGTCACCGTACTTGGCAGCGATGAGAAGGGCCGCACAGCCCACGAGCTGATAGTGTTGCTTATACACGACACGCTTGGAGCAGTAGCGGTCCAGGAGGTTGATGGTCAGGAACAGGGTCTCGGGCAGGAGGGCGAAGGCGGCGTGTGCCTCAATGAGGAAGTCGACGAGGTAAGGTCGCATAAACCACTGAATCTCACGCTGCATGTCGATGAGGTTCGCATCGGGCAGGGTCTCGTCCTCCATGTGTCTCATGTGTTGCATGATGTCCTCCAAGTACTCCTCGCCCGTGAGGCGCGAGAGCTCATTGCCAATCATGTCTTGTCGATTCCGTGCCAGCAACTTGGCAGTCTCCCGGGAGGGAATGCGCAATTTCTGCAGCTCATCAGGACCTGCGAAGTATCCGCTGTCGGTCGAGTTGTTGTTGACGTACGCCATGATCAAGGATTAGGTAGTAGTGTTGGTATATCTCGTTGACGTTCCACGCAATTGGTGCTGAAAGAGTGACGGCCAGGTTCTCCAGGAATCTTGGGGGGTTGGATTGTTTGGTTGTTGTTGTTGTTGAGAGAGTGGAAGTATTATGGTCAGGCTAAGAAGGGGCCGAATGAGTGAGAGATCCCAACTGCGTGAACCGAAAAATTATTACAATATTAAAAGAGTGTGGTGAATATGATTCCAGTAAATGAATGACCGCGGCGGAAAAATTGCCGAAACAGGAAATCAGATAGATGGAAAGATTCGAGAGGACTCGGGTAAGGAGCAGCTCTTTATGAAAAAGGCTTCGGTTGAATGCTTCTGTAATGAGGCTGTTAGTTGCGGGTTATACACGAGCTCCACACGTCTCCTTGACAGGGACAGCATTGACTGAGACCCAATATCGCACGAGTTCTCCTCCAGCCAGGGCGACAATCTCGGGCATCTAGAGGGTCCAGCCGATTGATTTGGTGGGGGAAGCAGCCCGCGTGGCGGGACTGGCACGCAAAGACAGTCGATTGTTCCCATTCAAGGGCCGCCTGGCGCCAACCAGAGTCACTCGCCCCGGAGAATAAGAAGAATCAAAAAAAGGGAGCCCTTACCGCCACGATTGAGATCAGGAAATTGAGCACTTCCTGAATAGCTGATGGGAACACCGAGTTAACGAGTCCCACGACGCAAGCTGGTCGATGTCGACGTAGAATGTGTGTGCGGAGAAAGACCGGGAGTAACTAGGCCTCGACAGTATCGAACTACACGAGGGAAAACTGCTTGTTAGACGTCTATGTTCAAAATCCAGTGCCCGCAAATCGCAGCGCAGCGCAGCGCCGGGGACGGCAGCTTTTGCTGTAGTTGCGGTTTGGTTGTAGTTGAACGCACCTCAACACTTTGCACAGCTCTACAGCTTCAAATGACGCCTTGGATCATGTAGGTCGTATGGAAGATCCTCAGAATCCGGAATTAGACCTAGAGTTGGCCTAAAGCCGGGTACAATCTGGGGGTAAAGATCCACTTGATTGGGATGGCCCAAAGTCAGATTCCAGGTGTGCAATTAAAGACACACGGTAGTCGACGGCGTGGAAGGCGGCGGCCGAGGAATGAAAGTTTGCCGGGAGTCTGACGGAGGACGGATGGAGGAAGGACCCGAAGGGGGGGAGGTTGTGTCAAATTGTAAATTCCTGGTCGAAGTGGCCGAGGAATTCCAATTGTATCACAGGAGATTGGCAGAAGAGAGATACTGGAATTAACCAGGTAAGAAGCAGGGGAAAAGAAAGAAGACTGGTTCGACTGGTAACCGACTCCTTTAAGATCTACTGGTTCTCTGCTATCATCTCTTCTCGACCCTAATTCCCCTTTTTTTCCTTTTCTATGGGGGGGGCGGACTGGTGGGGGGTATGGGCGCGAGCTTTGGTAATGACTGGTGCCCAGATTCAGACTCTCTTCCTTCCCTCCTTTATGAATGGCTCAGCTGAGACTCTCGGAGGGGTTGCTTGTCGGTAGGGCAGGAGAATGAATGGATTCGGATGAAGGAGGATAGAGGGAAGGAAGGAGAGAGAGTGCGAATGTCTTTCGAGTTGGAGGAGGATGGTTGTAATGAAAAAGGATTGGGAGAGATTGGCCTACTGGCACTTTTAAGACACTTGCCTGGACGAGCCCACTTCGGCACCCCAAGCAGCGTAGCAGACAGAGCACCACTACCAAGGAAAGGAAAGGAAGCACACCACACACCCACACTCCTGCAGCGAAGAACTGGAGACAGCCGACTGGGAGTAGCAGAGGGGAGCATCCAGCGACGCCAGACCGGGCCAGGGCTAGGATAGACCCAGCAAGGTACGAGCGCCCGTGAGCCTGTAAGGACGTGAGATTTTGTCAGGTACAAGGTAGTCGTATCTACCTAATGCTGGCACCAGCACTAGCCTTAGGGGCGGAATACACGTACCGTACAACTGTACAGTACAGTCAGTACCTCCAGTCAACGCCCGTCTGCAGTTGCGTTGCTTCTTCTTTCTCCCTCTCACTCCGCTGGCCCAAGTGCCCTTTTTAGTAATGGACCCTCTCGCTCGCTCGCTCTGGCGCGTTCTATTGTCGCAGTGCTCCTTTTCTCGCAACTGCTACCTGCCGGATGCCTGCCACGGGGTATTCGAGCCGTTTCCCTAACCCGCAAGGATGGGCGGTGCAAAAGGGCACAAGAAAGAAAGAAATGATAAGCCACATACACCCGCAACGCGGAGCCCGAGCGAATCCAGTTGGGACGATCTGATGATGATGACTGGGAACCGGAACCTGAAGCACCAGTGTGAGAGCGGGCATAAGCCCAGCACAGTGCGAGAGAAACGCAACGGGCGATTCCCGTCCGTCTGCCCGTCGGGACAGATACTTGGAGACAGAACCTTGCGACTCAAGGGACCAGTCTGTTCTCCCAGTCGTGACAAGTGGGGGAGTTGGGTTATTGAATTGGACTGATGAATTGTGAGCATCTGTGCCAGGAGGGCATAAGGTAAGCATAACAGCACCGAATGACTCGACTATGCTCGACCGCCATGTTTTATTTATGTTTGTGAGCAACGCTCCCGTTTCTCTGTTTATGCTTTCCATCCACTGTCAGATAACCTACGCAAAGGCAATCCTGTCAAACGTCCGCCTGCCAGTCCGTCCATGCGGACGTGTATTGATTCATCCCATCTTGTCAATGTTATTGTGTTATTTATTGATGGAGGAGCGGTCGGGAGGCCGAGTTTACCTACTTTTTGGGCAGCTCGCTTGCCGGCGAACCACTCAGAAGTCCCAGGTGGCCGGTTTCTTTGTTTGTTTAGCGCACGCATAGTAGGTCTTCTTCCAGCAGGCCATTCGCCGTGCATAGGATTGGGAGGATGCGCGTGGCTATTGTGTATGTCATGTCATGATTGTCTATGCACGTAATGCCTTGCGGTGGGGTTGAGAGGCAGGCAGGCAGGCAGGCATCTGTATGTACTGTATCCGACTGGGCCTCCTTTGTTGGACCGACCGCCAATTTGACTCTTACTACCTTGGGCTCTCCACGAGATGAGGGACCCATTACATAGGCGATGCCATCATCAAACTAGCCCGGCATCTTCTCGCAGGTGCCTCGTGCCTCCTCCTCACGAAGATTTGCATCATGCCCGCTGAGGAGATGGTTGGAGATATTAGCTCCACATCAAGTGAATGAGTGGTTAATGCGGACGTGTATAGTACGCGACTTTTGGCGAGACCCAGCTCTCACGTTGCTTGGAAGTAGGTCGGTAGCGTTCAAGTGGTTTTTTTTCGTGTCCCCAATAACGAGCAACGCGTTTGTAGGGGAGCTACATGTACTAAGGTTCCTATTACCTTTTCTGCGGCGCGGTTTTTAGGTGGGATGTACTATTTGAGGGATTGCCTTAGCACTGAAGCCTCATGCCTTGGGTTACTAATACAGTGCTCATGATCGGCCCAATGTGTCTCGGCACTGTACCAGCAAATCTCCTACAGTCCTGTCAGTCTTTTGGGCTCTATCTACTGTGCTTGATGTCATCTAAAAGATTCATGCTGCTTGCCGTGGTCCGTTTGCATGGTTAACAATCGCAAAAGAAGAAGAAAAGAACGGGGTAACTCCAGGAATTTCATGTACATGTAGAGAATATATCCTTCAGCGTATTTGGCATGTCAATGAGCACTGCCTAGCACAGCAGTCAAGCACAGCATACGACAGGGCCTGCGTACAGCGTCCAAACAGCTTCAGCTCCCAAATGCCACCACGGCTTGTTTCGCCCATTTCAATCTGAAGGGGGATCCAGGTTGCTCAGTGATACTATGGTCATCATGAGGAGCAAGCTAATGCACATCAGTCACGCTGCAAACGTATATCTCGCGTACATGGGCCTGTAGGTTAGGTACTGCTAATCTACTCGAGAATCCCCGCCAGATGCTGGCTGGGCTGAAAGAGAAAAAGCAGGACGGAGGAGGAACATGCCCGCATCTCTTCGTAACCACCATTGCTCAATCATTGTTGGCTCGCGAACATGGGGGCCGTAAGCCCGCCTCCGTCTAGCGTGGCCCTCAGCCCTTGGCTTCTGCAGGAATACAAGGCATTGGGTTCCTAGAGCCGGACCATTCACCACGCCATGGGAGCTACCGCTTGGGGGTGGCTGCGAGCCAATAAAGGCCCTCAAACGCGGTCAAACACGCCTGGGGAAATCAATTAATCACTCGCGTGTAAGTACCGTGTCTGACTGCCAAGCCTGATTGACGGGACATGCATTTAAAGAGACGCACACACACGGTAGTAAGCTCTTCGCTATACGCGGGCGGTCTTGGACTAAGGAAGTGCGCGTGTGCTTCCTCAAGGGCCAGACTTTTGGGGCCAGACCCATCTGGAGGCATCACGCAACTGGAATCGCGACTCCGTCGCCAATCGTGGGGATGCATATACCCAATACCGGCATGCTTGCTACACATCTGGGCTATCTATTATGGCCCGGCCTTCAAGATGGCCGCCGCCCAGGTGGCTTGCCTCCGCGTGGGATGACGCGAGCCACTTAAAACAAGGGCCTTTCATCCATGATCAAACATGGCCATCAGAAGCTGCCGTCTACCGTCTCTTGAGAAAGTAGGGTGGGGCCGATGGTTGGCTGCGAGCAGAAATTTAGAGGACAGTGTGCATGCGTCCCGTGATTGGCTATGCTGTAGACATTGAGTGCCTTGCTTCTGCTTGCCGTGGTCAACACTCCGTATGTGACCTGTATTCATTACACCTCCTCTGGATCTGATGATATGCTTTACACTTTGGAAAAGGGGGGACGTCTGTCATTTTGTCATTATGACTCTCCACAATTTACGTCGTTCCTCATCTGCATCCTACCACCACGTTCGACCGCAAGAAGAAGGAAAATGGCAAATACGGAACATACCAGCATACCTATCTCTGACTTACAGGGTTGTCACTCCAGCTGAACGCACCCACACGCGTACCTGCCGAATTTGGTACAGCCAATGTGCTGCAACGAGCCAACTTTCTCCCGGGCTTCATGTTCGTGTAACCGTACCGTGTATCTGGCTGCAGTGGTGGTGGTGGTGGTGGTAGGAGTAGTAGTAGTAGTAGTAGTACATGTAATGGACGCAGTATGTAATATTTAAAGATCCGATGGTTTGGTACTCTCTGTGAAACCTTGAAACTGTTGAAAAGTTAAGGTAGGCATGTAGCCATTGTCCATTCCAGCCAAACGCCCGTTCCACGCTAAACCCCACATTGGATATGAGCTAAAATAATATTCCTTCCGCCTTAAACCTTAACTCCGACATACCTACTAACGTGGTATCATATCCAACTCTCTGGCCTATATATATTGAGCTGCTGTGGAATATAATAGCTCGCAATGGCGACTAGTTTCCTGCGCGATTGGTACGGCCTCTGTGGCAGCTATGCATCGGTATGGGATCTAGGAGGTTTGCTTTTCTGGTGGTTGACTGTTGGCGGCATTGCTTGCCTCTAGCAGAAGAACCACCCAAGATCCGCTCAAAAGAATGTGATATACCCCCCCAGCGTGATGCTCAGAGCCTTTCAAGTCGAGCGGTGTGATTCATAATATTGTTCTCGCCACCCTTGACCCTTTGCCAGCTGCTGTATGGAAACGGAGACCATGGCGGGAGTTGCCCTCTGCTCCTCGTCACCAACCTGCGCTCCATGAGCGGACTATCGTGAAATTTTCAGCAGCAAATTCGAGGGGCCGGGAGCTCTAGAATCAACTCTAGGGAAGACTACGGTCCTATAGCAGCAGCCCCTCCATGCAGGAAAATTTGCTACAGGTCCCTTCCCGACCGAAAATCCCTTCTATACTCCTCCGTGCGGTGTATTCGGCTCCAGCAACACCGACGCAAAATGGGGATGCCCCTCATTCGAGAGGCAACACCCTTTCCGCAGATAGTCTGACCACTTCCGCCAATTGCTCTCAGAGTCAGATTTTGCACCGCTAATGCGTGTCGACCTGAGCCTTCGGTCATCCAGCGGCACTTGACTCCTCTTGCGATACTCCCACTCCGCAGAGAGGCTGGGACGGCGGTGGCAGTTAGACGATGGTATCTGCAGGCGGTCACTTGAGTCAAGCAAGGCCAGGTCAACTTGGTTCTCATTGTGGCCTATCTCTCAGTAGTATATATGTGTTCCATTTGTGAGTATAGCCTGCACCGTGTATCAATACTGTCCGGACAGCACTCCGAATCTAGATGATGCTCAAGACCCCTGCCCCAACCATCAGCTTCAGCGGCTCACTCGCCAGTGTGAACCCCAGAAAACACCCAAATTAGACATTACTTCATGACTTTTAAGTGCTTTCACAAAAGCCTGCCCAGACCTTGCTTCGCAGTTGGTTGAGCAAGGGACTAATGCAAGCGGCCACCGAACGCGACGGCTAATTTATCCATGCCCTAGCCGCATCGCTCTTTTATGACGTGTTTTTCTCGCGTCTCAGTGGGGATAAAAAGCTTCGTCCCCCTGCACGGAGGCGTTAGCTTTAAGTAGGTACCTCTGCCTATCTCTATCTGGGTCTGGGATAGGTACATGGGATTTCGTCAGTTCGTCGTATGGAATTTCGTCTTTTCCATGTCAAAAGTAACACACTGTTCCAGCGCCTGTCAAATCGCTGCAATAGGGGGATTGAGGCATTGTCAAGCGCCCGTGACTGTGGGAGTGGCCCTTTACCATTGCTGCAGCATTGCAAGGTGGCTGCTGAAGCAAAAGGTGATATGCACTCCCCTCTCAACACATCGTAGGTTTTAATCAAACCGCCCCAAAAAACAATGGCTGTTGCCGGCAGTGGACTTCGCCTTGGCTCCTCGAACTCCACCCTGTCCTGTCTCCCCCTGGTTTGAGCGCCGAAGTTCGAACGTCCGCCGTCTCCATCCTCCTTTTTTAGTCCCCATTCGAACGTCGCGTCAAACGGCTATTACGGAGCAACCACGTACAGTAAGGATTCAATCTCCGACGCCTCGTGGCCAGATTGCCACAGTGTACAGCAAGCAAAGCACGCTGGCGAACTCGCTAGCTACATAGCACGTCGGACAGCATTAATAAGAGCATTATTAGGAGCGCCCTCGCATCTCCTATCCAACGCGTGGGGAACCCTTTGCAGGGTATCAGCACACGTCCCGGCCTCGGGCCCGTTCGTCGCCAGCCTTGCCGCGTGACCTGATGATGCTACGAGCCGTGTGGCGGACCGCACGGTGCAATGGCATTGGCGCTGGCGCTGGGGATGGGTTTCTAATAACTGTCATTTTTTCCCTTCTTTCTCATCTTTGCTACCCGGTCCCCCAGACGACCGGATCCTTTTGGGAGTCAAGTTTGCCCGTTCGGGTAGCAAAAAGATTGAAGCCCAGGGCGACGGTGTCACAAATGCCTAGTTGTAGCACAGCACTTGCCTACCGTAGGCAGTCAGGGACAGAGTTTGTTCGTTTGCTTTTCCGCGTCACCAAAGAACACGATGTAATCTCGGAGTAAACGTTGACAATATAACGGGTGCCGCGAAAAACATAGTGATTTGCATTGACAAACGGACCTTTACTTTGGACTTATAATCTGAGCAGTAGATTGAAGTTTGATACTCTGCAACGTACCCAGAATCCAATCAACTCTGGGTTCGTCTTCAAAACGCCTGAGCGCTGTCTGCTGCCGACCGAGCAGATGCAGCGAAATGCATAAAGGCTCAAAGGGTGTGTAATCGTTGCATGCAATCAGCATTATGGAGAGGCTAATTCCCTTCTGGACCCGAACGGCCGGGGCAGGACCCGATATAGTTGTAGTGGATCGACGATCTGGAATAAAAAGAGAAACAAGGGTCTGGCGGGGAATATGCAAATACATACCGGCCTACACACAGTTGAGGCTGACTGGCCAAGGGGAGCGCGGTACAAGCATAAGAACCCACCGGCTCGGGTCCAACATAATTCTGAAAAGCCATGCGACGATGCATGGATAGCGTTGTCCAAGCCTGGGGATAACTGGGATAGGATATGCTGTGCAAGCTGGGTACTCACAGTGGTCGCTATTCCTATTCGCGCATAGCACGTCGGGTCCATTAAACATTCACATGTTGTTTGTAGTTTGGGACTAGACTATTCTACGCCTCGAACGAGGCTCACCTTTGCCTCAAACCTGCCCAAGCACCATCTCACCAAACAGCTGTCACATCGTCTGATGCTGTGCGTTGGGTGCGAATTGACTTTTTGGCGTCATCATCGCCGTTGGACTAGGCACTGTAAGAGTCTGTATGTAATCGTAGCTTGCAGTGTAGCTGATACATAGATAAAGTGCTTGCAGATCGCCCTCAGACCGGCCGAACGAACGCGCAACGATATTTTCACGGCCCACCCCAGCTCCATTCCATCATCCCATCTTGCTTCTTGTCCCGCGGCTTCAGAAATTTTCACGGTCGTCCCGGCCCGCCGGTTGCCCCGGTACGACAATCGGCCTCCGGCATTAGACGTTGGCACACACTGTTTGGCTAGCTCCCTTGATGACTTCTCATGCCAGTGGCTGGTTGTTTGTACGTACGACCGACATCTAGAGAAAAACGCCGGCACCCGACCGACGCAACTCAAGCGTCCGTGGGGTTTTTTATTTTGCTTTTGCTTTCTTTCCGCCCTCGCGACGGCTTCTCCCGCATCAGTCCAACTTTATTCCGCACCGCTCTGAATCATGTTCGGACGTCAAACAAGCTTGATCTGACACTTCTCGAACAGACTTCAGAGCGTACAGGACTACGCCTAGTACGTTAGACAGTGATCTGTAGTCCCTTGGTGCGATTACACACTGTGCCACGCCGCCAACCAAGCTGCCTTGACAGCTGGGAATATTGGCGCTAACGGACTAATAATGCCTGCGCAGTTCTCAAGTATCGGTGCTGCGTTCCATTCCCTGGAGGACTTTGTGCACTGTACGCTCGCAAATCCTTCTCCAAGTTCGTTGTAAAACGCGTGCTATCAGTGACCTACCAAGCAAACTACCGGTTGGTCTTGGTAAGTTCCCCCTTCAACACCACCTGCATGTTTTGCGAGTCGTCGGATGTTTCAAGATTATGAAGAAGAGCAACCGTCCATCGCTTACCAAGTCACACAATGTCGTATTTCGTCCATCTTTCCCCGCTCCCAGGGCTGCCTGCCTGCATGCCGCCAGGCCGCCAGGCTCTCAGAAAGAGGAAAGAGAACAGCGCACTGTATGCAATCGCTGTCGTGCCGCATGTGCCTGTGCCTGGGCTTGCACATCACACAGCACATGAGAATACAAATCAATACCTGCAGTCGGAGATAGTCTACCGTACATCTCTGAATGCCATTCTTCTGTTTTCCTGGTTCCGTTAATGCAGGGACCAGAAGCAAATGCACTGGTGGCAGATCCGATCAGTTGTACGTATGTATCTCTGAATCGTCCGGGTGCTACAGCTACACTGCGTATGCCTCCTGTCGCTTCGTTTGAGATGCTACTGCGAACCTTATTGCTAAGGTTCGTTCATATTACCGCCATTAACGGGACATGATGACCCAATGAGTTCGATTGTTGCATTCGGCGCCGAGGTTAAGCAAGCAATTAAAGAAAACAGCTCTACTGATACGCTAGGACGTCCTTCTCCCTCCAAGCCACGACTTCCCTTGATCACTCACGACCTGTGGGCGCCCGCGCCCGGAACGCTCAATTTGCTTCTCCTTTTGGGCGAGCTTGCAACCTCTCGGCCCCCAAGACCTTGCTAGGTAGGGTCGCGAAGGAACACAGCCCGAAAGCCCTGGAAAAGGCGATTCCCAACCTAGAAAGCAGTACGGCGTTGTGATTCGGCGGCCTGCAGCTTGTTTGATGACATATTCTTGACAATGCCTAGGTAAGGCCTCCCAAAGTGCCGAATCGTCGGTTCTTTCACTTAAAGGTAAGGATCACATTATGCGGTGGCTGGGAGCTCTCCCAAAACGGTCTCTCTAACCAGTTGGTTCGATTGCTATTTTAGTAGCCAGCCGCCGGGGACCACGCGGTTGTTTCCAAGATTGTGCCGCTGTCCTGTACGAGCAGCCGAGCTAGGCACCATAATGGCAATGGCCCGGCCTCGGCGCGCATTAATTAGGTTACTACACACCTTGACACCATACACATGTAAGTAGGACTCGAGGGGAAAAGAAAAGAGACACGCCCGCCGCCAATAGTCTTCTGCCAAAGCCTGCCGAATGACTTGAAATGCCTTGCCGCCCGCCCGCAAATCGCCAGCATGTCGAGCTTACTGTCGTCTCTATGGACAATTGATTCGACTGGTTCCCGGTTTCCACCACACCTGCATCCAGCTCTGCATGCAGACCGCCAACACTGGAAATCGACGCGAGCCAACCCCGTAGCCGGAGCTACCAAAGAGGCATAGCCGGAGCGATCCTGCCTACATTTACAGATCGATGTCCAAATGGGACCGTAGCATCGTTTTCTAGCTTGTGTCCTGTTTGACTCGCCAAATACCAGGAACCAGCTCTTGGCTACACCTGAGTATGCACCCAAGCAAAGCGCCTTGATATAGCGGCCACTACTGCGGGTAGATAGGCTCTCGATTAAACCTCACGATGACATCGCCGCCTCTTTAATCCTCTTCTCAGGCTCTCCCCTATCAGTAGCGCCAATCACTGCATATACATGAGTAGGAGACTCCTATTTCTGGCGCAAAGGATTTATGTCATCTGGGGTAAAAAGACACCAAGAGCATGTCCAGCTGTCCTTTGACTGTGCACGCAATCTTGATTGGCTCCCGAGGCATCTCACCAGCCCTGTCCATGCCGATGCAGCTTCCTCTTTCCCTTGCTGGGGATAGAGCGGCTACTCTGGGAAGGATGTGCGATGTGTTTCGTTTCTAGGATTCCGCGCACCTGCGTACCCGCATGTATGCACTGCACGTCGATCTAGCCATGTCTGTATGAAAAAACCCGAGGGCGGATAGCTACGCGGCGTCGCATGGCAGGCAAAGCAGCGACTAAGCTGGGCCGGGCCATTTTGTCTGAAGACGGCATGAAGAATGTCGATATATGATAGATGTATGTTTCATGAAGTAGAGTTGACTAGCAACCGCGCATAGGAGAGTTACAGCTGCGCCATACCGCACACAGTGTCAGTAGTAGGAGTGTATCGCATCAGGCGGGCAGCAATAAAAGGTCATACACTCGACAAGGTTTGCGTGGATCGTGAATGACAGCCCGGTCCTTCCAAGCCAAGGTATTGAACCTCCTGTCCGTGTCATGTCGAATGACTGTGGGTGGGCACACACGACAGGTTAGACAAAATAGCAGCCTACGCCGCGTCTTAGAGTGCGTGCTGGGACGCGTTTAATTCACGGAAGCGTTTGAGTTGGTTGAGAATGACCCTTTGCACTTGCATATTCGCATCTTAGTTGCGACCATGGTGACACAGAAATGACCTCAACCAAAGTCGAGCCCAGAGCCCAGAGCCCAGAGCCGGGCATGGCTTGCGAGAAAGAAGACGAATCCGTTGCCGTGCTAGCCATCTTCTGGCCATCCTCCCCGGACCTCCTCATCATTTGCATTGCCCGCGTCCCACCATCAAGGTCGTTCCCGAGCAATAAAACCACTTTACGCGTCGAGCCACATTGCGAAACAAGGCCATTTTTGGATTCATCCGTCCATTGGGGCAGAGAGTTCGTGCTAAGCCACGCTTGCCCTTGTCAAGCTGCCAATCTGCAAGCCACTTGCGCGCGAAAGGGCATGTCCCTTGAACCTCCCAATTTCCAAATGCGGTCTAACTGGTTGTTGGGCAAAGGCACGCCCGTTCATCTCCGGCTGCAATCTTCTGCTCAAAGCAAGCCTCTGGGCACTTGGCACGCAATGAGGCGGCAGGTTAGCAGGCCAACGAGTGAGATGCTCTCGGACATTCCTTCTCGCCTTATCAGCTGCTTTATGCTCGAGATTGCTTCGTTAACTTGATTGATCCCAGGTTGATTGACTTGTTGGGCGGGCACCGATCAAAGAAAGCCAGCGCGGCTTACGGTCGTTCTGGGGCTAGCTGAGCTGCTGTCAGGTTATACCGCACCTATGCGACACTCGCTCACTCCTTTTCCCGTGGCTCTGTCACCCTCTCGTGGCCGCCCAACCAGTCAGTCGCCTTGCGCGCTTACTCGCATCTAGAGAGGCGCCTCCCTGGATACGCGCACGTATCAATGGCTGGCTCTCGACGTAGATGATGCCGCTGCCGGGTAGGGTAGGCGTCTGCTATCCAGCTTGGCATGATTTGGTTGCCCGCGACAGGATCCTGCATGGTCATTTCCGGGCGGAACGCAACTAAGGCCTGGACGGGTGAGAAGTCATCACAGCTGGAATTGCCGTGTCTCATGGCCCGCCGGGCGCAAACGATCCCAACGTGACATGCTTTTTGGCTGCAAATCTTTCCTTTTGCTTGTCATGTCTCATCACTCGTCAGCGACGGCCGACATGGTTCAAGTACTAGAATGCATTAGGTGGTTTACTAGTACTCGGGTTTTACTAAATCTCAGCAGGGCTGGATGGTCTCCGAAACAGAATACTAGCCCTTCCGCCACACCATCTCAGGGGTATTCGTCGTCGGTATCTCGACGAGCCTACACAGGTGACATGGGGCTAAGCTTTGTGGGCGGTTTCTCCTTCGCGTCAGTAGGCAGCACTGTTGTACAGCCCAAAGCCAAAGGCGAGAGAACTTGCTTGCCTGTATCGGTGAGCAAATCTCTAGGCACCCCAGCGAAGCTCTTTCTCGAAGCGAATCACCTCTTTCCCCTGGAACCAAGCGAGCAATGCATCATATGTGGTAGAACTTCCATCGGCTCTAGACTTCTCCTGTCTTTTCTCGTGTCTTTCTCCAGCTTAGTCCATTCCGCTTGGTCTTCTTGGCTTGTTTGGGTCCAAACTCCTCTGTGTGAAGAAGCTTGGTATCCCTAATCTCGGTCCACGTGGTAGAATTGGCCTGGGTATCGCGATCTGTGAACCCACCTTTCTCCTGTTTCTGTTCTCCCGTGAGTCGGTGGTAAAATACCACATCTTCGGGCGTACCTAGTGCATCTTGCACAATAAGCATATTGGAAGGGTATCCGGGATCCACCGTATGGTGAGTACTGAATCGGCGGTATGGCGGCATGCGTTGACTTCCCAACACGTCTTTGCGGTCTTCGCCCATCCAGATCCGACCGGCTGTCGGCACGGAAGAAACATAGCATGCCTTGAACGGCATTATACCGCTCAGTCGCTCGGTCCACAGCCGATCCGGAAAGTTCTCGTCTTCGTCGTCATCGTCTTCTGCAAACCCGTTCACGAGGACCGGACACAGCCCGCCCATCAACCCCTTTTCGAGCGGTATGCCGGTCTCGTTCGTTGTCTCTGATCCAGGCTCAGTCCCGGAGCTCAGAGCGGCCCCCATGCCGACGTATAGTTCGTAGAACCGCATCGATCCTTGTCCGCTGACTGTCGACACAGAAAGGGCACCTTGTGCCGCGTGAGTTTCGGTATCAATGCCAAGACGAGCGAGGTCCTGGGCACGCAAGATCGGGAACGTTGCGCCTGTGTCCAACATCACCTTGAATGTACACGATCTTAGCGGCGTGTTGTTCTCTTCTTCCTCTCCTCCTTCTGCTTCTCCTTGGACATCGTCGCTACTGTGTTTTCTTTTCATGCTTCGTGTAGTCGGCCTTCTCGTGTGCGCAGTCTTCCGCCTAATCTTGCCATCGCTGGTCACGAATTTCATGAAGATCGGCCAGAGGCCAAAGTCGTCGTACTTGTGCCATACTTGATGTAGGAAAAAGCCTTTCTTCGCGTGAATGTCGGCGCCGGCAGTACTGCTGCTCCCTTGCTCGGCCAAGGGCGGCTCGTGCCATAGCCATCCGGGCCCGTACTGTTGCGCATAGCGATCCAGACGTTCGTCCCGGTCTATGCAGAAGGAGTCGTATGATGAGCAGGTGTCAACGACGTGTCCGCCATAGATCAGGGTAAATTGACCGGAACAGGTGATCCGGCCGGATTCGTAGCCGGCGATGGCTGCTCTGATGTTCGCCATCTCGTCGTCGCACTTGCTACTCTTGAGCGTCTCGCGCAAGATGTCTAGCCTGTCGGCAATAGCCCGCTCATTTCGGAGCTCGTCTCTTTAATCGGTGTCAGTACAACATCTCTCGCACGCCAAACATTTGGGGTTTCTTACAACGAAGTAGTGTTCTCGTGGGTGTTCTTCATCCTCGCTCGTTCTTCCACCAGCTGAGCTAGGACAGTTCTCTGGTGTCGGGCAGCGTCGGGTTGGTGCTTCTCGTGCCATTTCAAGATAAACTCCTGCTGCAGAATCTCTCGGTCTTTGTACTCGATTCTGCTTAGGTTCTCTCCGAGGTTCGCCCCAACTACCAGTGTTTCCCACGGCTTCGGATTCTTGGTTTCCTCTCTCGACGCACCAATGGGCGCAGGTGAGGCAGTCGGTTTATCAGCTGATTGCGCGGCTGTGCCAATAACATCTGTCGCATGGCATGACGAATGGACTGCGACCGCTTCATAGCGGTTCGCTTGCTGGGCGAGTATCGAATGACTGTTATCTTGCAGCCTACTCCTCATGCGAAGGGCCCAGTCTGAGGCCGTAGAGCCAAAGCCAGTCCGTTGCTGCGGCGCGAGCCCTTCGCCGACGGATTGTGGACGTACTGATCTCTCGGCTTCGGGCATGTTTGGTGTGTATGTCACTAGCCAGCCACCAAGCTACATCGACAGCTCCTCTGATCCGAGTCACAAATCGCTTTCAGCGAAAAGCAATTGAATTTCAAGTTGACAAAAGATGTCGAAGTAATCGGACTGCAAACGGAAGCAGATGCAAGCAGAGAAGCTACTTGAGTCTTTTTTTTCGGGCAGTCAAAGAGCTATGGCCGCCACAATGACATTCTTTGTTCCTGAAGCCGTCTCCGTCCGCTCCGCCAGTAAAGGGGGCGGTCAGGAATGCCAGTGATCTATCCCTAGAAACAGCAGATTCCTAAACAGGACGGCCGCTCACGAAAAAGGCATTCAAAACATAATCAACTGCGCACACCTCCAGGGTGAGTTTCTTTTCCTTTTTCCATTTCCCCCAAGACTGGTTGTCGCGTTTCGAGTCAGGCCCTCGCGCATGCCTCGAGGTTTGCATCTTTTCTTGCGCTCGCCCCGGAGTGCGCTTTTGAGTCGCAACCCCAAGAAGCTGTATGAATTGCGCGCGACAATCTTGTTTCGTATCTTCTTTACGCATATCGTCCGCATTTTAATTAATAGTTGCAAGTGTACTCCATCATCATCATCATCATGGCGCCAAAGCGCAAACAATATGGACGGCCAGCAGACGATGCTTTCGAGCAAGGACGCCCTGCTCAGCGTGCACGCTTCGCGTCCCGGTCACCTTCCCGATCGCGGTCGGAAAGCGCGAAATCAGCAAAGACGAAGGTCGATGAGATTTCACCAAAACTCCGGATTCCCATGATCCTGCACTACCTACAGGACAATGACATTGACCACACTGCGAGCTGGAGCTCTGAGCTGGAAGAGATAATCGCCTATCTGGAGTACGCAGATGAGCTCAGGCGGAATGGACATCAGGACTTCGACGAGAATCTCAAAGGCGACCTCTTTGATTGCCAGGTCTTGATTTCGGTTCATCGAGCCTACGAGAAGCGAAACCGGGGCAAGACGCCATACTCGGAGACCAACTTGCCCCTTGCGAAGCATCAAAGCCGCCTTAGCTGGTATGACCGGCTTCTGCCTTGTTCCAAGAAGGTGCCAGTGCCTAAGCGCATCTCCTTGATCCCACGGGAAGGAGCCCGGAACAGTTCGCCGTTTCATTTGGTCGGCGGTAGAAACTGCGACGCACGCCTCTATGATATGTATTTCAAGACCAGCGGAGGGCAACGGCTCGTCCAAAACTTGACGATGCTGCATCGGGATGAGAATCGGCTGTGGCAAGATGCTCCGACTACCAAGCCAAATCTAGCCAGGCTCGAGAACTCTGTCTACGAAGAATGTGTCACTTGTCGTGACAATCTGGTCAAAAATAGCAAACTGTATTACAATGGCTCCCAAAAGGACGAAGAGCTCCCCGTCGAAGACGCTATCAGGCAGCGTGGATGGAGGCGCGCTGCTCTTCAGCAGCTATTGCAATTGTTCGACAACCAAGAGAACCGCTCAGTCAATACACCCTGGAGGCGCGTGGCTTTACCTGCGCCAGTCAAAGAGAGAAAAGAGCTTCCTTTCCATACGGCAGCGAGGATCAAAAAGAGAGCCGAAGTAGACGATGGTGTTACAGATGTGAAAACTCGTGGGATTGGCCACTCGGGAGAGGAGCCGTCGCCCTATGTTTACT
The DNA here is from genome assembly GCF_038362705.1 of Apiospora aurea. Taxonomy (NCBI): domain Eukaryota; kingdom Fungi; phylum Ascomycota; class Sordariomycetes; order Amphisphaeriales; family Apiosporaceae; genus Apiospora; species Apiospora aurea. Next base: position 3,360,023 of record NW_027117389.1, read on the forward strand.
GGTTTAGCGAGTACCTAGAGCAGTCCAACGTCCTTTCGTCCTTTACGCGTCGGAACTACATGTTGACATCTTGGAATAAGCGCGCGGCAGTTGCTATTCCGCCCAACTTCCAAGGCCCCTATACATTTAGCGGCAGGTGCGTATACGACGAGAACTGGCTGAAGGTTGGTAGGGAGTGTGTGCTGCTCAGAAAGAACCTCAAGCGGGCGGCGGGCAGGCATGAACCGGACTGCCGTTTCTTGCCCACCCTTATCGAGGACATCGAGCGAGGTGTAAGCGGGTTCGCCCCTTCGACCTCCCTCCGGCCCCGGCCCCAAGTGGATTTCGACCCTGCCAAGGAGAACACTTTCCTCCTCCTGGATGAGTTCGATATGGCTTGGCTGAAGTTCCTGATGGAGCCCGGATCTGCGCCAGGTCTCATCAAGTATTCCAACAAGAAGCCGGAGGATAACCTTCTGATCTTGTTCGACCATCGAATCCAGACGCTTTTCAACGACACACACCAGAACATGTTCTGGGCGAAAGCAAAAGGTGCTGATGATCACAAAGGCTTCCCTAGCTATAAAAGCCAGATGGTCCCTCTGACAGAGTTGTTGGCCATCATCAACCGCGGAGGCCGGAAGCTTGGAAAGGAGAAGGGCCACCTTGTCTGGACGGCATCCGACCTAAACGACCATGACACGAACCCGCCAAACACACTCTATCAGTTCACCCTCGAGGAAGCAAGGTTTGCCTGCATCAAGCTGGCAAGGCAGGGACGACTATTGTAAGCCCAAACCCCATACCATCCGCGGCCTTTTGACCTCACACTAACCCCCCGATAGCTACGAGGGTCCTATCCTAGAAGACGTAGACGAGTATGTGAACTCGACAGAGTGGGATCAAGACAAACAGTGCCGCTTCTACAAGACAAACGACCTGAACGACTGGGGTTGTGTTGGTATGCACAAGACAGAGATCTTCCCAGAGCAGAGGATCATATGGCGTCATGAGAGCCAAGATGCTTTGAAAAACTTCAACCAGGCTTATAAGAAGCTCACAGGTGGCATCTTCCCACCTGACGAGGATGAAAACATACCAGAGAGTTTTGCTGCCGAAAGTGTCTACAAAGTGGGAACGTACCCCGAGGGCGGCTTCGAGGAGGCGCGCCAGTCGCCCATCTGGGAAGATCTCGTGCCCATTGACGTGGCCGCCGCTAATGAGCTAGGGCTCTCTGAGCGGACGTCCCAGTTCTTCCGCAACCTGGCATTCCGCCTGGGCCGGACGATTCGACACTACCAACAGGTGAAACAACGCTCCGCCAAGAGCCCGGGTCTTTCCCGAAAGGAGCTCAAGACGGCGTCCGCGCAGTGGCGCGAGATGGTTGGAGATGTTGCCACGACAGCAGCGCAAGCCGGCTACAAGCCCATCCGGTTTACTACACTGACGGACGTCATCCCCAGGGCAAGCCCCGGGAACCCCGCAGCTGGGTCCACGGATTTGAAGACCATCTTCACCACGATCCGGAAGGGTCTGATCAACGACTCGGTCCAGAACTACACCCAGACGTATCCCAGCCGCCCGTGCTTCGAGAAGAACGAGCAGGGCGTGGTAGTCAAGACCTTCCTGAGACAGAACGTGTGGGGATGGGCAGACAAGACGATCAGGGAACACCATGCCCCTTACCTCCGAAAGCGGTACTTCGACGTCAGGCGCTGGCCCCTTGACCGCCAGAGCGAGGCCACCCAGAAGACTATCCGAACGCGCAAGGACGAAGACATATGCCTCCAGTCGCCGCTGGCGTGGTACCGCTACGGGATCCGCGTCGGACCTAACAAGGGTGCTTCGGGTGGCTGCGAGAACACTATCATTGATATGCTACCGTCTAGGCAGCAGCTGGCCGCTACCCAGCTTGTGGAGAAGTTCAAGCAGGCGCTGGTAGTCAGCATGAGAAACTCGAACGTCAGTCTCCAGGACGAGTGGGAGTTCATCCTCAATCCGCCGCTCCGCGACCCATGGAGACTCATTGGTGCTGGACAGACGCTGGAGCCAATTGTCCGGCCTACGTCCAAGTACATCCCCGGCCCGCCAGTCTTCCCCATGGGCGACACGCTGTTGAAGCAGATCCAGATCAGTCAAGAACTCGAGTCAAGTAAGTCTCTTAATTCCTCATCGTATGGCACGGCCAGAGTTTGGTACTAACACTGGCGGTTACAGTCCTGGATCCCCAGCCGCAGAACCTCGGCACGAAACTCTTGGGCAAGGTCACGAGTTGGTTCTCACCAGAACCGGACCGCGTCCCGCTCCTGCCCGAGATCGATGAAAACCGTGCGCCGCGCAGCAACCCCAGGAAGCGCCGCCTCCCGCCTGCTTTCTTGTCCGATGTCGAACCGGCCACGAAGGTGGCCGCTCTCACCGACCCCTTCAACGATCGGACCCCCGCGCGGCCGCGTCCTCTCCACGATCTGCGCGTCCGGCCGGCAAGACCTGTCAGGCCTGGTGCATGGAACAGCGCCAACCTGGACAATGCTCTGGATACTCCCGAGGAGAAGGAACTCCTTCGCCGTGAGAGAGTAGAGGCTGTCGCGTCCCTCCTCCGAGGCAAGGTCATCGACCAACTTCAACTTGCTGCAAATGCTTCAGCAGAAGCGCCGGCTCCACCTGCTTGGAAGGTGAAGTCGAAAGCCCAGGATGCGCGCAAACCCGACGAGGTACCGACCGTCGAGATTGTGAAGAACGAAGAGGGCACTCCGGCACCTGAGACGAAGAAGGTGGCCTTCGACTTGGTCGAGAGCAACAGGCCCGAGGACGGCTATGTCTGGCCTGCCTCGGTCCGACGTCCGCGGTACAGCATTGTCCAAGATGATGGGAGAGAAATTGTGATGATAGACCAGGACGAGCTCGGCATGCTCGAGAGGGCTGTCAAGACGCCTTCGTCCCAATGGCCAGTCGCCGAAGTCGCCCCTCCGAATATCATCGTGCGAGTCAAACCATCGTTACAGGCCCAGCAAACGTTCAAGCCCTTTACAAATCCCTTGACGAACCCCTCGATCATCCCCTCGACACAGGATGACCCCATCTCAAAGCCGCCCACAACGACAAAGCCCACGACGACCAACTTTACTTTTACCTTGGACCCCCCTCAAGAAGCCCCTCTACTCGCAGTATCACTGGTTCCACGTCTAGTAAAAGTGTTGCTTCCACGACTGGTACGACTGTTGCTTCCACGACTGGTACGACTGTTGCTTCCGGGACTGGTAAGAGTGTTGGCTCCGTGACTGGTAAGAGTGTCCCATCTCCTTCTTCTTCGGTTGTGCGCATTCTAGTTTTACGCTCTGCATACTGACTAGCCCGTCCCAGCAGCCACAGCTACCTCGTTTACTCGAACCTCTATAGCCCCTACTACCGTCACCACGCCGCCCACCAGCCAAACGACATCCCGACGAGACTCTAAAAGCCAAACCAGCACTAAAAGCGAAGCCAGCACTACAAGCGAAGCCAGATCTAGAAGCTCGACCGGGTCTCAAAGCCGAACCGGGTCTCTGGGCCGAACCGGATCTCTGGGCCGAACCGGGACCCAAAGCCAAACCGGGACCCAAAGCCAACCCGGCGCCCAAAGCCAACCCGGCACCGGCTCAGCCGAAATGTTCCAGCTGCCGACCGGGCAGACCATCGACATCAGCAGGGTCCCCGCCGTCGATAAGACCGGCACGGCGAGACATATCAACACACGCGGCTGGATCGCGCTCCAGAACCAGACGTTCCCGACCGGCTACCGGGCGGTCCCGACGTCGGGCCTGGCCAACCACTGCGGCATCCACGCCATGGTCATCAGTCTGCGCAAGCAGCTGCCCACGGTCCCGGGCACCAACGAAGTGACGTACGAGAAGCTGCTCGCGCTAGGCACCAACCCGACTATGCGGCAGCGCCTCTGGGCCATCGGCCAGGACTTCGCCAAGAGCTTCGACGCCGAGACCAACTTCACCGTCGACCTCCTGGCCGCCATGCTCGAGTTCTGGGGCGAGCGCTACAACGTCCGGCTGCACCTCGGCCTCATCTTCACCATCGACAGCGCCAGGGACCCGTTTGTCCTGGTCAACGAGCGCCCCGAGAACGCCCCGGAGCACGTCGTCTGGATCCACAGCGCCAACCCGGGCTTCAGGGGGATGAGGGACGGCATGACGCCCGAGCAGGTCATCGAGGAGGACCAGAGGATGGACCGAACGGTCACCAACCATTTCTCCGGGATCATACCACTTCGCTCTAGCCAGCGGTTGAGGAGAGGCAGGTAGTTTGTTAGCTTATTCAGGATACCTACTTTTGATAGCTGTTAGTGCTTGCCCGGGGTTGGTTCTTTTTATTTCTTCTTCGTTATGGGATATCGAATGGAGTTATCGCGGATGAGCACGGAAAGGGGGGCCAGAGGCACAAGGCGCACAGCTTTCAACACTTATCACCGTCAGATTTCATTTGTCTAGTTGTTTTAGTTAATAGCATATGTTCAGTAATTCAATGTACCATCGGATATCCTCATGCTTATTATATGTTGTTTAATCTATTGATAATGAAGGGTCGTCGTTAGCTAAACGCCCGACAGCGCATGGTCTTCGGCAGATCAACAACAACATTTGGGCCCGCGGGAGCTGATGACGGTTTGGTAGGTTTGCGTTCCACGGTCGACTGTACTTGGGAGTCTCCCGCAATTTCCTCATGCAACAAGCGTGTGCCGTGTTAATAACGGGCGAAGAGAGAACTGGGTTGAGCCGTATATCTTAAGTATACAAGCATCAAGTGTCTTTTCCTGTTCGGTGCTGCGGGACGCCACCGACTACCGAATGAACCACTGAAAAGAGTCAGCTGAACAAGGAGAGTAGCATGCGATCGCGGGCTGACACATACACACACATATATGGGCGATTTACTTTGATTGATTCTGATAATGTATAGCTATTTCCTGTGAATCTGACAGGGCTTTCTAACAGTCTGATCCCTAACAAGCCGCCAGAGACGATGCCAATCTATATGCGAACCGACATATAGTCATATGCTAAACAAGTATCGCTTTGTGTCTATACATGATGGCTCTGTTTTCAAAAACCTGGACTAGTCATTTCAATCACATCATACACGACTATTCGATAGTCTTCGTCGCGGTCTTGATGCAGTTATCAATAATATCAACCCATCTCAGCGCATTGATAAAGTCCTTGCTATCGATACTCTCAGTGAGACCGGGGAATACGGCTAAGAAAGTGTTAGTTGGCTCTATTCTCATGCATCCGATGATTTGATACGAGGTGTCGCCAAGTACTTACCTCCTGAATAGCCTGTCCAGATCCCAGGCGCAAACACAACATGCTTGAACCAGGGTCGGCCGTCGAGGCCACCCGGGAAAAGGAACGCTCTCTCGATCTTCTTATACTTTGTGTTGGTAGATCGAATCGCATGGAAAAGTCTGAGCTTCTTAATCAATCTCCACCACGGCAAATGCTCCCCGGCCTCCTCGGCCAATTTGGTAGCTTTCGTGTCCAACTTGACTGACGCGCTTGTCAATTCCGCCACCGACTCATACAGGCGACTCAAAGAGAACTTGAAGTCCTGGACATTGCCCGTGGGCTCGGAACCGATAGAGCGAGCTCGGAACTCTACAATGTCCTCGTCGGTAGTGGGCTCGCTCTGCGCGTCAACTGATGCTAGCTTCGCCTCGATCTTCTCCACGTAACCCTTCAAAGCCGTGGCATACTCGGTTGCATTGAGCGTCACAACCGGTGTGTCGGCCAGCTTGCCCACCGTCAAGCCCAGGATCTGAGCCATCGTCTTGTGGTAGGCAAACTTGGGGTCGCCAAATTCGCTCATCCAGTGGTAGCTGTCGTAGTTGCTATGATATTGATAGATAGGCGAGTCCTTGCCGTAGCCACCGAACCCGAAGTCGAGGGACGGGATGCCGGCGTAGTCCTGGAAAGCAGTGAAGTCGCTTCCACTACCCATCGTACTGATATGGCCATCCCACGTGTCGCGCACCGTCTGTCCCTTGACCGTCTGATTGGGCGACTGCACCATCGAGGTAACATCATAGATGAGCTTACTCAGCATGGGAGCAGCAGAAGCCGAGAAATAAGGACCGCGGACACCCACGTCCAAGTTGACGTAGGCAACATTGGTAGCCGAGAGCCATGGTAAGTATTCCTCAACCCATTCGGTGCTTCCAATCAAGCCGTACTCTTCACCATCCCAGCTGGCAAAGACAATCGTTCGCAGGGGCCTCCAGCCCTTTTCGAGCGCCTTGCCGAAGCTTCGAATTGCCTCGTTAAGGACTGCAGAGCCACTGTTGGGGTCTCCTGCGCCACCTGCGATCCATGCATCTCGGTGGTTGCCCACCACAATGACCTCGTCGGGGATGGTGCCATTGATAATGCCAATAACGTCCCATTGTGGGGTGATGGTATAGTCTTGGTCATTCACCAAGTTGAGCACTACATCTTTGGGGGGAGGGCCCGACGTTGTACTGGACCCCCTTGTACTTTAGTCCCGTGTTTTTGGTCCAATACTGATTGAACTCGGTAGCCTTTGGTCCATGTCCATTGAGCGCCTTCAAAATGGGCACAGCTTCCGCATAGGAGATGGGCAGAGATGGGATGCTGGGGATTGCACCATCAACCGGCTTACGGGGCACGCCGGGTTTCGAGGGGTACCCAGGCGTCGTAGGGTCGCCGGGGGCTACACTGAGGAACTGGACACTCCCACGCTGTACACTGCTGGGATGGCGTGCTGGGCCGTTCGGATAGGTCTCGTAACCATTCTCGTCCGTGACCTCGCCGTCATCGCCGGGGTCTGTGAAAATAACGCATCCTATCATTCCGAGCTCCTGCGCACGCTTAACCTTAAGTCCGCGGAAGATACCGCCGTAACGAGCTAGAGCGATGTGGCCGGCCAAAGTGATGTTGGCCTTGACCAGGTCCTCGAAATCCTGATAGGTTCCGTAGTTGACGTAGACGAAGGGGGCTGTGACATTGCCAGACGCAGAGTATCCATGGAACGTCGGGATGCGATTGGGAAGCGAAGACGTGGGGTCCTCGTCAAGCACTTCCTCCTCCAGGGTTGCTTCAAACGTGACGTTCCAGCTGTCTGACTTGGCCTTGGACTTCTCCAACAGAGCCAGTCGATGGCCAAGGGGGTAGTTGATGTAAGTGTCATAAGCCACGATCTCGGACTTGACGCCCCATTCATCCCACCGATCACGGGTCCATTCAGCCTGGAGATTCATTAGCAAGGGCGATGCATTTTGCTTTCGCCTCAACTTACCTGCGATAGGTTGCGACCAGCCAGGTGAGGGCCGGCTGTGTAGTACTTGCTCCATTCCGAAGCCTTCTCGCAGCTTGGTGTCTCCAACAGGATGTCCTTGAGCTGGTCGAAGCTGAGGCCCTTCATGTGGTGGCGGTGGCCTGGCGGATGAGGCGAAGGGTGGGAAGGGGCCTCATCGTGGGGCGCGAAGACAACGGTGAAGAGGAAGGTGGCGAATAAGCCGATGAGGGAGGCGCCGAGGATTATGGTGCAGAAGCGGCGCAGGGTGTTGTGGGGGTACCGGCGAGGCACCGAGCCGATTGTGACGGAGGCGATCAAGGGAGTTCGCTCGGAACTCGCCATTTTCTCCATGACGGGCCGTCGTCGCTGGCAACAAATGCTGCTGCTGATTTAGATGGGGAGGGTGAAGGAAGAGATGGTGGCATCCATCAAGAGAGGGTCTCTGGAAGCAAAGCCAAGGTGGGCTGCGATGATTAAGTAAGTGATAAGTAGAGTGAGGATGGAATGGGATCGAGTGGCGGTGATTGATTATGCCATAGTGGGGGTCGGATGCTGTTATCTCTCTCGCTCGAATCCGACTCGTTGCCTCCGACGTAATGCGGTTTCGAAACTGGGCCGGGGTGTTGTTGCGGGGTTTAGCGCGGTCCACAGCGGCTTTAGGCTCTCCCCAATGACTCGGCTCAGTTCTGATGCTTCTGGGTTCATCTATCGTACTTGCACCTACGACGCCTATTGGTACTACAGCTACAACTCTCGCGGTAAACGCCTCCCAGATCCAGCACCACAGACCAGTGGAAAACCATCGATTTGACCAGATTTATGACACGGATATTGCAATGATTACAAAATAGGCCATCGTTCGTATTAACATTGCATTCTCCCACAACCATGTCTCCCGTTGCCAGATGCAGTGTTAGCAATCACTGGTTGGTAAAGTACGCGCTAATCTCCAAACCGTTCAGATTTCGCATGGCGATGTCGGAGTCATTCAGGAACCACTACTGCATCATCCGACGCATGCCACGTCCCTTCCTACTTATTCAATCTCATCCAGACGGTGGAAGCCGCTGTCCTAATCCATCCCTTGAAAACCCAGGCTCTGTCCACTGCAGGAGCTGAGCCGGCTGATCTCGGTAGGGTTTGCAGAGATTTGATACCACCTCACTGACTAGCTTGCACAATGCCAACACTGCAGACGATGGAACTCCAGGCGCTCGAGCGTTCTGGCTCGAATCATCAGCCCGGCTGGATCGATTCATCCTCATCGCCTCGTCCGGACGAGGCGGCCGAAGATGAAATCGGAGCCCTCCAGGCGCCGTCAGCAGACCGCGGAAGACCAGCATTCCTAGCCCTTGTCGGGTGCGTCCTCGTACAAGCACCTGTGTGGGGTAAATACAGCAACTTTGGGTTAACTTATTAATCTGTCACTCGCTCACTTGATATGCGTAGGTTATTCGCAAGCATATGGCATCTTTCAGGAATACTAAACCTCGACCCAGATCGTGGCTGGCCCGCCCTCCGCGATTGCCTCGATTGGAGCCTCGCAGACCGGAATCATGTACTTGATGATGCCGCTTAGCTTTGCCGCTCTCATCAAGTACCATCGACTGCGCAGATGGTGCGGTCCGATGGGTCTGGTCATGACGACGGCGAGCTTGGTGGTGTCCGCGTATGCGACAACCGTCGGCCAGCTCGTCGCAACCCAAGGCGTGCTCTATGCGACTGGATGTGGCCTTCTGTTTAGTCCGACCTCGCTCTACCTCGACGAGTGGTTTGTCGAGCGCAAGGGGATGGCCTATGGGGTCATGTGGGCTGGCAAGTCTACCGTGGCCGTGGTGATGCCGTTTATGATGAATGCCTCTCTTCAACGACACGGCATGCGCACGACCCTTTTGATCTAGACACTCGTCTCGGCAATACTCACGATCCCACTATTAGTCCTACTGAAACCGCGTATACCCTTGAGTGCGAATGCCAGAACTGCACAGCGGCCGCTGTCCTTTGCGTTCTCCAAGTCCACCTATTTCTGGATGTTACAGACGGGGAGCATGCTGCAGTCGATGGGTTACCTCATGCCACAAACGTACATTGCGTCCTACGCTCAGTCTCTTGGTCTTCCAGACATCACGGGCCCGACTCTCCTTGCTCTCTTCCAGGGAGCGTCTGTTCCAGGGTCGCTTATCTTTGGTCCGCTAGGCGATCGCTTTCCAGTCACCACTGTCATACTTGTCTCCTCCGTGGGCAGTGCCTTGGCAGTATTCTTGCTTTGGGGTATCAGTCAGAAGTTTGCAGTGCTGGCTGTGTTCTGTCTTACGTATGGCTTCTTTGCCGGGGGCTTTAGCTCGACGTGGTCAGACATCCTCCAAGAGGTGAAACGGCAGGATACCAGTTTGGATACGGGGCTTATCTTTGGGATGCTCATGGGTGGCCGTGGCGTCGGCTTCGTGCTAAGTGGCCCTCTTTCAAGAGCATTGCTTAATACGAGTCGGTTGTCCACGGCAAGCCTTTCGGGTTATGCGACCCGGTACGGGCCCATGATTATCTGCACAGGCCTTACAGCCACACTGGGTGCCTGGGTTTCTTTCTGGGACTTTGGTAAGCGCACAACTAGATCGGTGCCCTGAAGAAAATAGTGGGCTGCTAAGTTACGAGCGGCCTGATTTAAGCACTGAGAGTTGCCATCGTATAGCACTTACTGGCCAGTCGTTGCTGCATGTCGTGACTTTCTACGTTTGACCTAAGCATGGGCTGGTGCTTCCGCAAGATCTTCAGACATGGCGGAAGTATCAAGCTACCATATATATGCCGAATCCTTGATGACAAGAGATGTCTTTTTTGGCAAAACCGATGTCCATACAAGCTTTGTCGATGCATTCCTTTCGCAGCCTCAATTCTACGAGATGACGTGAGATTGCCTGCAGCGGCTATACACCGTTCAGGGCCCGGGCGTTGTAGGATGATTAGACTTCACACTGCCGTGCTACTGTCCACAGACCCGGGTCTATCTTCCTCTTTTCGCTTTGGCGAGCCAAAGGTTCCGATGGCATGGCTTAGAATACCCATGAGGGGGGTAGCCACAAACCCGTTTGGTGTCGAACCCCTATCCCACGGGTTCATTCTAGGCGACGCCTATCAGCTCCTCCAACCAAAGCGCCAGCAAGGCGCCAAGAACACGTTCTACGCCAACTTTAGCTCTGACGGGAACTAAAACACCTTCATTCTTCTCGTCAGCAACAAATTTTATCACATGGCTTGATTAATGAGAGCAGTTGGGTTCAGCTATCGTTGAAACTCTACGTGTTATCTCTTCCCAGAGGTGGCCTCGCGTCCAGCAATGCCAGGGAGAGCATACGAATTTCTGGCGCGGGGTAACCAAGTCACGACTTGGCAATGCAGACAGGATCTGATGTTGATGTCTGCAGCAACGAATTTGGCTGCCTGGGGTTGTTGCTGTTCGTTGTCGTCGTCGAAATACGGCTCAGCTGCCCCGCCCCCAGAGGAACCCAAGACGACGCTATGGACGTTGTGTGGTGTATCGAGTGGGTTCAAGGTGGATCAGCTCTGCCCCCGAGACACGCTAGAATAGGCATGGCGTTCGGCGTTGGGCACTTTGCTGGGCGACGGCAAGATCAATGACGCTACCGGGTGCATATGGCAAGATTAAGTATGTATCCACTCTCGTCCATCCGAATGCGAGCGTCTCGCTTTGCATACTTTGGCTCACATGCGGCCTGACAATTGGCCGTCCTCTAACGCATCTTGATCACCGCCCAGCGGTACTCCGTATAGGGGCTGCATCAGGCCGGTACCCGCAAGATGCGTTACACCATATACGGCAGGCGGCTCTACCGCAGTTGGCTCCGTCGCCATGTAAACATGTGAGTCGATCTGGTTTGGAGGCTCGATTCTGGCTTGCGGCGGCATTGTGGAACGTCATTGCCCTGCGCCCAATTTTGATCGAAGCCAGGATCGAGAGTAGCATTCGTTTCTATACGCGGCCACTTGGTTGAGCCGTAAACTTTGCTATGGCGGCGGCGGAGGCGGCTACAAGATGCGAGAAAAGAAATTAGCAGCTGTATGTGTGTAAGTGGATAGCTAGATGCCTCTCTGGGTATATAATACCTCGACCGCCAAAAAATGTATGAGAAGAAAAAGCAATTTATGCAGACGAGACAGCCACATTCCAACAGGCTTCGAACTCGGTACTATTTGAAAGGCTTCTATCCCTTTTGCAATTTTCCTTCAGCTCTCTCCGGAATAAATATATATAGACTACTCAAAATGGGTGAACCGTCACGACCGCCAGCGAACGGCTTCGTCGTCGCCGCCCGCAAGGTCTACCACCCCGTGGGCTTTTCCAAGGGCTACAACTTCGTGCTCTGGTTCATCTTCGGCGGCGCCTTCCTCGGCTTCATCCTGGCCCGGCTGCCGTACTTCAACTTCTACGGCATCTTCTGCAGTCCCAACGGGAGCGCCATGCTCGGCGCCTTGCCCGGCGAATGCTACTACTACCTCAACTTCGACCGGTACAAGGTCGGCGTCATCCTGCACCTTGCCGGCATCCTGCCCGCAGGCCTGCTAGCCTGCCTCCAGTTCACGCCCGTCGTCCGCTACAAGGCCCTCATCTTGCACCGCGCCACTGGCTGGCTCGCCATCCTCCTCTCTGTCGTTGGCATCGCCGGCGCGCTCATGATCGCCCGGCGCGCCTTTGGCGGCGGCATCGAGTCTCAGACTATCACGGGCGTCATGGCCATCGCGTTTCTGGTCTCCTTGCTCCTGGCCGTGGTCAACATCAAGCGTCTCCAGATCGAGGAGCACCGCAAATGGATGTTGCGGGCATGGTTCTATGTAAGCGACGACTCTCGCTCCCCTCCCCCTCAACACCATATTATGGAACGACAATACTGATTCTTGCTCCGCACCCAAATAGGCCGGCGCAATCATCACCATGAGAATCATCCTGGTGATCGCGGCTAACATCATTGCGCCCCTCGGCGGGTACTACACGGCCATGCCCTGCGCCAAAGTCGCATTCTCCGTGGGGAGCGACGAGCAGACCCTGCAGGACTATCCCGCCTGCGCGCCGTACTTCAACGGGACAAATCCGGACCAGTGGACCATGGTCACCGCCAACTTCAACGGCACGGACGTGGCCCAGATCGCGGCGGCGCTGGACATGACGGCGGGTATGGCCCTCTGGCTGGCCTTTTTGCTCCACGCCGTCGGCGTCGAAGTCTACGTAAGTCCCTCTAATCATCCACGTCCGGTTTATATACCGTTTTTTCTTTTTTCCCGCCTACGTGCTCACTCCTTGTTTCAGCTTTATCTGACACCGGCCGAACACAACCGCCTGCGAGCCGTCTCGTACCAGCGCCAGCTGGCGGCCGGGATGCGGAATCCGGGTCGCGCGGGCCTGACGGCCGATTGGCTCGGGGATGCGGAGCGGTGGACGCTGCCGGAAGCGAAAGCCGAGAAGGTGCAAGCGGAAGCGAGCAAAGACTCTCTGCCAACTCCTTAGGTTTGAGGACTGGTTGGTTTCTGTTTCTTCTCTCTCACTCTGGCGAGGGTCGGGCGACGGATTTTGGGTATGGCAAAACATTTGTTGGTTGGAAATAGGGGAAAGGGGGAAGTTGCATCTAAGCGAGATTCATTCGTGTGCTTTATACACGGTCGATATCTTCTTTGACTCGGATGGTTCGAATTTGAAGGATGCTGGGGTGGTATAGCAGATAAACATATATGAATCATAATATAGGCATTGTAAATATTGGTCATTTACCATTCATTGATAAGGTTACATTGTTTACCAACCAAATAGTTACCCCAACTTTATAGCACAAAACTAAAGATGAAAATAGCATTTATAATTTATTTCAACAGGAAGCAAGTACATAGTGTAGTCGGCAGTTGGGTGGTATAGTGAAATGCAGCTCAGCTAAGCACTTTATTGTAACACCCTGAGCCGGAGGTCGAATAGTTTGCTGAATTGCTTATGCAGCATTTCTCATTCGTCATCGCAGCAATGCTCCTCATCTACACCACAAAACAATCTGTGTACAATCGTATCGTCATCACCGTCTAGCCTCCCTCTCCTGTTTGCGTTTTGCTCGTTACATGTAACCTTTTCCTTCCAACCTGCCTGGTCTCCTAGAACGCCAAATCTATTTTCCGGACTGATCCTTCAGCCAACCTGCCAGTTGTTCCACCCTCCTGCACGCCACTTGAGCCAACGAAAGCGTCGCCTGGGCTGTCAGTTACATTCTAGCTGTGGGAAGCATCCTTGGGTAACGTATCAACCTTTTCCTGGAACAGTTTGTAGGCGCCAGCCCAGACGGGGTCGTTCTTCCAGTCGTTGAGCTTGAGGAGGTAGGGCAACAGGTCACCGCTGAAGGCTTCGGACGCCTCGCGCGGCAAAAGACTGGGGAGATGGTCGATGCTGATGACACTCAGGGGCGGGTTATCCAGGCCCTCGACGGGCACGGTGGGCTCGGCGAATGTAGTGGCAATGGTGTAGATTGGGACTAGATAGTTTACGGTTTTAGCGATTTCTCTTGGGCCCAATTGAATCATTATGATCAGTAATAGGGGACAGTATTTACTCACCCGGGTTGTTGGGGTTGGTAGTATCGGCCGAGACATCGCACACAACGCTGAGCTTTCGGCTGGGGGTGTTGAGGGAGTCGCGGTTCACGAAATGAGGGATCTTGCTGTTGAGGTAGATGCAGTTGACGAAGACATCGCTCTCGGTGATCTCGGGGAAAGGCCCGCCCTTGGCTGTCTCGGCCATATCCCACTTGAGAATCTGGTTGTCGGGGATGCCTGCCTTGAGGCACATGTCCACGGCGCCGCGGCCGCAGCGACCGAGGGCACCGATGACAATGACGCGCGGCAAGCGGCCGGCCTTGTCTTGTCCGGCCTTGACGTCCTTCTTGATGTCGACCACGAGCGCGTCTTCGTTCGGGTAGCTGGACACCTCGGGCAGGGGCACGCCGGGGTTGGTCAACTGCCAGGCCCAGTTCTTGAGCGCAAGGGCGCTACCGCTGAAGCCTGCGTGGTACCCGAAGGCTGCGACACGCCGGCCGGTCTTGGGGTCGTTCAGGAATTCGAGATCGAGCAGCGTGCCGCCGCCGCGGGGAATCGGCCAAGAACGGTTTCCCAGCCGCCTTGTCCCTGCGCGTCGAGAAAAAAGAAGTCAGCAGCTTGCCTCCGGGGCGGAAACAAAGAGCGATCGGGGGCGCTTACCTTGTAGCAGTGAGCGAATTGGACGTGGACATGCTTGAGAGGGAAGGTCTCCTCAGGGAGCTCCTTCAGGCCAACAATGATGTGATCGGCGGGAGCTTCGCGCCATGAGCCAGTGGGCACCAAAGTGCAGCCAATCTTGGAGAACTCTTCATCGTCGAAGATGCGGACGGGGCTCTTCTCGACATTGACAGTGTAGCCGGCGTCGATCAGTGCCTTGGCCGTGGTGGGAGTCAGAGCCGACCGCTCCTCTCTGAACTTGTCCTCAGACCGCAGGTGGAGGACTGTGGGCGCCATTGTAAACGAAGCTTGGGAAGTGAAATGGTGGTAATACGCAAATGGGAAGGGGGAATGGTCGGAGTGAGACGATGCTGTGCAGTTCTCTAGCAAGTGATCCAAGTAAAGAAGAAGTATTTATCCGAGAGCTGTGTTGTTTTTGCAGCACAGCATCAGCCCGACTTCATGATTGACTGACACGGTCTTAACGTGGGGCAATCCAACGGTGATGACTGGATGCGACACAAAATTTCCAGTGAGCTCACCGCCGAAGTCGCCCACGTTTGGGAGGATCTGCAAGGGACCAACCTTACCCCCGCAAGTACAGCTACTTCCACTAGAGTCATCGTCGCCCACTTTGGTGGTGTAATGATTACTCGTTCTATCCCTTGACTGCGAAATACGGCAGCTAATGTGGAACGACCATCAATTGACCTGATTGATCAGTTCGAATTTCAGATACCTATGTTCAGATGGTGGTAGTTTGCGATGCATGGGACATCTGATTTGCCCAGGTCACGATGCATTTTAAGGTATCCTGTCTTCCCCACGTTACCTGCTGTAGGTTCCTGTCATGGGCATAGTTGAAATACGAGGTTACGAGGTTACAAGGGAATGTCGGACTCCTTACCAAGTACTGCTTAAAGGTCACAAATAGAGTTAAACTATCCCGTCCAGGTTAGCAATCTCAGAAGACGTTACGAGCTCTTGTAGGGCTCAGGAAAGCCCATCCGCCGCTCATTTGGGTGCGAGAGTCAGCCGTACATTCAGTCCATGACTCTTGGCCTTGCTTCCTTTATTCGGAGCGTCTTCGACCAGTCCGAGTTGATAGATTCCAGCCAATCGGTTTCCTGTTTGCGAATGAAAAACATGTTGCGCGCGCCAGGTAGAAAGAAACCTTACTGATTCTCCCCAGTGCTCGATTTATCAGTCGATGTGTACCACGTAGGTAGTCCCCTTTCTACGGTTTGCTTATCAAAGCGCAATCCTATCAGCAGGTTGCGCGACCATGAGGGACCGCTGGTGTGATTGGAGGATGCCCTTCCCCCGATGAAAGATGGCGTATGGCTGCATGGCATGACTGGCCGATCTTGCTTTTGGTGCCGCGTGGAGGAGCCAACCATAATTGTTTATCCTTGAGCACGCCATCGCATTGCGAGAGTAACGATAACCTGGTTGACACTTTTAATCAAGCTGGCTGCTCTTATTTTATTCGAAGCTAGGGTCATCAGACCCAGCAAAGACTTTGTAGAAAACCTGCCCAACCCAAACCTCCAGGCTCCTATATACAAGTACCCGCCCTTCCAGTTCGGTATCAAAATTACCACATTTCTATCATGGATGCGGCAGACAACGGGAAGAGTCCAAGGCCAGACGCTTATGCCTATAATCCGGAGCCCACTCGGCAGAACTCCATGGTTAATAGTAGCCCGGAGGATACCGGCAATGTTCTAAAAGGCCAAGTGGACTCGGTCTATGAAGCCAAGGCCGAGGTCCTCAATAAAGCTGTAAGTCGCTTGCATTGTTACGACCATGGCAGGGGACACTGAGCTTCGAGCTGACACTCCCCCAGATCCAGCATATTGGTATGGGATGGTATCAATGGCAACTGTTCATTGTCGTGGGTTTCGGCTGGGCCTCGGATAACCTTTGGCCGATTGTGACGTCGCTTATCTTGGCTCCAATTGCCAACGAGTTCCAGGTGGCCAAGCCGCCTTTGTTATCGCTTGCCCAGAACATCGGCCTGCTGGCGGGTGCCATCTTCTGGGGCTTTGGTTGCGATATCTTTGGCCGGAAATGGGCTTTCAACTTGACGCTGGGCTTGACGGCGCTCTGGGGCATGGTAGCCGGTGCTGCCCCCAACTTTGCGGCCATCGGCGTCTTTGCAGCACTTTGGTCCTTTGGCGTTGGCGGCAACCTACCTGTGGACTCGGCCATCTTCCTCGAGTTCCTGCCCGGGTCGCACCAATATCTACTGACTGTGCTTTCCATCGACTGGGCTATTTCCCAAGTCGTCGCTACACTTATAGCTTGGCCGCTGCTGGGTCATATGACATGTCAACAGAACACAGTTTGTGAGCGCTCTGGAAACATGGGATGGCGCTATTTCATCATCACCATGGGAGGCTTGACCCTGCTCATGTTCGTGATTCGCTTCGCCCTGTTCACGATATACGAGTCACCGAAGTACCTCATGGGTAAGGGACGCGACGAAGATGCCGTTCGTATTGTGCACGAGGTTGCGCGGAGAAACGGCAAGGATTCGGAATTGACGATAGAGGATCTGAAGGCGTGTGAGCCGCCGGGGTATGCGAACCAGACTGCTGCTGCGGATGTTGTCAAGCGCAAGTTACAAGTCCTCAATCTATCGCATATCCGGCCGCTGTTCCACACCAAACGTTTAGCTTGGAATACGGCCGGCTTAATGATAGTGTGGGCCTTCCTCGGGTTAGGGTAAGTCTTACTGGCGCCCGAATCAGAGAGAATGCCCCTTACTCACGCGATAGTGATAGATACCCGTTATACAACGCCTTTCTGCCTTACATCCAGGCCACACGCGGCGCCGAATTCGGAGATGGGTCGACGTATATCACGTACCGGAACTCGCTCATCATTGCCGTTCTTGGTGTGCCTGGCGCGCTCCTCGGCGGCGTGCTCGTCGAGCTGCCGCGGTTCGGGCGGAAAGGAACGCTCGGCTTGAGTACCATGATCACGGGCGCTTTCCTCTACGCCTCGACGACGGCGACGACGTCTACGAGCCTGCTCGGGTGGAACTGCGCGTTCAACTTCACCAGCAACATCATGTATGCGGTGCTGTACGGCTTCACACCCGAGCTGTTCCCCACCAAGGACCGAGGCACGGGGAACGCGCTCACGGCTACCGCGAACCGCGTCTTCGGCATCATGGCTCCGATTGTCGCCATGTTTGGGAACCTCAAGACGGCAGTGCCCGTCTACGTCAGTGGTGCCCTGTTCATAGCAGCGGGATTCGTCGCCCTGACGTTGCCCTTTGAGTCAAGGGGCAAGGCCAGCCTCTAAGGGGTGGTAGGGAAGTAGTTGGTCTTCTAGGTTATCAATAGACACGGCACGATCTGTTCTGTACGCTGCGCTTCGGAGAATAATTTCGCGGTATTATGATGACTGCCAGCTTGAGTAAACTGGGCTGCATGGTCTGAGCGACCCGATGGTACCATGAGGCACCCTCGTGTTAGTGAAAAGCCTCAGGTTGGCGTTACCCATCGCGTCCAATTCCTCTGGCGACAAATCTCTGCCTGTGTGGGAAAGAGAGAGAGAAAAAGGACGCGATTAGAAACGATTACCATTTGCCAGTGGCTCAAACGTACCTGCGTGCACAACAGCACGTAAATAAGGAGGAGGTATGCACTGGGCTACACACTTACAGTGATTGGCCACTCTTTCAGTGGGACAATTGGGCAGCTCGGGACGAAAAACCAAGTTAAAAATACCCCACCCCAGCTAGGCTCGTCCCCAAACTGGAAAGGGCAATTTGTTTACATCCAAAATAATATCGCGGCCCGGCCTCTGTGTTGGGTTTCGTTTCCCCATCTTCCTTCCTCCATCTCAATATCAATATCAATCATTTTGATACGCGCCCACCAGCGAGCTTGCGGCTTCTTGCTTTGGCGGCACCTTCTACAGAGCCTCCTCCTGCATCTTCCCATCTCGCCTTTTGACCGCCTTTAGCAATGCGAATACAACTTGCAAAACTTAACTCGTGGTTGTAGTTTTCTGCAGTTTTTCGTTGTTGTTTATTCGCGTCCGCCTAATCCTTGCACCACGCGCACTCGCCCGCCGCCCAACCCGGCTCCGTTACCAACGCCCGTCGCTTCCCTTTTAATACGCGACCCATCTCAGCATTCAACCACGCCCACCACCAACAACAATTCGTGCCTTCGTGCCATTGCTTTGGTATTGAGCAAACGACCAGTATTCCCTTAGCTACGCGGCATCTCGCCGGTTTATTTGCGGTTCGGCCACGACTCCATCATGGAGTCCAAGACCAGCCGGTACCAATCCCGCATCCTTAGGGAGATGCATCAAAATACAGAGAATCCCTTCAATTCACCACCCTCCTCGACCGGTTCGCATGGAACCGTAACGCTTACGTCGGACATCTCCTATGACCCGCAACGCATGGGAGACGAGTCCATGCACTTCCTCTCCAAAAACGCAAACAAGAACCAGAACGCGTACCAAATCAACGCGGCTGCGCTTGACCAAGACTTCATTGACTTGAAGGACTGGAAGCCCGCCAGTCGCGAGCAGACCACCGACATCTACAACGTCACCGGCGACAACATGGAGCAGCGCCGCTCAGCCAAAGAGAACATTCCACCCTCGTCCTCGACAGCCGCTTCGCCTACCGATCAGAAGATGCACGAACAAAATCAGAAGCAATTCAACACAGCAGCGGCTGCTCAACGGCCACGTTCGCAAATGCAGGCACGGGTCGACAACGAATCAGATGGCGACAGCACGCAGATGTCAGGGTCTCCTCGCCTGAATGGGCAAAAGCCTCGCCGCGCCAATGTCACGTCCCTGATCCAATCTCTCAAAGCTGCACAGGCTGCGAAAGAAGCCAAGTCCACGACTCCCCAGAAGGAGACGACTCCGAGGTCAACATCAGCACAACATGCGACACCCAGGCAGCTCCACCCAAGCATCGAGCGTATTCAATTGAATAGCAATCGCCAGTCGCGCATGAACCACATGAGCCCTGGAACGCCGAACCAGACAGGACGGTCGTTCTTCCTGCCCAACCTCACGCACATCGACGATTTCATCTCGGGCGCTCTCAAGATCCAATCAGTCGACAACGGTATGCCTGTTTTCGTAAAAAACGGAAAAGTCCACGATCGCGAGACCAAGTCGCCGCCGAAACACCACGCAGAGGTAGAGATGATTGGCCTACCAGAAGACGAGCAGCAGATCTTTGTGTCTCTCGATAAGATCCGGGATGAGATCCAAGCTCTACAGGCCCATGACGACCAGGTCTCCCGTCAAGCCGAACAGTTTCAAGAGGAGGTGTATGAGCTCCAGTTGCAGCTGTCCAAGATCAGGGGCCGCAAGGACAGTGCGATGGGTTCCGATTCGGACAACTCGCTAATCATACATATGAACTCCCGCCAGTCAGGTAAGTTTTCAGACAGGTGTACGTACTTGCATCCTGGCTAGCCACTAACATGTTACAGAACTCGAGGATAAGGTTGCTACACTGCAGGCCAAGCTTGACAAAGCCAACCGCAAGATCAGCATCAACGAAATCCATACCGAAACATACATATCAGAGCGGGACGAGGCTCTGAAATCCGCCACTGTTCAGTTAGAGAAGGTCCACCGCCTCGAGTCGGAACTAGAAGCGGCCCGCAAGGGACTTGGCGGCTCTCATGGAAGCCAGCGCACACACGACGCGCACGGTGTAGAGGCAGAACACCGGTCATTGCGTGACGATAACTCGCTACTTCGCGACCAGTACAAGTCGTTACTTGAGGAGAACAAGTCTCTGCGCTCTCACAATACTGTTGTGACGCAACAGAACCAGGATCTCCAACAGGAAGTCAAGAAGCTTCAACGCCAGGTGGATGTCCTGCAGGGGGATAACCAGGTGCTCCAGTCTGAGTACAAAATCATTGTCGAAGAGAAGCAAACTCTTAGGCAAGACAACCTGAGTCTTGAGCGCCAGAACGACAAGTTCTACCATGACACCAAGTCTCTTCAGCAGAAGAACTCGTTGCTTGAGCGCCGTGTCGGTGACCTTCAGGACGATAACGCCAAGTTACACCAGATGGTAGAGTCTGCCAACACCCAGACCGGCACAATGACGTTTGATGTAAAAGACATGCGGGATCGTCTCGAGAAGAAGAACAGAGAGCTCGCCGATGAGAACGCCCAGCTCCAACAACAGGTTGTGAGCCTTCAGTCGGACTATGCATCTAAACGTCTGCAATTCGAGCAAGAGAAACGCCGGATGGAAGAGGAGCAAGACTACTTGCATGATCAGGTAAACCGTATAAGCAAACGATTCGAGAGAGTTGTCCAGGATAGCGAGGAGAAGGATCTGGAGTACGAGGAGAGACAGGCATCTTTGACCCAACAACTCCAGGATATTGCCAACAGAGAGGCTGCGTTAGCAGCTCGCCTTAGAGAAAGTGGCGATCAAGAGTCGACGCTCCAACGCGAGATACAACGCAGGACCGAGGCGATCCAGGAGGCCCAACGAATCGCACGCGAGGTTCAGAACATGAAGAGTTCTAATAAGCCAGTCAAGATCACTCGCATTGTGGAGCCTACAACTTCAAAGATCCGATCCACCACCAGCGACTTGTCTGTTAGAAACACGATGACGCAGGATATGCAGATGGAGGACGATTACACACAGCAGCTTGACTTAACACAAGGCTCGGAGTTCGGTGACGCTTTTGCCAAGGCGGATATGAACCGTCTTCAAAACGCCCTTCGCCAAAACCAGGCAGCATCTCGGCAGCAACGGCGGGGAGATATCACTGACGAGTTTCTCGACGATGTTGATGCCGGCTTTACTGAAGACATGAGCCAGAGCCTACCGCCTGCTTTCGTCCCCGAACGAAACGCCAGCCCTTCAATCAGGACAAGGCCTACCAATGCTAAGGGCCAGGCAGCCCAGTCTAAGAGACAGCCTTCCGGTATCCTTAAGAATACGCAGCATACACGACGTGTTTCGGAACAGGACAACAACACTGGACGCTTCAGTGTTAAGTCTGGCTTGAGCGAGCTCAGCCTCCCTGACCATACCATCGAGTCAAACGTGCTTCCCCCGGCACGCCGTCACTCCGACAGTCAGAGATTTGAGCTTGACGTTGAGGACAACATGACATCAGCCCTCTTCATGGATGATATTACCCTCGATGCTCGAAAGCGCAGGGCTGAGAGGGAAGCCAAGGACGTTACGAAGGAGCAGACGAAGAGACCCGTGCCTAGTCTTTCTAAAGAGGCCAAGCGTGTGCTTGATGGCCTATGCCATGACCACGATTGCAGCAATTGCATTGTGTGCACCAGGATCAAGTCGCATACACACAGCTCGACCAAGAAGACAACCATACGCGTGGAACAACCGGTTCCCGTCACTGATCGCGTTGCCAACCCTGAGCCTGTCGAAGGAACGGCATTTGAGGACCAACCGACAATGCGCCCTGCCCGGGACCCTGCCATTGCTTTGGCAGTTGTCATCAAAAACATCAAAGATGAGCTCGCACATGTCAAGTCGAAGCTTATGGCGAAACAGACGGAAGTCAACGAACTTGACCCTTCATTTGGAAGGCGTCATCGACGGCAACTCAATGCCGAGATCAGTCAGCTATCACGTCTTTCCGAGATGAAGTGCGAGCAGCTGTATCAGCTATATGATGTGGTTGAGGGGCAAAAGATGAGTGGACAGCAGATGTCACAAGAGGAGCTGGAGATCACGATAATGAGCATTCAGTGCAAGGATGATACCTGGAACGGCATCACGGATTAACGGAGTTGACTGTGCTTTTCTTGGGCCGGGGTTTCAGGAGGCTATGGATGGCCACGGATGGCGTTATGGCCGCATTATTGGTTGGTTGCATTGTATAAATAAGATTTTTGTTGTTTGACTGTAGGGTTTAAGGGGACATGAAGAGAATCCCGAGATATTTTTGTCTACTACACACAAAAGGCCACCCTACGTTTGAGAGTGACATATGCAGGTGGTATGGAACAGTAATGAGTGAACAGTACCTGATTTATCGTCATGCTGGTTCCCACGTATAATCACTAGATATTATCTCGTTGTCTACTAACTACAGAAACCGCCCGGCAAGAACAACTCTTATACCGGTTGCTGAATTAGATCACGAGCGTTTTTGAATGGCCTTCGTGGCGTATACCATATTTCCTGTTGATATTACAGCATGGACACATTGTATGTTCTCCATTATATGACGCCCATGGTTGGCAATCAAGGGACTACATTCAAACCCCTTATTGCGCCCTTACGCCCACCACGCAGCCTGTGTTGTTTCTTCAATCGATAACGACTGCATGGCAACTTGTTCATCCAGCTGATGCCTCAGTGGGAGGTCACTGAATCGGGGGTATTTTTGCAACTCGCCGATTGTGAATTCTTCAAGCGCTTCCGATTGTTACTGGCCTCGAGCTTTTTTACTTCACGTTCAGCAACCGTCCGTCTGGACTCGACCTGGTGCTTTTTTTCTTTCCAGTTGCCGGTGACCTGGTTGTTCGGATGAAACCTCACTCACTAAATAAGTCCCTTTTCTTCTTCTCCGATTTCGCTTTTGCACGCAGTATAGCGCCGATATTGTAATTGCCTTCTCGGTCGCCTACAAAACAGACGTCTTTCGGCTCATCTGCCCTTCAAGAACCTTTCCTACCGACAAATCTTCATTCGTCGTTACGCGTTTTCACGCCCTCGTCCGAAACCAAAGGTACGTACTGACTGACTAACTATTGGTTTCATTTGGTCTGTATAATGCCTAGTCTTGATCAATTGCTAATGAGCATCGGACGACAGGAAAAAAGAGTCGGATTCCTCCTCTACATCCTCTTCCCTGCCCTTCCAAGCAGCATACCTACTCAAAACAAGGATCGCCGACACGAAAAGACCCAAGATCTACTACCACCTCCTCCACTCTTCACTCGACCCTCACCAACCAAGTCATCAACCATTCACCCACCCCAAAAGCCAGAAACAGGAAAAAGGGGGAAAGTGGGAAACAACGACCCAAACAATGTGCAAGCAAACCTACCTAACCTTCGCCTCCTGCGCCTGCCAGCTCCGCTACCGCGAAGACCCCTGCGCCCACGGCCCAGCCTCGCCCTCGTGCCGCGGCCGCCGCACCGTGCTGGTCCCCGCCCGGAACCCGCTGTGCTACCAGCACGCCTTCATCCAGCACCAGCAGGCGCGGGCGCGGGCGCGGGACGAAGCCCACCAGCAGAGGCAGTGGCAGAGGCAGCAGCCGGAGCAGGAAGGTGACTCGTTCGCTGCTGCTGCTGCTGCTGCTGCTCGGGTCGGCGGCGGCGGCGGCACCACGCTGAGCCTCTTCACCGTCGGCGGCGACGCGTGGCAGCGCGAGATGCAGGCCAGGCTGGCGTCGGCCGGGCGGCGTGAGGGTTGGTGGGACGTTTGACCAGCGCGCAGAAGATGACGAAGAAAAGAAGAAGAAGGCAAAGACGAGAAAAGAGCAGGAAAGGAACGAGCAGTGGAAGAAAGCGGCATCTGTGCGGAGGACCCGAGAAGGCCAGGCAGGTGGCTATATAATGAAGAAGAAAAGGGGGGAGGGGTTGGCTCTCTGAATTGCCCTACTCTGCGAGCTCGCTTGCTGTCTGTCTCTTGCTGCTATCTGGATCGCTCCTAGCTTCGAGGAGAATGAGTAGACAGACGCATTAGTTTGAGATGCCAAGGGGCGGCAACAGTGCAGCAGTCGAGCGAATAAAGCGATCTTTCTTTCTCTAAAAGTCCCGACATTGATGTTGCCACTACAATATGTCAGATAACGTGTCATGTAATTACGTCAAAGATCCTGTTGGATTAGGAAAGTTATAATCTTCTCATGCCAGGAGGTATGACATGTGTCTTCGAGGTACGTATATTACAGTGGTTCGTCTCCTGAATGCGCAGGCCCAACCGTGAATGCGCCGTATAACTTCTCTTTCATGATAATTTACTGCTTCTCTCTAAATTTTCAACTTCTCTTCGAGCCACTTGCGAGCAGTCTCGACGGCCTCGTCGATCTTCTCGGCCTTGGTGCCCTGCCCTTGGCGAGTAGGCTCCTTGCCGCCGGACTTGCCGCCGACAACCTCGGAAACCGCAGCAGACCAATGCTCCGCGGTGACACCTTTCGAAGAAAGATCCTGTCATGTTGTTAGTCAAAAAAGTTCTAATGGACGTGGGCGACAGAGCAACTTACAGTGCCAACATATACACCGTGCACAACAGCCCCCTCAGCAGCACTGCCACCGAGAAGGTACACCGTCTTGGTCTTGTCCTTTGACTTGAAGTGATTCATGACTTCAGAGATGGCCTTCGTGTTGGCAGAGATCGGCAATTGACCAACGAAGTAGTTGGCGTCTTTGTTCTCATCCTTGGCGAAATGGGCAGTGACCGCATCCAGCGCCGTCTTACTCTCGGCCTTCTGGCGCTTCTTCTGCTCGTCGACGACTGCCTTAACCACCTTGTTGAATCTTGTCCTCAAGTCTTCCTTGGTGACTGCAGAGACAACGAGGTTGTTGAGGTCGACAGTGGTTTGCTTGACCTCCGATTCCTTCTCGGGACCAAAAGGCATAGCCTCGATAAGATCGATCCGCTTGCCGAACTCAACAGCTTCGCGCTGGACAGCATGCGCAGCATCGCCAGTGTAGGCCACAATACGGCGGATGCCCTTGGCAATACCGCTCTCTTCGACAATCACCAGGTCCTTGATGATTCCAGTCTGGTCCACATGGGTTCCACCACAGAACTCGACGCTCACCTTGCGCCAGTCGGGGTTCTCCGGTGTCTCGAGCAGCATGTCCACATCGATACCGACCGACACTACTCGCACAGGGTTGGGATACGTCTCGCCAAACACGGCACGCACGCCGTTGATTTGCTTGGCAAGGTCGAGTTCAACGTCTTTGGAGTAGATTTTGCAGTTTTGCTGGATGTAGGAGTTCGACAAGTCTTCGATCTTCTTGAGCTCCGGGATGGTGACACCAGTCTTGTGCGAAAAATCAAATCGCATCTTGTCCTGGTCGACCAGGGACCCCTTCTGGTTGATGTCATCACCCAACACCTCTCTCAGGGAGTGGTTAAGAATATGTGTTCCAGTATGGTTGTTTCGGATTGGCTGTCGTCGCAGTTCATCGTATTCGGCGATAACCTCATCTCCGGCGTTGAGCTCACCGTACTCCAAATATCCATTGTGGACAATGTAGCCACCGAATTGCTGGGTATCGAGAACCTTGAACTCGGCAACGTCGTCAATCACTAATCGGCCGGTATCGGCAACCTGTCCACCTTGCTCTGCGTAAAAGTTGGTCTTGTCGAGCAGTAATCCAAATGGAGTGTTCGGTGGCAGGTCTTTACTGGACTTCTTGAACTCGGCCCCGGTGTAAATAAGTTGAACCTTGGCCTTGATGTCGCCCTTGAGGAATTTGGCCTCGTCATCAGGGACGGGGATCTTGAGCTGGTCCTTGAGCTCGGCGATCTGGTGGACGTTCAACTTGGCAAAGGTTTGCACAGAGTTCTTGACAGACTTGCTCGCTTCACGGGCCTTCTCCCTTGCAACAGCAACCTCCTCCTCATCAATGGAAAGCTCTCGTTCCTCGGCCATCAGCTTGGTCAAATCCTCGGGGAAACCGAAAGTGTCGTACAATCTCCACACATCCGCGCCAGTGAGCTTCTTGGAGCCGCTGTTCAGAGCCTGAGCGGCATACTTCTCAAACTGCTTCTCTCCTCGATCGAGCGTCCTCGCGAAAGCCTCCTCTTCCTCGTCCAGGATTTCCTTGACATCGTTCTGCTTCTTGACGATCTCAGGGAACTGCTCACCCATCTGCTCAACCAGAGCGGGCAAAATCTTGGAGAAGAACGAGCCAATCTCAACATTGAAATATTTGCGAGCGTATCTTGAACCTCTTCGCAAAACTCGTCGCACAACATATCCGCGGCCGTCGTTGTTTGGTACAGCACCATCTGAGATGGAGAACGTCAGCAGACGAATGTGATCGGCAACGACACGGTACGCAGTATCGATTCCGTCCACGTCGTCCTTGCCGTACTTGTCAGTATACTCTCGTGCACCAGTGACCTCCTGAATCTTGGCGAAAAGTGGAGTAAAGATATCGGTGGCGTAGTTGGATGTCTTGTCTTGCAGAGCAGACACTAAACGCTCGAAACCCATGCCGGTATCGATGTGCTTAGCAGGGAGGGATCTGAGCGACTTGTCCGCTTGACGGTCATACTGCATAAAGACGTTGTTCCAGACTTCCACAACCAGAGGGTCGTCCATGTTGACAAGGTGCGCCGCGTTCCGGCCGCCGACCTTGTCATAGTGGACCTCGCTACAAGGTCCGCAAGGGCCTTGGTCACCCATCTCCCAGAAGTTGTCCTTCATGTTGCCAGGAAGAATGTGGTCCTCGGGAACACCGACCGACTTCCACAACTCCTTGGCCTCTAGATCGGGCTCGAGGCCCATTTCCGAGTTGCCCTCGAAGTATGTAACGTATAGTCGGTTGGGATCTAAGCCGTAGACCTTGGTGAGGAGCTCCCAGGACCAGCCGATGGCCTCCTTCTTGAAATAGTCGCCGAACGACCAATTGCCCAACATCTCGAAGAAGGTGTGGTGGTAGCTGTCCTTGCCGACATCGTCGAGATCGTTGTGCTTTCCACCGGCGCGAATGCACTTTTGCGAGTCGACGGCGCGCTTGAGCTTGGACATATCATTGGTGCTGGCAATGGTGCCCAAGAAGATGGGCTTGAACTGGTTCATGCCCGCGTTCGTGAACAGCAGAGTCGGGTCATCGTGAGGGACGACAGATGAGGAAGGGACTGAGCATCAGACGGTTGTTAGTGATCAGAAACAGACTCGATTCGAAATCATCAAGTTGGGTATGCATCGTCGGGGGTGGTGGTGGTGGCTCGTGGCGACAGCATTGTGAATAATGGTGGTGGCTCGTACCTATAGTATGACCCCTCTGCTCGAAGAATTCAAAGAAGGTCTTGCGGACCCCAACGCCGGTCCACTGCTTCTTCTCCATGTTGACTGAGGGCTTGCTAGCAGTGCTGCTGTATAGTCGCGATACGAGGATCCTGCGAGCAGACTTGTATCTCAGTCGAGTTGTCGCAAACAAAGAATTCGCCTCCCTCTGTGTGAAGGCGGGAGGAAAAGTTGTAGTGGGGTACGATGTTCGGCGCAGAGGAGTCAGGCTATGACTCTGGTGCTGGTGGCGGGGTAAAGCCGATCGCACGGGTGCGGGTGGTGGTGGTGCAGCTGCTGCAATTGTTGGAGCTGCTGCGGCTGCGGCTGCTATCGAGTCTGAGTGCGAGGAATGCTGCTGCTGCTGCTGCTGGCCAATTCCCACGTCGATACCCCAGCCAAGGGTAATCAGTGCGGTGGGTGTAGAAGGAGCTGGAGCCGAGCAGTAGAAAGTTCTACAAGATTTAGTCACGCCTATAAACAACGACGGCCCTCGACTGCCACTGCCGATGCATTGCTGGACTTTCATTCGGGATCCCTTTTGCCAAAATCAACCCTTCCTACCACTCGCTATCATCAAACAGCACCTTACAAAAAAGACTAGTATCAGCGTCGATGCTGGGTTAGGAGACTGGCAACATTCAATCAGCTGCCTCGTGACTCAGCCGTCCCTCCGATAATCGCTTGTTCGCTTGCTTGCTTTCTAGCATTGAGTTTGAACTGGGTCTGATTGGGTGAGACTGGGAGTGCGAATCGATTTGAGAGATTGAAGAGAGTCAAGTCGCCTTGCCGCTTACTGCCGGGACGGACGAGAAAGAAGCAATCGAAAATGATGGAGGCTCAGTTCGGTGGACCGAGCTTCAGCACCACCCCCGCCGCCGTTGGTGCTTTTGCTGGTGCTGGTTCGCTGTCAGGCTACGAGTTGTCCCCCAGCAATTATCCCCCCTCGGCGACGTCGCCAATCATGCCGCGCAACATGCGCAAAAGGAAAGCCGAGTCGCAAGACAACGAGAGACTCTCGAAACGGCTGAGTCTGCTCAACTTAGGTATGTATTGTTCTACCTACTCTTTGCGTCTATCCACCCATCCATCTGCTTTTATCAAAGTGTCTTGCGGCTGACGTCGTAGCCCGTCGCGTAGAACAAAATGGCCAGAAGCTCTACGTACCCGTGGAGAGCCCCCATCTCCGGCCCACCGAGACCACCAGTTCACTGAAGCAGATGCCCGAGAGCGACGAGATGGAACTCGACAACTCCAAGCACAAGGTCTACATCTACGACTTAGACGCCGAGTTGTCCGACAGCGGCGAGTCGGACGACGGGAAGCTCGTCTTCCTGCCAGACATCCAAAAGCACCTGCGGCAGCAGAGTCGCATCCCCCTTCCATCCTCGCGAACAAAGACGGCGAGCTGGCTGGCATGCAGATGGTACTTTATAGCGAGCCTTCCTCCTTGACCGTTCCGGAGGAGTACGACAGCGTGCGCAAAGCCATTATCGAGTCCAGAGCGCGGATCCGGCAGAAGCAAAAGGGTACCATGGATGCCGACGCTTCGTCTCCTACGCCTTCGGACCCAACTGCGCCTTCAGAACTGCCGCCTAGGATACCCAATGGGTTGAACAATCTGGCCAATGACCCTCCCTCTCCCGCGAACGGCATACTTGGCGGCGCGCCAACCAGTGCATCGGTCGAGTACGATCCGGATGCCATGGATATGGACTAATGGAATTTTAGCGAATAATTTAATGACGATACCCACGAAGCATCTATTTTATTGGCGGTTGGGTACAACATGGCGTTATCAAGGGTAAAAGAGTATACTGTAGCTGGGCTGACATTTGTAGGGTATTTTGTTTGGCAGCTTTTAGTCAATACAATGGATTTGCCTATTCCTGATAGTTCATGGCCGTCGTGGGCTGGTATCCCGTCCAAGTATGTCGCACATTCAAGACGGCCCAATCTGTCCGATTCAATCATCATTGCTCCTTGAACGCCAGCCCCCGTCGTAATCCTCGGCCGTTATAAACCCATCTAACACACAACTACTCGCTTTCCAGCGCATCATGACTACAACCAAGCTCTGGAAAGGGTGCAAATTCTTGTCAACCTGGCAGCAAGTTCCAGAGACCATCAAGAATACCAAGGTTGCGCCATTCATTGTTTCGGGAAACTAATAAGCGAACAGAATAAAGAACAAAAGAATTCGTTTAGAAAGCTCCCTAGGCGATCTGTGCCTTAACGCCGAGGAGGATCAGCGAAGGGGTCCTGCCCGGGTCTGGTAGCGACTGGTGGCGGCGGTCCGGGCGGCGGCGCGTATTCTTCATCTGGGCGGTGTGTCACCCCCTGGACGTTGTCGTTCTTGCCGTATGCTGGGGGCATTGGGCCTTGCTGATACTGTGGCGGCATGGGTTGCATGCCATAGGCACCAGGAGGGGGAGGCGGGTGTTGCATGTATTGCACGTTGTCGGGGTATGCGTAACGCGGATCCGTCTTTGCCAGATCAGATCTGGGGATGAGCCACTACGGAATGTCAGTAAGTCTGTACTACGGGAAATTTGCGGGAGAGTTGCAAGAAGGACTCCCGAGAAGAAAGACTTACTCGATGGTATGCCATGGGCGCCAAGCCCTTGCTCACTCGCCGGCGTGCATGCCATCGTCCGACGAAGATCCAGGTCAGAGTGATGAGGAGCAAGCCAGCAAATACGGACCACCTGATAATGATGCCGGTCTGGTTTGTTCGCAGTGTGTGTTAGCCAAGACTCTGGTTCAAACAACGGGTTTCGAGGCTTGCTAGGGCTGCTTACCTTGGTATGCCAAAATGGGATCACTCGGCCATCGGGCTCGCGGACCCATCCAGGCGGCAAGTCGTCGTTGTTGTTTGCACGAGCTGCGAGCTTGAAGGCATCGGTCATGACGGTGCCGACTCGCGTCCGGGGCATGCTAATAACACCCATGTTGCGATGTGAGACTGATGGTGTTCGCGGATTCCGTCCGTCTCCCGTAAGTTTCTGGGTATTTTCCCTCTTCCTTTTCTTCGTTGATTAAAGCCGTGTATGAGTGAACAGAGGTTCAAGATAGAGAGAGAGAATAGAACAAGAGCCGGCCTTCTGTAGTGAATTGAAAAGGAGATCCTTGCTCCTGTATATATATAAAGGAGGTAAGTAGAGAAGAAACAAATGAGTGAGCAATGTCAACACCGGCCCAGCAGACTACAAGGTAAAGTAAAGTAAGTATGGATGTAAATGAGAACGAGAGAAAGCAGGTGCCAAGAGGATCCAAAGTCAACTTAGTTAAGTGTTCCTTCCCCAGAAACTTCCCAATCTCAATTCACGTGCGATGCGTGCGCAACGTTGCACTGAATCAGGGTGAGTCTGCGGCAGATGTGTGACAGGAGCGAGACCCTGAAACCGGGCGACCACGCCGCCCGCTTTGGAAGCCCAGGAAGCCTGCCCCAAGTAAGCATGCACCGGCCGGTTTTTTGTGGAGAGGCTATCGCATCGCATCAACAGGAACCTTCTCTTGGTCAAGACCCGCCTGCCCTTTTTCCACTCCCACTTCGGATGAATTGCAGCAAAAAGCCAAATATTGTCTTTCATCGTAGTCTGCGTATCTGGTCGATGCAATTGCTCTGTTTCCTCTATAGGAACAGATAGGTGCTGAAACATTGAAACGCCAAGATTGAGGCAGATTTGCCGTCGCTGCCGATCGCCGTTGTTTTCTCGTCTCGCCCCGCTGCGCCGATGAGGTGGGGATCTCACTCCCGAGGAGCCTATCGGCGGTTGGATGATTTGGAGGCTCCCAAAGGGTGCAGTCCAAAATAAGGTCAAGCGTCAGGGCAGCATTAGCTTCGGGTTCAAATACGAATACTAGCAAGCATCGGATCAGCTTATCTGCTGCTGTTAATAGCGAAGCGGCTGGCCTAGATGCATGTCTGGCAATTATCGTTAGGATCACCAACATCGTTTTGGGCATGTGTTACGTAGTGTTCTTCCCGGTATGGTCGATTTTCGTCATCCAGGTCCGTGGAATATACACTGCCCAGTAAGTTACCAACTGTAAGGACCCCCAGGCTTTCGGGGCTGGCCGGTCGGATCTTATCAGCAGCAGACAGAAAACGAACGAACGGAACCGGATGATGACTGAGGCCTCCAGAGCCGCGAATTCTAATATCACTTAATTACGTCGTAGTGGTGAAAGAAAAGCGCCCCTGGGGCATCGACAATGGCGTGACACTGGCATGGGTTTTGTGCAAGTAAAGGGACAGCGCGCAGAAGCGCCTTTAATAAAACAGTGCACACCCGACTTACACCACTAAAATGCTCTATATTCTAGCACTTATTACCGGCTATAATTGCAAATGAAAAAATTCGAAGAAATTATAAATGTTTTATAGTAGTTTTTAAGTATATTTAGATTTTTTAACGTGGTTTATTATTAAGTTAATTATATTACTTTACTAGTTATTTTTTTTACCTCTTAATTTTTTTATATAAATTAATTTAATTATAACGTTTAAAAATTAATTAAAATTACTCGTTATTCGATTTCTCGTTTAATTTTATATTTCTTTTATATATTCGCGTATTATAGTTTATTTCGCCGTAAATTTTATAATGTTTACCGTTTATCGCGCGTTTTTTAACGAACCTTTATTTTCGTTTTTATTAAGCGTTAAACGCTTTCTTTTTTTTTTTTTTCGTTTTGTAGCTATTAAAATTTTTTAATAGTAAAAGCTTTTTTAAGTTAAATTCGCGGCTTTTTAATTTTTCGGCGCTTAAAAAGTGTTAAATTAGCCTCTTTTAATATAACGTAGTTTACCACTACGCGACGCATATCACTTAGCGACGCACCTTAATTTAATTCTAATATAATTAAACTTTAACGCGTAATACCTCTATAACTATAATGCTTAATTAATCTTAAAAAGATCGAATAGTTTTAATAATTTAAGCGATACGAAACGGACCGAATTAAATAAATTAAAAAGTAGCAGTAAAAACTTATAATATACCCGAATTAATTTTACGTTATCGAATCCACGGCCGAATTTTAAAACGCGAAATCCGACCGAAACGACGTAAAATAAATCTAATTAAAAAAAAGGTACTTCGTAAATATATAATTAATCTATATATTCGAGGGATACCTTTCGATTTCGTTAATATAAAAAGTATAGCTAATCTTTTTACCGCGTTGCGCGGCGGCGACCGCGTCGGTAAACACTAAGTTAAACGCTTTATCGACCGTAATTAAGACTTAAAAATTAAAATAAATCGTCGGTACAATTATTAAAAAGCTCTTTATAAAGATTTTAAAGTTATTTTTACTTAGTTTACGTTAATCGCGAATATAAAGGCGAAATACGAAATCGTTAACGAAAATATTTAAAATTTCGACGAAACCGGCTTTATAATAGGCATAATTAAATTAATACTCGTCGTAATACGCGCCGAGCGGCGTAAAAAAACGAAGTCGGTTTAGTTTAATAATCGGGAATAAATAACGGCGATTAAATATATTAATTCGCAAGGCTAATATATTCCGCCGTTTTTAATTATTTAAAACTAATATTACCTCGCGAACTAATTCCGCGAAACTAATTTACCGGGCAACTAAGTAATTAAACCGACTTTTAATAACTAAATTAATAACGAAACAGGCTTAAATTAAATTAAATACTTCGATAAATATACTAAATCGTAAACGAAAAGTGGCTACCGCCTCTTAATTCTCAACGGCCACAAAAATTATATTTCGGCCGAATTTAAAGTATACTACTAAAATAACGATATTATTACTATTAATATACCTCCCTATTTATCGCATTTACTCTAACCTTTTAATATAACACTTTATTCGCTTTTAAAGCGTACTTATTCGAAAAAAAATCGAGCTATTTATTAAAGTTTTTATAAACCATATTATTAAGCTCGAGTTCTTTATCGCTTTTAAAGCCGCGTATTTTACTGTTTTTACGGAAGCTAACATTAAATCTAGATTTAACGCATTTAATTTAATACCTTATAACCCTAACAAAGTAATTAATAAACTAAATATACGTTTCCGAACGCCTACATTTAACCTATCCCGTTTAGGGACGGCTAATACCTACGACCTTTAAACGCCGTTTAATCCTTAATAAATAACTAAGCACTTTATTTATATTAAAAAGAAAGTGTCTACCTATTAAAGAAGCTCTCCGACGCCGATTTTAAATACGGTAAACTAAATAACGAAAAATATAACTAAAATAGCCTATAAAATAACCCTTATATATAATAGGATATATATACTAAAGGAGACTAATTTAATACTTTTTAAGCGCCGGAGAGCTAAAAAGTCGCGAGTTTAGCTTAAAAGAGTTTTTACTATTAAAGAATTTTAGTAATTATAAGACGAAAAAGTAAAAAAAAGCGTTTAACGCCCGATAAAAATAAAAATAGAGGTTCGTCGAAACGAAAGGCAACCGGTAAAAAGCGCTATAATATTTACAACGAAACAGGTTATAATGCGCGAATATATAAAAAAATATAAAATTAAGCGAGGAATCGGATAACGAATAGTTTTAATTAATTTTAAGCGTTGTGGTTAAATTAATTTATATAAAAAGGTCGAGAAATAGAAAAGGTGCGTCGCTAAGTGATATACGTCGCGTAGTGGTAAACCACGTTAGCGCTTTTTATTAATCGCTTTTTATTTCGATAAACTTTTAGTTTCGCTTTTATTAATCGCTGGACGCTTCTTTTTTTATTTTTCGTTTTATAGCTTTCAAAACTTTTAAATAATAAAGGCTCTTTTAAATTAAACTTATAATTTTTTAACACTTCGGCGTTTAAAAAGGCTAAATTAACCGCTTATAAAGTATAAATCTTTACGCGTATAAAAATTATTAAATACGCTATCGCGTTTATACCTTTCGCTCTTTAATTTATAGTATTTAAAATTAACGTTAAAGAACTTTTTAATAGGTAAAAACCCCATTTTTAATAAAAATAAAGTATCGAGTCGTCTATTTGTGAAAGGTGCACGAATCTAGGTGGTAACGATAGGTAAGGGGTGGTGAAAGGACAAAGCTAACGCTTATCCTTTTATATTTCTGGGGAGCCTAAGTCTTTATATATATAGGGCGGCGGAACCGAGCCGGAACCGGTACGTAAGCGCCCCGTTCCCTCTGCTCCTGTCACACTATTAAGGGTTAAACGGCGTTTAAAGGTTATAAATACCGGCCGTCCTTAAGCGTAACGAGTTAAATATAAGCGTTCGAAAACGTATATTTAACTTATTAATTACCTCGTTTAAATAGTAAGGTATTAAACTAATTACTCTAAATTTAAATTTAATATTATTTTCCGTAAAAATAATAAAATACGTTACCTTAAAAGCGATAAAGAACTCTAGTTTCGTAATATAATTTATCGATACTTTAATAAATAACTTAATTTCCTTCGAATATATTCGCTTTAACGGTGAATAAAATATTATATCTAAAAATTAAAGTAAATAAGAAAAATAAAAAAATATATTAAGCGTAATAATATTATTATTCTTATAATATTCCTCGAATTCGGCTAAAATATAACTTTTATAACCGTTTAAAATTAAAAGGTAATAAAAGCCCTTTACCCGTAATTTAATATATTTATTAAAATACCGAATTTAATTTAAGCTTATCTCGTTATTAGTTTAGCCGTTAAAAATCAGCTTAATTATTTAATCGCTCGGTAAATCGTATTTAATAGCCTAGTTTACGAAGTAATATTAGCCTTAAACGATTAAAAACGGCGGGATATATTAACCTTATAAATTAATATATTTAATAACCGTTAACTATTCTTAATTATTAGGTTAAACCGATTTTATTTTCCTACGCCGGTCGACGCGTATTACGACGAAAATTAACTCGATTATACTTATTATAAAACCGGTTTCGTTAAAATTCTATATATTTTCATCGAAAATACCGTATTTAACCTTAATATTCACGACTAGCTTAAACTAGCCGGAAATAATACTTATATTTTTATAAAAAGCCCTTTAATAATCGTATCGACGGTTTATTTAGGTTTTAAAATCCGGGTTACGATTAATAAAGCGCTTAACTTAATACTTACCGACGTAGTCGCCGCTATACGATTTTAAAAGAAATTAACTATATTTCCTATAATATTAATATTAAAAAATAATCCTCGGATATTTAAATCAATTATATAATTACGAAATAACTCCTTTTTAATTATATTTAATTTATATTATAAATAACGTGGTTTATTACTACGCGACGCATATTACTTAGCGACGCATCTTTTCTATTTCTTAACCCTTTTATATAAATTAATTTAATTATAACGTTTAAAATTAATTAAAACTACTCGTTATTCGATTCCTCGCTTAATTTTATATCCTTTTTATATATTCGCGTATTATAACCTATTTCGCTATAAATATTATAACGCCTTTTACCGGTCGCTCTCCGCTTCGACGAACCCCTATTTTTACTTTTATCGGGCGCTGAACGTTTCTTTTTTACCTTTTCGTTTTATATTTATTAAGAATTTTTAATAATAAGGGCTTTTTTTAAATTAAACTCGCGACTTTTTAGCTCTCCGGCGCTTAGAAAATATTAAATTAACCTCTTTTAATATATATATTTTATTATATATAAGGGTTATTTTATAAGCTATTTTAATTATACCCTTCGCTATTTAATCTATTATATTTAAAATCGGCATCGGAGAGCTTCTTTAATAGGTAAATACCCTCTTTTTAATATAAATAAAGTGCTTAATTATTTATTAAGGGTTGAACGGCGTTTAAGGGTCGTAGGTATTAGCCGTTTTTAAACGGGATAGATTAAATATAAGCGTTCGGAGACATATATTTAGCTTATTAATTACCTCGTTAAAGTTATAAGGTATTAAATTAGATACGTTAAATCTAGATTTAATATTAATTTCCGTAAAAAAATAAAATACGCGGCTTTAAAGGCGATAAAGAATTCGAGCTTAGTAATATAATTTATAAAAACCTTAATAAATAACTCGATTTCTTTTAAATAAGTACGCTTTAAAAGTAAATAAAGTATTATATTAAAAGGTTAAAGTAAATATAATAAATAGGGAGGTATATTAATAGTAATAATATCGTTATTCTAGTAGTATACCTCGAATTCGGTCGAAATATAGCTCTCGTAGCTATCGAGAATTAAGAGGCGGTAGCGACCCTTCGTTTACGATTTAGTATACTTATCGAAATACTTAATTTAATTTAGGCCTATCTCGTTATTAGTCCAGCTATTAAAAGTTAATTTAATTACCTAGTTACTTAATAAATCAGTTTCGCGAGACTAGTTTACGAGGTAATATTAGCCTTAAATAATTAAAAACGGCGGAATATATTAGCCCTATAAATTAATATATTTAATCGCCGTTATTTATTCTCGATTATTAAACTAAACCGACTTCGCTTTTTTACGTCGCTCGGTGTATAGTATAACGAGTGTTAACCCGATTATGCTTATTATAAAGCCGGTCTTATCGAAATTTTAGATATTTTTATTAACGATCCCGTATTTCGCCTTTATATTCGCGATTAGCGTAAATTAAGCAGAAATAATTTTAGAATCCTCGTAAAGAGCCCTTTAATAATCGTATCGATAATTCATTTTAATTTTTAAGTCCGGGTTACGGTCGATAAAGCGTTTAACCTAGTGTTTATCGACGCGGTCACTGCCGCGTAACGCGGTAAAAAGATTAATTATATTTTTTATACCAGCGAAATCGAGAGGTATCCTTTAAATATTTAAATTAATTATATATTTACGAAATACTTCCTCTTTAATTAAATTTATTTTATATCGTTTCGGTCGGATTTTACGTTTTAAAGTTCGGCTATAAATTCGATAGCGTAAAGTTAATTCGGGTATATTATAAGCTTTTATTACTGCTCTTTAGCTTATTTAATTCGATCCGTTTTATATCGCTTAAATTACTAATACTATCCGATCTTTTTGGGATTAATTAAGTATTATAATTATAGAGGTATTACGCGTTAAAGTTTAATTATATTAGAATTAAATTAAGGTGCGTTACTAAATAATATACGTCGCGTAGTGGTAAACTACGTTATCGAATTTCGCGTTATAAAGTTTAACTATTAATTTAATTATATAACGTTTCGTATAAAACGTTATATATAGCGACAGCGCGTTTTTAATTAATTTAATTTCGGCCTTTACGTATCGCTTAAATCGTTAAAACGATTCGATTTTCTTAAAATAAAATCGGTATAATATTAATAAAATTATTACGTATTAAAGTTTAATAAAAAAGTAAATAAAAATATTAAGCCTTTTAATAATACGGCTCGCTTAATAATAAACCACGTTATATTTAATTTATTAATTATTTCGTCGAAATTATAAAAAGTTAAACTAAAAACGTTAAATCCGGATTTAATATTATTTTTCGTAAATATAACGAAATACGCGGCTTTAAAAGCGATAAAGAATGCTACGGCGCACCTTAAAATAGGCCTTTAATAGCCTTACTAACTAGAGTAAGGTAAAGGCGTACGAGAGATAGCCCGAGCGCCACTTAACGTTTCCCCACTTATTTAAATAAGGAAATTGTTCCGATAAGGCTAAACCTTTTTTTTTCCTATTCTTTTCGGTTTTTTATAATAAATTAATAATTTATAGCTTTACCTCTCGAATTACTATAATTATAATATTATGAAAAAAGATTTAATTTATTAAGCCTAAAAAAGCCTTATAAATATCCTATTTTCTTAAAAACTAAAACTTAGATTAATTTCGATTAAATAATATAATTAATTAAAATAACCGCCGGCTTAAAAAAGCGCGATACGCGCGTAAAATAAGCCCGTAAATTAATACGTTTTAATATCGATAATATTAACCGCTCCTTTATAAAATTAAAAAAACGTGCCGCGTAAAATTCCTTATTAATTAAACGCGTATCCTTTATTTATTTTAACGTAAACCTAATAAATATAAATAATTAAAACATTATTATCGGGCGCGAAAACGAAAACTTATTATTTAATATTAAAAGCGACTTAAAATAAAAAATTACCGCCCCCGAATTATCTTATTAATTATATTAAGTTAAAATTAAACCTAAATTACGAACGCTTTTTTTTCTAATAATTCCCTTAACGTTATAAACGAAAATATCGAGAAAAAATTAAACGATTAATTATTATATATAATCCCTATTATAATATTCTCGCGATACTTTTCGTAGTTTTTATCGAAACCGCGAAAACTTAATAGTTTAAGCATAAAAGCTTAATCGTTAAAAGATATTTTAATAAAATATATAAAAAAACCCGATCGTTATTTAAAAAAAGTTTAAACTACGAACCTTTTTTATAATAAGTTTTAAAAATTAAGCCCTTAATTTAATACTATAGCGCACCTTAAAATAAGCTTTTAATAGCTTTATTAACTAAAGTGGGGTAAGGGCGTACGAGAAATAGCCCGAGCGCCACCTAACTTTTCCCCACTTATTTAAATAAGGAAATCGTTCCGATAAGGCTAAACCTTTTTTTTCCTTATTCTTTTCGGTTTTCTATAATAAAATAATAATTTATAACGTGGTTTATTATTACGTAACGCATATTACTTAGCGACGCACTTTAATTTAATTTTAATATAATTAAACTTTAACGTATAATACTTTTATAATTATAGTGCTTAATTAATCCTAAAAAAATCGAATAGTTTTAATAATTTAAGCGACACGAAATAAACTAAATTAAATAAGTTAAAGAGTAGTAATAAAAGCTTATAATATACTCGAATTATAAAAAGTGCATAAATTTAAGTGGTAACGATAGGTAAAAGGTAATGAAAAATAAAGTTAACGCTTATCCATTTATATTTTTAAGGGGCTTAGGTTTTTATATATATAAGGCGGCGGAGTAAAGCCGGAACCGGTACGTAAACGCCCTGTTCCTTTTACTTCTATTATAATTATTCCCCCCTTTAAACAGGTGTCCCGATTACGTAAGCGGCTTTACTTACGCGGTCTACTTATCTCGATAAAGGCTTAATTAATAAAACGTTCTATGGTAGGTTATAAAATAATAAAGTAAAAGTAAAAGGTAGGTAAGAAATAAATAAAGAGCGCGGGCGCCGAGGCGCCTATATTTAAAGTACCTTTCGGAATATAAATAAACTTATAAAATTACCGAACTTACGCTTAATGTCCTTTTTTATAACGCCGATTATAACTTTTTTGTAATTATTAATATTACGGTTTCTTTTTCGTATCTTAATACTTTCGCGCTCGTTACCTTATCGTAACCCCTTTAATACTTTTTTACTTATTATAACTACCGTTCGCCACCGAATTAATTTACTAAATAACTATAACGGCGTTTTTATTACCACCGCGGCCGACTAAGCTTATTACTTATACGTTTCGTTTTAAGCGGCTAATTATAAACCTTTTAAAAATAAATTACCGGAGTTTAATTACGTCTTTAGTAACCCGCGCTCCCTATCGTATAACTAAGTATATTCGAAATTTAATTATATTAACGGTAATAAAACTTACGAAGCCGTAAATACGCGTAGTTTTTTTAATATCGATAATATTTCGTTAACGTTTTATAATAAATTCTTAATACTTTTATAAGTAATTTTAATATCGTCGGTACCATCTTTTTAAATTTAGCCGAGTATTCCTAAGAAGTAAACGACGCTGATAAATACGTTTTTCCTTTAGCTTTTTACCGCGAGGCGGGCAGTATTTTTTACCGTTTCGTCGTTACTTTTACCCGTATAATCGAAACTTATAAAACCGAATTTAATATTAACGGTTTAAAGAAAACCGTTAAAATAAATAAAAACTCTCGGCTATCTTTTTATAGTTATTATAAGTGCTTAACGAATTTATCTTAAATAAAAAGCTTAGTTAACTACCGCTAGGAGTACTTCGCCCGCGAGAATACTTTATATAAACGCTTTTAATTTAACGCTTTTAACGCTATAAATTTAGGAATTTTGTTTTATATTATATAGTTTCGTTAACGTTTTTTTAAACTATTAACGAGTTTATAGTTATTAAAACCTTTATTTAATTTCGCTTATTACCTCGCGACCGTAGCTTCGCTGTTTAATATACAGTTTTCGGCTTTACTTAAGAACGTATCGCCGCCTTTTTTACTTATATTAACAATAACGCTGTCGATAAATAAACCGACTATCTCGAGAATCGTTTAAAACCCGTAGGTTTAGTTTTTTAAACGGGAGTTTCGTTTTTATTTTAATTGCGTTTCTTTTTACTAAATATATAATTTAATCGGCGTAATACGGAACCCCGTAGCCTATTAAAAAAACGTAAATATAATTACCGTTTAAGCGAGTAAATTTAATTTCTATTAAAGCCCGGTTTCGGCCGTATTTTTATAATTATTAATTAATAACTTATTAAAATTTTTAGGTCGTTTCGGCCTTTTATTATAACTTTTCCTAGGCTTACTTTTCTTTTTCGTAATTAATTAATTAACGTATACTTTTTTTCGTATTACGCGACTTTCGCCGGCGCGTTCTTTAAGTTTTCGGCCGGCTCCTATTAATTATATTCGGACGGCTAACCTTTTTATTTTACTAAGTAATATACTTAGTTTTCCTATTTTATCTTATTTCGCACTTCTTTTACCTTCCACTTTTCGTCGGCCTCTAATTCCGGCATCGGGAACGCTCTATTAATTTTCGCCGTCTATAACTCTAATAATTAAATAAAAAAAACGTCGTAAAGCTAAGCGTACTTCTCGGGCAAGGTTAATCGGTAAACAAGGGTTTTAATACGCTTTAAAACTTTAAAAAGTCCGATAAATTTAAAAGCTAATTTCCGGTTTTAAACCTTTAAGTTTTTAATAAATAGGCCCACTATTTAATTTACGTTCAAAATTAACGGCTTATAATAAAAATTATAATACTTCGTTTATTTTTCGGTCGCTTTTCGCCATTTCTCTTTTATTCCCGCCCGTAACTTCTATGGTTTTAATAGCTAGTTTTTTACCGTAAGGGCCCCTTTTAAAAAGGAGTTGTTTTCGACGAATATTTAGAAATCCGGCTAATAACCGTAAATTGCCTCGAAAAAAAAGCCTATTAATAAATTAACGGTTAAATTAATTATAAAAAAAGCAGTGTGTAATAAATTCGGCTATAACTTTAATTATTTCGTTACGTAATAGTGTAAATAAGTTTTAATAACTTAGTTTATATATTTTATTTATCCGTCGATTTATAAATAAAACGCTATTAAATACCTTAATTTTACCCTACTTTCGTAATTTAACTTAAACTAAAAAGCGCTAATAAAAATAACTCCCCGGTTCGAGAGTAACCCTTTTAAGCTCTTAAATTAACACTTTATCTTCTCGTAAAAGAGTTAAACTAGCTTTATAGCATTAATAGAAATTACTATTAAAAAAAAAGGATAGTTTAATATATCGGTTTACTATTATAAAAATAGCGTTAACGGTTTTTTATAATAAAAAAACTCCGGTAAGCCGGTAATAAAGTTTATATTATATTCTTTTTTAAAACGATTTAGTTACGGTAATAACGTAAGCTTATTATAAGGTCGATAGTGTTTCGCTTTTTAAGCCGAGGTATACCGAATAACCTTTTACGTATTCCGCTACGTCGTTTCGCAACTCGGGTTAATAGAACTTTTTTTTTAAAAGCTATATTATCCGGTCGCGTTTAAAATAATTATTAAACGAATCGTTATAATAAACTTATAATAGTTACGCCCGTAACGTTATTTATTTTAATACGTAAGCTTTTTTTAAAAATATACTAAATTTCTTTTTATAATTAACTAATCGCGGTTCGGGTTAACCTCGGCCGCGGATTACGCTTTTACCTTTTTAATAAGCTTTGTCCCGTTTTTAGGCTTGTATAATAAAAATCTTTAAATTTATACTAATTTAGTCTATTAAGGGGTTTTCTTTTTAGGCGAACCTTTTTATTTTTCGCCGGGATATCGCTTATAATAAAATTATATGTTTCCCCGCATTTCGCGTTTCGTATATCGCCTGGGTTAATATTTATAGTTTATTTCTTAAAAGTATAATATTTATTGTTAATTTCCGTTTTAGCGTTAATAATAATATTAAATTATTTTCTATATTAGCGGTATAATTAAGCCGTTTCGACGGGCTATCGGCCGGGTTACTTTTTCCCGGCCGGTATATAATTATAAAAT
Organism: Apiospora aurea; assembly: GCF_038362705.1. Classification (NCBI taxonomy): domain Eukaryota; kingdom Fungi; phylum Ascomycota; class Sordariomycetes; order Amphisphaeriales; family Apiosporaceae; genus Apiospora; species Apiospora aurea. The sequence continues at coordinate 3,402,774 of NW_027117389.1, forward strand.
TAAAAAGAGTTAAATATATATATTATCGTGTTTAGCGATTATTTAATTTTTCGTTTTTTATAAAGCTTTATAAGTTTTTATAGTTCGATAATATTTTAATAGCGTGCTTTACTTTTTTTAAATAGTATTTTTAGTATTTAAAATATAAAACGATCGCTAATATTTTTTAATTTAAAGTTTTATAGTTTAATTCTAGCCTTAAAAACTTTTTAAAAAAGAAAAAGATCGGGTGTTAAAGTCTTTTGTTACCTTTTTTAAAAAAGTTCCGGTTATTACGAACCGGGAAGCGTTTATTTCGAGCCTTACCGGCTTTTCGGGGTTAAAATGGGCTAGTAACGAAGTTAACTAAAAGGACTACTTTAAATACTTAAAAATTTACTCCGCGACGCTATTTAACGGGAATAAATTCTCGTTCCTTTTAAGGTTACGCCCTTTTAAAAAGCTTTATTAAAAGGGTAGCGATTTTTAAATACCCTTTTATAAATTGCCGATAAAAATTATAAAAGCTTAAAAAAATTTATAGGTTATAAATAAAATTTAATATAAACTACTTTTAAATAATATTCACCCGTAACGGGTCTATTAATACTCTTTTTATAAAAATTCGATACCTTAAAAATTCGAGCAAGCTTTTAAAAAATTAATACTTAACGCGTTTAATGTATAAATCCGCTTATAATAACTTTTTAACGATTTATTGTATATACTTCTCGTAAGTTTTTTTATCGGTAAAATAAATTAAAATATTATTTAAATATATTATATAGCACGTATTAATTAATTTCCCGAGGTACTATAAAATATAGTATTAAAATATAACTAGGGCGTTAATAAAGCTTATAGTTATTATTAAAAACTTATAATAGCCGTATCGGGTACGAAACGCGGTTTTCTACTTATTCTTTAGTTTAATACGAATACGATAATACATATTTTTTAAATCGATTTTAAAAAAAACTTTTAATTATAAAACTTTATTTAATATTTTTAAAATAAAGGGTAAAATATAACGATTTTTAATCGTAACTTTATTAAAGCCTTTATAATTTACGTATAATTGTAGCGTCCTGTTCTTTTTAAAAATAAAAAAAATAGGGGCCCCGGTTAAGCTTTAAAATTCGCGGATCTTCCCTTTTTTTTTTTTTTTGTCTAGCCATTCGCGTAAAGCTTTTTAATTTAAAATATAATAATAAGTAAATAAGTTTATAAAGGGGTTCCGTACCCGGTTCGAAATTAATAATATAACTTATTAATTAATCGAATGAGAAAATATTATATTTCTCCGTGTTAAAAAAAATAGTAAATCCGTTAAGGTATTACGGGAAAGGCGCGTTAAAAAAACAATTAGTAATTTTTAACGTTTTTTTTTTTTTTATATATCCTTTTTTAGGAATACTATAGCGTAATATTAAGCTCGGCTTTTATAGGCGCGGTAAAATACCCGAGGTGTAAAAAATTAAACCTGCGCTATATTAATAAAAAACTATTAGCGGTTTAATCTCGTATTAAGCATTATTCGTAATGTTTATATAGCCCTATAAAATAAAAAAACGGGGGCGCCGATATATTGAAAGTCCTGGTTAATCGCGATATAAAGCCGGTAAACCCTTTAAGTTACCCTTTAAAAATTAATAATATTAAACTCTATTTAATAAACGCTATACGTAGAAATATATAACTTATTAATTAACGTAATCGATACTATATAAAATAGGGCTTAAAGTAACCTAGCTTTTTTAATAAAAATATAATTAACTATATCCACTTTTAAATAAGTATTTAAATTAATGAATATATAAATCGGGGTAACGCGTAATAATAGGATAACGACCGTAATAGGGGTTCTTAAGGTTTTAAACATTTCTACGATTAGATTAGTGATTAAGGAGAGTATTTTTTTATTTAAAACCTGCGGCTATTTCCCGATATATATTATATTAACGTTATATCTAAGGCTATACATTTATTAGTGTAATAGCCTTTTTTTATATCGGTAATAAATAACTTAGTTTAAATTAAAACGATTCGCGGTATTATTAAATAAAGGTTATATATTACCCGTGTAAAACGGTAAAGTAGTAATATTTTACCGAGTTTTAAAAGGGTTTATTTTACATTACTTAAGGCTCCCTTCTTTAAACTCGATAACGTCTTCCTCGTTTTAGGACCGTTTCTTTAAAATTAATCTAGTTTAGCTATAAAGTTTTCCGTTTTTTATAAAAACGAGGAGGATTTCTTATTATCGTTTTATAAAATTAATTATATTATTACACCGATTTTAAAGGTTATCGTAATAATGTATAATATTTTAACGTAAAAATAGAAGGAGTTTCTTAAAAAAATAGTGTATACGTTTTTTATCGAAGTATTAATATAACGTAATCCACGGTTTAATTAAACACACGGTCTAATTAAATACTTTCCAAGGCCTCGTATAACGAAATATAAATTAATTCTACTATAATGTATTTAATATATTAAAATTAATCGGAATTTTCCTTTCCAAATACTTTTATATTATTTTAATAAGTATATATATTATACCCGGGCTTTCTGTAGATTTTATAGCGTTACGGGCGCGTTTTAAGCTTTTTATACGACTATTATTTTAGCGCGATTTATTTTATAATTATTTATTAACGTCCCTTTAAGACTATAGGTTTTTTTTAGTTTATATATAAAGTAATCCTTTATTTTATAGCCGTTTTCTTTTCGTACGGCGGTACCGGTTAAATATTTTATTTACCTTTCGTAGTACGGTTACTTTACCCTTTAAAAAAGCGAGCCGGTGCATTATTTACGTTATACTTTTCGTAATTTAGTTAAGTTTAGTTAAAATCGACGTTAAAGAGCTATTTTAATGCTATACGATATAGTTTCGAGTATATTCGATTTAGGATTAAGCCTTAATTAGGTTATTTAAAGTTTTTAATTCTTAAGGAATAAATAGGCCGGAAGACGTCCCCGGAGGTATTAAAATACGTAGCTTTATATTTAATTATAAAATAATATATTCCGGATTATATAGGACGAGTCCGGTCCCTCGAAAGCCTCCTTATATATTTAAAACGGTAAAAATCGCCTAGAACGCTTTTAAAAACGCTGGTAAAAAGTTTTCCTTTAAAATATAAATAATATACGCTTATATAAAACCTTTAATTTCTTTCTCGTACGCTTTTTTTAACGCATAAAAACAGTCGATATTAAAAGGTTAAAGCTTATATAACGAATAAAAAAATATATAGAGTATAATAATCGAGTTTTTTTTATAATAAAGCTCGAAAACTGTTAAGTAATAGTTTTTATAACCGTTAAGAATTAATAAGCGGTAAATACCTTTCGTATAAAACTTCGTGTATTTATCGAAGTATCGAATTTAATCCTCGCTTTTTTTATTTATAGTCTAATTATTTTTAGTAATTACGATTACTTAGTTTTTCGGTAATAGGCTATTTTCGTATTAAGAAAAAAAGTACGTTTTCCCGGTAAAAATAATATACGAAGGAATAGCGTAACCGTGTAATTTAACGCCTTATATTATTATAACCTATTCTTAATTCCTTTACTATACTACTTTAAACTTTCCGCGTTAATCGGAGATAATTACGACTATTTCGAACGAAATTTAGCCTAGAAAAAACCTGGTTTCGTTAAAATTATATATATCTTTTTTTTTAAATTTTATATTTATTAATTATATTCCGTATGAAAATAAACTACGCGCGATACGCGTCGGGATTTTCGTAAAAGACTTTCTAATAATCGATTTTTCGGTTAAAACGCGTCTAGAAATTTAATTGTCGTCGTACGAAATTAAAGGCTTAATTAACGCCGACGCGTTCCGCGTTGCGTAAATTAAATAATTAATTCGCTATATTTTTAATATTATTTATTCGAGGCGGAAATAGTTACGAATTTAAATTAATTATATATTATATAATTAATTACTTTTCGGAATTCGTAAACTTTTACGTTAGCGACTACGTATTTCGTCGTAAAATACCACCGCGACGCCGGTAACGTAAAGTTATATAAGGGATATTATATATTCGCGCTACGGTTTATACGCGTAATTTAAGGTTTTTTTAAAGCGCTTAAAACGCTAATTATATATCGTTCTTTTTTTTATTGATTTACTATTATAGGTAATAAAAGTATAAGGCATAAAATGTGAGTTATACGGAATTAAAGAAAGTGTTTAATTAAACCGTGTGTTTAATTAAACCGTGGATTACGTTAACGAGCTATACGAAAATAATAATAAACCGGCCGCCCTTAAAAAGAGAACGGTATAACGAAAAGGTCGAAAAAGATAGTAATTTAAATAAGGGAATAAGTTTAAATAATCGTAGTATTAATTTTTTACTTAATATATCTCGGGACGAACTATTTTAAAAAGAGGGGGTAATAATACGGCGTACTTTAAAATAAGCTTTTAATAGCTTTACTAATTAAAGTAAAGTAAGGGCGTACGAGAAATAGCCCGAGCGCCACCTAAATTTTCCCCACCTATTTAAATAAAGAAATCGTCCCGGTAAGGCTAAACCTTTTCTTTTTTCCCTATTTTTTTCGGTTTTCTATAATAAAGTAATAACTTATAGCCTTACCTCTCGAATTACTGCAAATATAACATTTAATAAAAATTTCTAAAAACCTTAATACTAGCTTAAAAAGAGCTATATATAAATTACCGTCCTCGGCGAAAGAAAACTTAAGTAATAACGCTAATTAAAAAAAATAGTTGAAATAAAAGATTAAATAAAGAGAGTAAACTTATTAAAAAAGAGAAGGATTTTATATTAATCGTCGTAAAAAAAACGAAGAAATTAAACAATTAAATTAATATATAGTTAATTTTTTAATTCGAAACCGAAAGGTTTCGGTTTAAATAAAAAGAACGACCCGTACCGGCGTTATATTATTTAATGGTTTTAAATAAAGTATTAAGATATTCGACCCCCTTTATTTACTAGTAAGAAGGACTTTAAAATTAAGTTCGACTATTAGTTTATAACCTTAAAAGGTAAATTAAAAACGAATATTAACTACTACCCTATCGATAAAAATAAATATACCAATATTATTAGCCGGGTTAGCGGTAAAGCCGTTAAGAACTTATACCTTTTTATTATTAACGAATAAAACAACCCTTTAGTTAAAACTTTTAAAAACCTTTTAAATTATTTCTATAAATAATACTATAACCTTAATGCTTATAAAAAAGCCCGTAAAGCTTTCCGAGACTTAACTATAAAGCTTAATAATAGCTTTTAAATTTTCCGACTTAAGTTTATTAAATTAATTAAATACGCCCGCGTTAAAAAAAACGATTATAAATAGAAGTTTAATAATAAATTACCCGCCCGATTAAACGAAAAAGTAATTACCGATTATTATAATAACGATATTTTATTTAATAAGTTCTGTTTTATTATTTTTTAATAAGATTATTAATAAAATCGTAACTACGTTTAGCGTACCGGCGTAAAAAAAAGGATAACGTTAAAACTACCGGAAAAAGTATTAAACGAAGTATTGCCTTTAAAACTAGTTCCGCCGATAACTCCGCTACCGGATTATTTAAATAAACCGATATTTCTCGTCGTATTCCTATCGTTAAAATAAAAAAAGTTTTTGATTAAAAAAATATACTTTAATTATAAAAAAATCGGATATTTCTCCCGGAACTATTTTAATAAAAAAACCCTCGATTAATAGCGTATTAAGCGAATTAACGAATTAATAGCTTTAATAGGATATAATCTTATTAATTTTAAATCGACCGTTTTATTTAACTTTACCCGTTTAAAAAGAATTCTAATAACTCGAAAAACTAAATACCCTAAGGAATTTTAACTCCCTCTTAAGGATATTATCCGAGCTAAATATATAAAATATACCTTTTAATTTCTTATAAACTTACTTTAAAGGGAACCCTTTTACCTTTACTTATATTATAATAAGTAATAGATTATTTATTATTACTATTAATATACTCGCGAACACGGGAGTTAATGAAAAACTATTTATAAGCGTAAAATTAACCCGTAAAGTAATAAAATAATTAAATTTTCGATAATTAATTAAGTTTTAACTTAAAATCATTAGAGAATATAATAATAAATCCTTTTAACTAATTAATATCGCCCTCCTTTTAAACTTTAAAATATAAAAATATAAAATACCTTTTATACCCTTTTTTATAATTAATATAAAATACGACCTTATTATCGAACGAAAATAGTTTAAAGAATATAACGTTGTAATAAATTATCGGAAAAAACGGCTAGTTTTTTTAAAAAATAATAAAAAGCTTAAACTTAAAACATCGATATTATAAAATAAGACAGCTTTTAAAAAAACCCAAGTATAATTAAAACGTTACTTAAAGGTAAAAAAAATATCTATTGAAAATAAACGAAGGCGGGATAGAGCTTTTTCTTTAAAGCCTTAATTTAATTATTAATAGCTTACTATAATAGATAAACTAGAAGCTTTAAGCGATAGCTTATCCTTAGGTTAATTTAAAGAACCGGAGGTAATTCTTTAAGCTACTATAGAAATAATTCGACAGTATATTAAATAGTTTATTAAAAAATAGAAAATAAATAGCTAAGGCTAAATAATAAAAGGATTAATACTACCTCGTTACGTTATATTAAAACCGCCTTTAAAAAACCGGTTTAAAGATCCCGAAATTTTTAAAATAAACTATTAACTCGATAAATTACTACCTTCGTACTTAATTAAAAAACCTTTACTTAAGAAAGGTCGTCTTTTAAAAAACCCCCTTACGGATTAAAATAAAACGGCGTGGGATAATATAAATTAAAGCCCGTTAAAGTATTATAACGAACGGCTATCGAGGTTTAAAAGAAACCTTATAAACGTACTAAGGTTTATATTAACTAAGACAAGAGAGTGTTTATATAAAATATATAGGAAAGGTTTATTATTATATATTTAATCTTTTCTTTATCGATTTTATTATATTTCCTTAAATTATTAACTCGTTAATAATCCGGTAATTTAATCGTAATATTTAGCTTATTTATTAAAATAATAAGTTATACTTTTAAGCTTACGATAATTTATAGTAATTTATAGTAAGTTATTACGTAACGAGATAGTCTATATATCTTTTATTAATATTCCCGTTTAAGTAATATAATACGTTAGCCTGTGCGCTAATTAATGTGGAGACCCTACACTAGCCTTACTACCTTATTATTAAAACCGACCTGCCGCATCGACCCTAGCTTAATTTTCTCTTCCTTTCCTTCTCTATCGTAAATTCTATTTATTTTAGGACTTATTTACAGCCCCGTTTTATTAAAACTTAATAGCGTAATTATTTACGACCGCCTCTTTTATCGTTTAATAGTACGATATTTTACTTATTTATTCGAATTAATTAGTATTACTCTTATTATTACGTGATAAGGAAATAAACTTTAATTAATTAACGTTAAAAACTTTTAACGTTTAACGATTTAACTCGAAATAAATATATTATAATATATAACGAGAATAACCGTGCCTTTTAAATTAAGATTAAGCGATATATATAATTTAATTAAAGTGCTTTTATAAAGCTCGTTAATAAATTTAAAGAATTTAATAAAAAGTTAATTTACCTTTCCCGCTATTTCTTTAACCGATATAGCCTATTAATTAACCTAGAGATTAAATTAATATAAATTATTTAGAATAATCCTAATAACGTAATAAATAGATAAGGCTTTTATATCTTTATCGATTTCGAACGATTATAAAAGGAGGCCTAATCCTTACGATACGATACCACTCTCGGTAACTTAAATAGCGAAGACTTATAAGCTTAATTAAACACCCTATTTAATCGATATATATATAACGATAATAAAACTACTTTCCCTTTCGCTCTATAAATTAAAATTAAAGAAGCTAAGTAGCCCTTTAAAAATAAACTCGTAATTATCGATAAATTTAAAAATATATATAATAACCCGAATAAATTATTTTAAAAAGTACGCCTTACTTTCTTATTAAGTTATACTTATATAATATAAATATCCGACCTCTATATTAAAGCCCGTTAAGCGGACTCTTAATTAAATATAATTATTATTTAAGTTAAATACCTAGTTTTTTTCTATCCGTTTAATTATTACGATATTTATAAAGGTAAAAACTTAATAAAAGAATAGCTTAAAATTAATGGATTAAATAACGAACTCGATTTATTAAAGTCTACTTTAAAGGAATTAATTAAAGTTTATAACGAGAGTATTACCGCTTAAGAGTCCGTAAAAGTAACTGTAAATAATTTAATTATCGACTTTATAAAAGTTAATATTGAATCGGCGGATCGATTAAAGTAGCTATATAACATTTAAACCGCCGTTACCCGATTAAATATAAATAAATATAATAATATTCCCTTTATTATAATTAACGACGAAGGTACCTATTAATAAAAGAGTCGTAAAATAGAAGTTAATAATTTTTATAGCAATAAAAATAAAGATAAGGTTCCTTTTAAGGTTTAATTCTATTAAATTAAAGATATATAAACCGAGAACGCCGATTATTTTACCTTTAATAATTAAATATTTAACGTTATTTATAATTATATAAAAAAAAGGCCGCCCGTAAATTACTACCTTTCCTTTAGGATTATTACTTTAATTATATTATTATTATCGATAAACTCTTTAATTATTTATAAAAGCGCTACTTTAATTATACCTCTCATAAAAAAACTAAAAAGGAGTACGATTAACTAGAAATAATTTCCCTAGCCGGATATTAGAAATTCCTATCCGATTTCGTTTAATTAACCGGAGAAAAGGAATTCCCCTATACTTTTTAAAAGGAAAGTTTCTATAATAAGTTTATACTTTACGTTATAATTATTATTATTATAATATATTTAGATGAAATTATTAACTTTAATGTTTACGTTAAATATTATAAATAAATAATTTATAGCTTCGTAAATATAAACAAGAAGAAGAAACGGTTTAATAAACCCACTTTTTTATTAAACGTTAAGAATAACTTTAATAATAAGAATAATAAAGCCAGCGGTTTTAAAATCGTTACTTTTACGAAGTCTATTCTATTAGTAAATAACTCCTCGACTAAAACTTACCTTCCTCTTATTACCGTTAAAGAGACTTAGAAATTAATAAAAGAAAGATACTACTTTAATTATTATTAAATTAGTTACCGAAAGACTAACTACCCCTTAAAGTAATATAATACTAAAGGATATAAACCTATTAACATTAACGAAATCTATTAAAAGTATAAAGGATTTTTATTTAATTTCCCTTTTAATAATCATAAATTTAATTAAACCCTCGCCGAGCCGAAAAGATTAAAAGATTAATTTTAAGGAATAAGGACTCCCTTTTAAAATAAATATTAATTACCGTTAAAGATAATTTAATTATAATATTATTTAATTTTTCATAGAAATTAATTAAAGGATATTTTTTAACCTTTAAATATATTATAAATAGTAATAGATTATCCTTATCCACTATCGTAACGCTTATCGATATAAGAGTAACCGGTTATTTATTTATAAATATAAATTTCATTAATAAAGTAATTAAATAATTAAACGTAAAGTAAATAACCGCCTCCCGGCTTTATAAAATTAAAGGTTTTAACGATAAACCTTTTTTAACTCTTCGACGTAATAATATTCGTTAATTTACGAATTTATTACCGGAGTACCGGGCTAATCCTTTTCGTAATAATTAATATAAAATATAACTTTATTATTAAGCGAAAATAATTTAAGGAATATAACGTCGTTATTCGCTTAAAAACTCGTTATCTTAATTATCTTAACGATTAAAACCCTATTAAGGATACGGATATATTAATAAACAGGGTAAGTATATTATTAAAATATTTAAGTTATTAGAAAGATATAAATACTTAAAACTAGACTTTAAAAGCTTAAATTAAAAGAAATAAACAAGAACGAAACAATCGACTCTCTTAATTAAGAGCCCGCTTTATAAAGGGGGAAGGTACGCGGTTATTTAATATTTTTAATTCCTCGGTTATAAAGGAAAATTTTTTAAAAACCCTTCCGTATATAATTTATCGATTAAATAAAGGATTAATTAGAATATAGCGTAATTTTAACGATAAATTACAGTAATTAAAATAGTTAAGCAATAATTATAAATAAACGCCGGAACGTGCGCTTTATTACGATTAAAAGGACGAACGCGGCCTTTATCGCTTCGCTCGCGATATAATTAATTAATATCGCTAAAGGGTACCCGATATAATAATCTTAAACGCTTTAAACTTTTATTAAAACGTAAAAAGAAACGACTTATATTAAATTTATAAAATAACCCTTTATTAAATCGATAAGTTTATTTAAAAGAAGGAAACCTTTCGGGACAACTCTTTACCCGAGGATAAGGATAAATTACGCTAAAAGGTAAAAGAGATAATGTTTAAAGTATATAAGGACTTTTATTATATATTTAATAAAGTATAATTCAATAAATTAATTAAACATTACGAATCGATAAATTATAAAATCGAATTAATAAACGGCATAAAACCGAATAATTTAAGTTATAGCTTACTTTATAAAATATCTCTTAAAAAAGCTTATCGCGGCTTAAAAATATATCTCGGAAAACCTTTAAAAGGGCTTTATTATATTAAGCGATACCCCTTAAGCGGCCTTTATACTTATAGCTCTTAAAGGCGATAACGGGCTTCGCTTTTATATAAACTTTAAGAAATTAAATATTATTACTCGAAAGGACCGATATCCGTTATTATTAATTAAAAAAACCTTTAATAAAATAACTAAAGCTAAAATTTATATTAAAATTAATATCCCATAAGCCTTTTATAAGGTTCGTTTAAAGGAGAAAGACGAAGATTTAATAACTTTCCGAACCCGTTATAAAATATATAAATATAAAGTCCTCCCGTTTAGATTAACTAATAAACTATTTACTTTCCAAAGGTTTATTAATATTTTATTACGAGAATACCTTAATAATTTCTATTATACTTATATTAACGATATTTTTATTTATTCTAAAAACCCTTTGTAATATAAAGAATATATAAAAAAGATTCTTTAGAAACTATCGGAAATTAGCTTTTAAACTAACTTTAAAAAATACGAGTTTAATATAATAAAAATTAAATACCTTAGCTTTATTATTAAAACCGATAGTATCGCCGTAAACCTTAATAAAATCTTTACGGTAAAAAATTAATCTCTACCGACGAATATAAAGGCGGTATAATTATTCCTCGGATTCTATAATTTCTATCGTAAATTTATTAAAAATTATAATAAGATTATTAAATTATTAACGATATTAACGAAAACCGATTAATTATAAGTTTAAGGATTTAAATAATAAACTGCTTTCGACGAACTAAAGAACGCTTTATTACGGGCATTAATCCTCGTATATTTTAACTATAAAAAAGAGATAAAGCTTAAAATTAATTCTTTCGATTTTATTATTACTAGCGTCCTTTCTTAAAAATAAGACGATAAGGAATAGTATTTAATTAAGTACTTCTTAAAGTCCTTTTAAAGTTTAGAGTTTAATTACCCTATTTATAATAAAGAAATACTTACCGTAATATAAAGCTTATAATATTAGCGTGTAGAGTTAATCGGTCTTCGACGCTTTAAGCCGTTTATTATTATTATTAATTATTATACGCTTAAATATTTCGATATTAAGTAATACCTTAATTCCTAATAAGTCTATTAAATCGAGATATTAGCTTAATACGACTTTATTATTATTTACCGGCCCGGGAAAAATAACATTATTATAAACGCGTTATTTCGAAAAGCGAAGGAATTAAAGACCTTTAAAGTTAGGAAAAAAAGCGAAGGATATTAAGCTATTTTTAAACGCTTTAACACGTTATTAAATTTTAATCTTAAGGTTATTAAAGGTATTAAAGTTATATTATTAAGGGATAATATCTCGCCCCCCGATTTATTAGGGATATCCCTTTTAAATGCCCTTTTTACGTTAATTAATAATTAAAAAACTTCGAAGTTTTATGCGAGAAAGCGCGTATAAATTATAAGGATTTTATATTAATTAACGGATTATTACTTTATAAAGAAAAGCTAATAGCTTTATTAAAAAATAACCTTTAAATAAGAGTTATCGAGGATATTTATTATTAAGTAATAATTACCTACCCGGGAATAAATAAACTTAAAAAGCTAATTTTTTAAGGTTATTAATAACTAAGATTAACGAACGATTACGATATATTCGTCGCTAATTATATGTATAAGGTAATTAAAATCCTATATATAAAAATATTAAGAAAGCTCCGATTATTTCTAATATTTAATTAATTATAGTAAAATATAGTAATAAACTTTAAAGCTATAAACCCTCTAGATAAAGAAACGGGTTACGATATAATAATAACGGTTATTAATCGTTTAACGAAGTATAATTAAACCTCCCCTATAATAAAAACGTAAACGCGAAGAAGGCCGCTTAACTTTATTAATAAAAGCTATTTTAAGTATTCGGATTATTACGAACTATAGTTAACGATAAAAGTACTTAATTTACGGCCTCCTTTATAAATAAAATCCATTAAATACTAGATATTAAATAAACGTTTATTTCTATAGTATATTACAATATAACCGGTTAAATAAAAATTATAAATAAATATATAAATTAACGGTTACGATTATTCTTAACCTATTATTAAAATAATTAAATTAATATATTACTCGCTTTAAATTACATTTAAGCCACTATCCTATATAATTCCTTTAAGGGGATATTCCTTTTCGAGGTAAAACGAGGTTTTAAGCTTTAAAGTTATTTTAATTAAGAAAAAAAAACTTAAAACTTAAAGAGATTTCCCTTTAACGAAAAGTTAAATCGAGCTTAAGCCTAATAAAACATATAAATTATTAAAGAGTACGTTAAAACCGCGCGGCGGGTAATCCTAGCCTCTTAAGAAAAAATGAGGGAATAAATGAATAAATATTAGAAAAAACTAGACTTTAATATAGGTAATCGAGTCTATATTAAAAAGATCGCCGGCTTAGGAATAAATTAATCCAGCGATAAATTAACCTTCCTTTATTTTTAATAATCCTTTTATATTTTATCCCGCGATAATTATATTTACGAATTAAATATTCTTAACTCGTAAAGGAATAGGATATACTATATTAATCGAATCTTTAAAGATTTTAATAATCTATTACCTAAATAAGCTCCGGAGTGCTTAATTAGCGAGATTATAAACTTTAATAAACTTAAAATCTTAGAATATAAAGTACTTAAAATTAAAGTATCCCGAACCTATTACCGTAAGTTATAATATAAAGCGGATTAAATTAATTAAAAGGATAACGATATTTAATATCCGGCCTTTAATTTTAAAAATACATTAAATAAGTTAAAGGATTTCTATCGTTAAAACCCGGATAAAACCGGCCTCCCGATCCGATTAATATAATAGAAACTCGCAGTTAAAGAGGATTACTTCGATAAAAATTATTTAAACGACGAGTTATTAATACCGAAAGAAACCCGCCGATTAAGGAAATAAAAGATTAAATAAATTATAATAAAAAGTTTTAAGAGAAATAAGAGGAGGAGGATAAAATTATTTCGAAAGGGCCCTATAATTAAATAATTAAATAGAAACCCGATATTATTTATAAAAAACACCTTCGTTTAAATCCCTTTTAAAGCCGTTAAGGCGCCGCCTTTTTATAAAAGGGGGTAGTAATATAATACGTTAATTTATATGCTAATTAATATAAAAACTTTATATTAGCCCTATTACTTTATTATTAAAACCGACCTGCCGTATCGGCCCTAGCTCGATTTTCTCTTCCTTTCCTTCTCTGTCGTAAATTCTATTTATTTCAGGACCTACTTGTAGCCCCGTTTCATTAAGACCTGATAGCGTGACTGTTTATTACTTTTAATTACGGGGCTTTTAAAAGCGCTATACTTCTTTCTTAACCGTATAAATAGCTAGGTTATAATACTATCTCCCCTCTCTTTTAGCCTTTATTTTTAAAGCGTTTAAATCCTTTTTAACCCTAATATTTCCTTTTTTTATTCTATATTTTTAATAAGTTTTCCTTTTTTTCTTACTTTTTAATAATATACGCTTATTATATTAAATTATATAGAAAAGTTTTATTCGTTAAAAATTAATTAACGCTTTAAACTCTTTATTATTATTAAAAAGTTCGGGTTTAAAGTTATACTTTATATTCTTTATTTTAAATAGGGGTAAAAATATTAAATAATAAAGGGCATTTCTCGTTATAAGGAATATATTTATCGTGGTCGTTTATATAATAATTCCGGGGTTCCGGTATTATTATTATCGCGTATCGTGGTAAAATTTTAATATTTTTATAGCGAAAAGGCTAAGGCGAAGGTAAAATTAAACTCTTTCTTAAAATAATTTCGTTCCCTTTAATAAAAAGTAAATAAATCTATAACTCGTTTAAAACGCTTTTATTAATAGCGCGCTTTTTTTAAGACTCGTGGTACGGAGATAGTTAATTATAAGCTTTAATTTTTAAACGAGCTTAAAAATTTAAACGTAAGGAATTAAAGGCGGCTATAAAGATTTAATCTCTTAGTACTTTCGGAGTAATTAATTAGAATATAGTAAGTTTCGATTTTTCTTTATCGCTTATACCTTAAATTTTTAAAGCTCCTTAACGGCGTTCTTTAAGTATTTCTTAGGTTTTTATGTATTATTTTTCGGTGGGTAACCTTTCTATTTAATAAAATATTTCTATTTTTATCCGATTCGTTTTTTATTAAGGATGGTTTCGACTTTATATTTGTGTTAATTTATCTTAACTTTTAGTTATATTTCGACTTTTATGTTTACTAGGGTTAGTTCGAGTAATAAAATATAAAAGATAGGGTATATCCGTATTATTTTAAATAGCGATAATTAATAGTTAATTTCTAAAATAATTTCTACGATTTTAAATGGTTTAATTTTCTTAAAGTTTAGTTTATTACTAGGTCGTTTAATCTTAATATTTCGTTAAAGGAGGTAAACTTTTCCTCCCTCTTTTAAAATAAGTCCCTTTATCTTTTTTTATCGGTATATTTCTTTATTTAATTTTAAAAAAACATAAGGTTTTCTTATAACGTAATCCACGGTCTAATTAAATACACGGTTTAATTAAATACTTTCTTTTAATTCCGTATAACTTATATATTATATTTTATACTTTTATTATTTACGATAATAAATTAATGAAAAGAGAACGATATATAATTAACGCTTTAAACGCTTTAAAAAAACCTTAAACTACGTATACGAGCCGTAGTACGAATATATAATATCCTTTATATAACTTTACGTTATCGGCGTTACGGTAGTATTTTACGATAAAATACGTAGTCGTTAATATAAAAGCTTATAAATTTCGAAAAATAATTAATTATATAATATATAATTAATTTAAATTCGCGATCGTTTTCGCTTTAAATAAATAGTGTTAAAGATATAGCGAATCGACTATTTAATTTACGCGACGCGGAACGTATCGGCGTTAATTAAGCTTTTAATTTCGTATAACGATAACTAGATCTCCGGACGCGTTTTAACCGAAAAATCGATTATTAAAGAGTCTTTTATAAAAATCCCGACGCGTATTGCGTATAGTTTATTTTTATACAGAATATAATTAATAAGTATAAAATTTAAAAAGAGGATATATATAATTTCGACGAGACCGGGTTTTATATAAGTTAAATTTCGTTCGAAATAATTATAACTACTTTCGATTAACGCGGAAAGCTTAAAATAGTATAGTAAGCGAACCGGGAATAGGTTATAGTAATATAAAGCGTTAAATTATATAGTTATACTATCCCTTCGTATATTATTTTTACCGGGAAAACGTACCTTTTTTTTAATATAAAAATAGCCTATTATTAAAAAACTAGGTAATCGTAATTATTAAAAATAGCTAGATTATAAATAAAAAAGTAAGGATTAAATTCGATATTTCGATAAACATACGAAGTTTTGTACGAAAGGTGCTTACCGCTTATTAATCCTTAACGGCTATAAAAGCTATTACTCGATAGCTTTTAAACTTTATTATAAAAAGAACTCGATTATTATACTCTATATACCTTTTTATTCGTTATATAAGCTTTAGCCTTTTAATATCGGTTATTTTTATACGTTAAAAAAAACGTATAGGAAAGAAATTAAAGGTTTTATACGGGCATATATTACTTATATTTTAAAGGAAGACTTCCTATTAATATTTTTAAAAGCGTTCCAAGCGACTTTTATCGTTTTAAATATATAAAGAGGTTTTCGAGGGATTAGACTCGTTCCGTATAATCCGGAATATATTATTTTATAATTAAATATAAAGCTACGTACTTTAATACCTTCGAGGACGTCTTTCGGCTTATCTATTCTTTAGGAATTAAAGACTTTAAATAACCCGATTAAGGCTTAATCTTAAACCGAATATATTTAAAACCGTATCGTACGGCATTAAAATAGCTCTTCGACGTCGATTTTAACTGGATTTAATTAGATTACGAAAGGTATAACGTAAGTAATGTATCGGCTTGTTTTTTTAAAGGGTAAAGTAACCGTATTACGAAAGGTAAATAAAATACTTAGTCGGCGCCGCCGTACGAAAAAGAAACGATTATAGGATAAAGGATTATTTCGTATATAAATTAAAAAAGATTTATAGTTTTAAAAGGACATTAATAAATAGTTATAAAATAAATCGCATTAAAATAATAATCGTATAAAAAGGTTTAAAACGCGCCCGCGACGCTATAAAATCTACAGGGAGCCCGGGTATAATATACGTACCTATTAAAATAATATAGAAGTATTTAAAGAGAAGGATTCCGATTAATTTTAATATATTAAATGTATTATAATAGAATTAATTTATATTTCGTTATACGAGGCCTTAAAAAGTATTTAATTAGACCGTGTATTTAATTAGACCGTGAATTACATTACTTTTAAAGTTATCGTTAATAAATAAATAATAATTAATATCTACCCTTTTAATATTAAAAGGCCGATAAATAATAAACTTCGACGCTTTAATATAATGCGAGCTATCGACGAAGCTATTACCGTTAAGGATACGCGCTAACCGGCCGAACCGAAAGCTAAAAAGGATCGAAATACCGAAAAATAGCCGGCAGGTTAAAAGTTTAAAGGCTATAATACTTAATATAAAAATCACCACCGGTAATTTAATTAAAAGGTTATTTATTACGAACGGCTATCGGGGTTTAAAAGAAACCTCGTAAACGTACTAGGGTTTATATTAATTAAAACGAGAAAATACTTAAATATATAAACGAGTGCGTCCGTTTAATATAATAAATAATATCTTAAACTAACCGTAGAATTTAATTAAAAAGTATAATAGGTTCGTTTAAAATAATATGTTTCATTAATATATTAAATTAATGTTTAAATTAATCGTTAAAGTAAAAGTGTTTATATAAAATATATAGGAAAGGTTTATCGTTATATATTTAATCTTTTCTTTATCGATTTTATTATATTTTTTTAAATTATTAGCTTACTAGTAATCCGGTAATTTAATCGTAGTTTTTAACTTACTTATTAAAATAGTAAGCTATACCTTTAAGCTTACAGTAACTTACGGTAATTTATAATAAGCTATTATATAACGAGGTAGTCCGTACGTTTTCTATTAATATTTCCGTTCGTTATTTTTAATTACGAGGCTTTTAAAATCGCTATGCTTCTTTTTAGCCATATAAATAGCTAAGTTATAATACTATTTCTTTTTTTTTAGTCTTTATTTTTAAAACGCTTAGGTCTTTTTTAACCCTAATATTTCCTTTTTTTATTCTATATTTTTAATAGGTTTTCTTTTTTTTTTATTTTTTAATAATATACGTTTATTATATTAAGTTATATAAAAAAGTTTCGTTCGTTAAAAATTAATTAACGCTTTAAACTTTTTATTATTATCGAGGAATTCGGGTTCGAAGTTATGTTTTATATTTTTTATTTTAAACGGGGGTAGAAATATTAAATAATAGAAGGCGTTTTTTATTATAAAGAATATATTTACTATAATTATTTATGTAATAATTCTAAGGTTTCGGTATTATCGTTATTACGTATTATAGCGGAATTTTAGCGTTTTTATAACAAAAAGGTTAAAATAAAAGTAAAGTTAAACTTTTTTTAAAATAATTTCGTTTTTTTTAACGAAAAGTAAATAAATTTATAACTCGTTTAAAACGTTTTCGTTAATAACGCGCCTTTTTTAAAACTCGTAGTACGGAAATAGTTAATCGTAGGCTTTAATTTTTAAACGAGCTCGAAAAATTCGAACGCGAAGAGTCGAAAGCGGCCGTAAAGACTTAATTTTTTAATACTTTTAGGGTAATTAATTAAAACACGGCGGGTTTCGATTTTTTTTACCGCCCGTGCCTTAAATTTTTAAAGCTTTTTAACGGCGTTTTTTAAATATTTTTTAAGTTTTTATATATTATTTTTTAATAGGTAATTTTTTTATTTAATAAAATACTTTTATTTTTATCCGATTCGTTTTTTATCGAAAATAGTTTCGATTTCGTATTTATATTAATTTATTTTAATTTTTAATTATATTTTAATTTTTACGTTTATTAAAACTGGTTTAAGTAATAAAATATAAAAGATAGGGTATATCTGTATTATTTTAAATAGCGATAATCAATAATTAATTTCTAAAATAACTTCTACGATTTTAAATAATTTAATTTTTTTAAAGTTTAATTTATCGCTAGGTCGTTCAGTTTTAATATTTTATCGAAGGAGGTAAACTTGTTTTCTTTTTTTTAAAATAAATCCCTTTTATTTTTTATCGGTATATTTTTTTATTCGATTTTAAAGAAAAATAAGGTTTTTTGTAACGATATTTAGAATTATTTTAGTTTTTCGATTTAAATGGTCGCTATCGGTGCTAACTTTTCTTTTAACGGTATTCGAATAATATCGAGGTTAAACCCGTAGTTTATTTTAAAAAGTAATATATGCGTAGTTTCGTTATTTATATTATTATATACGAACTATATTATAAGTAATAATCATACTTAATTATTTTATTAATAATTAATATAGTATCGTAAATATTACTTAAGTATTTAGTTTATACGTTCAGTTTATTTATCAATTTATAAGTAATAGGCTATAAATAATTTATATTTAATTTTAAATTATATTATAAGGGATTTTTAGAATTTAGCGGTAAATAATTTATTTTAATTAGAGATAATCGTTTTTAATAGTTTATATTAATTAATAATAGTTTTAAGGAAGGTGTATACTAGGTTATTCGTATCGCTTATTTTTTATATAATAAAAAATAAATATATTTAATGAGTTTATTAGTAATAATTAATACGTTATTATATTTAATTTTAATTAATAATTCTTTAAACGGTAGTAATTTAACGATAAAATCTAATGCGATTATTTTTTAGGCTCTATTTAAAAGTAATATAAATTATAGTTCCTTATACGGCTAATGTCATGCGGCCTTAGTTTTATTATAAAGGTCGCATTCGTTAATTATTTTAGCCACTCGTTTTTTAAGATTCTTGTAATCGAATTGCTTATTAATTTTTTTCTATGTTTTAAAGATTCCTTAATATCCGTAAGCCGAATATATATAAAATTCTTTAATAAATTTATTTTAATATTACTCGGGGATATTAATCTTACCGTAGCGGTACTTAAGTTTATTCTTAATATTAAATTTATTTCTAACTTAATCTATAAAATCCGTTATTTTAAGGGTATATTCCTTAAATTTCTTAATTTATTCCTCGTAGAATTATATTTTATAAATAGCTTAAATATATCGCGATAATATTAAATTTCTATCCTTATCGTATATAAAAATCGTGCGTATTTTTAACGGTACGTCCTACTAATAATCTAGTTTTCGGCTTAAGGTATCGACCCTACCGTTATTATTACCCTTTCGGTAAATAATAACGAAATTAAATTTTAATAAAAATTCTAATTATCGTATTTATCGTTTATTTAATTCCTTCCTAATAGTAAATATAGTAAAGTTTTTATAATTAATATAAACCTTTACTAATTCTTCGATATTATTTAAATAGTATTTTTATTTTTTAAAAGCTTTAATAATAACTATTAACTTTTTATCGTAAATTTAATAATTAAACTCGGGTTTATTTAGCTTTTTAAAAAAAAATATAACTAGGTATAATTTTCCGTTATTATCCCGTTAACTTAACTAACCTCCGATTATATAGTTTAATACGTTAGTTTTAACCTTAAAAAGTTTATTAGGATTTACCACGCGAAGCACTAGTTTATTAAGAATTCTATCCTTAATAGCTTAAAAAGCCGATTTTTTTTATTAGTTTATTAAAATAACGTGTCCTTTCGTATTAAGTACGTAAAAGGTATCGTTATCCTATTAAATCTAGGGACAAAAATCCGGTAATAATTAATTAATTTTAAAAAGGATTTAATTTTTATAGCGTTTATAAGCTTAGGCTACTCTCGTATTATTAATATTTTAAAGGGTTTTATTCGGATTTTCTCCGGGGATACTACGTATCCTATAAAGGTAATTAATTTTTTATAGAACTCGCTTTTTTAGGTTAACTAGGAGTCTAGCGTTTTATAATTTTTAAAGTATTATTTTAACGTACTATTTATATTATTCCTCGTTTTCGAAATAAATTAAAATATTATTTAAGTAAACTACTACAAACTTATCGAGGTATTCTTATAAAATATAGTTAATTATACTTTAAAAACTCGCGGGTGCGTTAATAAATTTAAAAGGTATAACTTAGTATTTAAAGTGCCCGTATTTAATTCGAAATACCGTTTTTTATTCTTTTCCTTTTTTAATATAAATTAAGTTATATACGTTAAATAGGTTAAGTATAATGAAAATAATTGCTTTATATAATTTATCGCGTAAATCGCTAATTAAAAAAATAGGTATCGGTTTTTAATAGTAATTTCGTTAAGTTTCCGGTAATTAATATATAATCGCTAACGTAATTTACGGTTTAATTAAACACACGGTTTAATTAAACACTTTCCAAGGCCTCGTATAACGAAATATAAATTAATTTTACCACAACGTATTTAATATATTAAAATTAATCGGAATCCTCTTCTTTAAATACTTTTATATTATTTTAATAGGTACGCGTATTATACCCGGGCTTCCCGCAAATTTTACAGCGTTACAGGCACGTTTTAAGCCTTTTCGTACGACTATTACTTCGGCGCGATTTATCCTATAACTATTTATTAATGTCTTTTTAAAACTACAGGTCTTTTCCAGTTTATATACAAAATAATCCTCTATTTTATAACCGTTTCTTTTTCGTACGGCGGCGCCGATTAAATATTTTATTTACTTCTCGTAATACGGTTATTTTACCTTTTAAAAAAACGAGCCGGTATATTATTTACGTTATACCTTTCGTAATTTAATTAAATTTAATTAAAATCGACGTCGGAGAGCTATTTTAATACCGTACGATACGGTTTCGAATATATTCGGTTTAAAATTAAGCCTTAATCGGGTTATTTAAAGTTTTTAATTTTTAAAAAATAAGTAAGCCGGAAAACGTCCCCGGAAATATTAAAATACGTAGCTTTATATTTAACTATAAAATAATATATTCCGGATCGTACGGAACGAGTCCGGTCCCTCGAAAGCCTCCTTATATATTCGAAACGGTGAAAATCGCCTAGAACGCTTTTAAAAATACTGGTAAAAAATTTTCCTTTAAAATATAAGTAATATGCGCCCGTATAAAGCCTTTAATTTTTTTCCCGTACGCTTTTTGTAATACACGAAAACAACCGATATTAAAAAGTTAAAGCTTATATAATAAATAAAAAAGTATACAAAGTATAATAATCGAGTTCTCTTTATAGTAAAATTCGAAAGTTATTAAATAGTAATTCTTATAGCCGTTAAAAATTAATAGGCGGTAAATATTTTTTATACGAAACTTTATATATTTATCGAAGTATCGAATATAGTCCTCGCCTTTTTTATTTATAGTTTAGCTATTTTTAATAATTACGATTACTTAGTTTTTCGGTAATAAGCTGTTTTTATACTAAAAAAAAAGTACGTTTTCCCGGTAAAAATAATATATAAAAAGATAGCGTAACTATATAATTCGACGCCCTATATTATTATAACCTATTCCCGGTTCTTTTACTATATAACCCTAAGCTTTCCGCGTCGATTAAAAATAATTACGATTATTTCGAACAAAATTTAATTTATAAAAAACCCGGTCTCGTCGAAATTATATATATCCTTTTTTTAAATTTTATACTTATTAATTATATTCCGTATAAAAATAAACTACGCGTAATACGCGTCGAGATTTTTATAAAGAATTCTTTAATAATTAATTCTTCGGTTAAAACGCGTCCGGAAATCTAATTATTATTATATAAAATTAAAGGCTTAATTAACGCCGATACGTTCCGCGTCGCGTAAATTAAATAGTCGATTCGCTATATTTTTAATATTATTTATTCGAAGCGGAAACGATCGCGAATTTAAATTAATTATATATTATATAATTAATTACTTTTTAAAATTCGTAAGTTTTTACGTTAACGATTACGTATTTCGTCGTAAAATATTACCGTAATACCGGTAACGTAAGGTTATATAGGGAATATTATATATTCGCGCTACGGTTCGTACGCGTAATTTAAAGTTTTTTTAAACGCTTAAAACGTTAATTATATATCGTTCTTTTTTTATTAATTTATTATTATGGGTAATAAAAATATAAGGCATAAAATATAAGTTATATTACAATTGCAGCAATTCGGGAGGCAAGGCTATAGGTTATTATTTTATTATAAAAAACCGAAAAAGATAGGGAAAGAAAGAAAAGGTCCAGCCTTACCGGGACGATTTCCTTATTTAAATAAGTGGGGAAAAGTCAAGTGGCGCTCGGGCTATTTTTTATATACTTTTACCCTATTTTAATTAGTAAGGTTATTAAAGGCTTATTTTAAAGTGCGCCGTAATATTACCCCTTTTTTAAAATAGCTCGTCTCGAAATATATTAAGTAAAAAATTAATACTATAACTATTTAAACTTATTCCTTTATTTAAATTATTATCTCTTTTAACCCTTTCGTTATACCGTTTTTTTCTCGGGGGCGGCCGGTTTATTATTATTTTCGTATAGCTCGTTAAACGTGTTATTCTCAGCCGCTTATAGTTAATGCTATAAACGTATTAAAGAATTAAAGGCCTCGAGATTTTACTCGTAGTAAGTTTATAATTATTTAACCGTATTTTTAAAGTTTTCTACGGGATATTAAGTTAAATCGAGATCTTATTTTCTCTATTCGATTTAATATTATAATTTTCGATAACAAATCCTTAAATTAATAATACGGTATACCTCCTATTTTTCTTTTTCGCCTAATTCGATCACCTCGCCGTTAAGGTTTCGTACCGCTTATTTAATTGAAAAATTATTCGGGTATTTCCTAAGTCGGTTTATATAAAAAACCTTAAAACTTATTTATTTTTTTAAAACTTTTAATAAATACGAGTAACCGATTTTTCGTTCGATTTCATAATACTATCGAGTTAAAGAATAATTAAGCTTATCGATAAGCCTTATAAAAAACTAGGTTTTCTTAATAATAAATACCCGATCCCCGATATCGAAATCCGGTTACCGTCGGTGCTTATTTTCTTAATTATACATTCTCTATTAAGCTTTAACTATATTTTCTTTAACTGCTTTATAATAATTAATAATTCGCTTTATTTAATTTTATACGATTATTTAGCTAAGCTTTTCGCGTTCCTTTAAATTCGTTATATTTTTAATCTTAGCCTTTTAATCTTAGGTAAATTTTATAAGGAACCCCATTTCGATCTCGTAAAGGGAGTACCCTATTAAATTTTAAGGTAACGTAGCTTAAGCGGTATTTATAGCCGGTAAAACTTCGTCCTAATCGTTCTAAAAATAATTAATAAATACTCGTAGCCTTTACTCGAAGTATTAAATCGTTACTTCGGCTTATCCCGCCGTTTAAAAGTAACCTACCGAGAATAATTTTTACTTAATTCTTAGGATTTTTAATACCTTATTTATAAAAACGGAAATAAATTACGGTCCTCGGTTTAAAATTATTATTAAAAAATAACTATACGTTCGGTATAATCTTTCGTAATATAATTAAGCTGTTTTAATTACGGTAATAATTATTTAATAAGTAATACTTTATATTCGTTTCTTTAATTTATCGATTATTAATATAATATTATCGTTCCCCTTTTTATTTTTAAACATTATTTTAAAGTTTACCGCGATAACGTCCTAGGATTATAATAGAATTAATAATAAATATAAAAAGCTTAGTATTTTATCGCAGGGAACCTTACTCGGCCTATATTTTATATAGTTAATTACGAACACATCATAATCTTTACTTAATCCTAGCCATTAATATTTTATTTATACCAGCCGCCTAATTTTATTCCTTTTTAGGTATACTATAAAAGTTCGAAAATAAACCTTATCGATTACACGGGTTCGAAAGTCGCTTTTATCGAGCATAATAAAACGGCCTTAAAACAGAATAAACCGTTCATTAATAATTTATCCTTATGTTTTATTTTCTTAAGCTCTTTATTTATATATCTCTAACCCCAGATATATAATATTCTCGTATAAAAAAGTATCGGTAAGTTTATATTTAAAGCGTTCGGGTAGCTCCTCGACTAAATATAATTAAAAGCTCGCTTTCTTTTTAATCGGGCAACGCGCTTCCTTTAAAGTTTAAATAACGTTTAAAAAAGCTAGTTTAAATAAAACTATAGTTTATTAAGCGTCTTTTTTATCCTTTTAAGTTTTAAAATTACCCGTTTTTCTAAAAAATACGTTAACGAAAACGTTTTCTCCCCTTAACTTATAAGTAATTATAAAATTATATTATAATAACGTATCGGCCTAAACCGCTTATTTTACGTTAAATAATTGTTTAATACCGAAATATTAAAGTATTTCGTGATTAGTAATTACGAGAAATAATTAAAATCGTTATAATCTCACTAATTCCGCTTTTTAATATTTAAACATTTTTAGTACTGCTAGCATTTCTTTATCCTAAATAAAATAGTTATACTCGGCTCCTTATATTATTTCGGAGTAAAAGTATACGGGATATTATTTATCGTTAAGTTTTTCCCTTTAAAATAAAACGCTAGCTAGGACACTATTTAATATATCGGTCTCGACTCGGGTTTTTTTATCGTGAAAAAAGTGTGTTAACACGGGCGCTTTTAAAAGTAATTTTTTTAGCCTTTCGAATACCTCTTAATATTTATCGGTTTACGCGAAGGTAAAACTTTTCTTAATTAGGTTTATTAAAGACTTAGCGATACGGCTATATTCGTATATAAAGCGTCGGTAGTAATTATAAAATTTAAAAAAAGACTAAACGGTTTTAATATTAATAAAGGTATCTTAGTCCTTAACGGCCTTAATCTTTTCGGGGTCGACTTTCACGCCGTTTATACCTATTATAAAACCGAGGTATTTAGTCTTAATAACGTAAAATTCGCATTTTTTTATATTAGTTTAAAGGCCTATTTCCTTTATTTTTTATAATACTTTCTTAATATATTCCACGTGCTCTTCCTCGCTTTCCGAGTAAATTAAAATATCGTCAAGGTAAGCGTTATAGAATAAATCTAAGTATTTTATTAGGATTTCGTTAATAAACCGTTAAAACGTTGCGGGGCTATTAATAAATTTAAAGGGGAGAATTTAATATTTAAAAGATTTATACTTAGTCCGAAATATCGTTAAATCTTAATCTTAGAGTCTTATACGAATCCTGTAGAATATTTAGCGAATATCGAACTTAGTATATATTTTAACCTTAGTTATTCCGTTAAGGGTTTTATTAATTAACGGCAGCGGATACCGATCTTTCTTAGTAAATATATTTAGTTTATAATAATTAACATAAAAACGGAGTCCTCTATTAACCTTCCGTATAAATAAAATAAGCGTTACTTATAAAATAATACTATTAATAATAAAACCCTTTATTAAAACGGTAGTAACGTATTCTTTGTAAGCTTTAAATTCCTTAAGAAACATTTTATAAAGTAGGCTAAACTTTAAATCTTCGGGGCTCTTTTTCTTTTTTAAGTTTATTCGATAATCGTTTACACCTCCCCGGTACGGCACGATAACGTCGGATTAAGCTTTATTAAAAATATCGTGGTACCTATAATAATTAAAGGGCATAGCTTTTTTAATTTTTTATTTTAAGGTTTCCTCGTTATTTAATAGGAAATCGCTTTTAAAATTAATAACTCGGTTAATATCGTTTAAGTATACGATTTTTATAACGTCGAAACCGATATCGTTAAAAAATCCGCCTACGTTTAAAGTTTATACCTCGATAAGCCCTAATTTATACTATCCTACGCCGTCTTGTTTTAACCCGTAAAAGGGTCTTTCGGGGAACGACCCCTCCCAGGTAAAATTCCTTTAGTTAAGCGCGAAGGTAGCAATTTATCGAGTTAGCGGTTTATTTTAAAAATCTCGGGATTTTTAAACCGGTCCTTCGAAAGCGGCTTTAATATAACGTAACGGGGTAATATCGGTCCCTTTATTATTTAACCTTAGCTATCTATTTTTTATTCCTTAGTAAATTATTTAATACGTTATCGGACTATTTTTATAATAGCTTAAAAAACTACCTCCGGTTCCTTAAACTAACCTAGGAACGGGCTGTCGCTCGGGGTTTCCGGTTTATTTATTATAGTAAGCTATCGGTAGTTAAGTTAAGGTTTCGGAGAAAAAGCTTTATCCCGCCTTCGTTTATTTTCGATAAACATTTTTTTTTACTTTTAAATAACGTTTTAATTATACTCGGGTTTTTTTAAAAGTTATCCTGCCTTTATAATATTAATATTTCGGGTTTAAGTTTTTTATTAATCCTTTAAAAAAACTAGCCGCTTTCTCTAATAGTTTATTATAACGTCGTATCTTTTAAACTATTTTCGTTCGATAATAAGGTCGTGTTTTATATTAATTATAAAAAAGGGTATAAAAGATGTTTTATATTTTTATATTTTAAAGTTTAAGAGAAGGGTAATATTAATTAATTAAAGGGATTTACTATTGTATCCTCCGATAATTTTAAGTTAAAACTTAATTAATTATCGAGGGTTTAGTCGCTTTATTACTTTACGAGCTAATTTTACGCTTATAAACAGCTTTTCGTTAACTCCCGTATTCGCGAGTGTATTAGTAGTGGTAATAAATAATCTATTATTTATTATAATATAAGTAAAAGTAAAAGGGTCCCTTTTAAAGTAAGTCTATAAAAAATTAAAAGGTATATTTTATATATTTAACTCGGATAATATTTTTAGGAAGGAGTTAAAATTTCTTAAGGTATTTAATTTTCCGAGTTATTAAAGTCTTCTTTTAAACGGGTAGAGCTAAACGAAACGGTTAATTTAAGATTAATAAAATTATATTTTATTAAGGCTATTAATCCGTTAATTCGCTTAATACGCTATTAATCGAAGGTTTTTTTATTAAAACAGTTCCGGGAGAAATATCCGGGTTTTTTATAATTAAAGCATGCTTTTTTAATTAAAAGCTCTTTTATTTTAACGGCAGGGATACGACGGGAGATGTCGGTTTATTTAAACGATCCGGCAGCGGAGCTACCGGCGGAATTAGTTTTAAGGGTAGTGTTTCGTTTAGTATTTTTTCCGGTGGTTTTAACGTTATCCTTTTTTTACGCCGTTACGTTAAACGTAATTACGATTTTATTAATAATCGTATTAAAAAATAATAAAACAGAACTTATTAAACGAAATATCGTCGTTATAGTAATCGGTAATTATTTTTTCGTTTAATCGGGCGGGTAATTTATCGTTAAATTCCCGTTTATAATCGTTTTTCTTAACGCGAGCGTGTCCGGTTAACTTAACGAACTCGAGTTAAAAAGTCTAAAAATTATTACTAAGTTTTATAGTCAAGTTTCGAAAAGCCTTACGGGCCTTTTTATAAACGTTAAAATTATAATACTATTCGTATAAATAATTTAAGAGATTTTTAAAAGTTTTAATTAAAAGGTTATCTTATTCGTTAATAATAAAAGGGTGTAAATTTTTAGCGGTTTTATCGTTAACCCGGTTAATAATATAAGTATACTTATCTTTATTAATAAAGTAATAATTAGTATTCGTTTTTAATTTACCTTTTAAGGTTATAAACTAATAATCGAACTTAACTTTAAAGTCTTTTTTATTAATAAATAAGGGGGGGTCGAACATTTTAATGTTTCGCTTAAAGCTACTAAGCGACGTAACGCCGGTACAGGTCGTTCCTTTTATTTAAACCGAAACTCCTCGGTTTTAAATTAAGAGATTAATAATATATTAATTTAATTGCTAAATTTCCTCGTCTCTCTTTACGACGACTAGTATAAAGTTTTTCTCTTTTTTAATAAACTTACTATCTTTATTTAGTCCTCTATTTTAACTATCTTTTTAATTAACGTCGTTATTTAAGTTTTTTTCGCCGAAAACGGTAGTTTATATATAGCTCTCCTTTAAATTAATA
Organism: Apiospora aurea; assembly: GCF_038362705.1. Lineage (NCBI taxonomy): Eukaryota > Fungi > Ascomycota > Sordariomycetes > Amphisphaeriales > Apiosporaceae > Apiospora > Apiospora aurea. Next base: position 3,431,501 of record NW_027117389.1, read on the forward strand.
TTAAAGTTCTTAAAAATCTTTATTAAATTAAGGGCTTAGTTTTTAAAGCTTATTATAAAAAAGGTTCGCAGCTTAAACTCCTTTTAAATAACGGTCGGGTTTTTTTATATATTTTATCGAAATATCCTTTAACGATTAAGCCTTCGCGCTTAAACTACTAAGTTTTTATAGTCTCGATAAAAGTTATAAAAAGCATCGCGGGGGTATTATAATAAAAATTATATATAATAGTTAATCGTTTAATCTTTTTCTCGATATTTTCGTTTATAACGTTAAAAAGTTATCGAGAAAAAAAAACACTCGCAGTTTAAATTTAGCCTCGACCTAATATAGTTAATAAAATAATTCGGGGGCGGTAACTTTTTATTTTAAATCGCTTTTAATATTAAATAATAAGTCCTCGCCCTCGCGCCCGGTAGTAACGCTTTAATTAGCCACGTCTATCGGGTTTACGCTAGAGTAAACAAAGGATACGCGTTTAATTAATAAGGAGTTTCGCGCGGCACGTTTTTTTAAGCTCGTAAAAGAGCGGTTAATATTGTTAATATTAAAACGTACCGATTTACGGGCCTATTTTACGTACGCATCGCGCTTTTTTAAGCCGACGGCTATTTTAATTAATTACCTTATTTAATCGAAATTAATTTAGGTTTTAATTTTTAAAAGGGTAGGATATTCGTAAGGCTTTCCTAAGCTTAATAAGTTAAATCTTTTTCGGTAATATTATAATTATAATAATTCGGGAGGTAAAGTTATAAATTATTATTTTATTATAAAAAACCGAAAAAGATAGGAAAAAAAAAAGTTTAGCCTTACCGGAACGATTTCCTTATTTAAATAAGTGGGGAAAAATTAGGTGGCGCTCGGGCTATTTCTCGTATGCCCTTACCTTATTCTAGTTAGCAAGGCCATTAAAGGCCTGTTCTAAGGTGCGCCGTAGTAGTTATACGGAATTAAAAGAAAGTGTTTAATTAAACCGTGTATTTAATTAGACCGTGGATTACGTTATTTCTTTTTCTCGTTTTTATTTTTTCGGGGAACGAAAAGAATAGGGTATTTTATTAATAAAGTGAATAGTCGTATAACTCTTTTTTTAAGGTTTTTTTAAATATATTCTTTTAAGATTTCCTCGTATTCTTAATTAAGCTTATATATCGGTATAAATTATAGTTTTTTCTTTTTTTTAAAGTGTATCTCGTGATTTTACCGTGTATAAAGCGGTAAACCCGTTTTTAGTTTTTTATTAAAAAGGTTTATAAATTGCCGGTATTTTTTTAGTATAGTTATCGTGACGTTTAGTTTAAATTCTTTAGTAATAATATATACTCGAAGTACTTTAAGCTTATTTAAGGGTTTTTTTAAAACGCTGCCTAGCGGCTAAACCTTTTTTTAGTGTATCCTATTAAAGTTAGCTTATTTTTTAATTAACTCTAGGATTATTTACTCGTAATTAAGGTATTTTTAGTATTATATTATATCTTAATACTTTCGTAATGTTATATATAATTTATTTATAACGTCCTTCGATGTTAATTAAAAAGTTCGCGACTTCCCTTTATACTTCTTTATTTTCGTAAGTTATAAGTCTTTTATCGATAGTTTTAAGTCGGTATAAGGCGTTTTTTTTTACTAGTTTAATTTTAAGTTATTAACGATTCTTAGTGAAATATAGTTTCTTTATATTTCGTTATTAAGTAACGTTTTAATAGTAACTTTTTTAATATTTATTATTAATATTATATGTTTATAAATATTTCGTTTATCCGTTATAAAGTATAGGGATTTATTTTATCCCGTCGAATATTATCCCTTTATAATCGGCGGGGTTCGTTTTTTAACCGTTATTATAAGTTCTCGTAGGGTATATTAGTTTCTTTTTTAAGTTCGTACTTAAGCTCTTAGAGTTTTTAATTATAGGCGTCGTGCCGCTACGTTATCCGTAATACGCTGTTTTTATTAAGTAGCTATTTATTTTTAAAGGGTATTACGATAATAGTTCCTTTTATAATAATTATTATTTAAATCCTAGTAATGTTTTCTTATTTTAATAAAGGCTATATAGTTTAATATATTCGTACCGTGGTTAATATTATAGTTTTCCCCGTTATTTACGATAAGTCTTAGGCGACGGTATTAGTTTTAAGTAATCGGTATATTTTAGTTTTTTTAGGTACGTAAAGAAGGTATTCGTTTATTTAGTATTTTAATTAATTAGTTTCTTTATTTAAACATTTACGTAGCCACTCGGGGTTTTTTTTATTAATAAGTAAGGAGCCCGAGCGGTAGAATATATAATCTTTATATATATAATGTCGTAATAGTAATATATAATAAGTATTAGGTTTTTATTAATATATCGTGGAAATTAATAGTATATTATTTTATTATTTAAATATTCGATGTATATATTATAGATATATAAGATTTATAAAATAAAGTAGTGTTCGGTGTTTTTAAGGTTAACCTTTACGTTATTACTTATTTAATAACTATTTTTTATATCTCGGAACTGTTACGGCTTTAAATACTAAAATAAACCCTCGGCTTTTAACGGGCCGACTATTATACTTAACGCTACGTATAAACGCTTAGAAAGCGCTTTTTCCCGAAAACCTTTATTTTCGATCCTTTATTTCGTAGTTTTTCGAACTACGTTCTCGTTATATAATTATTAATATTTAAAAGATTATAGTAATATAATTAACGTCGCCTTATTTATTTTGATATTTAATTATTATTTATAATATTATATAGCTTTTTTTTATAGGTATCGCGATCCTTGCCGTAATAATTATTTAACCCGACGTTTTTACGAACGCCTGTACCCTTAATATGTTTAAGAATATAATCGCGTTTAACCCGGAGGCTTAGTTTCGATATAACTTTAATTTTTACGATTATATTAACGGGTTAAAAATCGAATTAAACTCGGCAAAATTTTAATTTATAAATATATAAGCTTAATTCGCGGATACGCAGGTTCGATTTATTTAAAAATAGGCTATTATAGCTTATTAAAAAAAGTTTATTAAAACGAGTTATTTTTAAAAAATAAGCTTATTAAATAACTACGTATAAAAAAAGCGTTAATTTTTTCCGCCGCTACCTTTATTATAACTACTCCCTTGACCATTTTTGCCCCGAATACTTCTATACCCGTTTCCGTTACCTTCGCCGGTATTAACCTATTTATAAGCCCAGCACCGGGATTATATACGCCGCTTATTACCTGCCGTCCTAAATTTTCTACTAAAAATAAAAAGCTTTTTAACCTAGTAAAGTTTAATAAGTCCTATTAAAACCTTCGTCGCTTTTCCGCTTAAATATATAGTAAAATAATTTAAAATAAAAACCGCTTTTTAACCCTTACGTTTCGCTTAGTATATATAGCCGGCCGCTTAAAAAGCCGGGCTTACAATTTAATCTTACCCCGTATTTATAAAGGCGTCCCTGATTTCCCTAATTACACCGACTTTTTAAAATATATCGAAACCGTTTTCGGCGACCTTAACCGAGTTTAAAACGCCCGTAACCGATTATATTAATACTATTAAAAAAATTAAGATTTTAACGTATATTACGCGGAGTTTTAACGTTTTATACTCGAAAAAAAATGTTTTCTAAAGCTTTTTAACCGTTACTATTTTAAAATATATCGTAAAAACTATAAAATATATTACTTTATAACCCCGCGTTTACCCGAAAATATATTTAGTACGTTAAATATTTATAGTTTTTAAATAACCGTTTTTATTAGTATAAATAGTAAGCCGTAAAAAAAATAATCCGTTCGCGCCCTTAGCTTAGTTTCGTTTAATATTACTTGTACCCCGTTTATATTTAAATTAGTCCGCCGCTTATCCTCGTTTTCGTTTCGAGTTTCTTTTATCGTTTTAATATTTAAAAGCGACCTTATAAATTTTAATTATACTTATAAAAGCGGATAATATAAACGAAAAAAATGTTTCCGTTATAATAAAAAAAGCTATTTAATATTTAATTACCCGTTACTTAATACCCGTCCTTAATTTCGACTCCGATCCGTTAAAACCGCTAGCCTTTCGTTAAAACTTATTTATTCTATTACCCGTTTTCCTGCCTAGTCCTTTAGCCCGATTTTAAATATTTAAAACTTAATAAACGAAGCGAGCTTAGTATAAATTATTATTAGGCTTATATTATATATACCCTTCGAAATCGAACGCTTCGAATTTTTAAAGCCGCGGTACGAAGTTAGTCCGTATAAAAAAAAGCTAGGCTACGTTTAAACTTTTAATTTTATTTATTACTTTAAAGTTAAATAAAAAACTATTATTAACGTATACTATAACTAATATTAACGTTAACGGCATAAAGTTTATAAACTAAAATTAAGTTAACCATTATAACTTACCTTTAAATAAATTATCGAACCCTATTAAATTAACGATTTTTAACGGCTCGAATTATAGCTCTAGCGCCGTTATTTATTATATTACCGTTAACTTAATTATCGAAAATTATACTAAAACTATAAAATTATTCGTTACCTAGCTCGCGTATTATCCTATAATACTAGGTTTATTTTAATTAAAAAAGCACGACTTAAAGATCGGGTTTTCCGGATATACTTTTATTTTTAATAACGATTATTACCGAAAATACTATAATACGCCGGGGAACCCGGCGAAAATTAAGGCAATATATAACGTACCGTTAAAAAACCGCCTAATAAACTTACCCGCCCGACTCGAAAAATTAAAATATATAAATATTACGAAAGTGTTTCTCCGCGCTTATTAATTATATTAACGACGCGATTACTATATATTTATAATTATATTAAAAAAAATCGATTAACTATTAAAAAAAAGAGCTTTTTAAACCTATATTAACCGTTTTTTTAAACTATTTAATTATACCGATATATTTTCACCGTAAAAGGCGAAAAATTTACTATTATACCGCGATTACGATTACCGTATTTAGTTTATAAAAAGGAAAACTCCGCTTTTTAAACTATTATACTTAATATTAAAAAACGAGTTAACCGCGTTAAAAAAATAGTTAAACGAAAACTTATAAAAAAGGTTTATACGTTTTAACTTTTTCCTTATTACGTCCCCCGTTTTATTCGTTAAAAAACTAATAGAGGCCTTCGATTTTATATTAATTATTAAAAGTTAAATAATATTATCGTTAAGGACCGTTATTCGTTACCTTTAATTAAAAAATCGCTAAATAATTTAAAAGGGATAAAATATTTTACGAAGTTAAATATTATCGCCGCCTTTAACGCTATATATATAAAATAAAGATAAAAATACCTAACCGCTTTTCGTATACGGTTCGGCTTATTCGAAAGCCTAGTTATACTATTCGGCTTAACGGGCACACCGTTAATATTTTAAAGGTTTATAAACAATATTTTAAAGTTTTACTTAAATTAATTCTATACCGCGTACTTAAACAATATCTTAATTTATAGCCGAACGCGAAAAAAATATATCGAATACGTTTAAAAAGTTTTATAAGCTTTAAAAAGTTAAGGCTATTCGTAAAGCTAAAAAAGTACGAATTCGTTATTTAAGAAACGATATTTTTAGGAATAATCGTAGGCGTCGAAAAAATTTAAATAAATCCGGAAATGATTAAAACGATTAAAAATTAAGCTACGCCGGCCTATTTAATTAATATATAAACCTTTATTAGGTTTAAGAATTTTTATTAAAAGTTTATTCGCGATTTTTTTAAAATTATCGCGCTAATAATAAACTTAATAAGAAAGGGCGTACTTTTTTATTAAACTCGAAATTATAAAGACGTTTTTTAAAGATTAAAAAAAGTATTTATAAAGGCGCCGGTATTAATACTGTTCGATTAAAATAAAAAGGTCGTTTTAAAAATTAACGCGTTCGATTTTATATTAATTAGAGTGTTATTATAATATGACGATAAAGGAATATTACGGCCGGTAACGTTTTATTCGAAGAAACACTTTACGACGAAGTATAACTACGAAATTTATAATAAAAAATTATTAGTTATTATTCGTTATTTCGAAAAATAGCGGCTTAAATTAAAAAACGCCGCTTTCCCGATTAAGGTAATTACGGATTATAAAAACCTAAAATACTTTATAATAACGAAATTATTAAACCGAAAATAAGCCCGATAATCCGAATTTTTATTACGTTTTAACTTTAAAATTATATATCGCCTAAAAAAATAAGGAATTAAGCTTAACGTTTTAATTAAAAAGTTAAAAAATTTATTAAAAAAAGAGAATAAACGCTTAAAAAATAATATTAAAACGCGTTAACCTCGAGCATTTTTTTAACCCCGAATAAAATATTTTTAACCCCGGATAGAATATTTTTAACCCCGGATAACCGCTAGCTTATTTATATAAATACGTCCGCTTCGCTAATCCCTTAATTTTTTTAAGCTTATCCCCGATTACCCGATCTTAGATTAAGTTTTAAATAACTTTACCCGTTAATAAATTTACCGTTAATACCGAGTTTACCGATAACGTCGACTTAGCCGACCCCGCCGCTTTTAAACCGCTTTCGGAAAAAGAAATACTTATTCCGACCGTCCCGGCTTAACTATAGCTTCTTTTTAATAAAAGCTACTTAAAAAATAAAAAACTCCTGTTTATTATTAACGCTTTAAAAACCGAAAAAACCCGCTACCCGCGGATTTTTTTAGCTGAGTACGAAATAAAAAATTAATACTTATTTTATCGAGGAAGACTATACGTTCTTAATTTATCGAAATTATACATAAAATTTTTAAAAATATATTACGTTTTTCCTATAATCGGATATATAAAACGTTTACGTATTTACGAAACGCTATTTCGAAATTATTATTAGCTTAATATATTAATATATATCGAAACTTAGGTTAAAAATTGCTATACTTATAAAAGAATTATTAGTTCCCGCGAGTTTCGCTAAGGGGTATTAAAACCTTTTTCCGTTCTTTAAAAAGCCTAGCAAGATTTATCGATAAATTTTATTATTTACTTGTCGAAAAGCGAAAATTACGACGTTATTTTAATTATAATTAACCGTTTAATTAAAATAAAACATTTTATATACTATAAAAATATTTATAATTTTAAAAAAGTCGCCCGCTTATATACGAAGTATATATAAAAGCTTTACGGATTCTTAAAAACGATCGTATCGGACCGAGACTTTTAATTCGTTTCCGATTTTTAGAAATATTTAATTCGTTGTTTAAAAATAAAATCCCGCTTATTTATTATTTATTACTTTAAAATTAATAAGTAAATAAAAATCGTTAACGCGTTTTTAAAATAATACTTACGAGATTAAGTATTATATTTATAAAACGACTAGGTAAAATAATTACCGTTAACCGAGTTCGCGATTAATAATACGATTAGCGAGAGTATAAGCACAACGCTTTTTTTCGTAAATTACGGGTTTCACCCGCGTTTTAATTTTAAACTTATCGTATTAAACGATAAAATCGCCGCGAAAAATATTAAAAACCTCGTTTACTGAATAAAGGAAATATACGAATATTTTTAAGCCGAGATCCGTTTAGTTTAAAGCTAATAAAAAGAATACGTGAACTATAAATGTAAACCCGCCCGCCGATTTTTAATTAATTAAAAAATATAGCTCGATACCCGTAATATATAAACGTTCCGCTTATAAAAAAAATTGGATTAAAAAAACCTAGGGCTATTTATAATTAAAAAGGTCGTTAGCTTATATACGTACCGTTTAAAATTGCCTGTTTTAATAAAAATTTACCCCGTATTTTACGTTAACTTATTAAAGCTCGTTACCGAGAACCCTTTACTTAAATAATAATAAAACCCTCTTTTACCTATAGAGGTAAAGGGTATTAAAGAATAGAATGTTAAAAAAATCCTGGACTCTTGTTAAGACCGCCGAAACCGCGGTGGCCGTTTTCGTTTAAAGTATATTATTAAGTAGACGGGATACGATAAGTTAACCGAGAAACTTACCGTATACCTAAAAAAATTATACCGAGATTATAACGAATTATTATCGCCGTTACCCGAATAAACTTAAATTTATTTAAATTAAACTAAAGAATTTATCGCTTAATTAAAAATCACGCCGGAGATTACTTATTTAAACTAATTAAATATTATATTACCTAAACCGGTTAAACCGTTTAAACTTTACTTTATTATTTCGCGTTAATAGTACTCCGCTTTAAAAAAAGGGGTATTATTACGGCTTTAAATATTAAAATAAACCCTCGGCCCTTAACGGGCCGATTACTATGCTTAACGCTACGTACGAACGCTTAGAAAACGCCCTTTCCCGAAAACCTCTGCTTTTAATCTTTTATTTCGTGCTACGGCGCACCTTAAAATAAGCCTTTAGTGGCCTTGCTAATTAGAGTGGGGCAAAGGTATATAAGAGATGGCCCGAGCGCCACCTGATTTTTCCCCACTTATTTAAATAAGGAAATCGTTCCGGCAAGGCTGGATTTTTTCTTTTTTTCCTTATCTTTTTCGGTTTTTTATAATAAAATAATAATCTATAGCTTTACCTTTTAAATTGTTATAATTGTGATATTACCGAAAAAGATTTAATTTATTAAGTTTAAGAAAACTTTACGAATATCCTACCCTTTTAGAAATTAAAACTTAAATTAATCTCGATTAAATAAAGTAATTAATTAAGATAGCCGCCGGCTTAAAAAGCGCGATACGTGCGTAAAATAAGCTCGTAAGTCGATATGTTTTAATATTAACGATATTAACCGTTTTTTTATAAGCTTTAAAAAAGCGTGCCGCGCGAGATTCCTTATTAATTAAACGCGTATTTTTCGTTTATTTTAACGTAAACCCAATAAACGTAAATAATTAAAGTATTATTACCGGGCGCGAAGGCGAGGATTTACTATTTAATATTAAAAGCGATTTAAAATAGGAAATTACCGCCCCCGAATTATCCTACTAATTATACTAGGTCGAGGCTAAATTTAAACTGCGAGCGTTTTTCCTTCCCGATAACTTTTTTAACGTTATGAACGAAAATATCGAAAAAAGATTAAACGATTAATTATTATATATAATCTTTATTATAATACTCCCGCGATGCTTTTTATAGCCTTTATTAAGACCGCGAAAACTTAGTGGCCTAAACGCGAAAGCTTAATCGTTAAAAAACATTTCGATAAAATATATAAAAAAAACTTAACCGTTATCTAAAAGACGTTTAAGCTACGAACCTTCTTTATAATAAGCTTTAAAAACTAAGCCCTTAATTTAATAAAAATCTCTAAAAACTTTAATATTAACTTAAAAAAAAGTTATATATAAACTGCCGTCCTCGGCGAAAAAAACTTAAATAATAACGCTAATTAAAAAAATAGTTAAGATAAAGGATTAAATAAGGATAATAAGCTCACCGAAAAAGAGAAAGACCTTATGCTAATCGTCGTAAAAAGAAACGAGGAAATCCAGCAATTAAATTAATATATTATTAATCTCTTAATCCAAAACCGAGGAGTTTCGGTTTAAATAAAAAGAATAACCCATACCGGCGTTACGTCGCTTAATAGCTTTAAACGAAATATTAAAATATTCGACCCCCCTTTTATTTATTAATAAAAAGGACTTTAAAGTTAAGTTTAATTATTAGTTTATAACCTTAAAAGGTAAATTAAAAACTAATATTAATTATTACCCTGTTAATAAAAATAAGTATACCTATATTATTAACCGGGTTAATAATAAAACCGTTAAAAATTTATACCCCTTCGTTATTAACGAATAAAATAACCCTTTAATTAAAACTTTTAAAAACCTTTTAAATTACTTATATAAATAATATTATAACTTTAACGCTTACGAAAAAACCCGTAAAGCTTTTTAAAACTTAATTATAAAGCTTAATAATAACTTTTAAACCTTTTAACTCGAATTCGTTAAGTTAACCGGACATGCCCGCGTTAAAAAAAACGATTATAAACGGGAGTTTAATAATAAATTACCCGCTTAATTAAATAAAAAAATAATTACCGATTATTATAATAATAATGTTTCGTTTAATAAATTCTACTTTACTATTTTCCGACACGACTATTAATAAAATCGTAACTACGTTTAACGTAACGGCGTAAAAAAAAGGATAACGTTAAAACCACCGGAAAAAATACTAAACGAAACATTGCCCTTAAAATTAATTTCGCCGGTAACTCCGCTGCCGGATCGTCTAAGCAGACCGATATCTCTCGTCGTATTCTTACCGTTAAAATAAAAAAGCTTTTAATTAAAAAAATATGCTTTAATTATAAAAAAACCGGATATTTCTCCCGGAATTATTTTAATAAAAAACCCTCGATTAATAACGTATTAAGCGAGTTAACGAATTAATAGCTTTAATAAAATATAATCTTATTAATTTGAAATCGACCGTTTCGTTTAGTTTTGCTTATTTAAAAAAAACTTTAATAACTCGGAAAACTAAATACCCTAAAAAATTTTAACTCCCTCCTAAAAATGTTATCCGAGTTAAGTATATAAAATATACCTTTTAATTTCTTATAAACCTATTTTAAAAAGGACCCTTTTACTTTTATTTATACTATAATAAGCAATAAATTATTTATTACTACTACTAATATATTCGCGAATACAAGAGCTAACGAAAAGTTATTTATAAGCGTAAAATTAGCCCGTAAAGTAATAAAGCGACTAAACCTTTAATAATTAACTAAGTTTTAATTTAAAATTATTAAAGAATACGACGGTAAATCGTTTTAATTAATTAATATCGCCCTTTTTTTAAACTTTAAGATATAAGAATATAAAACACTTTTTTATACTTTTTTTTATAATTAATATAAAATACGACTTTATTATTAAACGAAAATAGTTTAAGGAATACGACGTTATAGTAAACTATTAAAAGAAGCGGCTAATCTTTTTAAAAGATTAATAAAAAGCTTAGACCCGAAATATCGATATTACGAAGGCAAGACAGTTTTTAAAGAAACCCGAGTATAATTAAAACGTTATCTAGAAGCAAAAAAAATGTCTATCGAAAATAAATAAAGGCGGGATAGAGCTTTTTTTTTAAAGCCTTAACTTAACTACCGATAGCCTATTATAATAAATAAACCGGAAGCCCTAAATAATAGCTTATTTTTAAGTTAACCTAGGGAACCGGAGGCAGTTTTTTAGGCCACTATAAAAACAATCCGATAACGTATCGAATAACTTATTAAAGAATAAAAAATAAACAGCCAAGGCTAAATAATAAAAGGACCGATACTACCCCGTTACGTTATATTAAAGCCGCCTTCGAAAGACCGGTTTAAAAATCCCGAGATTTTTAAAATAAACCGTTAACTCGATAAATTGCCACCCCCGCGCCTAACTGAAAAACTTTCACTTAAGAGTGGTCGTCCCTCGAAGAACCCCCTTTACGGGCTAAAACGAAACGGCGTAGAATAGTATAAATTAAGGCCCGTCGAAATATAAACTTTAAACGTAGGCGGATTTTTTAACGATATCGGTTCCGACGTTATAAAAATCGTATACTTAAATAATATTAACCGAGTTATCGACTTTAAAAGCGATTTTTTATTAAATAACGAGGAAACCTTAAAATAAAAAGTTAAAAAAACTATGCCCCCTAATTATTATAGGTATTACGATATTTTTAATAAAACCTAATCCGATATTATCGCGTCGTACCGGGGAAACGTAAACGATTATCGAATAAACTTAAAAAAAAGAGCCCCGAAGACTTAAAATTTAGCCCACTTTATAAAATATCCCTTAAAAAACTTAAAACTTATAAAAATATATTACCGCCGCTTTAAAAAAGGTTTTATTATTAGCAGTACTACTCCGTAAACAGCGCCTATCTTATTTACACGAAAAACTAATAGAGGACTCCGTTTTTACATTAATTATTATAAATTAAATATACTTATTAAAAAAGACCGGTATTCGCTATCGCTAATTAATGAAACCCTTAATAAAATAATTAAAGCTAAAATATATACTAAAATCGATATCCATTAAACATTTCACAGGATTCGTATAAAACTCTAGGATTGAAATTTAACGATATTTCGAACTAAGTATAAATCCTTTAAATACTAAATTCTCCCCTTTAAACTCACTAATAGCCCCGTAATATCTCAACGGTTCATTAATAAAATCCTAATAAAATACTTAAATTTATTTTATAACGCTTACCTTAATAATATCCTAATTTACTCGGAAAACGAAAAAAAGCACGTGGAATATATTAAGAAAATATTATAAAAATTAAAGAAAATAGGCCTCTAAACTAATATAAAAAAATGCGAATTTCACGTCACTAAGACTAAATACCTCGGCTTTATAGTAGGTATAAACGGCGTAAAAATCGACCCCGAAAAAATTAAGGCCGTTAAAAACTAAAACGCCTTTACTAATATTAAAACCGTTTAATCCTTCTTTAAATTCTATAATTACTATCGACACTTTGTATATAAATATAGCCGCATCGCTAAGCCTTTAATAAACCTAATTAAAAAAAGTTTTACCTTCGCGTAAACCAACGAATATTAAGAGGTATTCGAAAAGCTAAAAAAATTACTCCTAAAAACGCCCGTATTAATATACTTTTTTTACGATAAAAAAAACCCGAGTCGAGACCAATATATCGAATAGTGTCTTAGTTAACGTCTTATTTTAAAAAGAGGGATTTAATAATAGATAATATCCTATATACTTTTACTCTAAAATGATATAAAAAGCCGAGCATAACTACTTTATTTAAGATAAAGAAATATTAATAGTAATAAAAATATTTAAATATTAAAAAATAGAACTAATAAAATTATAACGATCTTAATTATTTCTCGTAATTACTAATTATGAAATATTTTAATATTTCGGTACTAAACGACTATTTAACGTAAAATAAGCGGCTTAAGCCGATACGTTATTATAGTATAATTTTATAATTACTTATAAGCTAAGGGGAAAAAACGTCCTCGTTAACGCACTTTTAAAAAAGCGGGTAATTTTAAAACTTAAAAGAATAAAAAAAACGCCTAACGAACTATAGCCTTATTTAAACTAGCTTCTTTAAACGTTATTTAAACCTTAAAAAAAACGCGTTGCCCGATTAAAAAGAAAACGAGCTCCTAATTATACCTAATTAAAGAGCCACTTAAACGCTTTAAATATAAATTTATTAATATCTTTTTATACGAAAATACTATATATCCGGGGTTAAAGATATATAAATAAAGAGCCCGAGAAAATAAAACATAAAAATAAACTATTAACGAACGGTTTATTCTATTTTAAAGCCGCCTTATTATATTTAACGAAGGCGATTTTCGAACCCGTATAATCGATAAAGTTTACTCTCGAACCCTTATAGTATACTTATGAAGGAATAAAACTAAGCGGCTAATATAAATAAAATATTAATAGTTAAAATTAAGTAAAAATTGCGATATATTTATAGTTAATTATATAAAATATAAGCCGTATAAGGTTCTCCGCGATAAAACACTAAGCTTTTTATACTTATTATTAATTTTATTACGACCCTAGGACGTTATCGCGGTAAATTTTAAAATAATACTTAAAAATAAAAAAAGAAACGATAACATTATACTAGTAATCGATAAATTAAAAAAGCGAACATAGAGTATCGTTTACCGAATAACTATTACCGTAACCGAAATAGCCCGACTATACTACGAAAACCTATACCGGACGTATAATTACCCCTTAATAATAATTTTAAACTAAAGACCGTAATTTACCTCCGCTTTTATAAATAAGGTATTAAAAATTTTAAAAATTAAATAAAAACTATCCTCGGTAAATTATTTTTAAACGGCGGAATAAACCGAAATAGCGATCTAATACCTCGAGTAAAAACTATAAGTATTTACTAACCATTTTTAAAACGATTAAAACGAAACCTTACCGGCTATAAATACTGCCTAGGCTGCGTTACCCCAAAATTCAATAAGGTACTCCCCTTACGAAATCGAAATAGGGTTCCCTATAAAATTTACCTAAAATTAAAAGGCTAAAACTAAAAACATAACGAACTTAAAAAAACGCGAAAAACTTAACCGAATAACCGCATAGAATTAAATAAAGCGAATCGTTAACTATTATAAAATAATTAAAAAAATATAATTAAAGCTTAATAAAAAATATATAATTATAAAAATAAACACCGACAGTAACCAGATTTCGATATCGAAAATCGGGTATTTATTATTAAAAAACCTAATCTTCTATAAAACCTACCGATAAGCTTAATTATTCTTTAACTTAATAGCACTATAAAATCGAACGAAAAATCGGTTACTCGTATTTATTAAAAATCCTAAAAAGATAAATAAGTTCTAAGGTTTTCTATATAAACTAACTTAAAAAGTACCCAAATAACCCCTTAGTTAAATAAACGGCATAAAACCTTAACGGCGAGGTAATCGAACCAGGCGAAAAAAAAAGAATAGGAGGTATACCGTATTATTAGCTTAAAGACTTACTATTAGAAATTATAATATTAAGTCGAATTAAAAAAATAGAATCCCGACTTAACTTAATATCCCGCAGAAAACTTTAAAAATACGGCTAAATAATTATAAACTTACCACGAGTAAAATCCCGAAACTTTTAATCCCCCGATACGTTTACAGCATTAACTATAAACGGCTAAAAACGACACGTTTAACGAGCTACACGAAAATAACAATAAACCGGCCGCCCTCGAAAAGAGAACGGTATAACGAAAAGGTCGAAAAAAACAGTAATTTAAATAAAAAAATAAGTTTAAATAGTTATAGTACTAATTTTTTACTTAATATATCTTAAAACGAGCCATTTTAAAAAAAAAGGGTAATATTACGGCGTACTTTAAAACAAACCTTTAATAGCCTTACTAACTAAAGTAGGGCAAAAATATACGAAAGATAACCCGAGCGCCACTTAACTTTTCCTAACTTATTTAAATAAAGAAATCGTCCCGGCAAGGCTAAACCTTTTCCTTCTTTCCCCATCTTTTTCGTTTTTTATAATAAAATAATAACCTATAGCTTTGCCTCTCGAATTACTATAACTATAATATCGGGGGTATATTCCTTAAATTTCTTAATTTATTCCTTATAAAATTATACTTTATAAATAGTTTAAATATATTACGATAATATTAAGTTTTTATCCTTATCGTATATAAAGATCGTATATATCTTTAGCGGCACGTCTTATTAATAGTTTAATTTTCGGCTTAAAGCATTAACCTTACCGTTATCACTACCTTTTTAATAAATAATAATAAAGTTAAATTTTAACAGGAATTTTAATTATCGTACTTATCGTTTATTTAACTCTTTATTAGTAATAAACGTAATAAGGTTTTTATAATCGATATAAACCTTTATTATTTCTTCGGTATTATTTAAATAATATCTCTATTTTTTAAAAGCTTTAATAATAACTATTAACTCTTTATTATAGATTTAATAATTAAACTCGGGTCTATTTAATTTCTTTAAAAAGAATATAATTAAGTGCGACTTTCCGTTATCGTCCCGTTAGTTTAGCTAGCCTCCGATTATATAATTTAATACGTCGGTTTCGACTTTAAAAGGTTTACTAAAATTTATTACGTAAAGCACTAATTTATTAAAGATTCTATCCTTAATAACTTAAAAGGCCGATTCTTCTTTATTAATTTATTAAAATAGCGTATCCTTCCGTATTAAGTATATAAAAGGTATCGCTATCCTATTAAATCTAGGGACGAAAATTCGATAATAATTAATTAATCTTAAGAAAAATTTAATTTCTATAGCGCTTATAGGTTTAAGTTATTCTTATATTATTAATATTTTAAAGGGTTCTATTTAAATTGCTCCCGGGGATATTATATAATTTATAAAAGTAATTAACTTTTTATAGAACTCGCTTTTCTTTACGTTAACTAGGAATCTAGTATCTTATAACTTTTAGAGTACTATTTTAACGTACTCCTTATATTATTCTTCGTTTTTAAAATAAATTAAAATATTACCTAAGTAAATTATTATAGATTTATCGAGGTATTCTTATAAAATATAATTAATTATACTTTAAAAACTCGTAGATACGTTAATAAATTTAAAAAGTATAACTTAATACTTAAAATACCCGTACTTAATTCGAAATACCGTTTCCTATTCTTCTCCCTTTTTAATATAGATTAAATTATATATATTAAATAGGTCGAATATAATAAAAATAATTACCTTATATAACTTATTACGTAAATCGTTAATTAAGGGAAGTAGGTATCGGTTTTTAATAATAATTTCATTAAGTTTCCGATAATTAATATATAATCGCTATTTTTTTCCCTATCCTTATTCTTTTAAGGAATAAAAAAAAATAAGGTATCCTACTAATAAAATAAATAGTCGTATAACTCCTTTTTTAAGGTTCTCTTTAATATATTCCTTTAAGATTTCTTCGTGTTCTTAATTAAGCTTATATATTAATATAAATTATAGTTCTTTCCTTTCTTTAAAAGGTACTTTATAATCCCACTATATATAAAGCGATAAACCCGTTTTTAATTTCCTATTAAAAAGGTTTATAAATTGCCGGTATTCTTTTAATATAATTATTATAACGTTCGACTTAAGTTCTTTAATAATAATATATATTTAAAATACCTTAAGCTTATTTAAAGGGCCTTTCTTAAAACGCTGCTTAGCGATTAAACCTCTTCTTAATATATCCCACTAAAGTTAGTTTATTCTTTAATTAACTCTAAAATTACTTACTCGTAATTAAAGTATCCTTAATATTATATTATATCTTAATACTTCTATAATATTATACGTAATTTATTTATAACGTTTTTCGATATTAATCGAAAGGTTTATAACTTCTTTTTATACTTTACTATTTTTATAAGTTATAAATCCTTTATTAACGATCTTAAGTCAGTATAAGGCATCTTTTTCTTATTAATTTAATTTTAAATTATTAACGATTTTTAATAAAATATAATTTCTTTACGCTCCGCTATTAAGTAACGTTTAATAATAACTCCTTTAATATTTACTATTAATATTATATATTATTATTATTATTATTATTAATAGTACGCCGTACGCCGAAGGCCTTCGGTACATCTACCTAGTTCCTCGTGTAATAAACCGTGCCGAAGCTGGACTAAAAATACACGCTGCCAATATCGTAAAATCTACCTCACGTGCTCGACGTTACCATGCTGGTTCTCACCCACCAGCCTAGTAACCCTTACTTTAGGGCCTAAAGAGAAATTATCCAGGTTCGGGTAATCCCCCAATCTCCATTACTAACTTATACAGCGGCAGTCGACCGGTCCGTAAAAACCACTTTACGATAACCTTCGCCGTATCTTTTTTACAGTAAGCGCCGCTAAATCGCGACGAGTTCGTAACGGATTAAGTACTAACTGTTTTACTAACTGCTCTTGTCTTCCCTCAAAGTTTTTATAGTTTAAAATTAGGTGTTCGGCTGTCTCCCGTCCTTTACCGCAGTTATATAGCGGCGTCGGGACGTTTAAAACCCGATAAGTAAACAAGAACAACTTAAGCCCTATTTTTTCAATACGTGTTTATATTAAAACCGATGCTTCGTACTTAAACATATCGTCGTAACGACGGCACGCTCCCTAGTCTAGCGGCGACTCTATAACTAATTCGCGGCGGCCTCGCGTCGAAATAACGGCATAAAACCATTTTTATTCCTATTTTTTTTAAGCGCTTATTCGACCGTTTAATTATTTAGCCATTATTTAGCTAACGTTAATTGAACGTCGCTTAGCTATAAAGTCGTGGGGGCTTCGTTAATAACCCTTTAAAGTCTCCTTTATTTCTTTCTCCTTGCGCTACGTTCTTTATTAATAATTTCTGCCGCTTTTATATAGGCGCCGCGTAAAAGTTATAACTTCCCGGTAATCTCCGTGCGTATCTCGAAACTAACTGCCCTCGCACTTAAATAAAGATCGAGAGGGGGAACTGCCGCTTTAATTTCTAAATAATATTAAAGGGTCGCCTTATATACCCCTATTACGGTCCGGAGATAAGAGTTCTGAACTATTATAAAGCTAAGAGTTAACCTTTTTTCGGTATCGCTTACTCTATATTAAACCGACGCTCCGTACGCGAATACGCTACGTATTACTTTCGTATAAAACTCCTTTACCCTTCGTACCGAACATCCCCAAATTAACGCTGCGAGCCTAGTAAAAGCTAATATCTAAGTTACTATTTTCGCTTTAATTTTTAAAATATAGTCCTTTTATTATAGCTTCCGATAAAGCTAAACGCCGAGGAATCTCGTAAAAATTACCGGCGCTATAATAGCGTCTCCGAAGCGTACCTATAACGTATAGGCTTTTCGCGCTCTAATAAAATAAATAAGCTCGCTCTTTTAAGTTCGAACTCTATCCTTTTCATGCGTGCCCAGCGGCTATAAATTTCCCAGGCTCTTTCTAAGTTTCGGTAATTTATAACGTAGTTTAGCCCTACAATAATAAGATTCGTATTATCCGCGAATCCGATAATAATAAGCTACTCGTACGCTTCTAGCTCCTCGTATAGTATAGCGATATAGAAAATAAAGAGAATCGGTAATAGCGGGGAGCCTTACGAAACACTAACACGGAACTAAATCCTCCTTAACGACTTGCCGTCGAAATAAAAGTAAACCGATCTATCCGTAATAAAGCTCTCGACCTATCGGCAAACCCAATCCGGTAATCCCTTCTCGCGAAATATAGCAATTAATCTTTTATAATTAACTATATCGAAAACGCTTTTAATATCGAGCTAAAAGAAGAAAGCAACGCCTTTTTATTACCACGTTATACGGACAACGTTAATAATTAATCGAATAGCCAGCTCGGTAAACCGCTACGTCCGGTTCCCTATCTAACCTTTAAATAAAAACGAGTACTCCTCGGCTATTCCGATAATTCGCCAGTTCATAACTATCTCTATTACCTTCCCAACCGTATTAAGTAATAAAATAGGTCTCCATCCACCAGGTGTCTACTTTTCGGTTGCTATTTTATTTAGTTTTGGGATCACGATAACCTTTACCGTACGGAAACGTTTAAGGAAATAAGCAAACCGGAAGCTCGCTATCGCCAAGCCGGCTAACGTCCGGAAAAAGGGTTCCCTATACGCTTTAAGGAAACTAGGAGGTAAAAGGTTTTCCCCTAGAGCCTTCCAGGGTCCCGTCTACTTAATAATATCTCTTATCTCTTTAACCGTTACTTTTACCTCGATAGAGGTAAAGCTAAAGGCGTAGTTCGATACGGTATTTAAATCCGTAAGGTCGGCTTTTAGGTTAAAAAAAAACCTCTCCGAAAAAAGCGTAACTTTCTCGTCGTAGCTTCGCGCCTCGTTAACAGCTCTTTCGCTACGTCGTAATTCTAAAATTCCCGCTATTTATAATAGCGTCCAGCTTCGTAGTCGGGCCCATCGTTCGAGCGACCAAAATATTTTAAAATCGTAAAAGGCAGCGGCGACTACGTAGCGCCAGCTTTTCGTTTTCGCCATTTAAACAATTCTCTCTAAGTCCGTCTTCGACTCGATATATTAATTCTAAGTATATTACGAGGGTACCGCGAAATAAACTCGGTATCGTTATTTCGTTATAATCTACGCTTTTTAAACCTCCGATAACTATTAAAGCGTACTTTTATTAGTATAAGGGGTTTTTTTTAAGGCTACTATATCGGTAATCTTTCGTAGGTCGCTTATAAAATTATCGATAGCTTAATCTAGCTCTTCCGGGCTTATTAGCTCAGCGATATCGATTAAACGTACTCCGGCTTCCGCCCGTACCAGCCCCTTATTTAACATCGTTCAATTCCATCCCTCTACTTTCGTTTTACTACCTCGTAGCGAGTTAGCTTCTAGTTCAACGCGGACGACCTGTGCCCTGTAGTCAAAACCTTTTAAACCAGGGTCTCCTTCATATAAAATTATCGTTCCTCGTGTCACCTAGGCTAAGTTTAGCGTAAAATCTCTTTATCCGTAGCGTCGTCTCGTAATTTTTTTATATAGCGTAACTAGCTTTAGGTTTCATTAGTCCGTAAAGGTAAAAAGTTGTCTACTCCGTACGATTTCCTGCTATATACGTTTTAAAGCGGATAGTATATATTAAAATCTCCGACGAGTAAGTGTCGCCCGAGGTACGAAATCGCATCGAAATCGCTTAAAGGGCTCCGCTATCGAAAAGTTTTTTAAATTAGTGAATATATAAACTATATAATAAAACGGCTACTTTTTCCTTTCGGTATTATAATAGCAGCCTAATCGAAACCTACCTTAATCTTTAGCTTAGCGATATCGAAGCGTTTATATATATAAATAACCGCTCGGCCCTCGCTATAAATTATTCGATACTTAACTGTCTTTAGGCAGTACGCGATTTACGTACGGGGGTTCGTTTATATTTTTTATAATGTTAATATATCGTACTCCTTTTAATTAATTAAGGCAAATACCGTTATTACTTTTAATACTATAACGTTTTAATATACTATTCGTAAGCTTATAATTATAAAACTATAATAGTATCTTACGCTAATAAAGGAGCGACGGTACCGCGCCGGTTTTACGAGCGTATTTCTCTACCTTAATTGCTCGCTATTAAATCGAATCGCGAACGGCCTCTCTTCCGCGAAATTATTATATACCCTTTTTTATCGCTAATAAAGAACGTCGTCGGTAATAATAAACGCTCTATTCCTACCGAACTATCGCCGGTATTACGAACTTCGAACTAGCGAGGCCGGTGGGTATAAACTTCTCTTACGCGTTCTCTCTGCTAGATCGCTACGGGGCAGCCGCGATCCCACGCCGTGTATTCCCTGCCGTAATTAATACAACGTTTCCTGTTTCGTAGTCCTCTTTAAAAGCACTTTTAATCTCCCCTAAAGTGTACTACTATAAAATAGTAATTACATCGCTACTGCTTTTAATAATACTTAGTTACGTAGCCGTAACCGTAATAGCGGTAGCACTGTTAAATACGGAGGCTAGCGTTATACGGTTCGCAATCGAAAATCTCGGAATCCTATATTAAGCCGTTATCGCACAAATCCTTCGCAGTTTAAACGGAGCTCGCATACAAAATAAGGAAAGCGTAATATACTTCGGGATTCTTTAACAGGCTACGCTTATATTTCGAAATCTTTCTCGGGTTATATTTATTTACGAGTAAACTACGTAATAACGCGGCTTCGTCGTAAGTATCCCGTAACTTCTTCGCTGGGACCCTTTTCGCGATAACTACAAGTTTTTTATAAATAAACTACGCGTTAATCCCGAAAGCGTTTAAAACCTATCCATTATTCTTTATATGTTTTTTTCGCTTCGTTTTTAAAGGTAAAGACGATATCGCTACTAAGTAATTTCCTCGCTGCGATAGCCTCGCTATACCCGATTACTGTATTAACGCTTTGCATAATATTTACTAGCCTTTTCTTTTAAATATTGTTGAATTAATTTACGCTTTTAATTACCACTTCGCGGTTTCGGCGGGCTGGGACGATAACTTTCGGTTACTAGGCAGTAGAATCGCTGCTACGCGGCGTAAATATAATTTAAGCTTAAGACTTAGTTTGTATAGCTTTAGGATCCTACGTAACTTAAGCGATAGTTTCTCCGACTATCTTTTATAATTCCCCGCGGGTTATTAACGCGTTATCGTCGTCGTCGAGGTACGGTTATAATTTAATCGTTTTAATACAAAATTCCCTAATTACTTAAAAAATCTCTTCACGCTTACTATTAAAGGCTACTAGATTAGCGATTAGTTTCTCTAAATGCTTTAATCCTTTTTCGATACCTCTTTTCGAGCCATTTTCGCTGCTAAGACGCGTCTAAAACGTTTAAAGTCCTTAGTTATACGCCGTAACGTTGCTTCGCGGGTGGTGCTAGCTCTGCGCGAGTCCGGCGCGACCGGTGTCAACAACCATCGGATTATCCATCGGATCATCCATACCGTAACGCCTTGGCTGCGTCCCCTCGATAAAGGTTCGGCTAGGTTAATTCGACCTCGTAAATTTAAATAATAAAGTTTATTTTCGATTATTCGATGGTTCGACCGAGTTATCGATCTTTTCCCTTTCTCGCTTCCATATTATATATTTATAAATATCTCGTCTATTTATTATAAGGTATAGGGACTTATTTTATCCCGTTAAATATTGTCCCTTTATAATCGATAAAGTCCGTTTCCCGGCTTTTATTATAGGTTCTTATAGGGTATATTAGCTTTTTTTTTAAGTTTATATTTAAACTTTTAGAGTTTTTAGTTATAAGCGTCGTGCTATTATACTATTCGTAGTAACGTAATCCACGGTCTATTTAAATATACGGTCTAATTAAACACTTTCTTTTAATTTCGTATAACTTATATTTTATACCTTAGATTTTTATTACCTATAATAGTAAATTAATAGAAAGAGAACGATATATAATTAACGTTTTAAGCGTTTTAAAAAGACTTTAAATTACGCGTACGAGCCGTAACGCGAATATATAATATTCCCTATATAATTTTACGTTATTAGCGTCGCGGTAGTATTTTACGACGAAATATATAATTATTAACGTAAAAGTTTACGAATTTTAAAAAATAATTAATCGTATAATATATAATTAATTTAAATTCGCGATCGTTTCCGCCTCGAATAAATAGTATTAAAAATATAGCGAATCGATTATTTAATTTACGCGACGCGGAACGCGTCGGCGTTAACTAAGCCTTTAATTTTATACGATAACAACTAAATTTCCGGACGCGTTTTAACCGAAGAATTAATTATTAAAGAGTTTTTTATAAAAATCCCGATGCGTATCGCGCGTAGTTTATTTTTATACGGAATATAATTAATAAGTATAAAATTTAAAAGAAAGATATATATAATTTCGACGAAACCGGGTTTTTTATAAATTAAATCTCGTTCGAAATAATCGTAACTATTTCCGATCGACGCGGAAAGCTTAGAATAGTATAGTAAAAGAATTAGGAATAAATTATAATAATATAGGGCGTCGAATTATACGATTACGTTATCCCTCCGTATATTATTTTTACCGGGAAAACGTACTTTTTTTTAGTACGGAAACAGTTTATTATTAAAAAACTAAGTAATCGTAATTATTAAAAATAACTAGATTACGAATAAAAAAGGCGAGGATTAAATTCGATATTTCGATAAATATACGAAATTTCGTATAAAGGGTACTTATTGTTTATTAATTTTTAACGGCTATAAAAACTATTATTTAATAACTTTCCAGCTTTATTATAAAAAAACTCGATTATTATATTCTATATACCTTTTTATTCGTTATATAAACTTTAACCTTTTAATATCGGCTGTTTTCGTGCGTTAAAAAAAACGTACAGGAAAAAAATTAAAAGTTTTATACGGGCGTATATTATTTATATTTTAAAAGAGGATTTCTTATTAGCGTTTTTAAAAACGTTCCAAGCGATTTTTACCGTTTCGAATATATAAAGAAGTTTTCGAGGGACCGGACTCGTCCCGTATAATCCGGAATATATTATTTTATAATTAAATATAAAACTACGTATTTTAATACCTCCGGGGACGTTTTCCGGCCTACTTATTCCTTAAAAATTAAAAACCTTAAATAACCCGATTAAAGCTTAATCTTAAACTAAATACGTTTGAAACCGTATCGTACGGCATTAAAATAACTTTTTAATGTTAATTTTAATTAAACTTAACTAGATTACGAAAAATATAACGTAAATAATATACCGGCTCGCTTTTTTAAAAAGTAAAATAACCGTACTACGAGAGGTAAATAAAATATTTAGCCGGCGCCGCCGTACGAAAAAAAACGGCTATAAAATAAAGGATTATTTCGTATATAAATTAAAAAAAAACCTATAGTTTTAAAAGGATTTTAATAAACAATTATAAGATAAATCGCGCCGAAATAGTAGTTATATAAAAAAGCTTAAAACGTGCCCGCGACGCTATAAACTTTACGAGGAGCCCGGGCATAATACGCGTACTTATTAAAATAATATAAAAATATTTAAAAAGGAGGATTCCGATTAATTTTAATATATTAAATACGTTATAGTAGAATTGATTTATATTTCGTTATATAAAGCTTTAAAAAGTATTTAATTAAACCGTGTATTTAATTAAACCGTAGATTACGTTAAAAAAATAAATATAAAGTATTACTTACTAAATAGTTATTACTATAACCGAAGTAACCCGATTATATTATAAAGAACTATATTAAATATATAGCTGCCCTTTAATAGTAACTTTAAACCGAGGATTATAATTTACCTCCGCCTCTATAAATAAAGTATTAAAAATCCTAAGAATTAAGTGGAAACTATCCTTAATAGGTTATTTTTAAATAGCTGGATAAGTTAAAGTAGCGATTTAATACTTTAAATAAAGGTTATAAATATTTATTAATTATTTTTAAGACGATTAAAACGAAGCCTTATCGTTTATAAATATTATTTAAGCTACGTTACCTTAAGATTTAATAGGGTATTCCCTTTATAAAATCGAAATAAAGTTCCTTATAAAATTTACTTAGGATTAAAAGATTAGGATTAAAAATATAACGAATTTGAAGGAACGCGAGAAGCTTAATTAAATAACCGTATAAAATTAAATAAAACGAATCGTTAATTACTATAAAGTAACTAAAGGAAATATAGTTAAAGCTTAATAAAGAATATATAATTAAGAAAATAAGTATCGACAGTAATCGAATTTCGATATTAAGGATCGAGTATTTATTATTAAGAAAACCTAGTCTTTTATAAGGCTTACTAATAAACTCGATTATCTTTTAACCCGATAATATTATAAAATCGAATGAAAAATCGGTTATTTATATTTATTAAAAGTTTTAAAAGAATAGATAAGTTTTAAGGTCTTTTATATAAATCGATTTAGGAAATACTTAAATAACCCCTTAATTAAATAAGCGATATAAAACCTTAACGGCGAGGTAATCGAATTAAGCGAAAAATAAAAATAAAAGGTATACTATATTATTAACTTAAGGATTTACTATCGGAAGTTATAATATTAAATCGAATAAAAAGGATAAGATTCCGACTTAACTTAATATCCCGTAGAGAATTTTAAGAATATAACTAAGTAATTATAAATTTATTACGAGTAAAATCCCGAGGCCTTTAATCTTTTAATACGTTTATAGTATTAATTATAAATAACCGAGAACGATATATTTAACGAGTTATACGAAGATAATAATAAACCGGCCACCCCCGAAAAAAAAAACGATATAACGAAGGGGTTAAAAGAAATAATAATTTAAATAAAGGAATAAATTTAAATAATTATAATATTAATTTTTTATTTAATATATTTTAGGATAAACTATTTTAAAGGGGGGGGTAATATTATAGTACACTTTAAAATAGGCCTTTAATAACCTTATTAATTAAAGTAAAGTAAAGGCGTACGAGAGATAATTTAAGCGCTACTTAACTTTTCTTTACCTATTTAAATAAGGAAATCGTCCCGGTAAAGTTAAACCTTTTCTTTCTTTCCTTATCTTTTTCGGTTTTTTATAATAAAGTAATAATCTATAACTTTACCTTTTAAATTACTTTAATTATAATAGTAAAAGTATTAAGTGAATATAAGTAATGAGAAAAAAGTATATATTTCTAATCTAGCTATCCTATAGTACCGGGCATTAGGTTTTTAATAATATACCCTTTAGAGTCACGTGCAGCTTAATTACTCTAGCTACACTAAGTCGTATAATCTCTAGCCCTACTATAATATTTTTAATATCGAATTTCGCGTCGTAAGATCGGCCGTTTAATTAATTACTAATCGTTAATTATAAAACGTTAAAAGCTTTTATAATAACCTTTTAATTAATAAGTTTTATAAGGTTTCGCGTTATTTAAATTATTAATTCGAGCTTATTTATTAATAAAAAATTAAGCATTATAATTATAAAAATAAAACGTATTAAAGTTTAATAAAGAGTATTAATTAAATTAATAACTAGCGAAGTAATATAATTAACTTAGTAGTAAACCACGTTATTTTAATTTAATTTAATTTAATTATACTACTCTCTTTTAAAAAACAGTTAATAAAAACCGGCCGATTAAATCGTATAACTAAAAGAGGCTATAAGCTTTTTTAAAATTAATATAATATATTATAATTAAATTACGTTTTAATAATATAAAAAAACATAAAAATTTAAATAATTCTTTAATTTTTTATAAGTTTTCCTATATTATTTAAAAACTATAGTAATATATTATGAGAGGTTAAAATATATAAATTTTAATAGATTTAAATAAAGTAGTAAAGTGTGTATAGTCTATTATTAAAGGCACTACTAAGCGCGTGGCTCTCTAACTCAGCCTCAAATATAATCGCCTGCCGTCTTTTCCGTATCCGCAACCCCCCTGCGCCACTGCCCCGGCGTTTCGAGTCACAGCGTCTGGGCTCATGGTTCGGGATCCGACCGGCCCCGGACAGCGGAACGATCGACGACGGGGCACTTGCTGCGCTCAGCTTGGGAGTGGTCAGCGGGTATGCAGATGACTTACACTCGCGATCTTGTATATCATACCTATCCATCGGCATCTAAGCCCCTTAACATCATCACCAGAACCTTACCTGCTTGCAATCAAGAGTCCGATATAGCTATGGACGGGATAGTGACCAACCCACCCAGTGTCGTCTATGCTGAGTCGAAGTCCATGTTTCCCTTGGCTGACATAGTAGAGACATGTATGACGGCTGTCGGTAGCATGATCCAAGCGTGAACCTATTGATTGATACATCCAGTCCTTCTGGCTCCTGTCTTCGTTAATGGCTTTATTCGTTCACTACTGATATCATCACAGTCTGATCCAATCGAGGTTTTCCAAAGACGACTAAAAGTCAATGATCCACGTCTTCACCAGTACGCCAAGACCCGTGGAGCATGGGCTACTTGATCACAGACAATCTCAACGAAGCTCCAGGGACATTCCTCCTGAATTCGAATCAGATGTCGTGTTGCTGGATGCATTGATCGCCCGTGCAAAGAGTGTGAACCATATCCTGGTTATAACCCGGGGAAGTCCCCTGACGTTCATCAATTCCTCCAAACCGCGCTTCAAGGCCACGGAGAGACTGGGCTTCATCTTTCAGTCAGTATTTATGTACTCGGTCAAGCCCTCTGTTGTTCATGATTAGTCGGAGTATAGTCTTTTCGTACATCTAACTCGCTCGTATCCGTAGTTGTCGCACATGACCCTTGATGATATTGGGGCAATGCAGGCATCGTCACCTTCAAAAATTTGAATACATCAGAGCTCTGGTAAGAAGGGTCTAATAACTGGCCCTTCTTGCACCCCCCTGGTGACCTAGGAAATAATCCTCAAAGAGCACAGTACTATAGACCATGCTGAGCTGGGATATCTAAGCCGGAATACGATGACATAATATATTTTCAAAAGTATAAGTAGGTATCTAAATACTCATGTGACCTTAATTCCCTCCTTAGCTGTCCAGGGGAACGAACGTTAAGAGGTAATGTATAGAGACCACTTATTCGAACTGCATCCACCCTTAAAATGCTCGTAAAAACAGCGATTTTACGATATTTTTAAATATTAATAATAAATACGTAACGCTTTTTAAAATTATA
This sequence comes from Apiospora aurea, assembly GCF_038362705.1. NCBI lineage: Eukaryota > Fungi > Ascomycota > Sordariomycetes > Amphisphaeriales > Apiosporaceae > Apiospora > Apiospora aurea. The sequence continues at coordinate 3,459,242 of NW_027117389.1, forward strand.
CAATAACTAATATATAAATACCTTTAAAATAGTATTTTTATTTATTTTATAACCCTTAAATTAGAATTTCTACGAATTTATTAAAACATAGGGATTTCGCGATTTAAGGTGGGAAAATGGAGGTGGATGCAGTTCGGATGAGCGGTCTCTGTACATACCTAAAGTGAGGGGCAGGGACGCAAGGGAGCTTGACCGGCAGGGTTGTGCAGACGCATGTTGGTTCAGTTTATAACAGAAGGCTAATCTCCTCTTCGCGGTGCAGTCTTGACTGTCCTCTCCCACACGCGTTCAAGGGTTCGAAGACGAATGCTTCAATGATGGTTTACACACAAGAGGGGACCGCTGATTTCAAGGTCGCTGGCCTTGCCGAGCCCTGCAAAACATGGTACAAAGTTGTGGGCGAGCTCGACGCATCCAAGACACCCCTGGTCGTAGTTCATGGCGGCCCCGGGGCATGCCATGACTACCTGCTACCACTAACAGACCTTGCCTCTTCAATGCCTCTGGTGTTCTACGACCAGATTGGAAATGGGCGGTCCACGCATCTACCAGATAAGAATGGCGACGAGAAGTTTTGGTCGGTCGAGTTATTCAAAGACGAACTCGACAACCTCATCTGCCACTTGGGGCTCCAAGCACGACCCATTGACGTCTATGGTCATTCTTGGGGTGGCATGCTGGTGGCCGAATGGGCCGCGACACCCTCGCGAGCGGCGAACCTCCGACGTCTCATCATCACAAGCAGCCTGGCAAGCATGGATCTGTGGCGAATCGGCATCACAGCTTTGAGGGACAAACTTCCACAGGACATTCAAGACACGCTCAGCCGCGCGGAAGAGAAACACGACTTTGAGAGCCCTGAATACGAGGCTGCTATCGAGGTCTTCTACAAGCGACATCTCAGCCTGAAGCGGCCTTGGCCCTCAAGCGAGGTCCAGGCTGCACTTGACTGGTTTGCCAAGGATCCGACGACGTACGGTACAATGTAAGGCTCACCTTTCCCATGATCAGCATGAGTTGGACCCGTCATAGACGCATGCTGACAATACGTGCAGGTACGGTCCCAGCGAGCTATATATATCCGGCTCACTTCGTGACTGGACGTGCATCCCACTGTTGGGCAGTATCAATGTTCCCACCCTTCTGATCAACGGGTCCGACGATGAGGCCCAGGACGTGGCGATGCAACCTTTCTTCGGCCGTATCAAGAAAGTGAAATGGGTTACACTGGACGGTGCCGCCCACTTCTCGCATTCTGACCAGCGACAAAAACATATGCGACACGTCGAGGCTTTCTTGACAGTCTAGGCTAATAGCGCTGCCGCAGGCGTGTAACGGGCGTGCCATGAGTAGTGATTTGACAATTCAAGTCACCGTGATCACACTGGCAGTGGTCGGGCGATTGGTCGAAGCTTGGGATTGGGCGATAAGCATTTGACGGGGCCGGATTCAAGTTTTGATATATATAGCGAACCAAGGTCTCTTGTAACTACGTATACATAACTTACTGTGAATCTGAAGCCTGCAGGTCTTCGAATTTGTTACAGATAGTTTCAAATGAGGCTTTTCTTTGGCAAGGATCGTTCGTGATGGGCCTATGAGCCTGCTCTCAGTGGTGAAAGTTAAAGTGACCAGATCTCGGACTGGTGGGGGGTTGGGACTTGGATATAGGGGCGAAAGGTGGTGTAGACATCCCACATATTACAGTCCATGCACGTGAGATTATCGAAGTAACTTCAGGGTGTGTTGGAAACATGTACCTTCATACCTGACGCGGAGGAAATCCAGGACTGGATCCCAAACACGCCACCACCACTACAGTAGTGCAGTGCAAAGGATTGTTGTTTGACTGGGAGATTCGCCGCTCGTGAATGTATCGATGTGTTTGAAGGCGCCTGAGAACATATCAAACATCACGGAGGCATTACTGGAAATACTTGCATCATAGGATGCTACAAGCTATAATAGCCACTCATTGGGATGCTCAATTCAGATAAGGACTTTATATTTTTATCTGTCGGCGAGGATAATTATAACGAATTACTAGAAAAGACATCTACGGAACCATTCTATTCGTACACCATTCCCCGAGGAAGCAAGAACCCCTTCATTACAGCAGAAGGACACCGACCAGAGCAGCCGCCGCAACCACTGCCCCCGTCATGACGCCCGTCATTTCGAGCGTGCCAGCGGCGCTGTCAGGGGTCGACGTAACAGTCGCACCTGCGTTCTCGACCGAGGATTGGGCCGAAGAGGCGACAGAGTGGACGGACGAGACGGCAGATTGGGCGGACGAGGCGACCGAGTCAGCACTGGCCGCGGCTGCCGAAGCCTTGGTCTTGGCGTCGCCCGTCGCCGTCGCCGCGACCTGCTCGTAGCTGGACGCGACGCTCTGAGCACTCTTGACGGCCTCGCTCGCGTGCGTGGTGGCCGATTCAGCCGCAGTCGACGCAACGCTCTCAGCGCTGGAGGCGACCGACTGCCCGTGGCTGACGGCTGAAGCCCCTGCAGTGGCCGCCACACTCTCGGCACTCTGGACCGCCTCGCTGGCCTGCTTGGTCGCCGAGTCGACGACCGACTGCACGTCCTCCCGCTTGTCGAACTGGGACGCGACGCTCGTAGCCGCGGATTGGAAATCGGAAGCGATTCTCGAGGCCGCGGACTGGACCAGAGAGGCGGCCGACTGGATTTCCGACTGGACGTCCTGCCAGCTTTCGCGCTTTTTGAACGTGTTCTCGGCGGCGACCTCGTTGGCGTGGGCTGCCGCCGCGCTTGCTACTGACATCACGGACGACTCTTGAGCCTTCCACCTGTTTTTTTTTTTTTTGCGTCATTAGTATTTGCAGTATTTCACATCAAAATCGTTCCATCGCGAGGGTTGAGTGGCAGGAATGATTGAGACCCATGGGTAATGATGTCTCAGGGGGTAGGGAGAGCATTGGTTGCAACTTGGACACACTCACGGTTCGCCGTTTTCCCATGAAGACGCCTTGGCCAGGGCGGCCGACACTTCCTGCTGCCAGTCGCGCTTCTCAAACTGTTCAGCGACCTTGGAGGCCTCGGCCTGGGCGACGCCCGCCGCCGAGAGGGCCGCATCTCGGGCGTCCTCCCAGCTGCGCTCGGCGACCTCGCGCTTCTCGTCTCTGTCATCATCGTCAGCAGAGAACAGGCTGGCAAAGGCCGATGCCTGAGCCTTGGCGATAGAGGCGCCGAACAATGCGCCATCACTATCAAAAAACTAAGAGACGTCTCGATTAGCTGCGTGTTCAGGGGTCTGGGGCTTTACGCCTATTCACGCATGGGATTTCATGACCGAGAAATGCCAATACAAGGGGAGAAGGGGTCGGAATGCCAGGTGAATCGATGCCGAACCTCGGTTTAACTGGATGTAGAAGCGCACAGGAAGAAAAGAGGGAAGGGGGTGAATGCACGTACGCCCCGCTTGTTGAACTCGGCATCAATAGAGTTGGCCAGGGCTGCCGCAGAGGAGGCTGCCGCGAGTGCGGAGTCTCTCGCATTCTGCCAGTCCTGGCGGTTCACCAGAGCCGGTGCTGGGGTGATTCTGGGTGCCGGCTGGGCCGCATTGGCTACGGCCAGGCCGGCCATCACGACGGAGGAGGTGACAAAGTGCATGGCGCCTATAACGAGGGACTCGGAAGATATGTCTTAGAAGATGGGCTGGACTTCTTAAAAGAATGCGGAAAATCGGTGATGGGTGAAGACTTGTGTAACAGCGGAAGATCGAGTAGATATGTGATGGATTCCTATTCTTTAGCTCGGATACTGGTTCAAATTTGGGGATCTTGGGGACCAGATTGCAGCCTGTGAGACAGCAAGTATTTACAAGACATGATATTTAACTTCCAACACAGGCAATACGTCGATCACAGATAGTCTACGCGCTGATAGATGAGGTGTGTGAGCTTCTCCGTCATCACAATATCGTTGCTGACGACATGGCATACCGCCTTGGTCGGTGTTGTGGAGGATAGTGTTTAATCTGACCCGGGCGGATGGCTCAGGTCATCACCAAAGACACTTGATAGGCCTGTGGTTCTCCCAATACTTCCCAACCCCTACATGTGCGGTGCATTTACAAGTCAAAGATGCAATGGAGCACCGCCGATCAGTGTGCTTAGGCCAGAGATCCCTCTCCCCAAGCGGCTGCTATGTACCGACTGAGCGAGTTGTTTCTGAATACAGAGCCTGAGCCATTGAGTACTTCCCCCAGCTGGAGGGTCCCATAACCTATACACCTTTGGCAGGGGATAGAACCATGTCGCCCGAAAGGAAGTTCAAGTCACCCCTCTGTCAAATCGCACATCTCGGAGATGCTTGCTCCCGGTGCTGGCTACGGGGCTTTTGTTCCTAAGTGCCACAGTGTTGGGTGCGACTGTGGGTGCAAAGCCTTGGGAGCTTGTCTGGCGCCAATGACAGAATAGGAAGCCATATAGACAATATGGGTGAGATCGTGGTCTCGATCGAAAGGAAGCTTTAATTCCACCGAGAACCAGCCGTGACGTTGATGGCCAGCCATGGCCCCTGTTAGCGCTGAAGACGGGAGTGTAGGCCGTGTACTTTCCCTTGCAGGTAGCGAGCGGCCTTCGCAAGTTGCGTTAGAGGCAAGAACGACCCTGCTTCTCCTCCAGTTAGTTATTCCTTCTTCTGAAAATCCGAGTTCAGTTGGTGAGGGAAAGTACAAGGCTACATGCAGGCAGGTAGGTAGGTACATATCTGGGAGCTATGTATGTCGGATGGAAGATCGGGTTGTCTCTGGGTTTGCCTACACTAATATTGACTGAGATCTGCAACACTAGGCAATGATGAATATTACAAGCAGCCAAAAGAAAGTACACATACTGTCGATACGATTGACCATCCTGCCATCATCTCCCCCCGGCAACGCAACCTATCGACGAGGATTGGTTCACCGGACTGCCCCCAAATGATTTCTGAATGCCCTCCACTCCGATTGCGGGTGTTTACGCAATGTTGCACGCCCTTTCCCTCGCCCTGAACAGCCGTTTTGGTGGCTGCGACAGAAGCTGAAAACAGGAACGCTGCTATGGGTGACTGATTGGTGGACTCATTGGAGCACATCCACATGCGATCTGATTGACCGGTGGTGTGTATCGAGTTCCGTGTCGCCAACTGTTACCACACAGTTACTCCAATGGCAATGGAGACACGGCAAGATCTTGGCGACCCGTCTGCCGTCTCAAACACCTTTCAGCCCCAGAGAACCTCTGGATCGCGCTCGCACCTCGGGGGTATTCCGCAAGCCAACCAACATCCCCGAAATAACATCGAACCCTTTCCGATGAGATAGGATGCGCCAGAACGTCAGAGTTGCTACCCTGAGTACACCTGGTTGTCTTTCCTCTAGCGATGTCTCAGTTGCCATGCAAGTTCTGATCTGGTTGCCACGGCGGGTCTCCATGCAGCCGCTTTGTACGTTAGGCTTGGCCAGTCTCGGTCCTACTCGGAATTGGCAGGATCACAAATCCAAGAACTCGGAGTCTGGGTCTATCTCGCGAAGGCTAGCCTCTTCGTCGGGCATGCCAATTTGATCGTACTCGTAATGAAGCCACTCTGGGGGCCGGTGGGCGAGGAACGCCCGCCTCTGTTGATCCCACGCAAAGTCGGCGGACCATGGGATGTAGCGCGGCCAGCTGGTGTTTCTTGAATCATGGCCCAGAAAACATTCCCAGCTCATCCAACTCTTGATGGGCGGCTTGCGTTGACGGAAGCGGTAGATGTAGTCGAAATCTTCTACACTGTCCCGAAGCGGGCAGTCGTCGTACATGTGTGTCCTGGCCATGTTACATTTGGGACAGCCATCTATCCTGCCGCCTTCGTCCACCGGGCCCACACAATCTCGGATCGTATGTCCCTCGCGTTGGCAATTCCCACAAGTCTCTGGCTCGGGCCGACGAGCCATTTTAGGTCGGGGTGCCGCGTGAATTAATCTCTTCGGAGGTGTCTGGCTTCTCTCCTGGCTGCTTATAGTCGAGATTTCGGAGGAGGTGGAGGATTTACGGCCCGGTGGTCCTGGGACGTTTTTCACGACGATCTCGAGGAAATCGTTCTCCCCGGCCGTCACGAGGTTGTATAGGGACTGCTCTGACATGCGCACCTGAGCCGGGCCATTTCGGTGAAGTGACAGGCCTTTCTGAAGAACGACCGAGAGGGCTTGCAGCGATTCCCAATGCTCGCTGTCGCCTGAAATGGATGGGCTACACAATGTGGTGTCGGACATGCCCGGTGACATCACCGGAGGCGTCATTTGGGGTTCGTTCTGAGGCTCTCTGGAAGTTGCTTGACCAACGACTGTCTGAGACAACATAGCGAATAAATCTGAGAACATCATGAACACGGTCTCTGCAAGTGCAGACAACAAAGACCGCCGAGTTTCATTGACACGAAAAAGGAAACAATGAAGATTATTCCTATAGGAGGCCATTGAAACATTCACCACATCATGGTTTTTGCATCAAACAAAGGATTATGTCGAAACGGTTCTAATTAGTCGTGTCATTAACTATGGGAGAAGGGAGGGGGAGGTTCGGATGGTATTAGGTTAGGTTGAGTGTTTGGCCTCACGAAGCCGAATCTGCACGCCCGTGCCTGAGCGGTTCTCAATCGCGTGGTGAAGTCTGATTCGCCCATCGCCCTGCTCCATGTTCTCGATGCGGTCGTACTTCTGGCAGAAACGGGAGACGATGTAGCTGACCTCCTGGCGACCGAATTGTTCTGTAGAGCCGAGGTTGATGGTTAGCGGTTATCTTCTCTGTTAGGGGTCAGGGGTAAGAGGGTTAGGGGTAGGTAGAGTTCAACGTACGGCCCAGGCACTTCCGTGCACCGGCTCCAAATGGGAGCCATTCCCAACCCGGACGGTGAGTGGCCCACCGCTCCGGGCGGAAATCTTCAGCATCTTCGCCCCAGATGTCCTTGCGGTGCTGCATGGCGTACAGGGGGATAATGACCTGAGTGCCTTTCGGCGTAAAGATCTTGGACTTCCGGTCAGGCCCGCCCCCGGTTGGTAGGACCGTATCTCTCTGAGCACGGCGCTCGTTCATGGGGATCACGGTCGCGATTCTCAGCGACTCGTTGACGACCCATTGGATATAATTGAAGTTGTTCAGCGCGCGGAAATCGGCCTGGTTCTCTCCAAACTGCTCCAGCACGGTCTTTCGAAGCTTCTGGTACACTTCGGGGTGACGGGCGAGGAAGTAAAAGACCCAGCCTAGGAGGCACCCCGTGGTGTCGCGGCCGGCGATCAAGACGTGCAGGGTCTCGTTCCTGAGCTTCCTGGCGTCCTGTGTGGCTACAGCAAGTTCGTTGAGCAAGTTAAACCGCCCACCCTTCTTCTCGACCTTGTTGGCTAGGCGTTCCGCTACAATCGAGTCAGCGAAATGGTGGATGGTGTCGCAATGTTCCTTGAACTCTTTGCTGTTCAGAAGCCAGTAGAACTTGGCGAGCGCGCCTCGCTTGTCGATCCAGACCTTAGCTTCGTTGAAGTGGTGGTCAATCTCCTTGCCGTTCTTATCCGTGATCGCACCGCCCTTCTTGAGCGTGTACGTCGAGCGGCCAAAGATGAAGTCGGTAGAAGTGTCCAGGGTGAGTTTGAACAGGAGCGGGGCCAGATCAACAGTTTCGGTCCATCCTGTGGACGGATTGGTTGGCAAGCGTTCGTACAGATTCTGCAGGTGTTCTTCCTCCAGATTTGGATCGCTGATCATCTCCCTGGAGAACTGGGGTCGCAAAAGGGCTCTGCTGTGCTTCCAGATGTCGCCGCGGCTCGTGAAGATGCCCTTCCCGAGCAGGGGCATCCAGCTGGCCTGTCGGGTGTCGCTGATGTCGAAGTCAGGGCTCGTGAAGAGCACCCGGCAGTTCTCGGGATCACGAGTGCAAATGATCTCGTAGTCCAGGATGGGCACTTTGACCGTGTGGCAGTCGGGTCCGCAGGAGTCAATGGTGTCGACGACGAACTGCGGGCCCCTGTCCTCCTTGGTCGCCCTCATCGAGTCCCTCAGGACCGAATTGCCCAGCAGGTTCCTGCTGCGGACCACAGGGGGCGACTGGCAACCCAGCGCGGCGGCTTTCGCATTGTTGCGACGCTTGTTGAGCTTCGACTTGGCGATGGTATAAACCACCAAGGCGACAAGGAGGAGCAGAGTAGCCTTGGCGTATCGATGCATCTTGGCGACGGGATGGGAAATTGGAGGACCCCCAGAAAACAAACTTGGGTCTACTAGAAGAGGCGAGGGAGACGCAGAGTAGAGTGTTTATGCAGCAAAATGGTCACCGCGGGCGCTGATGGTCTAGATGGACAAGGCCAACACGGCACAGAAGTTTCGGGCATGAAGACAGAAAAAAGAAATGTGAGTGATACCATGCTGAATGTCGGACACTATCGATAACCATTGCTGTGTGTCTTTGGCCAATCATGTTCGATTGAAGCTCCCGCCATGTAAGCTGCTGCTCGAGCGAGCCTTGTGCAGGCAAGCCCCTTACGCAATGATAACGGAATAGGCCTCGGAGTCTCGCCGAGGGCGTTCTCCTGACTATAGGCAGGCAAAACCTTATGCGTACTACGTTGGCATCGTTAGCATGTTATTCCAAGGCCAAGCTAACCCCCTCATGAAGGAGGGCCTCATGTAGGCGGCAATGGGTTGCTGGCCTGACGCACTGTCCCGAGATTTGGCGTCGTCGTACTAGATCTGCCCGTCCCTCTAGCTCGAGATCTAGTCGAAATGGATATAGTGAGATCTGCCCCGGCTTGTATGCTGCTCCTGCTAGTGCCCGCTTTCTTTTTTAAGCGATCATCATCAGCCGCTAGTGAGCCCGCAGGTGTCATTCTTCTAGCAGCCCCTATTCCAATCTAAAAGCAACAAAAACGGAACGGCTCAGTCTGGCGTAACCGGGACGGCTCGACCTAATATCTCAATCTTCCTACGAGAAGAAGTAAGTAGCCATGGAAACATTGACGCACATGGCAACTATTTGGATCTTCACATGGGCGTCGTTAGCTCCAGATCTGTTCCACCGTTCAGCTCCCCGAGAGATGACAATCGCTTCAAAACCGGTCCGCAAACCTCCCCATTCTTGACTGTGCTTCCCCGTTGTCTCTATCGAAACACGCAGACACTTACATACACCACTCGAGGCCCGATTTCTCTCTGAAGAGGTTTCATTCTTCTCACTATTAACCGAATTAATTCACACATCCCAAATCAAATCCACACTCTTTCTACAGCCACGATGCGTGTCAGCGCTCTCCTCCTCACTTTCGCGACTGCGGCCACCAGTCTGCCCCTCCTCGGACTCGAGAAGGTGGTCAAGGAAGTCGAGCAGCTGGGCGGGGACGGCGGTCTCATCAACGTGTCCCCCAACGTGAGCCCCAAAGTCGGTCTCAGCAACGACGGTTCCTGCACGGGCCTTGGTGTCTCTGCGTGTGACCCCATCAATGTCGGAGGAACCCAGAACTCCAACAACAGCAACAACAACAGCAAGGAGAAGACCTCCAACACCACCCCGACCCCATCGGGCCAAAGCGGCAGCGGCGGTGGCCTCATCAACTTATCTCCCGTCGTCTCTCCTGACCTTGACGTGTCCAACGACAACAGCTGCCTTGGCCTCGGCATCTCCGTCTGCGACCCCATCAATGTCAAGGGAACACAGAACTCTCACAACTCCTGAATGGAAGGGTCAGACCTATCAGCATCGCCCCGAAAGCTGGAACCGTCTTGCCTTTAGCCGCCGCTGTATCATTTTATTATTGGATTGACTGGGCGTAGGACCTGGATCGCCTCTTCACTTTGGTTGACAAGAAAGCATTAATTGGGTCCGTCCAACCCACACCATGTCGCTTCCTTCGCCGAGACGTAGGGGGGCTCTCTTGCACATTCCATAGATCGAACGAGAACTCTAATTCCTCAATCCGTTTCTTTCGGCATATTTCTTCCTTGGTCATTATGTGAATAGCCTCTTCATGTGTTGCAGCATTCGATCGTAGTAACATTTCGAATCACCGTATTGTTCTGTGTAATGTTTGGCTAGCGAAGCTGACCTTGTTGCGGGTTACATGTGTGTTGGAAGTATTAACGAAGCAGTGCTATATCATTTAAGGGGATACATTTCAGCTCTTTAGAATGTCGGATAGTTGTTTGAAGGACTGAAGATCATAATCTTCATGATCACCACGATGTCCATGTTCTGTACAGTGCGAGAAAACAGTTCATAATCTGAGCAAGACCTACCAGATATGTGTATCGCCCGCTGCATGTAGACGGTTAGTAAATAATATTGACTTTTACCGGCTGGACAGCCGCCTGTTCCGCAAATGTAATATGCAGATGTCAACGGCAAGATTGAATACTAACTGTGTTTGGACCAGGACCTCGTGAAACCCATAACTACCCAGGTAATGGGATTTGTCTCAAAATCTCGTTAATGACTCTGGACTCGTACACATAGAGAACATGTTCGATGCCCCCTGCTGGAAAACTCAATTATTGCCCCCTAGCCCAAGGAAATGCAATATGTGGTGTACCAAGAAAGACAAACTTAAAAGTGACGCCACACTATGAACCAATAAGTAAGATGTCTTTAATCCCCTGAAAATTCCCCGAAGCGTCAGACAAAATTTCAATTATTTCTATCTTCAATGTACTGTGAAAGCCACTCCCATGAGGCAATGCCACATATACGGCCAACTATATCGCCGTGACCTTGACGGTAACGCCATCTCGAGGACGAAGTACCACTGTGAAATTGAGTATTAGCTTTTGGTCTCCAAATCGGTCTTAGAAGGAGGGGGGCCGTGGGTGAGACTGCAGATAGAAGCTTGCGGAAGAAGAACTTACGCCTCCACATCTTGAGGGATTCGGGGTCCTCCACGTTGCCGTCGCGCTTGAACTCGTACATGCTGAGCACGCAGCACAAGAGGATCTTCATCTCCGTCTCGGCGAACTTGCGGCCGATGCAGCCGCGGGGGCCCTGCAGGAAGGTCATGAAGGCGTTGGCGGTGTAGGACTCGGGCAGGTCGTCCCAGCGGTCGGGGTCGAACTCGTCGGCCGTCTTGCCCCAGTACTCGGGCATGCGGTTGATGGTGTTGGCCAGCACGTAGAGAGTGGTGCCGGCGGGGACCTTGTAGCCGGCCAGCACGTCGTCGGCGATGGCCTCGCGCACCGTCATGGGGATGGGCGGGATGTAGCGCAGCGACTCGCGGCACACGTTGTCCAGGAAGGGCAGCTTGTCGGCGTCGGCGTTGATGATCTGCTCGGGGTCGAAGCGGGCCTGCTTGTCGAAGAGGAAGGGCATGTGGTCCTTGATCTCCTCGCGCAGGCGCGACTGGATGACGGGGTGAGTGGACAGAAGGTGGATAGTCCAGGCAACACCCGTCGCGGTTGTATCGTGGCCAGCTCCCAAAAATGTCATGATCTGGTCGCGCATCGTCTCAATGGACAGGCCGGGCTCGCCCTGGTCCTTCAGCTTCTTGTTATCCCTGGCAATGAGAGACAGGATATCCTTGCCACCAGTGTTGTTCTCGGCCTGTTCCATCTTCTCTGTGACGATTTCGGTCGCCTTGTCCAGAATGATGCTGCGAGATGTCTGTACATCCTGATTCATCTTGGACGGAATGGCCTTGCTGGCCGGGATGAAGGCTTGCAGACCGTGCATGACGCGGGAGGCAATGTCGAAGGCAAAGACAAGGCGGTAGGCCTCACGGATAGGAGTCTCGGGAAACTCGAGAGAGTTGATCTCGTATCCGAAGCCGGCCTTGCCAATCATGTCGAGCGTGGTTCGGTTCAGCCACTCGAGGACTTCGAATGACTTGGTCGTGACGCCCTCCGCCGTCATCTCGTCCCTCCAGCACTTCGCGAGCAGGAGCGACTTCTCCCAGAAGACAGGGGTGAGGGCGCGGATGGACTGGATGGAGAAGCCAGGAGCCAACGACTTGCGTTGGTGGATGTGCTCTGCGCCTTCGGCCAGCAGGACTCCCTCGCCGAGAATGCGGACCATCCAGAGCTTCGCGCGCAGAGGCTTGGGGTAGTTGTAGGGATTCCGGACGGTCATGTGCTTCAGCGCATCGTCATCCGCGACGGACAGACGCTCGGAGCCGAAGGGGAAGAAGTAGCGAATGATTGGGCCATGTGCTTTGTGCCATCTTCGCTGCGGCACGCCGCACTCTTCGGTGATGATGTTGAAGAACTGGCCCCAGAGGGGAAAGCCGGTTACGGTAGGCACATGCCTCAGCTCTGAGATGTAGAATGGGTATATCCAACTGCACCACAGGACGGCGTACAGAGGGATGACGGCGGCGCAAGCCTTGGCGACGGTGGAAAAGATAGGGAGCTCGGCATGCTTAGCCCAAGCAATCGAGGCAGCTCCGGCAGCTGCCACGACAGTGTTCAGGGTGACTTTAGACATGGTAATGCCTTGACTTAGAATGGAAATGCCAGGTGCAGTAGGGTTAGACGAGACAATAACAGAAGGTAGGGAGTAAGGAAAAGTGAAGTCCGTGAGTGTTGTTATATCTATGAATGGGTAAGAAGCGGGAAGTGGTTGTGATGTTGCAGCCAAGACTGGGACTGATCGGCAAGAAAGCAGTTTTATAGGCATGTCAGCCAGATGTCCCTTCACAATCTCCCCTCGCTGCTCACGAACCCCCGAATGTCGCGCAGGGAAATCAAGCCAAGGGTATTGGAGGCTCCACTGAAACCTGAACTCTGCATCATGAAGATGTTCATCACAACGCGATAGCCTTCGGGAGCTGGCCTGCTGTGGTCTGACTGGTCAGCCATGAGAAGAGACACCAAGTTAGCAAAGTTCGGGTGCTATACGAGGAGCTGACTGGCCGCCCCCTTCCCCCACTCGCGCCTGGCTTCGGGGGGGCCTTGTGAAGACGATCTTTGCGGGTAGTGCTCTAGAACGACGAAAATCTCAGACATCACAAATTGGGAAAGCAGTCAGTGATGCAGGGTCAACGTACGGTTGGCCTTGTCGAATCTCAGGCAAGGGAGCCCCCTGCCAATCACTTCTCCTCGGGAGGTGGAACAGGGTGCACCATTGTCAGCCTCAGTATACCTGTCTATCGGACAAGCAGGGAATACCCGGGTAGTCCGGCATCCACCCGAATTACTTGGCTCCAAGAAGAAGCAAAGAACATGATGTTGCTGATACCCCTACCACTACTATCACCATTGGAAGCCTTCCACTGGCCCCCTACTCAACGGTATGGCTGTGACGTCAACCCTTCACCGTTACTACTTCCAGTGCATGCCGGGTTGGGCGTCCTGTCATTTCGGCCTAATAGTGCTTAGCAGGACGGTTGAAGGTACTAGAGGGCGTTGGTAGAGGTGAAGACTAGGGGAAGCCACCGATGATTGCTTCAGCGCGGGAGGAGCATCTCGGGCTGGTGGTGTAGGAGGTGACTCGGAGCCAGTGCCGGAGCTGAGCCGGCGAGTATGGAGAAGTACAGGGGGGACGCCATTACGGTTTGGGACTATACTCAAGCTGAGGTTGGGATCGGCAACCACACAATGTCTTGGTGATAAGTAAGTTAGAGATTGGTCTGCCCGCGGGTCCCAATTGAGTGGTTACACACCAGCTCTGGCCGCTGCCAAGGCGCATCTTCCCACCCTGCGCCAATCACAGAACGATCGGCAATTTCTCCCGCTGTATCACCCTGGTTATTGCGAGTAGACACACGTTCGACTGCACCTATCAGCCGCAGGTGGAGGTGTCGTCAACACGCAAACCCTGTGCGAATCATTGCATAGGAGGCACCCCCACCTCCTTCCCTAGCCAGCACCATTGTTCGCATACGGCAACTCCACCATCACCCGCATCTCTGGCTAGGATGCAAAAGGGCTGGCACGAGTGACCGAAGGGGAAGGAGATCGACATTGGGAACTACCCAAGCCATCTACGCGACTGGGGCGGCGGCAGTTAGCCGATGAACTCAAGGAGCCCATTCACTGTACCCGAATTAGGCGAGACCAAACATCTGAGCCCTCTGTGGTATGGCATGCCATTCATGGGTTCTCGAACGCCGGGTGCCTTTGGAGTGCATATATCTTTCCGTGCTCCTCGCATGATGATTTGAGACCTACCATTAATCGTCCTCATCTCTTATCTCGTCGACAATCCCTCAGTGTCCGAGTATCTTTTCTTATCCTGCATCAGTTCAAAGTTGTTGCTTCATCATGTCTATGGACGGCTCTTTCCACATCGCCACGTCGGGTGTTATCCCGTTGGTCCCTTGGAAGGCGTTTGACCATGTATGGACCTCTGTCATGGGCTACCCTGCAGACGAGTTCCGCTTCGTCGAAGGCAAGACGGCCTTTTCGACCTGGCCCGAGGTCGTCAGCATGATCGTCCTCTATGTCACAGTCGTCTTTGGCGGACGCGAGTTCATGCGCAACCGTCAACCCCTCAAGCTGAACGGCTTGTTCAAAATCCACAACCTGTTTCTGACCCTGCTGAGCGGCGGTCTTCTTGTCCTGTTCATCGAGCAGCTGGCTCCTCAACTCTGGAGAGATGGCCTGTACGAGAACATCTGCGGTGCGAATGGCTGGACCAAGCCTCTCGTGACCCTTTACTACGTGAGTCTCCGACAAGCGACAAGGTGGCGCTCTGGGCCACGGGGACATGCTTCTAACAAACATATATAGTTGAACTACCTCACGAAATACATCGAACTGATCGACACCGTTTTCCTAATGGTCAAGAAGAAGCCTCTGACGTTTCTTCACACCTACCACCACCCCGCGACTGCCCTGCTCTGCTTTACTCAGCTGGCTGGCAACACCTCGGTTTCCTGGGTGCCCATCACCCTGAACCTGACGGTCCATGTGGTCATGTACTGGTACTACTTCCAAAGTGCTCGCGGCGTCAAGGTCTGGTGGAAGGAGTGGATCACCAGACTCCAGATCGCGCAATTCATTATCGACCTCGGTAAGTGACTTGGTCGACACCCCAAGAGCCTTCCCAGCAGCTTGGGTATACCGAAAGCTTAAAGATGCCCGGTACTAACTAAGTTGCCCGACAGGTTTCATCTACTTCGCATGCTGGGACTACTATGCTAGCGCCCATGCCCCTTGGTTGCCGCACGTTGGCCGTTGCGCCGGCAAGCCCCTCGCGGCTGTGATGGGATGCGTCATCCTCAGCTCTTACTTGGTGCTCTTCGTCATGTTCTACATCGCAACCTACCGCAAGGTCTCCCGGCGCAAGACCCAGGCCGGCGTGCCTCAGGACTGCAAGACCAACGTCTCCACCATGAAGGAGAGCGCCCACAAGGTGGCCGACAGCGTCAGCGGTGTCACTCACGGACGCACGCTGCTGGCCGAGAAATGAATTAAGGCGGACTTCTCGAAAAGGCGGTACGGCACAGCCTGACAGGCCCTTTCTCTTACTCCCGTCTGTGCTTGGTTCTTTCAACCGACTGACAGTTGCATACCAACCATACTCACATCGCGACCAATATCAATAAATCGATGATTTTCTTTTGTCACTCAATAGAAACTACTTATATATGTACTTTCCTTTTCAGCATGTCATGGCGAAATACGGGATATTGGAATAGTTTGGTTGAGGGGTGCTTTTTTCTGGGTTGAAGTTCAAATAGCACTAATAAACTTGCAAACGAGCAAAACTCCACGCGACCTATGACTGTCGATGTTGTGACCCCAAATAAGCAATAACCCGCCTCAATCAATGCCAGTCATCTTACCTTAGGTACCTAGGTACATAAACATGCATGCAGATGTGGATACGGATGCAAATTATTTTTTTGGCACCTGCGTTCTTTCTTCTTTCCTCGTGGCCTGTTCTCCGTGCATTGCGACTCCCGAATACTGATTTATCATTAAAAAAATCAAAAGAAGTTGGGGTGACGTTGATTCACGCTCGAGGGAAAAAGCCCCCTGTCCCTGATCGGGCTTGCACTTGGCTTGCTAGCGGCGGGAGCGACGACAGGGATCCATTTTGAATTTTGGACGTGCCGCTACGGGTTCCGCCCTTGCGCCTCCATCCCCCATCTCATTGATTGCAGCATGGCCTTAACCTTACAGTAGCTCAGCCAGATCGTCAAATCGACGGTAGTGGCTTCCTAACCAATCTGGCAATTCGGATCTTTAGCGAAGCCTGCAAGCGCCTCCAGTCCTGAACCCTGTCCCTGATCCCTCCCCTTGCTCGCTCTTGGCAAACGCTAGAAGCAACAACAGCACAACCACCGCTGCTAACTCGGCCATGATTTTAATCACATCGACAACCAGCCCAGTGCGCATCTCAAATCGGGGTATTTCTCCCGCCAGGAAGGGTCCTTTCGCTGCCTAACATGCATATGAGCGTGTGGCGGTATTGGTCAGCGCTTTAGCCCCTTCTCCATCCTGCCTATCTTCCAAGGTCTTCAAGCCCGCCATCTTCTGTCATCATCAGTGTCATGTCTACGTACGTACACGGAGTTCCTCCGGACACCCTCCACATGTGGTTGTTCAGCTCTACACGGGACGGGGTTCTATTCTCGTCTGTAATGTCCGCCCGCGCTGCCATAGCTAGAGTCCGACATCTGAGTCATCATCAGCATGTTTCGGACGCACCCCAAGCCTGTCGCCACTGGGGAACTGGCCTGGGTATTAAGCTCCACCACAATGATATGGGGAAAACACCAAGGCGATCTTCCTTTTACGCTAGGGAAGATGGCTCAGCTGATATGCCGAGAACTAGCCCCCCCATTCACGACCCAGTCGTGGGTGATGTGACGTTACGCCGCAAATACCTCTGCGGCTGTCAGCAACATTGTCACAGCTCCCCGGGTGGAGAGCACAGCAAACCTCCGTCTAAGGATAAAGCCATGCTCGACGCCTGACCAGCCGTGCCAATGCAGTCAGCGGCGTTCGCGGGTAACAAGGCCCTTTGTCTAGAAGCCGTCTAATTGGTGGCCCTTGACACCCACCGAAGACAACACCCACTTCGTTCATTAGCTTCGCTGTATCCCACCAGATAACAAGAGTTCCGTGCCAACGGGACCTCGAGAGTTTCGGTCCCCATGACCCGGCTGGCTGTTTACTATGGCCCGAGTGGAAGGCTTAACTGGGCTTACCTGTTCGAGGACGCCACCGATGAAGATTGACATCAAGTCCCACGCCTTGGAGCCTGTTACCAGGTCCGCCGGGCCTTGCTTTCACCAGTGGGCGCTACGAGGGGAACCCCAAACGCACTTACAAAGAGAATACCAAGCGGTTTTCGGGCCTTTTTCCCTCCAATCCATGTATCGGGGTGTGTTCCCAATGGCATGTAACGGCTCAAGAGATGAAAGGAAGGCAAGTAAACCTATTGAAGCATGTTCCGCTGCCAATGAACGGTGTGACTCTTGAATTCTGTTTCAGGCTCAAGGGGGCATCTGCACGTACCTTCTATCCTGACAGCTATTTTGGTTCCCGAATACAGACAAGATCAGCGTCAAGTCAAGATGGCCCAGACATGTGCCCGTTAATACCATAGCACGATCACCGGTACATACTCTCCGGTATACCAAAGGCCGCTACCTGTCGATCTTTGCCACATCCGATGGTTGTCTCCCAACAGGTCAACTGGTGTATTCATTGCTCGGATCCTGCTAATCAAAGACGCTCCAGGCGGATCCAGGCGGCCCTCGACATCGAATTCTTGGACAAATGGTTTCAACCGAAGGCCTAGTCTGCCTCGAAGACTCTTCCTTGTAAATACTCAAGTGGCTTTGGACCTTGTGGAGATTTACGACTGATCGTGTCACAAAGTCATCGCAGTCGTGAAGATTCTCGGTCCATTAAAGCTTCGCCTAATTATATCATTCTTTCAGCCATACTGTCGATTGGGCTTCTTACACGATTCTTAGTATCTTACACTTTCTCCTTAGTCTCCAACCTGCCTTCCTTACAACGTCTATAATACAGCAGCAGCATCGGCACTGCGATACAACAAGCATCACCGGTATCATATATCTCCAGTACATCTACGACACCGACACTAGTAACTTAATCATTTCATATTTCGTTCTCGCAAAGATCTGGGTATTCCAAAGTCAACATGTCAACCACACTTCTCTTCGGCTCCATCAACGACAGCCATGAGACGGTGTATGGTGCACTCCGACCACCAGTCAGGCATCTATCCGAAGCTGATGCCCCTCTGTCGCTTTCTATCACACAATTAATTCAATCGCACCTCTCCTGGTCGACACTGTGGTTCTTGCTGCTATGCACTTTCATTGCATTCAACCACAAGAACATGCCCTTTATGTGGCATGTAAGTAGCGAAGCCATATTCGTCTCCCTTGAATCTTAACTAATCACGAACTTCCAAAAGATGCGCATAGTGAACGCGTTTCGATTTGTTTGCCGCTCACAGCGCCCACGGGTTGCTTTGGGGCCGGCGCACATATTCCAGCCGCTGATTACCTCCTCGACAGCCCAGCTGATGGAAATTGATTTCAACTTGCACAAGACAAACTCTTCTTACTTCTCCGACTTGGACATTGCGCGAGGTCATCTTGTCTGCACCTTATTCTCGGAAGCTATTGCGTACATGCGTGGGGGTACAACGGCATGGAGTAGCTCTGCTTCTAGGAAGCCAATGTTCGGATTTGCTCTGGGTGCTACGAGCTGCAGCTTCAAGAAGGAGATCAAGCCGTACGAGGAGTATGAAATGTGGTCCAAAATTCTCTCCTGGGACGAGAAATGGATCTACATTGCTACTCACTTCGTACGCAAAGGTGCTGCGAAGCCCAAGTCCTATTCCCTCTACCCTCAGCAAAACAGAGGCACTGCTTCAGAGGAAGAAACGTACGACGAGACTGCCGTTGATACCAACAAAGCAATCTTTGCTACTGCGATCAGCAAATGTGTTTTTAAGTCGGGCCGCAAGACCGTTGCTCCTGAACTTATGATGCAGATTGCTGGCCTGCTGCCGACCCCTCCTTCTGGTACTGCCAATGAGAAGAGGAGTGCCGAGGAACTGGATGAGGTATCACGTACGCTCCTCAAGGTTGAACAGCAGCGGCAACATGGACTCAAGACTGCACGAATGCTTGGTCCTGAGAGCCAAGCAACACTGGAGTCGGAGTTCCATGGTAACGACACCGATGTTTCCCTGGGTCGTCACAGTGATGGCTCGGGCGTTGCGGGTGTCGTCACTACACTCCTGCAGCTCGCTCATCTACGCCGGTCTCAACTCCTGTAAATCCATGGCAACCTTATGTCGGGTGCGATTCTTCGCCAAAGGACACACTCATTCAAAATACTTTCAGTTTCTTGATTTGATTATCTATGTTCATTGCAAAGGCGTTGTTGGATTCGGACGGCCATAATCACCACATGAGGCCCATCCCCGGGAGGGAGGTTTCCTTTCCACGAAGATACCATACATTATGCATCAGTAGTCCGCAGGCTAGTTTTGGATACAATTTCCCCGCTCGTTATATCGTATAGACCATATCAATAAAAGCTCACATATAGTGTGTACGCGGATAGAAGCAGTCGATGCAGCTTGACTTGATTCTCAACGTCCCTCACCATAGCAAGGCGACACTGACACTCAGAGTAAAGGCTGTGAAGTGAGAGGACCAATCTGAATCAGCAGGCATACGATAGTCTAGTGCAACAGAATCATACGCGCTTGGATAGTCGAATCCATTCAAATTACCAAGTATCAGAAATTTACATACCAATCATCAGTTTCTTTCCTTGGTTAACCCCCGTCTCGGCACACGCGGCTTCTTTGATAGACACGACGAATCCTGCCACAAACTTAAGAGAAGAGAGTTCAGTCCCCGACTGTCTCAGAAATCAAACCCTGCTGGTACATGATTTATTACGTCTCGAGCTGGAAGGACCCGCCGTGCTGGGCCAGCCCTCGCTGTCTCGGAGATGTCTCCTCCTCCGTCCACACAGCTACCCACCCACCCACACGCACACTCACAATTACGATACGAGATAGGAGAGGGGTGAAAGACCAATCCCGAGGCCGCTTTAGTGCGAGTATTGACTTGCCGGGAGAGCAGACCCTCTCGCCCATGCATGTCAGCATCCATTGAACTCTAAATGGGGGGCGGGGGCGACTTTACCAAAGAATGCGTCTGTGTTAGTGTGCGTATGTATGTGGTTCAACAATGGAAGAAGGCTTGGAACATGGAAGAACACATCTGGGGTCTGCAGGCATCCACACCAGCAGTCCGCAGTGGAAATCTGCCTCTGCTGGTGACAAGAATGGATACATGTAGTGACTGGCGAATAGCCGGACATCCGACTCCACACACGCATGTAGACTTGATATCCAATGTATGCAGTCCTGGCAGAATTCATGTACCTATGCTGGGATATGTTGCGTACTACAAGCAATTCCATGCAGACAGGGGACTAGACAGACGCGTGCAACGGAGGCCCAGTTCGTCTGAGCCTGGGTCTACCTACCACAAATCAGAGCATAGGCACAAGCTTCTGGCGGATTACCTGCCGGGTTCTGGGGGAAACTAGCAAACTACGTATGTATGGATATCGAGATGATGGGATGGAAGGGCCAGGAACTGTGAAGTATCTAGGGTTAGAAGAGTCGGGTGGGAAAAGACTCCGTCCTGCCGGTAACTCACCAAGCTATCGGTCGTGGGGATCCTGCACTACGAAATCCTCCTCGCGCCAATCCTTTCCCGGGCCGCTCTGCAAGGACCTTTGTTCGACGCATGCGGGAAAGCGTCATCTTGGGAACTCTACAGGGGCCCTGTCGTCCCGTCCGTCACCTTAACACGTTGCGCTAGTATCCATATGGCATTCAGCTGCTATTAGATGTACATAACAACATCGCAACCCGTCTACTAGATCGTTGAGACCTGAGATACCGTACGTAGCTGGGCACACTTAACCGAGCTCTATCATGTAATTGGATCGCCCAGCTTATCGGCCCTTGTCCACACCTTAAACACGCCAACGCCCACACGAGGCGCCGCTGGCGAGCCCATACCGGACAAGCGACGATGCCTTTTCGTGGACCGGTGGGGAGGTGGCGCCGCTGGCGCACCCCCTACGGTGTATCTGGGGAGGTGGCTTCGGCAGTGACATGGCCCAATACCCCCACCGGCAAGGTGAGCACTAGAATCAGACACCGTCATCATAACGCAAACCCACGGTCCAGATAGCCAAGGGACGGGTCCCCGAGGTTGTCCAAAAATCTGCTACAATGCATGTTGGTGCAATAGTCAGACAGCTAGTCCCGATCGTTCAACCCGGTACGTGGCAGGAGATGAGGAAAGGAAACAATAGTAATAATAGTATGAAACGTGATCGACGTATTCGTCATTTCCTAACCCGCGGTTGGTTTTTCTTTTCCGAGTTACCCAGTATCTATCCCAAAATACTTGCCAGCAAAGCACGGGTCCCCATGTGGAAGGTAAACAGATCGACAGACGAGCACATCATTGACCCAACTTGACCCAGGCAAAGTATGTTGGGGGAGATTGGAGCGAGACTTCCTCTTGCCTGAAGGGCAGAGCTGACCAGTGCAGGCGATTCCTCCGGACAGCCTCAGCTGAACACCCACCAAGTCCTTCAGAGTCGTACGACTCATACGCTACCCTCGGGGGTCCTGAAAGACGACTTTCCGTTTCTGCTATATCTGGTATATACGCTGGCCGCTGAGCTGTTGTACTAAAGGCTGGGGGGGGCATTCTCTTTCCCCGAGATCATCTTCCCTATTGGTACAACGTGTTTGTGTCGCCCGGTACATGTCCCAGAACAATTTAGTGGGTGGGCATCGCCAAGTTTGGGTACGTAACCCTGATCGAGATCAGTCCACGTCAGGTACCAAAGTTTGATTATGCTTGCGCAGTTGTCCACCCGATGCTAATGTGTGTGCAATAGTTCCCCTGCAGGAAATCTTGCTTTGCCGCGAGGCAGCAGTGCACAGGACGTTCCTTTTCCCGCAGTAACCTGGACTATTCGCGCAGTGACGTGAACCGCACATGCAGTATTGTTGGTCTCCGAGGGTACGCGACACGCATCCGGGCCAATCCCCTGTGGCTACTTACATGAGAGTGGTGGCTTCAACAAAACGGAAGCTCTTTTGGGGAAAATGTCCACGTTCGAACCCATCAACCCAGGAACCACACGCAAGAAGATGGCAGCACCGGGGCAGCGTGGGACAGAATGGCCCTTGAGGCCATCGCCGTCCTCCAACGACCAACCAGGCTCTGATGCAGACGAGGCCGGTCAAGCTTCGCCAGCTTGTGACGACTCCCGCCTGTCAGTCGACCTCGACGACCCTTCACTTTCCCCAATGTCCAACCACCATGGGCATCATGACTCTATTACCGACAGTGACCACTTCAAGAGCATGCATAGGCACTCTAGATGTTTTTCCACGACGACATCCGAGAGGCCGCTGTCCTTCAATCCCGACGAGCCTGAACCGCAGCTGGATGTACCAGAGTCGGCACATGGCAAAGACGAAACGAAAAGGCGGTCCCGATTCTCGCTCGACACTGACCGCTTTAGTGTTCTTTCTGATATCCTGTTGATGTACTCGCCCGGATTGAGCCGCTTGGCATCAGACAGCAGCCAAGAAAACCGCCATCTGAAAAACAGAGACCGGAGGCTCCAGGTTCTCACCCCAATCAGCGAGCAACGGCACCCTGGAAAGATCGGAGCGCGGCTGAGCAGAAATACTGTACCATGGGAACCGTCCTTTGAGGAAAACCGAGATGCGGATCGTGTGGACAAAAGCCTCCGGGACGCTCTCGAAAGCAGTAACCACGAAGTCAAAGGGTGGTCGTTGGCTCTCCTCATCATTGGATTGAGCTTGGTGGTGTTCTTGATCTCAATTGACAGGACAATCATCACGACTGTAAGTGACTTGCTTGGCCAAAGCCTGATGGACATACGCTGATTCTTGTAGGCAATCCCGTATATCACGGCCGAGTTCCACAGCACGCCGGATATAGGATGGTATGGCGCATCGTACCTGTTGACCTCATGTGCCTTTCAGCCGGTATTCGGCCGTGTTTTCACATCATTCCATATCAAGTGGTCTTACATGCTCGCCATGTTCATGTTCCTGCTCGGATCGTTAATATCGGGGTTAGCGCCAAACTCCATGACTCTCATCATCGGCCGAGCTGTGGCTGGGTTTGGGAGCGCCGGTATCCTCACCGGGAGTTTTGTTATCATTGCTACGGGTGTGCCGCTCAAATCACGCCCGATTTACTCGTCGATAGTAGGGCTGATGTTCGGTGTTGGCGCAACCGTTGGCCCGTTGGTTGGCGGTGTCTTCACCGACCTTGCGGTATGTGCCAGAATCTCCTGCTAACGTGTTCGAATGCAACTAATCATGTCGATTGCCCAGACATGGAGATGGTGTTTTTATATCAACCTTCCCCCTGGGGCGGTCACCCTCATCGTCATGGCACTGGTTTTCCACCCAGCTCCTCAGAACCACCTGCACCGTCCCTTTGTCGAACGCCTCATTGATTTAGACATTATTGGAAATTTTATCCTCTTGTCGACGTCGGTCATGCTGTTTCTGGCACTCGAGTTCACCACCACAGGTGACTCCTGGGGCAGCGCAAAGATTATTGGCCTGTTCAGCGGATTCGGAGCGGGTATTCTGGCTTTTGCCACCTGGCAGTGGTGGAAACAAGACGGCGCATTAATCCCACCCAGTATTGTGATGCAGCGAACCGTGGCTGCGGCCTGCCTGTCAGGCTTCTTTATGTACGGTGCCTTGCTTATCCACACCTATTTCCTGCCCATTTGGTTCCAAGCGGTTTGGGGGTACACGGCCATTCAGTCGGGCGTTGGCATGATCCCTTATTTCGTGGCAAATGCGCTCTTCTCTCTTTTTTCTGGGATCTTCGTCTCCAAGGTTGGCTATTTCACCCCGCCAGCCATCTTGGGCAGCGTCATTTATATAGTAGGCTGCGGCCTGTTTACTCTGTTCCACCCCGACATGAGCACCGGCATGTGGATAGGCTTGCAGATACTCGCCTCTGGTGGCTTCGGCATGTCCATTCAGCAGGGGTTCACCGCCGTCCAGACCGTCCTCTCCAAGGACGACATAGCTGTGGGCACGGCATCCGTAGTGGCAGCACAGTCTCTGGGCGGCGCCATATTCATATCGGTCGGCAACAACGTCTTCCAGGCGCGCCTCCGGTCCATCATCGCAGCCGACAACAACCTCGACGGTATCGACGTTGACGCCGTTATCGCCGCTGGAACGACGGCGTTCCGACACCTCGTGCCCCCGAACGAGTTGACTCGGCTCATCCTGGATTACAACGGGGCGCTCCAGACGGTATTTCTTGTTGCTGTTCCCCTTGCAAGCTTGGCCTTGGTCGCAAATTGCTGCCTCGAGTGGAACTCAGTCAAAGGCAAGGCGCCTTCGACGTCCGAGGGGAGCGAGAAGGGAGAAAGCTGAGTTAGGTAATGATGACGACCGGAGAATGCAAATACCATGTTCATAATAAATATCTCAAGTCCCAATTGAAACGAACTATATGTATTTTTCTTATTGAATGACACCTCGCTTCGCCAGCGGGTTTTCGTGTGCAATGTTTGACAATTGCCATCACAATGCAGTGCAATCAAAGTTGGGCTCAGTGGCTTCCTTCCGAAGAAGTCGTCCAAGGCGCAGCGAATTGTGAGGATTCCGGATTGGATTACTAATCGGCATCGGTGTCCGTCGTCCCTTCCACCTTCCGACCTGCCGACCAATTCACGTCCGTGCACGGGCCACCCAGCCTGGCGTACGTGGGTCCCCATCATTGCCTTATTTGCCCGTCGCAAGACTTGGTTGATGATTGCTGGATGCTATTCCATTATTCAGGCTGCATTGTTGCCGCATGCGGGCAATGATCAAACACAGCTGCACTTTCGCCTCACCTTGATTCTGCTACCAATATTCCAGTTGTTTTTTCTCACTGCTGCTTGGTGGTCTTCAGGTCATCTTGCATTGCTGGAAACTTCTAGTCCGCCTTTTCGGGCAGCTTCAATAGGTGCCATTAAATTGAGGACCATTGTCACCCGCATCCATCGAAAGGAAGGCTGCAACAACATTCCTCTCTTTCTACACCGAGGCTACAACCACGGTATTTCGATCGCTTTGCGGAACATTCAAAATGTTGGACGCACGCGAAGTCGCGAATCGCGTCAAGGCCCTTCAGGGCTCAATCGGCAAGAGTGAGCCTGCCGACATAATGTCCCAAATAGAGACATTGAAGAAGGAGGTTGCTCCGACTGAAGAGATGCTACGAGTAGGTCATCATCCTTCTTTTACCCTTATGCAACCCTCGTTTTGAATCACCCTCAACAAGTGCGCACCTTCCAAGATGGCTCGTTAACATAGACACTTGCAGACTACCAAGGCTGGTCTGCTCATGGGCAAACTCCGACAGAATGCGAACAAAGATATCGCGCGCGCCGCCACCGAAGTTGTTGCCAAGTGGAAGAAGTGTGTCGAGCAAGAGAAGGCCGCTAAGAAGGGCAAAGCATCCGCCTCACCTGTTCCCAAGCCTGCGTCGCCTGCGCCCAAGCCCGCCGCCGGCACCAAGAAGAAGTTCGAAGGCGATCCTGAGAAGCGCAAGTTCCAGGATGACGGTGTAGATGTCAAGCGCACGGGCTCCGCAACCCGCGACAACTGTATCGGTCTCATCTACAACGGTCTTGCCTACCGATCCACCGAGCCCGTCGATTCTGTTCTGCAGCGCGCCATCGAAGTGGAGAATGCGGCCTTCAAGGCCTTCCACGGCGAGTCGAAAGAGTACAAGGAGAAGATAAGGTCCTTGTTCCAGAACTTGAAGGTCAAGTCCAATGCCGACCTCGGCAAAGGCGTCATGTCTGGTGAAATCATCGCGGAAAAGTTCGTTCGCATGTCGAGCCAAGAGCTGATGTCGGCCGAGATGCGCAAGCAGAACGCGCTGCTTGAGGAAGAGAACATGAAGAAGGCGCAGATTCCCATCGCTGAGAAGAGTATGAGTGAATCGCTGGAGTGCGGCAAGTGTAAGAAGCGTATGGTGGCATACAGCCAAGCCCAGACACGCAGTGCTGATGAACCTATGACAACCTTCTGCGAGTGTATGAACTGCCGCCACCGATGGAAGGTAAGTTTTATCCTACTTCTGGATGTCGTTTGTCGAAGCCTCTATACACAAATATTGACAACAGTGCACTGTAGTTCTCTTGAGCTTTCCCACTTTATGCAGCCTGCAAGTCGGACCGGGCCTGGATCACAGATTTGGGATCCGGCTATGTGGGAAATTTCCTTGGACGTTGCACATTTCCCTCTAGGGTTGCGAACAGACAGCATTGGCTGGCGGGGCGTTACGAGTTTTGATTGGAGATGCTCAACGGTATGAGGTGTCTACAGAATGGCGTACGATAGAAGGATACTCCTTCTCTACATTTGTTTGCTATTAGTCTTTCATGCAGGTTTGGCAACTCCCTAATTCATGCGGTGTGAAATCGATCATGAGCATTCTGGTTGGTGACGCTTTAGAGACTGTAATATAGATCCTGGTGTAAACAAGCTCGAGCTTCAGGGCCCGAAGGGCCGAATCAATGGACCGGCGTATGCTTGTCATCTTAATGCTTGATGCCTAGTAGCTGGAAGAGGTTGTCGTGATTGGTCTCATCTTCAAGACCCATTTCACCAACGCACTTCCAGAATTTGCTCAAGTGCCTGGTCCCCGAATCACATATGATGGTGACGACTTGGCTACCCTTGGGCAGAGTCATAGCGGCAGTCACGGCCGCTACACAATTGACAGCAGTGCTGCTGCCTGTGAAGATGCCGTCATGTTCCACCAGCCAGCGTGCCATCTTGCAGGCCTGCTCGTCCGTGACCTTGACCGCGTCGTCAATAAGGTCTCGCCCGGCCTCGAAGTTCTCGGTGATTCGGTTGATGCCCACGCCCTCCACGATCGTGTCCACCTGCTGCCGCCGTCTTGTGCCTTCTTTCTCCGTGTTCGAGTACATGACGCCGTGCCGCACCTTGTTGTAGAGCCCGCTGCCCTGCGGGTCGGCCAGCACCACCTTCAGGCCCGCCAGCTTGGCCTCGTCCTTCAGGTACCGCGCCACGCCCGAGAGGGTGCCGCCCGTGCCGGCGCCTGCGACGAAGGCGTCGACCTGGCCGCCCGTCTGGAAGTAGATCTCGGGGCCCGTGGTCTTGAAGTGCGCCTGGTAGTTGGCTTGCGACTCGAATTGGTCGGCGAAGAAGCCCCGGCTCTCAGTCTCTTGAGACTCGGTGTGCTCGCGCGCGCGCCGGCGCGCCAGGTTCACAAAGTGGTCCGGCGACGTGATGGGTGCCGGGCGCACCCGCTCCACCGTCGCGCCCAGGTGGTGCAGCAGGTCCGACTTCTCGGTCGCCTGGTCGTCGGGCATGCAGATGTGCGCCTTGTAGCCCTTGGCGCGCGCGAGGGCCGCGATGGAGATGCCGGTGCTGCCGACGGTGCCCTCGTAGATGGTGTCGCCGCGGCCGGGGACCAGCAGGCCGGCCTCCTCGGCGGCCTGGATCATGTTGAGCGCGACGCGGTCCTTGGGGCTGTTGCCAGCGCCGTTCAGGAACTCGGCCTTGGCCAGGATGACGCGGCCCGTGGCATCGGACAGGCTCTTGATCTCGACGAGCGGCGTGTTGCCGATGCAGCCCTCGATGCCCTCGACTATGCCGGCCGTCGGGGGCAGGGGCCCGGATTGGGCGCTGCCTCTCTTCCCCTCATTGTCCTCGAGCTCCACGGGACCCCAGAAAAGACTTGATCTCCGCCTGGCCGCGTCCACGTCGGTCGTTGTCTGTGCCCGGCGTGCCCGGCGTGCCCGGTTCTTCCCCTGCTGGAAACGGCTCTCAAGATCGGGGTATAAATCTTTGAATCCCAAGGTCAGGAGGATTCCTGATGTAAAAGCCACGGCAACTGCCGCGGAGCCGTATGCTTTTGGATGATTGCTTAAAGACATGGCCTTAGTACGTCACCATGATTTCCATCTCACAATATTTATGAATTTCGGGTTTCTTCAAACATAATTGGCTAAGTTGTGAGGAGTGTGTGGCAGACGAGGAAGACTTATTGAAGCCGTTATAGGTGAAACCGTCCCAACAGTGAAAACACTTTCTTCATGCTATGGATGTCTGCCCAATAAACTACACGCCCACCCATGTTTTTGCCCTACGAGGGAGCTACAGCAGCTACCTACATATGTCATCGCAGCTCTTCAATTCGATTCGCCAATGGCTAGCACACATTTGGGTATGTACTTCTTACCAGTACAGGCCTGGAGGCTGGAGCTTTTGGCATTTAGCGCCAACTGCCAGCAGGAGTTAGCAGAGGGAGCTCGGGCCTGGCAGGCGCTTTTCCGACCTGCTGCACACCTGCTAGGTTAGAATGCAGCAAAAGTTGAGAGCACACGAGCTTCAGGTTGTTGTCGCCGCTCGATTTGGAGCCATATTCTTGACAACTCCCCTCGCCCGGAGTGGCAAGCAACCCCTGTGCAGGAAGCCCTACGAATACCAATAGCTAGCTAGCTATGGATTCCCCCATAGTAACGCAGCTCTTCCGCCAGCTGTTTCGCCACCGGGGCTGCAACTCGCAACGCAACCTCGTGGCCTTGAGCTCGTGCATCCAGCATGGCCGTCGCGTGCAGCAGCAGAAGCGGTCCATGGCGATGAGGCACACCACCCGCGGTGCCAAACCTTCCCAGCGGACAAACGAAAGCGACTGGCAACAGCGGACCGAGCTTTTCTCCCATGACATGACCGAGGAGTACAAGGCGTTCCCGACGGTGACAGCCAACGAGCTTCGGACACGGACGGAGAGGCCCCGGAGAGTCAAGATGTTGATGCGAGATTTCGTCGAAGGTTGGTTCCCTCTCTGCTCTCCTCTTTTTCTTCCTCGCATGCACCTGCCTGTCCATGCGGGTGGTTTCGAACAACGGGCTAATGCGGCGGACGATGCAGACAGCTTATACAACCCCCACTACGGTTACTTCTCGAAGCAAGCCGTGATCTTCACGCCGGGCAAGCCCTTCGACTTCCCGGCGCTCCGCGATGAGCCCGAGTTCTACGCTGAGCTCGGCCAGCGTTATACCGAGTTCGAGGATGAGCTCGACTCGAAGCTCCCCGCGCCCAACGATACGCGACAGCTGTGGCACACTCCCACAGAAATGTTTCGGCCCTATTATGGCGAGGCCATCGCCCGTTACCTGATGTCCAACTATATCATGACATCCTACCCCTATCATGACCTGATTATCTACGAAATGGGTGCCGGAAGAGGTACCCTGATGATGAACATCCTGGACTATATCCGCTCCGTCGAACCATCCGTCTACGACAGGGTGAAATACAAGATCATCGAGATCAGTCCGGCCCTGGCCACGATCCAGAACTCACAGCTGTTGGCGACTGCCGCCAGTCGTGGTCATTCTGACAAGGTCGAGATCATCAACCGATCTGTTTTCGATTGGGAGGAGCGGGTCCCGTCGCCCTGTTTCTTCATCGCCCTCGAAGTCTTCGACAACTTTGCGCATGATGTCATACGCTATGACCTAAACACGGAAGAGCCCATGCAAGGGATGGTACTCATTACGGAAAACAACGACTTCTACGAGTTCTACGAGCCTGTACTTGACCCGCTAGCCGCCCGATTCCTGCGTGTCCGTCACGCGGCTACTGGGGGTCGATATCCCGTTCCCTACAGCAACAGCAAGTTGATTCGCAAGCTCAAGCAGCAAATCCCCTTTGCGCCCAACCTGAGTGACCCCGAATATATTCCGACGAGATGTATGCAGTTTTTCGATATCCTGGAGAAGTACTTCCCCGCCCACAGGCTAGTCACCAGTGATTTCCATACCTTGCCCGACGCAATCAAGGGGTTGAACAGCCCCGTCGTGCAGACGCGATATGAGCGTCGTATGGTACCTGTGTCGACGCCCCTCGTCCACCAGGGCTACTTTGATATCCTGTTCCCGACCGACTTCAGGATTATCGAAGCCATGTACGGAGTCATTACAGGAAAGCTGACACGGGTCTTCTCACATGAGGACTTCATGCGTTCATGGGCCTATGTGGAGGATACCGAGGTGCAGAGCGGCGAGAACCCGCTGCTGAGCTGGTACAAAAATGCCAGCGTCATGGTTACCGTGTCAAACTAAATGAGTTCATGTATAAACTACTACTCACTGCTGTATACATACAACTTTGAAAAGCTACTTGTAGGCTCTGGCATGACATCTATCAAACGTTCCTCTTACAAGAAATAGGTGTATTTATCGACACAGTTTTAACAATCACTTTGGACATACTGAGATGCAACCATTGCCCGAGTAATGTTGCCCGTCATACCTCTGAGCGTACCCGTAATAGTTTTTTAGAATCTCACTACACGAGCAATGCGAGTACTGGGGGCGATGATACCTAAACTCGGCCGTAGAGGGGACTTACTGGATGCTCGAATCACACCACTGGTCCCGAGGATAGGCCTCCTCATCGTACATAGGGTCGTGGCACGGTGGCCCATGGGGACGGTTGCGATGAGGCGTCTTCCGACGGCCAGCAAGTGTCCCCAGGAAAGCATTTGTAGGTCACTCCGACGTCTCCTGCCAAATCCTACCCCGTATTTGGTCAGCAGGACAGTACAAGCGTAACCCCATCCGAAGGATCAGTCAGTAACGGCATGCCTCTAGCACAATAGAACATGGTCAAATGTTATTTTGGCCGTCCTGTACCGAGGGCTGTTTGTCTTTATCCAATTGTAGCAGATCTGGACCTCAAAGTACAAGTCACCAGTGCAACAAAGCTTTGGTGCATCTTACAACTATTCAAACTGCCCATGGCAGGATGTGTTTCTCCATTGGCGTCAGTATGATCTTGCGAGGTAGGTTTGCCTAATAGTTGTTGGGTGGTCGTGGACTTGGCGTGCGTGTAAGTGAGTCCTGAATTAATAATAATAATGGAGCCGATTTCTGGTCAATTAACGCGTTAACGCGACTTTTGTCGCGGGGCTCAGCGCGTATGTACCGTGCAGATGTTCATCACCACCCGTTATCTGTAAGTGGAATTGGCTATTCAAATGCCACCATCTCAGCTTCTTACCTCTCTCTCTTCATACCATACATCCCATTTCTCAATAGACCTCACTGGATTCGAATATTTATTGCGTCAGTAGCCCATTGGTCGCATATCCACTTCTTTGGAACCGCCACTATGGTTGTCATCAAGCGTAAACGGTCGGAGTCGGAGCTCTCTGTCTCGCCTTCCAGTGCCTGCTCCTTCAACAACTCGCCGATGCGACCCGACTCCGGCGCATTCCAGTTCGATTTGATGAAATCTTCGCTGCACCTCTCACCTCACAAGTCGTCTGGTTATCTGCACAGCCGGACCATGAAGAGGTTCCGCGATTCGCGGCCGTCGCAACATGAAGTCCACGGTAAGCCAGGGCCCCTTTTCCTTTCCCTTGTTACTTCCAAGGAGAAGAGGTTTGCATTTCTCGAAATACCAGAAACTAATGATGTTGTTGTTTTTCCTCCGATGCAGAGCGAACACTTAACATGCTCTACAATGCCCAGAAGCAACAGCCCCACGACGACGTCCACATGCAGACCACGCCGATGCAAATACAGCCGACTGCCGTGCAGCACCCGCACCACCAGCAACCGGCGCAGGCTTCGTTGCACAACTTTTGGAACCTGCCGAATGCCGGTACGGCACCGGCGACATTCAACAACGGCATGGAGACGTCCATTGCCACCCCTGCCATAGACGAGCCGACCGACTGCGAGGACTGCGGACAAGCGCTGCACGACGCAATGGACGGGGATGCCATGGAAACAGACGGCGCCGCGGACTCGAGGTGTGGCGCGTGCGGAAAGCATGTCTGCTCGCATTGCTCCATCACCAACCTGGGCGAGCAGAGGAGGTGCCTTGGGTGTGCCGGGAAGAATGTGTGGGTTGGCGGCGTTGGCTGGACGCCTCACCCGGGTGCCGGTGGTATCTCTCAATTCTTCAGCTGAGGGAGTGTGTGTGTGTGTGTGTCTTCGTATTCCACGACGGCGTCACGCAGTGCCGTATGCCAGTTGGCTGTGGTTCATGACGCCGATTTGCTTGGGTTTATGGTGTTTGTATTAGCGGGCATTGGCGTTCCGGGCAGCATTCTTGCAAGCATGAAGGCGTTTGAGCTTGGTCTAGAGTATAGACGTGTAGACGTGTTATGATCTATAGGTAGGATATACATCCTGATCCCACAGGACACGCCTGAACCAGGAGGTCAAAGAATAATTGCAATGGAACTATCCCCAATTTAACGTATTGGTATGTACACAATGGGATGCTTACAAGCTTCCGAGTCGATGCTGCCCCAGCTCCCTCCATCGGTCAGGGAAGGGGACGCTTTAGCGGGCGGGACAATTTGTATTAGGCCCATAATTTCCGCGTCGTATAGAAGCCTCGCTGCAGCTGAACACAACAACCTCGTTTTTGGTTGAACAGCTCAAATCAAGTATAAACTTACCGTGACCCGACCACGCGGATGGCCTCCGAATCTGTTTCATAATGGCCTTTCTCGTCGGCAGTACAGCGCCGCTCTCTGTGCAGCGGCTTGCCGTCCCGACCGTCTGCCTGCTGATCGCCTTTCTGGGCTACGGCTCGCAGGTGCTGTTTAGTCGGTCGCCCGACCTGGAACCCGGTCCTCTCACGCCCCCCAGACCTATGCCTTCAACATTCTGCTGCTATGTCTCTGGTGGACATACTACAGGGCCTGTACCGTCGACCCGGGCCGCTACACCTTCCCGCCCTCGATAGCGAAACCGAACCATTCCGATGACGAGGGCGAGGGCGAGAAGACAGGCACGCATGGTACAAAAGCAGCACCAGGCGGCGGAAATGACGGCTCGGCGATGGGCAGCAAGAAGGGAGGGAGATCGCAGAAGAGGTGCAAGAAGTGCCGCTTGCCCAAGCCCCCGCGCTCGCACCACTGCCGCATCTGCGGCCGCTGCATCCCCAAGATGGACCACCACTGCCCCTGGACCTCCAACTGCGTCTCGCTGCAGACCTTCCCGCACTTCCTGCGCTTCCTCCTCTACACCAACGTGTCGCTGTGGACCCTTCTCTACTTCGTCTTCCAGCGCTTCCACGCCCTCTGGGCCAACCGCCACCTGCCCGCCTACCTGGGCCCGACGCTGCCGCAGCTGATCTGGGTGACCGTGTTCGGGCTCGTCGGCCTGGGCACCAGCCTCGCCCTCGGCATCCTCCTGGCGACCACGCTGCAGGGCTGGCTCTTCAACACCACCATGATCGAGGGCTGGGAGATCGAGCGGCACGACGCCCTGCTCGAGCGCCGCCGCGGCGCCTTCGGCGACGGCGGCGGCGGCGGCAGCAACTACGACGGCGACGACGGCTACTGGGAGACGCGCCGCGACGCCGACGACCCGGCCCTGCTGCGCCTCGACCCCGTCGAGTTCCCCTACGACGTCGGCATCTTCGCCAACATGGCGCAGGCCATGGGCACCGTCAACGTGCTGCTGTGGTTCTTACCGTTCGCGTCGGGGCCGCGCGTCGCCCCCTTTCCGTCCTCTTCTCCTTCTTCTTCTTCTTCGTCGGCCGCCACTACCACTGCCAACGACAGGAACGAAGGGGCCGACACCACGGGCTGGGAGTACGAGGAGAACGGCCTCAACGACGACGAGGGCATGTGGCCGCCGCCCGACCCGGCCAAGATGCGGCACTCGCGCGCGTGGAACGAGAAGCGCCGGCGCGAGCTCGCGGCCGAGCGCGAGGCGTACGATCGGAACGCCCGGGGAGGCGCTGCCAACAATAACAGCGCGGACGACGTGCGGGCGTTCCGACGGCGGCAGGAGATGGACATGCGGCGGCGTTGGCAGCAAGGCGGCGGCGGCGGCGGCAGTAGCGCGCATCAAGAGGCGGGCCGGATCCTCGGTGAGCTGGAGGAGGTCGACGGCGGGGGCTACGAGTTCGTCGACGACGACCGCTACAGCTACGACAACTACGAAGGCCAAGACCAGGACCAGGAAGATCGGCCGCCGCATCTCGGCGGCGGCGGGATCGTCGTGGACGAGGGCAAGTCCGGGTGGGTCAATGCCGACGGCGAGCAGCTGGGCGACTACGGCGTTGACGAGGATGCCGAGTTTGACGACGATGACGATTTACTGGTTGATCCCGTTGACGACGAAGGAGAAGAATCACATGAAGATGACGACGTGCCCCTGGCCGAGTTGATCCGGCGTCGCAAAGTCTTGACCAAAGACGGCGCAGACACATGAAGACGGTAGATGGACATATATACATGTATATATAAAGAAAAATGAATAAATCATGTGCAACTGATCAATCGACAAATGAGTAAAATATCAAAATGTTTCCTAATCAATACTGTCTGTCTATAAAGCTACAGCCTGAAATGCTCGAATTGAAGAATAGGGGCTGAAGCACCCACCAACGCCGCCCCCTTTCCCTGCCATCTTCAAACTGGTCGAAATTGTATATAATCTATAGGGAATCCGGTAAAGGCAACGCCCTCGTCCTACGAATCTTTTCGTTTTGCATGACGAGGCAATTGTTGCTTTTCGTTCTTTCCTTCTTCTCCTCCTCGAATAGAAAGAATAGCAAAAGTTCCTGCCCAAAAAAAAGTCAGGGGTTCAAGTAAAGTGCCGCGCAACCTTTCTAATACTTTTTCCATGCTCTTATGCATGCTCATGAAATGGTAAAAGGGGGCAATTCTTCATCAAGTCATGGGTTCTTTCCGCACTCGACGTCCTTCGCGTATTTCTCCCAGCTTCAAAGTCGTGGCGCAAAAAGGAATTTCAAGGTCCAACTTCTATCCCTCTCTCCTTCTCTCTTGTGAATTACCAATCATCCTCGTCTTCCTTCCTATGCTGCATCGCGTTCTGGCGGGCCTTCAGGGCATCGGCAAGTGAGCCCGCAATGCTCGGGGTCGGGGTGTTACTCCGACTACTGTCCGATCCACCATTGTTCATGCTCATCGCCGAGTCCCGCGCTTGGAGCGCAGGAGGCTTCTTGCCCGCAGCTGGTCGCTTGGCCGGGGGCTGAGGGGGCTTTGGCTTCGCCTGCGCTGCAGCCGCACCGTTGGCTGCAGGAGGAGGGGGTGGTGCTCGGGGCGCAGGAGCAGGAGCAGGAGCAGCGGCCTTGATCTCCTCAACATACGCGGCCGGTACCCACGCTTGCCCAGAAGCATTCTTAGCTAGCCACCAACCTGTGTCTTGTTAGCACACAAAACGTTCTTACATACATGAGTAAAGGCGGAATAAGCTTACCATTGTTCTCCTTCTGCACGACTTCGATAATATCGCCCGCCTTGATTGTCAGTTCGTTCTCCTTCTGTCCCGCGAAGTCGTAAAGAACCTTAGCCTGCATCTTGGCTTTCGCGGGTGGGGCAGCAGGAGGAGGCGGTGGTGGAGGCATCCGGGCAGTAGAAGAAGTGGAGTTCTGATTCCGCGTATGGCTTGGGAGAGTGGTCGTGGCCGCAGCAGGCGTAGGGACTGGGCGCGGCGTCTGTAGCGAGGCTGGACCCCGTTTTGTAGTCGACGAAGCGGCCGGTCGGGTGTTCTGGACTCGAGCCGGTCTTCCGTTGGGGCCACCGGGCTTGATGAGCTTGCCCCGAGTAATGGGCCTCGGCGGTACAGGCTTACCCTTCGGTGTCGGCTTCGATGTCGAGCTGGGCGCCTCTCCCTGTTGGGTGTGCACTGTGCTACTCTTGTAAAAGTCGACGGGTTGCTGTGAGTCCTTGACTACCTTGATGAGCTGCATCTTCCCTGGCTTCTTGGCATACTCGATAGACTCGCCAATCTTAAGGGTAAAGCCACCAGGCATGCAACGTTGCATTTGCGTGAACAGCTCCGTCTTGAAAACACAGTTCAACAATGGATCGGCTTCTTGGGGAGAACCGACACCCAGGGAGAACCAGTCATCTCGGCAGGTGGAGGTGCCAATGAACTTGATAGCTCCAAGAGGTATTTGGCGCTCAACGATAATCTGCACTTGGTGGTTGACGAGGGCCTGGGCAACAATGTAGAACTTGCTGTTCGTGACGATGAAAATACGGGGACTGGGCTTGCTAGATCGTCCGAACTTGTGTTCCAAAACCTCTCCACGGCATGTGAATAGAGCCTTCTCGTTAGCGGACAATTGCATGCCACTGCGGATCTGGGAGCCTGGTCCCGCAGCAGCGTTGATACCAAGGTAGTCGCCCAAGAATCGCCGCGAACCTAGCAGACTGTATCTGCGTCTCTCCTTGCGACCCTGCAACACCTGGTGGCCCTGGTCACGGAGTTGTAAGTACTCAGCACCGGTTCGCTTCTTGCGGAAGAAGCGCTGAATTCTCGTGGCAGATTCGGCGCGGTATGCGAGGTACGCTCTCCACATTCTCTGGATACGTGTGGCCATGTTGTGCCAGTACCGGTCACGCATAGTCTCCAAGGCGAATAGTGTCTCGGGCGACTTGATGAAGGCTTTCGTGGTACCCAACTGCCATTCCTCTTTCGGGATGCTTGTATCCTTCAGAATTTGCTTGACAGCAGCCTCCTCGGAACCTGACCATGTGTACTCGCCCGCATAAGACGTCGCAGGCGACAGTAGGAAGAAGCGCTCAACAAACTTTTCGAAGTTTTGTCGGTAAGCGAAACCTGCACGGCGAATCCTGACGTTCTCCTGCAAACCAAGATATTTGACTTGATGCAGGACATTGGGCACGTTGTACTCTGTCGGCGATTTGTTCTCATTGGGCTTGACAGTACGAATGTACGATGGCTGACATTTCATCAATGTTTCCACCAAGGCATTGGCCGATGTCCTTATCCGGTCTCCAGCAGTGGGGGGCAGTTTCCTGTTATCCTGGTCGACCTGCTGAGGGAACAACGTATGCACAAATCGGTTTTGGCTTTGCTGGAACAGATTCTGAACTCCCTTGAGAAGCTGGTCTTTGTTCTTGTCGGTGATGCCTTCGACAGTGTAACTCACATCACCAGCGTAATGCTTGATGATGAAGCTGCCTTGTCGGGGGGTCAAATGGGGATGGCTCATGCCGTTGATACTCTGCATGAACGTGCGGTCACAGGCAGCCGGATCGGCGTGTGCCGTCTTGGTCGCATCCTTCATGGCCGAGAAAAGACCAACAGGTCGGATTTGTTCAATCAGATCGCACACCACCTTGTTGTCGAAGTATTTGATTGGCGTCCATTGGATCTGTTCTCGAGCGTATTCCTCCTGTTCGGCTTTCAGGGTCAACTGAATGAAAATCTGCTGTAGTTTTTCATTGACGTAGTTGATGCACAGCTGCTCGAAACTGTTCTTCTCGAAAATCTCAAAGCCATAGATATCAAGAATGCCGACATTGTTATCTGTAGCCTGTTTTGCCTTCAGCGACTGGTTGATTCGAGCTACTATCCAGTCGAAAAGGTTGTAGTAGATAGCCATAGCCAGGGCATCACGGGTTGCAGTTGCCTGAGCAGGATTCGCAGGCGACTCAATGACCTCTCCGCTTCTCGGGGTCAAAACTCGAATGGTGATGCCTTTGATCAGTGCTTCCGGTGTAACTTCAAGTAGATATGCTAAGAAATCCACCACGCTCTGGTCGGCCACTTGAGCAAAGCTGTCGTCGCCTTCGATAAATGTTATGTTTCCGCACCACAGGATGGCGGAGATCATGCGGAACACCTCGTCCTGCTCCCCCTGTGTAAGGCCGATTATACCCATGGCCTGCAGAGTATCCTTGAACTCCGCCAAGTCGTCGATCCCATCAACATCGAAGCATTTCGACCGACTCAGGTAGGCATATGTATTGGGTTGTTGTATACCGAACGTCGACCTGTAGTTCTCTGAAGCACCCTTGGTGAATTGGTAGAAAATGTGGAAGTTTCGTTCGTTGACAATCTGGCCCACGACTCTGCTCTTCTCCAGGAGGTAGTTCGTAATATCGGCGCCCACTGGTTCTCCATTGGCGTTGAAGTGGATCTGGAGGTATTTACCGAAACGTGACGAGTTGTTGTTTCGCAATGTCTTCGCATTTCCGAAGGACTCTAGAAGCGGGTTGGTGGCCAGCACCATGTCTTTGATCTGTTTGATGTCTCCATCCTCTCCGCCGGACACGTTCGCAATGTACTGCATTATGCGCTTGGCCGCTTCTGTCTTTCCGGCTCCCGACTCACCCGAAATGATCACACACTGGTTCTCCTTGTATGCCTTCATGTTGTAGTAGGCGGACTCGGCGATCGCGAAAACGTGCGGCGGCATCTCGAGGCGGTTCTTGCCTTTGTAGGAGTCGAGGACCTGGTCGGTGTAGATGCCGAGGTCTCGGAAGGGGTTGACGGAGACCAGCACATGGCCAATGTAGGTGTAGATTTCGCGGCCCTCGAATCGCTTCTTCAAGTTCTCGTTGATGGCTTCGTTGGATACTTTGCTGAGCAGTGTCAGGTCGGAAACGCCAATCTCCTTCTTCTTGCTGGTCTCGAAGGTAGCCTTCTTGGGCTTCGCGCCGCCTCCTGAATCTCCACCGCCGCGGGCGGCCTGGGCCGCCTTGTCCTTGGGGCGTCTACTGATACCCTGAATGCACAAACATCGTCAGTCGCTGGGATCGATCGCGGGGTGGCGTGTTGTTGTCTCACCATCTTGGGCACGCATGAATCGAGCAAATCCCAGAAGCAAACACGTGGA
This sequence comes from Apiospora aurea, assembly GCF_038362705.1. Taxonomy (NCBI): domain Eukaryota; kingdom Fungi; phylum Ascomycota; class Sordariomycetes; order Amphisphaeriales; family Apiosporaceae; genus Apiospora; species Apiospora aurea. The sequence continues at coordinate 3,497,936 of NW_027117389.1, forward strand.
GGTTAGTTGGGCGCGAGTGAAGGAGACGGGAATCACTGGATTGATTATGTAGTATCACGCGGCCGTTGCGAGAGGGCAGGGGCTTCAGCACTGGTGTTTTGGGAGGTGGAAAGTGAAGGGGAAAAGAGTATAATAAGTCTGCCTAACTCCAGGTTGCCAAATGCAAGTTGTCGCAAGTGAGTGAGATGCATGTACGCAATGCTTGGGGCTTGTCCCTGAATGCAGGGCCAAGATAAGAGGCGGTGCAGCCGATGCAGCTCCCCCGCCTCCCCTAACCATTGGGTACCAAGGTACCTACCTACTTAGTAGGGGGATGTACCTAATTAAACTTACATGAACACGTCAAGTGCTTACCTAATTGAAACGGCCTAACCAGCCTAACTAAGGCTACCTGACAAAAGGCGACCAATTATTAGGTGCCAGAGCCGGATTATCTCCCGGAACGTTGATCCCGATTCTTCCCCGGTTCTGCTTGTATTTGCAATTCCTTCCATGGAGAGCCCCCGGCTCGTGAGCCGTCCTGTTCCCATGACAATGCAACCTCAATTGCGGATTGGCTGGTAGGGCAAAGACGTCTGTTCGTTCGCCCATTGCACATATTGCGATATGCGCTGCACTCACTATAAAGTCGGCTTTGGCTCAAGATGCGCACATGGCAACACCCAGTATGCGACGATAACTGCCGCTGTCTAATCTGGAAGCAAGTGGTCGGAAGATATATACATGTATGTAAGTATAAGTAGGTACCCGTATACTACCTTAGGTAAGTAGGTATATACCTCCCTTCCTGCTGTACCCATACGTCAAAGTGATACTCAACCCAAAATACTTGGAACAAACCCCAGAACTGACTCAGTACGCCGGTGACGAAAAGATTTTCTTTTACCACTGCCATGACTTGGAAATGCAATTTTTCTTTTTCTTTAATCGGCCAAGGTCAAACTCAATTCCAAGAAATGCCTAGAGAAAAAGCATTGGCAACCTGGCTTTTATCGCTTGTCTGCCTGCCCCATTGCCCTATGGACTGGAGTTAACTCTTATCTCCTTGGTTAGATGCTTGTGTGTGAGGCCGGACTTTTGAGCCAATCGAACAGCCCGCAAGCTGAACAGCAGTATACATTCTGACCAATCAGATGTTACGCGTTTGAGTCAGGGGCAGGCGCCGCTAAACTCCAGCCCGGAGGAACCTCTCTTACTTGAAGCATGATCCTCCGGCCTTGGATTCTACTTAGTACTCATGATGTATGATGGAGTTAGCGATACCTTCAATTGTCCGGAAAAGTGCGATGAGCAAAACAGCTCGTCCTCTGCTTTGAAATCAGACATAACGAGGTATCGTGATTTATGTGAAAAAAAGTCCGGCATCATGGCATTATAAATAGAGCGATGGGGGAGCACCATTCGGCAGGTAATCCCAATCTCTTCTGGACAACTTCCACTTCATACGCAATACTTTAGTTACCGATTCAATACCAAAACCGCTACAATATTCTAGCAAAATGGCTTTCCTCCCGCCTCCAGTGCCCAAAAGCCTCCTTGGCAGACACCGACTGCTGGCGCCGTCAGCATCCGTCCGAGTCAGCCCTCTGACTCTTGGTGGCATGAGTATGCCCTCCTCTCTGCATCGCTTCTGTCTTGCTCATAACTAGCTCACACGTTTGGTGTAGGCCTCGGCGAGGCCTGGAAGATGGGAATGGGCGAATGTACCAAGGAGATGGCCTTTGAGCTACTCGACACCTTCTACGACCTCGGGGGTAACTTCGTTGACACCGCCAACATGTACCAGGGAGGCCAGAGCGAGCAGTGGATCGGCGAGTGGATGCAGAAGACGGGCCGCCGTCCGGAGATGGTTGTCGCGACCAAGTACACGATGAACCCCATGGTTGGCCACATGCAGCTCCAGCACAGCAACTTCGGCGGGACAGGAACCAAGAGCATGTACCTGTCCATCCACAGCAGCCTGAAGAACCTGCAGACCGACTATGTCGATATTGTATGGCTAAACCCCTTTCCCCCTTTCCCTTGTCCCTCCCTACATCTTACAGAGGCCCGCTGGCAAGCGAGGTAACATGTAAAAACAAAGATACACCTGCTAATACGTTGATCTTATACGCTACAGCTCTTCGTTCACGCCTGGGACTTCGCGACCGGCATCCCGGAGCTGATGCGCTCGCTCAACGTGCTGGTGGACCAGGGCAAGGTCCTCTACCTGGGCATCAGCGACGCCCCGGCCTGGGTCGTGGTGAAAGCCAACGCCTACGCGCGCCAGCACGGCCTGCGGCCCTTCTCCGTCTACCAGGGCCGCTACTCGGCCCAGGAGCGCGACCTCGAGCGCGAGGTCATCCCCATGTGCCACGACGAGGGCATGGCCGTCCACGCCTTCGGCACGCTGGGCGGCGGCCAATTCAAGTCGCCCGGCGCTGAGGATACGGGCTCGCGCCAGCTCCCGCCGCACCTCCGCATCGGGCGCGAGGCGGCGGTATCCAAGGTTCTCGACGCGGTGGCCAAGCGCCATGGGGTCCACATCACGGCGGTCGCGCTGGCTTATGCCATGCAGAAGGTAAGTGACGGGTCCAATCTCTTCATCTATTAGTCTATGTCTCTGGACGATAGCTACCTACCTTGCTTGTTCTGGCAAGAAAGAAAAAAGCATTCACTAAACAGCCTCTTTGATTCACTCTAGACTCCGTATCTGTTCCCCGTTGTCGGCGGCCGCAAAGTCGAGCAGCTGAAAGCGAACGTGGAGGCACTATCCCTAGAGCTGTCGCCGGAAGACGTTGCCGAAATCGAAAAGGGGTACGACTTTGACGTAGGCTTCCCACACAACATACTCAACAGCAACAGCACCATGGTCAAGGGGCCGCAAGACGTCACGCTGCTGGCTGGTATGGGACATTTCGACTACGTGGCATCTCCATCCGCGGTCAAACCACACAAGGGGGAATTGACTGCTGCGTGGAAGGCGCCAGCATAGCTGACTGAAGAACCATCACAGACCACGGACAGCACAGGAACACTTCAGAGAGTTTTACTAGATAGTACTTTCATTGGTTAGCCCAGCCGCAAATTCCTTTCATTGCGCTTTATTATTACTCACGATCTCATCCATGTGTCGTCTGCGGCACTCTTTGTTTTCTCACCCGAAGTGCCTGATATAGTATCGACTCGTGATGTGTAAGACGGCCAATGAGCTGTGGCGTATCCTGGCAGTCGGACAACCGCCCTCAGCGTGGTTAATCGAAAGACTTATCGTCGAATCTAGTGCGGCATGATTCAGGGGTCCACCGGTCTCTTCAAAATCTGGAGCACGACAGGTTTCTCGGGGCTGGCGTTTCTCTTGCGAATTTGTCGTGGGTTAGGCTGTTTCCCCTTCGATCCCGTTGCTGCCTGGGAGCCACGCTGCCGTCCTCTTCGTTCCTGGTTCCGGGAATTCTGGTTGGGGTTGTACAGAGTCCGGCCGCTTCCTCCTTGGCCCCGACCCCGGCCTTGGGCACGGCCCCTGCGCCCTTGAGGGAGTCCTCCCTCGTGACCATCTTCAATGCTGATGTTCTCGAGCCATGACTCGATGCGGGCGATCAAGTTCTCCTTATGGAGCCTTTGAGCCTCCTCGTCCCGGGCCTTCTCCGTGGCGGACTTGGCGGACTCTTCGACGGATTCGTTGTACTGCCTCTCGTACTCTGCCATCTTGTCTCGGAGCGTCTCGAGCTCTCGCTTCTGAGGGACGTCCACACCGATCCAACTGGCCTCCCCGCCAGGAGTGGTGGTATGGCGCTGTAGGACCTTCAAGGGCGGGAAGAAGTACTTATCCTTCTTCTCGCCTTCGCGGCCGAGGACGAACATGATGGCGAGATAGTCGCCTATGTCTGACCGCAGCGGCGGGTAGATATAGCGTCCCCACCAGGCGCCGCTGTCGTTGCCCACGCGCATGACACTGACGCACTGGAGCAGGCGGTTGATTATCAAGCCGTGTGCCTCTTCTTCGGGTATTGCCCAATCCTGCTCGCGCTCGCACGGAGCGACCGTGAGCAGCGGGACCTTGTACGAAGCGTTCCGGAATAGATCAACATCTTCCTTGTCATGTGCGATTTCAAAGCCGCTGTTACGACTATTGTTGTGGCTCATGATAAATCCGGGGTCCAGAGAGCTCATTTCAACATGATAGCCACCCCAGAGCTCGTCCGAAACGATGCTACGGATGGTAGATAGGATCGTGGCATCTCCCCAGTCTGTATGGGGCTGCTCAAGAAAAGAGCGCATACCTTGCACGAACTCGGCCGGTAGGTCGTTTGCTTGGCGCGCGCCCGCCATGTTGGGTGTGTGACACGGATGGGATGCACAGTGGTGCGGTTCTTTGTGTGCGCGTGTGTCAGATGAACAGTTGCTCTCGTTTCGATGCAAGAGAGTATGGGCCGCCAGTGACATTTGTAGGAAATGTTTCAGTCGGGTAAAGTCCTTTTTCCACAATGAGCAAGCAATTGATAATGGACAAAGAAAATGTGAGACCTGATGGGCTGAGGATGGACAATGTCTTTTAACGGTTGGTGGTAGATGTGGAGTCACATGGAAAGCTTGACAAAGGAGATAGGGACATTGAGTTTGTGGTTGTCCACAATGTGACTGAACCTGAACTGGCGATAATTATTGGGGTTTAGCTGACTGGCCAGCTAATTAGTTGTATTCACGTTATACAACAACAACATGCCAGCTTTAGGACGACTAAGAGGGGGGTTAATGTCGAGTGAACCACACAAATAAATCACACCGGACTTTTTTTTTCCTTCTTCAAAACGTGGTTTTCAAGCCATATTATCGAGGGGCTCTCTGTCTAATAGGGGCAATGTAGGCTGGAACATGCTGAGCCATTGCAACTCAATCTCGCATGTTGTTAGCCGTCTCCGGGTGGTTTTGCCATGCCACTTTCCCACGTGGGAGATTATGCTCGCTCAAAAGTCCAGCACGAGGGATCGTGCAATCATGGGAGCGAATCGTCTGTTGTACCTTCTCCGATCTGCCCCCGTCGCCCGGTTGACATAGCGATCCATCATCCAGACACCCCACGTTTCCCAGATTGTTGCCCTCAGCGACTCGCCCGATACATCCACCAACAGCCTTGAGAGAGGAAGTGCTTGGTCTTGGTACGTCTGAAACACCGCATCGAGCTCTGCGGTGCTCGGTCTGGTGATATTCTGGCGACGGACAAGCCCGTGTAAGCCATTCACTAGTGCAACGAGACCTTGGACACCGCCATTGAAGCCGAAAGCCAGATTGGGAGCGACCTTGGTTGCCGAGTCGCCGACGAGCACAATGCGTCTGCCGAATCGATGTTCGACCACCCCCTCCTCGACCACAGTCATTCCAGAAGATTGATGGGCTTCATATACATCCTGCAGACGCAAGCTGTCTGTGATGTGCACGTGTGCCCATTTATCAACAAACCGTGCTTCGTCTTCCTTATTGTATCTTTTCCGCGGCGCTTCCTGCGTTGAGAAGGCATGTCTTTCGTACCAGAAGAACCACGCTTTTTCTTTGCCCACAAAGAGTGACGTAGACATGCCCGTACCATGCGCCTCCCAGGAGGTTCCCTCAAGCATGCCGGGTAACACCGAGACTGCGCCATATAGGAGAGTGAAGGATGCTGAGAAGGGCCGCTCGTTCGTCACCAGTGGCAGCAGGGGTTGCTCAAGCTGGCTATATGTTCGCATCTGATGTCGTACTCTACTCGAACTACCATCCGCGCCAATGATGATGGATCCGCACTCGGTTGTGCCATCCGCGCATCGTACCTCGCAGGTGTCGTGAAGGGCTTGGATATCAATCACCTTTTTCTTAGCATAGACGCATTTCTTAATGCCATCTTCAAGGGTGTCGTAGAGACATCGTAGCAGATCAGTTCGATGGACCATCACAAAAGGATGACCATGACTACAGCAATCAGTAAGTAAGATACCAGATAATGGTAACAATAGGAATCCTACTTAACCTACTTGGTTCTCATCCAAGTGAACCTAGGGTGGTCTTTGAAGATGTAGCCCGAATGGGTCATGATCAATTTCCGGGTCAATGGGCTCCAAAGCTTCTGGAGAGGCTCCAGCAATCCGAGTTGGTCGAACACTCTGACGGTGTGAGGATATACACCGATACTCGCACCATGCTCTGGGAAGAGGCTGTCCCGCTGTTCTAACACCACAAAGTCGATCTTGGACTTGGCGAGCATGTGGGCAGCAAGAAGCCCGATTAGGCCTCCTCCCACAATGATGACTCGAAACGACTTTTCCATCTTTCACATCACCACCGCAACTGGGAAAGTCTTGGAGCTGCTAGAAAGCTGAAAGTCGAGCGGTTACGTACCCGTCAGTGCCTGCGAAATTGCCCCATCGGAAGCTGCGTCATGATCTCGAAAACTCTCAGCTCCGATGTGAACACAGATTGTGGGTCGCATGGTGACGGTATAGGGGCACGACAGGTTAAGCGAAATACTGTTGGTTCCACAAAGCCTGGCCTTACGGCTGGATGTAGGTATGCTGTGACTGCGGCAAGAAATGAATACGGTATACGGCCAGTAGAGCACAGACATACTTCTTGACAGCTTACACGCTCAAGTCAATTATCTTATGTATTGCCTGTGCCCAAGAGGCTTTGGTTCAAGCCGTCAGTATGATGATAGAACATGTAGTTATCAGTGAAGTAGTCAGTCACTATGGCCCTCAAGCTCTAACCTACAATTATCAGTATCTTCGGCCAACTGTTGCATCCAATGGCAGCAACTAATCTAAACCGCTCATATTGTGCCACTTTGTTAGCAACACAGCAGCCTCGTTCCCAGTCATTTGGATTTGCGACCAAGACCGTCGGGCCCGAAATGCCCCAGCCCGCCGTCAATATTCTGGACTGCAGTCCATTATGTGCCAGCTGACATGGGATTTTCGTGCCCATGTTTGCCCAGAAGGTCCAGATCAACGAGTTGGCCATCAATGGCTCCTCATCGAGTGTATAGAGTAATATTGAATCTTGGGGTTCACGTTTTGAACAAAACCTTGAAGTCTCCGTAACCTTGCACGAACACTAAGCCCTGTTAGATATATGCTCACTTGACAAACAGCGACAGCTACAGACTATACCCGTACCAGGTATAGCAATGCTGTCAAGGTTGTATGCAGGCTTCCGATAAGATGGACGAGGGCCTTACTTTCCCCGAACCATCCTTGACGATCACCTGCCAGATTCTATCGGGGTTGTTGCTCTCGACAATAATTGCCAGGTTCATAGGCTGGGCAGGTGAATTGCTAGCCCGCTAGTGAGCCAGCGTTGTCATTTCTGTTGCGCAGTCTTGCAGCATGTAGCACACGTAGGCATGGCCTCCCCGAGCAACTGAGGTCTGCGTTGGGGTAGCACGGCAGTTAGAGTCATGGATACACCGGCGCCGTTAGGGACACTGGCTTGCAGTGTCATGTGCCGACACAGACAAACCGGCCTCGGCCATTCGATATAGCGACCGAACCGAGAGCGTAAGGCGCAAGCATTCTGCCAAGGGTATGACAAGCAACCAGTTCTCAAAAGTTACCTCAGGCCATAGTGTGATAGAACAAAGGACGTTCTAGAATGCGGTGCTGTCGAACATGGTTCCCTTGGGCATGTAGGACTCTCCGAAGCTTCTCACCATGGCAAGTCTTCAAAAGGGCAGAGTTGGCGATGTCCAGTTGAAGTGAATGAGGAAAAGCCACTGCTCGCTCTGGTGATGCCCCCCTTCACTTGGCATGCCAATAAGCTTGGCCCGTTTTGAGACGGCTTCAAAAGTCATCCCTCCTCAATCCTCATTCGGGCATCGCGAGCGCAACAGGTCACCTAGCCTGCCTGTGCATCAATGCCATACCATGAAGAAAACATCCTGTCCAAAGCCCCAGTCTGCCAATGGAACTCCGAGGAGAAACAGATATGGAAAGCAAACCTCTGCCAGACGACGGCCATCGTGGAGTTGAGATGAGGACGGGGACGGGACAGTGGGCCATGTCACCTTATTTTTTTGAAGGCAAAACAAGACGCGTGCGGATGACAGACGATGCGAAGGGGCATGAATCCTGTTGAAGAAGGATTTCCGCCTAATGACACACGACCTGGAAACGCAGGCCGGCAAGAGAGATGAAAAATGCAGCAGTGACCGACGCTAACACGTACAATCCTACTGGACGGACTAGAGTCCGTGTCACAACGGCGTTGCAGGTGTGGGGTTGCTCCAACGTGCCCCTGTTCTCTCGTGTCGAGGCTCTGGTCTTCTAACGTTTTGGGTGGTTTCAGATCGCTGGATCCAGTACGACTACGTATTAAGCTTGGTTTTCAATAAGCTTAACGATCTGCACGCTTCACGAGAGCAGGCATTTTGCAAGCATTGCGACCCAGCCTTCTCAAGAGGCCCAAGAATCAACTGCTGTTCTGTCCTGTCTGGGTAATCGGCATCCTTCCAAGCAAAATGCCTTGTTCCAGAGCTACGTGATCATCCTGCTCGGGAAGCCTTCGTGCCGTGCTGTGGAAAGCAAGACCCAGACCAGTACTCCGTAGACCTAGGATCTTTGTTGAATGATAGAGGAGCTGCCAAGGCGGGGCCTTCTCTAAGGCAGTGATAGAGACGGCTTGTGCGTTGAAAGAGAGAGAGAGAGAGGAGAAAGAAATAAGGCCGAAATAGGCAAAGCACTCCCAAGGGGACCTGTAGCCTTAGGGTGTGTGCCTGCCAGCCATACCTGCCACCCGTCGTAGCATGAAGAGCGCACATTGCTGGGGCCCCTTGATGTGCAGCAAACTGACGAGAAATCGAACGATGTCGAAGAGAGCGGAAAAGCACAAGACTTATATGTCGTTGCCCAGTTCTGTGCCAAGGCATGAGGCTCACTGCTTTGCACCAGGTTACGTGGACTGATTATATAGGATATTGCCGTCATTCACTGCGGCTCTGGCTCTGAGAATGGCCTGATCAGAAAATCGTACGACTTTGTTTGCACCCCATGTCTAAGCTTAAAATCTGGCAGTGTAGGGTCGGGACTGTGGTGTTTGGCCATTGGATAGAGTTACGTCGTCTGTTGTTTGTCGGGAGGAACGTTGGAGACGCAGACGGGGGAACGGTGGGTGGGCATCGCCCTTGCGGCTTGCCCCCGCATGGAACTTTTTTTTCCTTCTCGCATCAGTAGCTCGCATGGAAAAAACCCCCGGTCGCCAACCCATGCCATGGTCGCAGCACGTTTGTAGCATCGTCGCCCGCGACCCTCCCTGAGACCCCTTAAAGACCCCCTTCCCAATCACAAATGCTTCGGTAAGCCGGCAAATAATAGAATTGCAGATTTAAGCATGACCCAGCGTGCCGCAACTCTGCCCAAAGCAGATTGCTGCAATTGGCCCTCCCCGAGTCCCCGTCCATTTTAGCACGCGGGTACCACTCAAGATATAAGCATACAATTTAGCGAGTGATGAAGGTTATTTTGGGGGGGGGTTCGTCAAGATGCTTCTGGATGTTGGACGCTGGATAATCGACAGAACATCGCATCGCGGCTGAACTTGGGCAAGATCAGTATAAACCACTTTGCAGTGGTATATCAACAACCAATGTCGATTGTGTCCCAAGCTGGCAAAGGACGGTGTCTATCATACAGCGCCAATGCCCTTTCCCGCCCCTCGCTTGTGCATCTGAGCAGCATGCCCAGCACTGTGTGAGGTGTGAGGGCTCGAGGTTGGCCTACTGGCTGGCCCTTGGTTTTGGTGGTGCCTTGGCGGCCAAGCAGCAGGATCCCCACCGTGTGCAACCTTCACGGCCATTGGCCCCAGTTAAGCGCCCGACAAGCTGTCACGTCCTAAAATTGGCCCAAAATGGCCCAGAATGTCGAGGCCAGGCACGAATTTGCAGCTCTTGCATTGGGCCATCACCAATGAGTTCCCGCATCGCCAAATGAAGGCGCTAAACGAGCATCGTATGTATATTCCCAGAGGGCAATGGGGAATTCGTCCGCTCATTGTGATTTCTCTCCTCTTTCCGACTCTCTGGGACGCAAGATCAGCCCTCTCACCTTCCCGAACTCCTGATTTCTCCCATCTCCGTCATATTCGCCTCGTCCCGCCCGCCGCGCCCGCTTCTGCAGTATCTCCTGACCCCTGCCGAAACAACCAAGGCGGCTCCAGAGCATTCAGCCCGAGCATCCCTCAAACGCATCTCGTCTCAACCCGTCCACCACCAGCCGGTACTCGCTGCAAGGTAGAATCTTGAGTAAACTGAATACCTACTGCCAGACCGAAAAGAAAATCATTGCGCCGGATCGATCTGATACCTCTCCAGTCGGCTGCGAAACCCGCTATTGCGTCTGATCTTCCATACTATCATCGTCTGTCAACCGTCTCTGGCCTTGCCCCGGGTCTCATAGTCATCCTATTCTGGTCCCCGTCGCCTGCCCTGTCACTGTGCCTGCTTGCTATCGCAACGCAAGGCAACGCCCACTTTTGGTCCGTGGTCGAGCTAGGTAGCCAAGCTGCACCTCACATCTGACGGTACACACTGCAAACCCTGCCCGAGAAGGCAGAGAAGATAGGCTTCATCCCCGACTAGACGGACAATCAGGGACACGCTATACCCCATCCCTGGTACCTCCGTTCTACCACCCAAGTTCCACCTAGGTTCAAACAGTGGCGGTGGTTACTTTGAGTGGACAAAGAGGTTTCATGGGCCGCTGACATCCGATCAAATCGGTCCCTCTTTCTACTGCATTCGTACTCGTGGGTCATTACTCGACCGCCGGTACCAAGCAAAAAGACGGTTCATCGAGCTGCCGGATCTCCATGAACTGACGCTTCGCTATACCCTGGCACCCCGTTGGGAATAAGCTCTCCCCATCAACCCATCTACCCCTGCTCAACTCAATCTAGCATCGTCCTTTATGACTACCTGACCTCCCATCATACATCGCCTGGTTTCCCTTCTTCTATCCCCTTGCTTGGCGAACTGGACATAGAGGTTTCTGCTTCAACTTCAACTCGAGAGCCCTTCTAGTCCACCATTCTTTTCGTCCGCTGCTGGCTCAGATCGCTCTTTTTAACCTCATTGCTTTTTTTATTAGTTTGTTCGTGTTGAATAATAGGCTCTTTTAATCCGGGGGACGTCAAAGAAAGGAAAACGAGATCGGCAATAACCTACCTGCCAATTTAACAAACCGAAGAGGATCACGACGCCGCGTCACTCGTTATTCCCTCGATACGGTTAGCCAACGATTGCCTTTCTGGATATACCAAAAGACCACACCAAGTCGGTATTGTCGCAGGTCGACACTTTAATCGAGATTGAGTACTGGTAAAGAGGTGGGAGTACCAATCGGCAAGATGGGTGGCTCATCAGAGAGCCTCGGCAGCTTGGTGAAGAAGCAGTTCACCACGAGCAAGATCATATTCCACATCTTGTTCTGGGGAATGCATTGGGGCATGTTCGCATTCGGCTGGTAAGTCCCTCATCTTTTCGGCTGCCCGGCCGGGTACGTCAAGAAACGACTGACACGTCTTTAGGTATAAGCAGTTTGCCACGCCCGCACTGGCTCCGTTAAACACCCTTAGATTCTCCGTATGGATGTCCAGAGGTGCTGGACTGGTCCTTTCAATTGATGGAACTCTGATCTTACTTCCGGTATGCCGGACTATAATGAGATGGATCCGTCCGAAGCTCAGGTTCCTGCCATTGGACGAAAACCTGTGGTTCCATCGTCAAGTCGCGTACGCCATGTTGATGTTCACCGTCATCCACGTCTCGGCCCATTATGTCAAGTAAGTGGAATCATCGGGCTCGCATCACTCTGGTGGGAATTAACTAACGGTCATTCATAATAGTTTCTATAATGTTGAAAAGACCCAGATTCGACCCGAAACTGCCATTCAGATCCACTACACCCAGGCTGGTGGTGTTACCGGTCACACCATGTGCTTGTGCATGCTGCTAATGTACACGACAGCGCACCATCGCATTCGACAGCAGTCTTTCGAGACTTTCTGGTATACCCATCATCTGTTTATTCCTTTCCTGTTGGGCCTTTACACCCACACCACTAGCTGCTTCGTGCGCGACACAGCCGACCCGATCTCCCCCTTCGCCGGCGATGAATTCTGGAACCACTGTCTTGGTTACGAGGGTTGGCGATGGGAGCTCTTCGCCGGCGGCTTTTACCTGATCGAGCGCTTGTACCGTGAGATTCGAGCCAAGAAGTCCACCAAGATCACTCGCGTCGTCCGCCACCCCTATGGTATGTGCCCCCTTACCAAATCGCAACTGTTAGTGAGCGTTTTGCTAACGTGATCCGCCAGATGTCGTGGAAATCCAATTCAACAAGCCGTCTTTCAAATACAAGGCTGGCCAGTGGCTCTTCCTACAGGTACCCTCGGTTTCTGCCTACCAGTGGCACCCCTTTACCATCACCTCGTGCCCTTACGACCCTTACGTCTCCGTCCACGTCCGTCAAGTCGGTGATTTCACTCGGGCGCTCGGTGACGCTGTTGGTGCTGGCCAGGCCCAATCGAAACTTTACGACGGAGTTGACCCCATGGGCATGTACGAAGTCGCTCTTCAGAACGGCCAACAGATGCCCCTCCTCCGAATCGATGGACCGTACGGTGCTCCCGCCGAGGATGTCTTCGACAACGAGATTGCTGTCCTTATCGGAACTGGTATTGGTGTCACGCCGTGGGCCTCCATCCTGAAGAACATCTGGCACTCTCGCAACGGACCCAACCCGCCTACCCGACTCCGACGTGTGGAATTCATCTGGGTCTGCAAGGATACTGGCTCGTTCGAGTGGTTCCAGACCCTTCTGTCATCACTTGAAGAGCAAAGTGCGGAGGCTGCCAGGGTTCCTGGAAGCAACGGCATTGAGTTTTTGAAGATCCACACCTACCTGACCCAAAAGCTGGATATTGACACCACACAAAACATTGTGCTCAACTCTGTCGGCGCCGAGGTCGACCCTCTTACCGAGCTTAAATCTCGTACCAACTTTGGCCGCCCTGACTTCCGCCGTATGTTCGAGACGATGCGTGATGGTATCATGGACCGCACCTATATCAACGGCCTGGAGAGCAGTATGCAAACCACTGTCGGTGTATACTTCTGCGGACCTTCGGCAGCTGGTAAGTCTAAATCATCAACTCTATTCTTATATGACCCTGGCTAACTCGCTCCTCAGCACGTGACATTCAGAAAGCAGCTCGGACGGCGACGAGTCGTGAAGTCAAGTTCCGCTTCTGGAAGGAACACTTCTAGATGGACTTTTATGGCATAGATTAACTGTGTGACGAGTTTTACAATCCCACCGCTTCTTTTTAACGGTTCTGGCAACTCTGGTCCTAACCAAATGAGCAATGACATGTTCCAAGGAGACGAGCGGAAAATGTCAGGTCGTGATGGCAGTGGCAGTGCATCGGTTGAATCCGGCATACAATATGGCACTCGATTTCTGACACACGAGGCAGACAGCATTATACGGGAGTGGGCGGGGGAAACAAGGTGTCCTATTCTACACTATTTACCATGATCGAATTTACATTGTATCAATCACCACTGCCGATGTCTTGTCGTATTATGAGTTCTCGACATTTGTGAAGTTCCTCCATCTTGAGTAGGCGACCTTTCGTTCCATCAAATTGGACGAACGAATGAGATGAAGTGGGAAGTGAGTTTCTAACTTGGGACGCTATTTCCCAAATGGCGGGGCATCATTCGCCGCGGCATACTTATTTAGTAAGTGGAGTTGATACGTTGGAATAGTCTGAGGGACTTTGGGGGAGAAAGAAATGTCAAAGTCACGCGAGACGCAGACGCAAATAGATTCTGGCGCCCCGCCCAAGTCAGAGGATTGCAATCCGATGTTTTTCGAGACCCTTGATAACGTCATGTTTCAGATCATCTCGGGGCGCCTTTCCCCTACCTACTGTCTGACGTCAATTACACAATCCAACCAACGACGAACCTCCCTTCTTGATTGAGCGAATCTGCAGTGGAGACCCTGACTCAGCGCCTCCTACCGGAAGGGACATCCTTACAGTTCTGGTTGGTCAGTGAGGAAGGAAAAGAGGAAGAAGACGGAGCAAGGAGATCAAAAAGTGAGATGCAGAACGCTACCTGGCCGGTAAGCCGGTTGACCTGCGGCTTTTGTGGCTTCGTCAACCCCCATCTCAACACTGGCGCCGCGACCTGGGCCCCCTACTACCGCGCCGTCTACTGCACCGGAGACCCGGATGATGTCGATCCCACTACCACACTGGGCACCGCCGCGTCCGCCACAATTGGCAGCAACCGGCCCCAGCTGTCGGGCGTCGGCTACCACCAAGTGAACAGCGCCGAGAACTCGGTACCGCCGCTGGCGCACCAGCGGTACAATGACCCGGACCTGGACCCTTCCACGTGCGTCACCATCCGGGACATCAGGCCCCCGGGCCCGGACGTGCCGCCCGACGAGCGGGCCGGGTACGCCTGGGGGTTCTTGTTCCACGAGGCGTGCTGGGCTCTGCTCGAGCAGGCGCTCAAGCCGGACGACATGAACGCCGCCGCGGGCGCGGACGCGGGCAACGGTAACGGTAATAGCACCGCCGTCATCGAGGCGCTCTGGCGCGTCCTCCAGTCGGTCCCCTGCGGTACCGAGCTGCCCAACTGGGGCCACAACTACGGGGGGCTCTACATGGGCACCGTCAAGGACCAGTGCAAGGGCGAGCACTTTGTCCTCATGGGACCCAACTCCAACCTCGTCATCCCCAGCACCTACGCCAATCCGTTCCGGATCCCCGAGGTCCAGAAAATTGTCGAAAGCTTCAGGATACGGCTCGACGATGTAATAAAAGAATCCGTGGCAGCGGCGGCGACTGCGACTGTTGGTGCTGGTACTCCCACTGCCCCTTCCAATGAAACTCCCCCGTCCATCGAGAGGAGCAACGGCGGTGTCGCGTCTCCTATTGGCGGTACAACCAAAGCGAACGGCGACCCGTTTGCCCGCCTACCCCAGGAACTTCGGGAGCTCCTGCTGTGCTACCTCGCGACGCCTGACGTCGCGAACCTCCGCGCGGCCTCGCGGGAGATCGCCGGCCTGCCGCTGAGCCAGCCTTTCTTTCGGTCGCGCTTCTGGCCGGGACGCGAGCTGCACGTCTTCTTTGACGCGTTCCTGCTGCCCCCGCCGAGATGCGCGGCACCGACTGGGCCCGACTGTACCGGCACCTCAAGACGAACCTGCGGTACAACAAGGTTGGCCTCGGGGAGCGAAACCGCCTCCGCATCTGGGCCCAGACGGTGAGGCCGCTCGCTGACGCTATGCGCTTCGTGAACAGCATAGGCCCCTTGGAAGGAATGATAGGAGGGGGGGAAGAGGCCAGACGAGGACGATCGGCTCCGATCTCAAGTGGAGGTGGTGGGACCTCGACGCCCCGGAGCTCATGATGGACTGGAAGGCCGTCAAGACGGCGCGGTGCCGAGCGCCGGAGGACTTCGGCGAGCTGGGCCGCGTCCTGCACCGGGCCGAGGTCGAATTGCCCGCGAACCAACCTTTACGCGGTATCTACGTTTCACTTGTGCCCTTTTTCGGTGCGCGGTACATCTCGGGGTTGCGGTTCGTCTTTGAGCACGGTGGCGGTGGCGTCGCAGCCGCCGATGTCGAACTGGGCTACGTCCTGCGGGGAAAGAAACAGCAGCAGCATTACGCGGACACCGGGTGCGAGGAATACCTCGCGGTCAACGGCGAGACCCTCGTGGGCTTCTACGCGGCCATCGACGAGTGCGGATTCCGGGCCCTGTCGCTGCTCACGGCGAAGAACACAATGTCGGAATACGTCGACTGGGTCGGCGAGCTGGGCGCGTTGCCGGCTGTCGCCATCAAGGCGAGGGGCGCCGGACTGCGACGCGTCAGGGCTGCTTTTGACGTAAGTATTCTTTCTTCTTGCCTGACGTTCCATTCTCCCATTCTGCATTTCTGGTCGGGTACGAGAGGCCTAAGCAATGACTGACTCTGTTTACACATCTAGGGCTTTCGGATGCAGGCTTTGTTTGTGCCTGCGGTGGAATCGGGTTAATAGTCGACTTTCTTCTTGTTGTACGAGCTAGATCGAGGATCTCACCCTTGATTAGCGAGAGAAATACGGCCTCGTGTTGCTGATACGTGGTACATATCGGGACTGTGCAGATATCAAAGAAATCAATTCAGAAATGACATGTCGTGCACCA
Source organism: Apiospora aurea (assembly GCF_038362705.1). Taxonomy (NCBI): domain Eukaryota; kingdom Fungi; phylum Ascomycota; class Sordariomycetes; order Amphisphaeriales; family Apiosporaceae; genus Apiospora; species Apiospora aurea. The sequence goes on from NW_027117389.1 coordinate 3,514,146, forward strand.
TACACTTGTGTCCTGTCTAGACTGCCATTGTTGGTCCTGAGCAACCCCTTATTCCTTAAGTAGTTTTGACCTTTCCTGTCTCTAAGTCTATCTTGGAAACATTAAATGAACGGCTGGCTTTGCTCATGCTGATAGTATTCCACTTCCCTCGTTACTGGAGATTTTCCCTGTCAGGGCCTATTTGCTGGGACCTATGCCATTCTTCCCAGAACCTGCAAACGTTACTGACTTTCCTTTCTTGGAAAAAGGTGTTGTCTCAGCCACGGCGATAGCATGTTGGTGATTATCAGGGGATTTCCCAGCGTCAGGATCCCCTTCGTCCGGGATGATCTCTGTTACACTGTGGTCGTCTGAGGGCCTCCCAAGTAACGAGGAGAGCTTCGTTCGGATATTCTTTATTGCATTTCGTAAACCCATTGTGGATGAATTCCAGAGAGTTGGGGAATAATGAGTTATTATGTCAACCTACTGTGGATGTCTTCTAAAATGCGTATGTTCGAATCGAACTTTTGGGGCAGGCAGACAGCTGAACTGGCTTCTTATAAGTTGCTGGCCTGGCAGCTCTTGGATTGCTTCAAGGCAGTCTCGTGGCATATTTCCCAGCCCCCAAACATCATGACATCAAGTGGGAAAACAATCAAGCACAATTATCAGGTCATCAGTGAAAGAAGGAGGAAGGTGAATGACCGCTATCCAGTGATGTTGGTTCTGGCGGACCTGTTCGTAGCTTTGTTGGCAGTTGCATCGAGATTCAGACAACGAGAAAAGTCGACTCTTGCATGGTGGTTGGCAAACTTCAGTTTTGCATTCTTTTTAGATATTCTTTCTCCAGCCAGTTTCAGCAGGGGCCACTCTGTTCATAGGCTTCCACGGCCAGATATCTTGGGCAAGTCGAATGACGCATTGTGTTTGCGAGAGCTGGAGAGCAGATACCAAACAAGTATCGCTGCTGGTATCATGGGCTCATTCGGGTTGACGAGACTGGTCGATCATTTGACTCTCCGGAATTGACCGGCTAGTACATATACGTACATATAGACCGAGTTGTATCCGTTCGATCGTGGAGATATACGGCCCGAATAGACTCGTAGTCATGTCCTCTAGACTTTCCAACGGTGGAGAGGCAAGAGGCACGTTAGGTATATCCAAGATACAGTGAGTGATAGTGTGCCTAAGCCCCACGGGGACAGCATCATCATACGGTCGTCTTGGGACCTCACATACTTTTGTGGGTGAAGGAACGAGATAGCACTTATGCCGGCTTGCGTAACGTGAAGACCTGGGCAGAATCTGTCGATTGACACCCACGCGTCTGCTGGACCTGCCGCCAGGCCCGGTGTGTATACAGGTGCTACCCAGAGAGTCAGACGTTAATGTTCAGATATCCCACTTAGAGACGTGGGTTGTTGCTGGATGTGATTGGTCCTCAAGTCAACTATCACGCGCAGTTCGTAAGAGTGCGCAAGCATTGGTCGCCTTGCATTGGCAGCAGTCCCCTCGGAACCAGTCAGAGAACAGGCGCCATACCATGCAATGCCTATCCCATGAAGAAGAAAAAAAATCCCACGATGACTGCGGTGCTTGGCCAAAAACTGGAGCCAAAGAGGCAGATGGTTCAATGTTGAATTAGCCGCAAGTGGAACCTCGACCTTTCTCCGGCTTTAGGCTAAATAGCAGCGGCAGAAGGAAACCAAAGCTATGTGGAAATTCTGGGGAGTCTCGGCCAAATACTTCCTTCGTCTGTACCAAAGGTGGAAACAACAATGGCCATCATCAGGTCTGCAGTCAAGGATGGAGAGAGGCTCGTGGGCGTCAAATCGTGCCATTTTCCAGGCCCGTCTGTCGTCCAGCACGTTTCCCGTACCTTGACAGGCGCACGCTAATGGGGAATGGAAGTTTTCGAAATGCACGTCTGGTCTGGTTGCATGCTTTAGGTTAGTGCCTGACCCCCAAACAGTTGGAGAAAATGGATAATCAGCGAGGGGCAGCTCCCCCACTATCCACCGACAACACCCCGCAGTGATTGGGCGTGGCTAATACCAAATGCTGTGTTTCCAGGTCTTGCCCATCATCAATCAACGCACGCCTTTACTTGTATGTACACACCATACACGGCCCCCCTCGTGATGGATCGAATGAGTATCTTGGAGCCCCCTTGGATGGGGGGGGGACCACCTGGCAACGGCGACCAGTCCCGGCTTCACATCTCAGGCTCTGATTTGCGCGTTTAGCCAATAACCTTTGCGCCCAGAGTCTCTTCTCATCATGTTTCTGATCTGGCGTTACCTAAAGGGCGTCCATCCATACCCATCTGCACCCAGGCTGATTCTGGGCCCGGCATGGGACGAGGAAGAGGAGGGGGAGTGTTCCTGAGGAAGCGAGGTGCGTGGGATTGATTGCCCGCCTGCTTCGGATCTGTCTGGGTCCCACGCGGGTATCTCTAGCGTCACCTACTTCCTCTTCTCTGCAAGAACTGGCCGGGCTGAGGCGATCGCACCAGCTATCTTGGGTGTCTAGCCACTTCCATTGGTGTCCTTGCGTCTATCCAGAGGATGGATTCCCCCGTCGTATGGCAACTCGATGAGTCCACTCGACTGATATAAGAAGGCATGGCCTTCTTCCCAGACACTCGAACTTGGCGTTCTCGTTCCCTCTTCTCACTCTCATACCCATTCCCCCTTCCAAACACCTCCTATACCCCTTCTTCCATCGTGTAACTGAATACAAGTCCGTCACTTGAGATACTCTTCATATTCCCCTGTCGAACAGACTTATACACATTATGGCTCCAACGATCCCAACTCTCAAGCTCAACAGCGGTGCTGATATGCCCCAGGTGGGCTTCGGGCTGTGGAAGGTTGATAATGCTGTTTGCGCCGATGTTGTCTACAACGCCATCAAGACTGGCTACAGGCTGCTCGATGGAGCTTGCGGTAAGTGACGAAGCATTTCGTACTCGCATACACCCTTTCAACTCCACCACACGTGCTCGGGGGTTTATCAACCTTCCTGCAGTTCCCCTTTGGGATGGATGATCTGCAGGTTGGACGACTGGCCTCTATACCCCTAAACCCCAATGCCCGGTATGCCGCGCTTAAGAGCCCTCCTCCAAGGTACCCCCTCCATCATTGGACGTTGGAGAGCGAATTACAATGACCCCATCATATGGACCCCTGTTTTCCACGGCGGAAAATGGAGCTTTAAGACTCTTGGCATTATTTAATTCCCCAATTCTTTGGCTTGACGATGTATAAAAGAGTATATCGCTAATAAAGCATCATTCTTGCCGTACAACAGATTATGGCAACGAGAAGGAGTGCGGCGAAGGTGTTGCGCGCGCCATCAAGGATGGCCTTGTCAAGCGTGAAGAACTCTTCATCGTGTCGAAGCTGTGGCCCACATTCCAGGACCCCGAGCAAGTGGCCCCCGTGGTGAAGAAGCAACTGGCGGACTGGCAAATCGATCACTTTGACCTGTACCTGATGCATTTCCCCGGCGCCCTCAAGTTCGTCGACCCTTCGGTGCGATACCCTCCGGGCTGGCACTACGATGGCAAGTCGCAGATTGTCAAGTCCAAGACCACGATCCAGGAGACGTGGCGCGCCATGGAGAGCCTCGTCGACGAGGGCCTGACCAAGGCCATCGGCGTCTCCAACTTCCAGGCCCAGCTGCTCTACGACATGCTGCGATACGCCCGCATTCCCCCGGCTACCCTCCAAGTCGAGCACCACCCCTACCTGGTGCAGCAGGAGCTTATCAACCTGGTCAAGTCCGAGGGCATACAGATGACGGCCTACTCGACCTTCGGCCCGGCCTCCTTCCTCGAGTTCCACTTCAAGCACGCCGAGAAACTGGTGCCCCTGATGCAAGACCCCACCATTCTCAGCATCGCCGTCAAGCACGACAAGAAGCCCAGCCAGGTCCTGCTCCGCTGGGTCACGCAGCGCGGCATCGCCGTCATCCCCAAGAGCACCAATCCCGAGTTCATGGCCGAGAACCTTGCTTGCTGCACTTTTGATCTCGATGAGGATGACATCAAGCAGATCACCGCCAAGGACGCAAACATCCGCTTCAACCAGCCCCACAACGTAAGTTGACACCACCTACTTTGACCCCCTATTCCCCTTCCAGTGACTCAGTACAAAGTGACTAACATCGTTCCTCTCCAGTACTTCGAGACCGACAAGATGTGGATCTTCGGTTAAAGCAGTGTTGATTGCCCCTTTTCACACCACCCATCTCAATCGGCTTATCAGCCCAGTTGCATAGATGTTCTGGTTGTTTCGTTCTCCGGCGCACCTAATATGCTCTCGTCATTGGTGGCATACATACATAGCTCCAATATAATGAATCATGAAGCCCCATTATTGCAAGCGACTGTGACGTATCCAAACCAGGCAACCAGCAGAAGCACGTTTCTGCGTGCAACGAAGTAACAACTCGGCCATTTGCGGACCCCAATACGCCCCGACATAAAACATGATAGATTCGCTGCGCTGCGTTGGGCTCTACTCTACCTGTAATCCTCGAAACGATCAACCACTGTTGGTTTCGCAAACATAACCTCTCCTTAACGCCTGGCTATGCAATGTGTAAAAAGAGAGTCCCACCCAGTCATTGCGAGAGAAAAAAGAAAGTGAGGACAGGACCATCTAGGCTAGGTTTGCTTCACGAACGCTTTATGACAGTCAGCATGTTGCGCCACCATCGTGGGGGATTTTCTGTGTAGAAGTGGTTCACTTACTGGCATCGATTTGTTGCAACTGCGGCAAAGCCAAGCGAACCTTGTTCCTATAGAGCGCGGGTTGCCTCAATTGCAAGGGGTTGCCCTCAAAGTAGACAGTCGTAAGCTCCTTCTTGTCGGCCAGGACCCGCTCGACGTCGGCAAAGTCGCCGATCTGGTTGTAGCTCGCCCAGAACTCCTCGAGGTGCGTGAGGCCCTCGAGCCCCTTGAGGCTCTTGACCATATTGTTGGAGATGTCGATGACGCGCAGGTTCGGGTTCCCGTCGAGGCCCTCGAGGGTGTCGACCGCGTTGTGCGAGATGTAGAGCTCCTCGAGCTGCGGGGCCTGGCGCAGCGGCGTCAGGTCCTTGATGCGGTTGGACTGGATGCTGAGCAGGCGCAGCTTGGGCAGGCCGTCGAGGCCCTTGATCTCGGCGATCTTGTTCTTGGCCAGCCAGAGCTCCTCGAGGTTCTTGAGCGAGTCCAAGTTCTGGATCTCGCGGATGCGGTTGGAGCCCAGCTCCAGCTGGCGGAGGTTGACCAGCGTCTCGAGGTTCTCGATGGTGCTGATCTTGTTGGAGACGAAGAACAGGTCGGTCAACTTAGTGAGGTGCGCGATGTGCTTGATGTGCTTGATCTTGTTGAAGCTCAGGTCGAGCGTGGTGAGCTGCGTCAGGTCGTCCAGGCCCCTGACATGTGAAATCAGGTTGTCGTACAGATCCAACTCCTCCAAGGTGGGGCCCAGGGAGGACAAGCCCCCGATGTGCTGGATGAGGTTCTGGCGCAGGCATAGGCGGGCGACCTTTTTAAAGCGTTCAAGTCGTAATGCTGGGATGTCGGCAATGCGCGCTTGGATTAGGGCAATGTCCTCGGTCTCGGGATCTTCGTCGTCCAGAATGTCTGCAGGTCGGGGAGAAAAGAAAAGCGCATAGTTAGCTGGCTGCTGTTTGGAAGGGAAAGGAGGTGACCTAGAACCAACCTTCGTCGGCCGATATCGATTCACCCGGCAAGACATTCTCGTCGTCAGAATACTCAGGGTCGGAAATGGCCTCGGGGTTCTGGAGCTGCGCGGTGCGGTCGACGCGCAATTTGCCGTCCCAGCCTTTGCTATCCGTGAGGCCAGGGCTTGGTGCGCCGTTGCCGTGATGGGCGTCGTCCTCGACCAGCTCGATGTGACGGGCGGGCGATTCGCGGCCGGCAGCAGCAGCGGCGGCGGCGGCGACGGCGTCTTCGCTGGTTTGCCCAGACATGATTTCAAATCGAGTGTGGGTATGATAGACCTCTGACGTAGTTTTGCAGATTTTGGGGATTGGAACGAAGCTGTCCTCGTCGGTGCGAAACTTTGCTTGAATTGCTTGCGGCGAAATCACGAAACTTGTCGGTGGGATCGAAGGTGCATTCAATTAAAGAAAAAAAGTTGCCTGCTGCTGATTGCTCGCTTGCTGATTGGGTTCCTACTCAACCCGGCTTGGTGGTGTGAAGGGGACGCATGAATGTTTACCTCTGGACTGGGCAGTAACTGGCAGAAGCCCGCCGCGGGGTTGTTTTTATGAATCCCCATAGAGCCATAGCCCATAAATCTGCATCTGATGATGGCTCATGCCTTATGCCTTGCTTGCTGCAGCTACTGCAAGCGTCGGGTGTCAGGGCAGTCCCAGCCTACCGTTTTCAAGGGTCCGTCCGCTAAGTCTCCCGCTAGTCCGCCTGACTTTGTCCCTCTACTGTTTTTTTCTTTCAATCTGGATAGTGGCCTCTTCATGCACGCCAGCGAGAAGCTGCAAGCTCAACTGCTGCAGCATCTTCACTGACTGACATCCGTTCGACCGCGAAGGATGAGATGAGATGATATGAATTGAGCTGGGATGAAGACTCGAGAGACTGTCTATCCCTCTACGTTTGCCAGCCGAAAGCACTGCACTCATCTGCCACCACCAGTGGCTTCTCTGCCGTCCATCGCAATATCGTTTCTTCTCCCAAGTCACATGCAGACATCCATAATCCGGCCCGCCCCTAACCAACACCAGGGGGTAGAACAGCACTTATTTATTGGCAGCGGGCAATTGGACGTGCTGAACCCCGGCGCACTATTTCCAGTAGCAACGTCGCGGCGCGTATGTCGAGAGGCATCCCTTCATGCTATCCATTCGTGGCACCCGATCGCTAGCGATAGGTCGGCGGCGTCTTGCTTTTTCACTTCCACCACTTAGACATGCTGCCAAGCCACCCTGCAGCGTGGTTCCCACGTGGACTTGCATCAGATCTTTTCATCTCGAGGGTCTGGCCCTAGCCCCTGTGGTGTTCAGCGGGCTTTTCGTCGCCTTGTGGACCTGGAAATGCTGCATGCTGGTGACCTTCCAGAACAAAATCATCTACATGCCCGGACTGCCGCCGAACGCTCGTTGGGAACAAATAGAGGACTACGCAAGCCAATGCGCCGGCATCAAGTGGCGCGAAGAAAGAGTGCGCAGCAGCGACGGGAAGGATCTTGCCCTATGCGTAGCTGACGTGCATCTCGGCGCTGGGCGCAGAGAGGAAGCAGTCAACATTTACATCTTATATTTCCAGGGCAATGCCTCGTCCACGCCTCCACGTTTACCAGATCTGTCGCAGGTTCTTTGCATCATCAAAAGGCAAATGCTTTCCGAGTCCAGGAGTTTTAGACTTTCGTTCGTATGTCTGAGTTATCGGGGCTATTGGACGTCCAGTGGTCGTCCCACGGAAAAGGGGTTGCGGCTGGACGCGGCAGCTGCTCTTAACTGGATATCCAACTATCACCATGACACATATCTAGCCACTGCTGGGGAAGCGGACTCAACTAATCCGCCCGCAGAAGTCTTACTATGGGGTCAAAGCATTGGGTCCGGTGTTGCTACGAATCTAGCAGCAGATTATCCAATGCCCGACAACTGTCGACTCAACTCATTGGTCCTAGAGACAGCGTTCACATCAGTTCGCGCCATGTTGGAGGTACTCTACCCGCAGAAGTGGCTACCATACAAGTATCTCTGGCCATTCCTGCGCAGCCACCTCGATTCGTTGAAGAACCTCGACAATATCGCCGAGAGGTATAAGGATGAGAGTCCTCGTCCTCGCCTGTTCTTCTTAGAAGCCGCCAAAGATGAACTCGTTCCCATGGCCCTCAGCCAGCAATTGTTTGATCGGTCAAAGCAGTCCGGGTTGGCCACGGAAAGGCATGCTGTTAGTGGTGCTTTCCATAACGATGCTATCTTCAGGGTCGAAGGACGGAAAGCTGTGGCCGACTTCATCTCGAGAAGAATACATGAGATTCTGGCCAAGGCGCCCTGAGTGATCACTTCGATAAACCACCCTTTGTGTTTTGGGAAATCACTCACGCTTTCTCGAGCGGAAGTCCTTCGATTAGTTGTGTTACTTGCACACTGCCCAAGACAGTGCAGTTTGATAGTATCGGACAAAGTTGTGGCCGGAGTTAGCTGTTCCAATTCCGGAAGCATCTATCCCCATCTCGGTTGTGCCTGGTTCCGGGCTGGCTTAACGCCGGCGCTTATAATCTTCGACCCGAAGCATGACGACAACGAACATAGGCCGTAAGTCAGGAAGCATAACGCGGAGGGCGATCTTTAAGCCTGGCTTATAAAGTCTGGTGACCCATCACCGCTTCATAAGTGACCTTGGATTCTTCACCATCCGAGAGTGATTCAACACTTCTACCTAAATCATATAACTACTCGTTATTCTGGTCATACTTGTCAACCACATTAAATTGGAGACATCCGTCACCTATCCACCATGTCAATAGATGCCAATAGAGATGCTATGATAAGCTTCACCGAGACGCAGCACACTGATACTTACGAGTTTATCTCGACCAAGCACGATGATCTTTCAGGCCGATTTGTATTCATTACGGGCGCCTCGAAGGGCATCGGTCGCGAAGCAGCTCTTACTTTTGCGAGAGCTGGCTGCAGCAAGATCGCCATCGGCGCCCGCTCTGGCCTCTCCGATCTAGCTACAGAGCTGAAGCAAGCCGCATCGGACGCCGGCTGCAAAGAGCCGCCGCAAATCCTCGCGCTGACTCTGGACGTCCAGTCTGAAGACAGTGTCAAGGCAGCCGGGAATGCCATCGCCCAGGGTTTCGGCGGCTCATTGGACATCCTCATCAACAACGCCGGCTACCTGGAGCAGTGGCTGCCGCTCGCGGAATCCAACCCCCTCGACTGGTGGCTCACCTTTGAGATCAACCTCAGAGGCACGTACCTCGTTTCCAGGTACTGCCTGCCGATGCTTCTCAAGAGCGAGCTCAAGACGAACGTTCTCGTCTCCAGCTACGGTGCGCTGTGTCTGACTCCCGGGGGTGCCGCGTACCAGACCTCCAAGTTCGCTGTGACCCGTCTGGCCGAGAACATGGCCACGCAGTACGCGGGTCAGGGTCTCGTGTGCTTCTCCCTGCATCCGGGGAGCGTCCCCACCGAGCTTGCAGGCAATATGCCCGAATTCATGCATGGGATCTTGGTTGACAAGCCGGCACTCCCAGCGCATACGCTGGTTTGGCTCACCAAAGAGCGACGGACCTGGCTTAGCGGCAGATTCGTCAGCGTCAATTGGGATATGGAGCAGCTCGAACGTAAAAGGGACGGGATTGTTAAGGGAGACTTACTGAAGTTCCGGATGACCCATGACGTTTCTTTGGAGTAACGAAGGGGGAGCGCCACCGTTGGCGGGCTTAACTTTGTACAATTTGGCGCTACAGCTCGGAGGAATATCTCACCTATGCGCACTCATATCCGGAGAATCCGCCGACACACGAAAGTCCGTACTTAGTGCCAATCCCAGCTTTGATGTCCGCTCTGATGCTCGGGACCCAGCAAGGCCGTGTGAGGGCGCGATGGATGGTGACTTAGGTGCCAAGATGGGGTAAGGAGATCCCCGCAAGTCTCCACGCTTCGGAGTTCTGGAAATAGCCGAGTATGCAGGACGGTCATTGTATATATTCCTAGCCAACCGCAGCTTTCGGGCAACACTCCGAAGTACAACGCCTACATACACACTGACCTCTTGCACTACGAGGGGTTCCTGCATTCAAGTTGAGATTATTTACCTAACAAAAACACTCCCAAAATGGATCAACTCCCAGCGTTTGGGCGAGCGATCTTCCAAGTCGTGGGCCCTACGGTCCAGGCTTATACGCCGTTGCTTTTAGCGCACGAGTCGGAGATCCGATCCACCCGGCGTGAGGAGTACAGCTTCGGCCCGCACGAGCGGCAGACCCTTGACGTGTATTACCCCTCAGAGGAAACGACTGCCCAGAAGGGCCCCAAAAAGGTTTTGGTGTTCGTTCACGGCGGCGGCTTCGTCCACAACTCGAAGCGCAACGAGGAGCACAGCGGCGGGCTGACCTACGGCAACGTGGCGCACTTCTTCGCCGCCCGCTTCGGCTACACGGTCGTCGTCACCAACTACCGCCGCTTCGACCATGGCGCGGTCTACCCCTCGGGCGGCGAGGACGTCGCAGCCGTCGTGCGCTGGATCGCCGAGGAGCTGCCGTCGCGGCACGCCGGCTACGAGGCCGGGACCGACATCTTCCTGCTGGGCAACTCGGCCGGCGGCGTGCACACGGCGACCTACGCGCTGGAGCCCAGTCTCGCCGGGGCCCGCGACCCGTTCACCACCGACGACAACGCGCGGCGCGGGGGCCGGACGGGCGCGCTCCTGCGGGGCATCGCGCTCCTCGGCATGCCGGGCCATTTCAAGGGCATGGACGCCGGCCCCATGGCGGCGCCGCTCCACGCGTACTACGGCGGCGCCGACCACCACTACGCCAAGTCGCCCGTCGGGCTGGTGGAGGCGGCCAAGGCGCGCGGCGATGATGCCCGGCGGCCGCCCACGCGGGGGACACCGTACCTGGCGCTCACGAGCGAGCTGGACCCGGACGACATCCTGCAGGCGAATCGGGACTTTGCGGAGGCCTGGCCGTGGAAGGAGCTGCTGACGGTCGAGTCGATTCCGGGGCATAACCATATTAGTCCGCCGCTGGCTCTGGCGACGGGGATCAAGAGGGAGGAGGAGTGGGCGGTTAAGTTGGCTGCGTGGTGTGAATCCTGTGTTAAGGAATAAGGAGCGTGCGCGCACGCACGCACATATATATCTACATACCAATGCCCTTCATATGAAGCTTATGTGCGCAGTACTGGCTGCTTATATGCATCGAGCTTGATTAGATGGCGTGAGTGCGTGTGGAGCTCATAGCATCCCTCCCTTCTCCTGTATGCCAGCGAGTCAGCCAATCAGCCAAACATATCGCACCCGCAGAGCTCCACCAGCTGACCCGAACATTGCCTACAGATATGATGCGACATACGAGTTCTGTGTGAGAGTGTTAGTCAGCCAGATAGGCGGAAAAGTGGCGGTGGCTTGCGGGGGTGACTGTCAGCAGACTTGGAGTAATTCGGATCAGAACGAGGGTATGCCTCGCCACATAGAGGCCGACATGTAATCTGACGAGGCACTTACAGTACACTTCCGTGCCTGATAGGATGCTTGTAGTTCCCATTTGAAACTCTTTGGGATTCTCTGGTCAATATGAAGCCAGCCGGATCCCCGTTTCCGCCCAACTCATAACCAGCACAGTCCCGGTGATGCCGGGGATGTGGTAGCGATAAGTACGTACTTACTTACACTGCTATATGGTGTGCGGCCTGGCTGATGGCTGCCTCAACAGGGAGCCTCTGGGCTATAGAGCCTCGACCTAGCGTTCATGTAAACGCACCCTTTGCTGCATCCGCATCTTTTTCTTCTCTCTTCCCCCAAGGAGTGCTTAGCCAATCATTCTTTTTCGAGCGTGCGCGCGCGACCGGCAGAACACGACAGCAACAGCCATGAAATACTCTGATCCTTGGAACCAAAGCCATTGCTTTTATTCGACGTAGGCCTGCACGAGGGGTATCGGCCCCCAGGCTGTTTGCAGGGCCAATCTGTTTTCATGGCGTCGTCCAACCAGTCCAGCCATAACAGGGCCGAAGGACACGCTCGGCAAATCAATGCAAACAACACCAACTATGGCACCCAGAGCGTTCACCATCATCATTACTATAACATAACTGCCACCTTTGGCTCTCGAGGCGTACATCATCATAACATTTGGATGTTCATTGCACAAGAACACCCCGATGTCGCGTCGAAGCTAATTCAGCAAGAAGAAGGCTCGGAAGTAGCTGATGCTTTCTTCCAGAGCATGATTGACTCGCCCAAGCCTTCATACATACACATCGATGACGTTCCAACGGCGAATGTTGTTGACGTCTCTGATGATACCGCGATAAGGCGCCTCGATCCCCAGTCGCCCAATGGTGTTCCGCATGACAACATGCTTTTGGGCGGCTCTTGGTTGGAGGTCGATCTACCTCTGTGTATTGAGCAGTATCTGTCGCCAGGCTCATCCCAACGGGTTCTTGATGTCCTGGCAAACAAGGACCGCGAAGAAGTCGATTTCTGGCGCAACTCAGAAGAGTGCGACGGCCTGTTTGTCCGCCGATCTACCTGTAAATCTGCGTCGGACTGGACGACGGACCTCACACTCGAAATCGTGGGAGTGATTATCGGAGAGAACGAAACGACTCAGCAGCACAGGCCCATACTGGCGCACTTTTGTAAGCAGAACGCCGCAGACAAGCCCTGGGGGCGGGGAGGTATTATAGTGCAGGACTTTATCGACCAGCTTCGAAATCTCCGGACCAAGGACCCTCGTTCCCCGGAGCAGTTTGGTGAAAGACCACGCGATATCTTGGGCGATCTGGCAGGGTTATGGGACCGGTTCAGGCGGCGTGCCATCGAAACTCAAGCTACGACCATCTTCATCCTGCTCGACAACCTTGAAATCATGTTTGATGACATGGAAGAGGAACATTTTAAAACGTTTGTCGACAACTTGCAGCAAGTTCGCGCAAACCTGAAGCTATCCGGCACGGGAGCCAAGTTGATGGTGACATGTTCTAGGCACCTGCCAATCATGGAGAAGTACTTCGAGGACGGCGTTTTCTCTAAGCTGGTTATGAACCACTCCCCGTCAAGGCGTTGACATGATGAATCCTCGCAAGGGTGATCATGGAAATGGCATTGGATAATACCTGATTACGAACCGGATCCTAGGGTGTCGATTAACTGCAAAGCCACGAAGAATCAGGCAGTAACAGAAGCAACAACCCAATCGTCAATATACCCCCATGTGACAATAAAATATGAGATTCGTTACATCGTATAGGCCAACCCAACCCCCCCTCCTCCAGATTCCCCTAGACTCCTCCGTTCCCACCCATTTTCCCTGCAACTAGCCTCATCGCCTCCATTTTCCGACCCTTCGCACCTTTCGATCCGTGCTGCATGTATTCTTCGAAGTCCTTGCTGAGTCGCAATGTTGTTCTGATGTGTTCTGCATTCAAGCCGCATTCTGAGCCGTTCATGTCGGCCCCTCGCGCAATGGCCGTCGCAAACCTCACTGCGTTTGCAATTTGCCTCGCGTTCATGTACTTGAAGTCACCGTCCTCGAAAATCACCAACTCGTCGTTGATAAAGTTATGCAACTCCCTCTTGTGCCTGAGGTGCATGGGGATAGAATCAAAGGCTTTGATCCAGAGATGCTTTTGGTCTGCAAACCCGAAACCAGGCAGGTGCAGCGACCAGTGCAGACGCCCCAAGAACGCCGGCTCAGCATCCTCAGTGTGCGTCATGGTAATGATGGTGAGGCTCTGCGATGTCTCGAGGTGTCGAAGTAAGATGGGTAGGAGATAATTGCGCTTCGTGTTGTGCCTGTCTCGGCTGTAGACGTACTCGTCCACTTCATCCAGCAGAATGATCGCGCCCCAATTGATGCCACGAAGGAAGGTTTCGTGCAGCTTCAGGTCAAATGACTCTGGTTCATCTCCAAGATCGCCACAGTTCATTGTGTAAAGTGGCAAACCGTACTTCTCAGAAAGACATTCTAGTTGAATCAGGCCAGTATCGGGAACATCGAATTCGCTTCGTTGGCACTTACCCGCTGTAAAGGTCTTTCCAACACCGGTATTTCCACAAAGGAGGACACTCAAGGCTGGTCCCTGTTGCACCAAGTTACCTGATGGTTTGCCTTGGTTGAGCACATTGGTGTACTCCCGGACAATTGACTTGAAGTGACTCTTCTTCTTGTCTTCCATACATAGGTCTTCGTCGAAAGGCTCATCACGTGTATCTACCTCACTTAACTCATGAGGCAAGACCCTTCTCCAAGTCTTATGGTGCAAGGAAAACGCCCAGAGACTCGGAGGGCAGAAGAGGTATGGGCTTTCAATTGAGTCCGTATCGAGACCGACTGGATGTTGCTCTCTGTCAGACGCCTCTGGCCCGCACACTGGCGCATCATGTTTGATGGGCTCCGGGAAAGAAGCTAGCCCAGGCGACTTCCCGGCACAAATCGAGCAGAATACATCATGCTCTTTTGCATTGGAGACACCTGTAGCCCTGATATGCTTGCTAGGTGTAATGCAGTCTATGATCACTCTCAGTGGCCCCTATTGACATGGTATGTTAGATTGCAAATGTAAACAACGTAGGAAGGGCGCAGAAACTTTGTACCTTTCGTGACGGCCTTGGCCATTCATCCCCGTGGTAGTCGCAGTACCAAACTCTAGCACCATACTGGGAGTACTTAGCCCCACGATCCCTGACACTGTCGATCAGGTCAGGCTTCTGATCAAAAAGCTCTAGAGGTATGAGCTCCAGACTAGTGATCGGCAGTTCGGAATCGAACTTGGTCAGCTCGAAGACACTGGTGTATGGAACCAGGTACTTCCCAGTCTTGTCGAAGTCGAGATAGCGGGCATGGGTCAGCATCGACTCGGTACTTGTCGATGTTCTATGTTCGCACCTCTCAATGACATACGCCCTCCACGCCCCGTACTGATCCTCTAGTACGACAGCTCCTGGGCGGTAGAGAAGCGGGACGGCATCGAACGTGATAGTCTTACGGCGGCGCTCTTCAATGGCATCGAGTACGCTCCAAGCCCTGGGACTTTCTTCTTCCAGTTGTTCGAGTAGGAAAAGAAGATGCTTCTGCCAGTTACCGTGCCCTAGGTCTTCCGTTTTGCCCTGCTTGATTCTTGTCTTATTGTAGAAGATCAGCTCGTACGGTTCAACAACGAGGTGCCCCGAGAACTCGGTCCAAACTCCTGGCGAGTTAGCTGCAAGGTGTGGCAAGCCTTGGCAAAGATCACTGCACATGATGCGCAAGGCTCGCTTCTCACCACTCATCTCCCACCGAAAGACCTTGACGTTTGTGTCGGGGTGCTGCATGACAGATGGCAACGGACTCCATTGTAGATGATGCCTGTTGGAAACTTCGGAAAGCTACACCAAAGAGAGAATAATATAATTAGTATCAGATAAGAAAATAGCTCATGTAGCGGATTGTACCTGTTGTTTCTTACTGAGCCTATGCTGGTGACTGCTTGCTGCTGGACTGGTCGCGGTTTCAACATAAGTGTTTGCATCTTGGTCATCCATAGGTAGATGGCTGTCTGGCGCATGGCTGACTGGCGCATGGGTCTCTGATGGCTCTGTATCATGGGGTTGAGATGTCGTCTCGAGACGCTGCGGCCGTTTACCTCTTACAGGAGGAACACCCTGGTTGCTCTGTTGGATTGGGGTCACTCCAGAGTCGGGGCTCTTCACTGGATTCCGGATCCCAAGGCGCAGTTTGGATAGAGACAGTCCCATCGCGTCTTTCTCTGATGTTAACTTCTGCGAACCACTATCAACTTGGGCATAAGAAGGGGTTCGGGTTAAAGACTCCCCAAGGATTCTCATGACAGGCCCCCTTCGAGCTTGACACCCTATCGGGTTTATACGGGCCAGTCCTGCGCAAACCCGCTCGTCTCCTGTCTCCCGTGTCTCGTCCTTTCCAAGGCCCCTTGAAGACTCTGCAAGAGACACACAGCCTATCTTCACACCGGTTGTCGTGCTGCAGATAACCCCAACCGAGGTGTGAGGAGGTGCCCTATCAGCAGCTTCCGAGAACCAACGGTGGCGCGCTGCAATGCATTCGGATGCTCGCCCCTTAACCACTCACGTCATTCAGCACATAAAGCCACATTTCCCCGGTGTTCGATGGCCTGATCCCATGCGTCCTCTGGCTGTAAAGGGGTATGAGTAGAGATTGCTCATTGGATGATGCGGTCATCATGATGCTGCAAGAAAAGACGAAAACGACTCATCTCCTCATTTCCAATGCACGCTGAGTTGTCTCTGCAGCAACGCCCGCCTTTGATTAAAGGGGAAGGTCAGGTAGAAGCAATACCCCTCTTCCGGATGCTTCGTTGTGGTGATAGCACCTCACAAAGTCATGCCAATCCGGCCTTGGGTGCTGTCGACACGTCTGAGTCGCGGAAATCGTCACCTCCCTTCTTCCCTCCCCTATCACATACAATGGATAGGCACCCTGGCTTCCATTTCATCTGCCGGTGGTGGAGTGACTTTAGACAAGGCCCCGGATACGACAAGCCGTCTGATCAAGGGTGGCTGTCTTTCCACACCCTTGCAAAAGGGTTGCAGACCCTCTACCTTCCGTTCCACCTGCCAGTGCTTCTGTGAGTCCGGTGGTGTCTTACGGCAGCACACAGGGATCAAGAGATCAGTGGATGAACGCCGGAACTGACGGACTCGTTCTCATATGGGTGTATGGCCTGAGCTGATATGAGCGGCTGAGGATCTCTCATGTTTGCCAAACATTCGTTCTTTCTGCCAGATCATTGAGGTCATGCATTTCTCATCCTGGTTGGTACCCTGCCCATTGAACTCGGTCTCGTAGACCTAAGGAGATAGGTTAACGCCACAGCATGGTTTGGCATCGATCGAATTGTATATAGAATAGGGGAAATACTTTCTTCTTCTTCTTTTTTCTTCTTCGAAACGTCTGTTGCCGTTGGGGCATAGAGATCATGTGGCCATATAGCACCAAGCCCCTCGTCAGGGGAGTGGTTTGGTCGTTTCGGTGGTGTGGTACCATGCCACTAATACATTAAGTACAAGAGGTATATTGGGCCGCATGCAGGGCAACCGCTCACAAGGCAAGAGAAGCAGTTGATTACCACTTGCCTTTGACTGCGCCCGACAAGGCACTAAGCTACCCCGAAGGCCAAGTTTGAGTTGGGGCGTTCGTGGATATTATTGTTTCTGCCCTACTG
This sequence comes from Apiospora aurea, assembly GCF_038362705.1. Taxonomy (NCBI): domain Eukaryota; kingdom Fungi; phylum Ascomycota; class Sordariomycetes; order Amphisphaeriales; family Apiosporaceae; genus Apiospora; species Apiospora aurea. The sequence goes on from NW_027117389.1 coordinate 3,531,057, forward strand.
GAAAGCTGCCTGATCGCAATATTGTATGGAGCCATATGTCGATTCGCGCGTTTCTTATGCACTCAGCCTGATAAACGAAGAGTAATCGGAGGGCCGAGTCTCCCTCAAGGAAGTTCGAAGAAAGCGGTAAGCTGCCGCCTTTTCTGCCTGCTGTGTATGTTCAAATTGGGAGACCCCCAACGTTTTACATCTTTGGTGTTCACACACACACTTGCCAGTCATTCAAACGCTGCAAAGCTGTCTTGCATGGGCGATAGGGAAACGAGTTCTGCAAAATAAACCATGGTGGGGTTGACAATGCCCATGTTCATGTTCAACCCAGGCTGACCAAAGTCCGTGAATAGGAAGTGCTCAGCTCGGCCGCGGTGATTGCCCAGTTGATTGGCCAAGCCCTGAATCTTTGGCAGCAGATTGATCTGGCCATGCAGAGCGTGCGCGCGGCACCCAAGTTGCTCCGCGACCTTACCCTACAGTCAACCAACCTTCAACGCATCCTGTGCAATATCGAACAGTCAGCAGACCTACATGGACCTGCGATCCAAGCCCAGCTCAAGATACTCTATTCCATTCAACTTGAGGTCCGGGATGTGCTGGAGGAGGTCTCGGTCCTGAGCCATAGAAGCACAGTTCGCCGAAGTCTGCATGCATTGCGACTCAGGACGAAAGACGAAGCTAAACTGAGCGAAATCCTGTCGCGACTCGACAGGGCAAAGGGCGAGCTATTACTGGAGATCAATGTGATGCACGTGAACAAGACGGGAGAGATAGCCAAAGGCATCGTCAGGATTGAGACGCAGACAACACCAGCCAGGCTGCTAGTCGAAAGAAACCTGGCTTCAGACAAGGCCTCTCAGTTCAATGCTATCATTGGGCTCGACGATGCAACTGCCTCGGCACCAGTAACAGTGGCTGACAACAGCGCGGGAGAAGGGAGCCAACAGATGAATCTGATATCATGTGATGCAGACGCTATCAGACTCATTCACAGTTTCATACTCAAGGATTAATCAGTCTGTACTCTAAGTATATGATTGATAACCCATAGTCGAGTCTTAGAGTATATTTTAATGAAGAGAATTTGGGGAGTTGGTCACTATCCAGGTCTTGACCGCGTTCTACTCTTGGAATGGTCAATTCAAGCCATGGCCGTATTCAGCTGTGATGTTACGATCAAGCAAGATGGTTTGGTGGAGGGGGCATGGGGGAGGATTCAGCGCATATCCCCCGGGACCTATTCTTCATTGCAGCCAGTGATGGTTCGTCGACCTCCCTCCAATGCGGGATGGCGCTCTCTGAATGCACCTCAAACACCTGACACAGTCGTACGGTTTCGGCTTGTCACCACACATACCGAAAGAGAGGGCGCCGAGCTTGCGGGCGATGCACGCTTTAGGAGCTGGTGTAGTCAACAACAGCGTTGTTATGGTATACATTGTGTCTACAATACTAAACCTCGGGATGCTACATCAATAATAGTCCCAAGAGCACGAATCACTCTGTGCCCGCACACTCCATCGCTTATCATCCCACAGGCTCCAGTGCTAATCAAGTTTCAAGCCACCTGGGATCTGGATTCTGATTGCTTGCTTCGAAGCTTGCCTCATTGCCTAACTCATTGCCTGCTTCTGTCTCATCGTTGATTTGTGGTGGTTATGCGGTCAGCAGCGCATTGCATCTTCTCTGCGCCCGGCTGTGCTGGGGTGAAGCTGGAGTTGATTAAGTATACGCACCACACATTCCGATCCATTGAATTGGTTGCTCGTTGTCTGTATGCAAATGTGTGCATTTGCAACATACATACATAATGACCCGGTCCCAAGTCTGTCTCGAGTAAGGCATTCTTCATTCTTCTCCGGACTCGCGACTTCATCAGCATTCTTACTCTACATCTTCACCGAAGACTCAAGTGAAACGACAGGCTGGGTGATCATGGCGGAGACCACCATGACGAGTCAGTATTTCTCAATGCTGTACTGTAAAGGCTGTCGTTGTCGATGGCGCTGACACAGAGCCTGGTGCCTCAATAGGGAATGTGGCCAGCAACGAGGCTTACCTAGAGCCCACGGCCAATGAAACCAACGAGCATGCGAGCTTCATGAAGAACATCAAGCGCCACCTTTTCCGTTCAAAACGCCTTGCCGCCGTATTCGTCTGGACCCGTGATGAGGACCCCCGAGCCCCGGAGGCTCAGGGGCTTTCTGACGAGGAGTCTAAAGAATATATTATTCCGTCTCGTGGAGAGGAGCCAGATTTGAAGGGCAAAGACAATATACCAGCTGTAGGGGGCTATACTGTTGGTACGTAGCCGATCTCTTTTCTCCCCTTTGGGCGACAAACGACATTATCTGTCAACGTGTCTAAGCCAATACCGGTTCCAGGCTACAACAAAGCGGAGAACACCACTACGCAGCGCAATATCACTGCAATTGAAGGCATCGCCGCGGCGACCGGCACAGGAGGTGTGTTGCATAATGAAACAAAGGGCGAAGCCGTTCAGATTAACCTCCTCACGAGCAGCGTGTCGCCCGATGTCTTCAAGAACATATACCATAAGTAAGGCAGAATATCTGGTAGACCACTGTCAAGAAGGAGGCCGTGGGTGAAGCATACTGTCGTGCCGTTCATTCTCTGGTGCAGGATTCGCACCATTATCGGTACTCCCTCGACAGGTTGCATTAGGTATTCACACAGATAGCTTCCTTCTTTAATGATCATACGATGTCTTTATATTCGGCTCGTCGTCTTTGAAATCGAGACATTCCTGGAAAGTTGTCCGTTCCAGAACTTGCGTGGGACAGCCCAGGCGGGAGAAGTGGGGTCGTGGGGTCGAGGGGGATTGTGTCGCTTCCATGATTTATGTAATCAATTGAAACCGGATGAGTATCTCACCATCCATTTCATCAACCAGCTTCCCAAGTCGACGGAACCACGACGGGTTTTACCGAACTAATAAACGTAAACCAAATCTAAAAACAGAAAACCACACGCCAAGTGATGTCTGTTACACATGCAGCCAGCGAGAATGCTTCCCGCCAGGGGACAGCCACATTGTCCTCTGGTGAGGTACGTTTCTTGATAGCCGAAGACAACAGAGTAAACCAAAGAGTAGGCCTGCATGCACATCGATGTTTACTTGCTGTTTTTGGCCAAACACTCGAACCAACTAACACGCTCTTGCCAGCTTGCTCTCAAGATTTTCCAGATGAAAGCGCATAGGACGCCCACAATCGTCGAGAACGGCCTCCTAGCAGTTTTAGCATACAAGGCCGACCCTGCGGCTTTCCGATGCATCCTGATGGGTAAGACGCCAGAGACTCTTCCCGCCCGCCGTGGGCATCGAGCGTTGATAATAGAGGCCACCTTTCTAGACTGGGCCATGCCCGTGATGGGCGGCGCAGAAGCGACAAAACAGATCCGGGCCTTCGAGGCTAGCTATGGACTGCGCCCATGCGTGATCATCGCCATGTTCCCTTCTATGAACATCTCGCAGCGAGAAGCCGTCCTGAAGGCCGGCTGTGACACCTGCATAGAGAAGCCACTGCGGATTGGTACGCTCTTGAGATTGCTGTTCGGCGACGAGAAGCACAACATCCTATACCAACGAGGCGACCTTACCGAAGAGGAGGCGCAATCACTGTCGCTGAGCCCACGGCCGCTTCACTTGGACCCGGCCCAGCGCTCGTCCTCGACACGACGGAAACAAGCGCGCATGCAGCAATTGCGAACATGGGGTGATTGCCTGGGATGTACCAAGGAAGTTGATTAGCAGCCGTGGATCTAGTCACCGAACGTCTCGACATGCTTGGCGGCGCCCCTACATTGTACGTATGTTGATTCCCACACAAGCACCTGCTACTGCCACAGACACATTTCATATACGCCATAGTCCAAAAGCATATGTAATCCTCCTTTCTTGGGGGCCGGGCACTCCACGTTCCTTTGTCCCTAACTGTCCAAAAACACCATAATGCACGCGGGATTCAACAATGCCAGAAGCAACCGAGCACAAAGAACATGTTCATCACAATGGAGCTTGAAGCTCGAAAAGCCATATGCGTCTCACTCGGATCGATGTGTTGCACATATCACGGTTCCCATTCTGTAGACTTCTAGTGCATATCGAATACTCATACGGTTGAAAGAGTCATATACCCAAATTTTCTACCCCTTTTGCATACCGATTTCCTAACATCATTAGAGTCTGAGTCTGAATATGGCAGCGGCAGCACCGATTCCAGGTCAGCCACAGCCTAGGATCTACCCACCACTAGGTAAGCGGAAATTCCGACCCTGATTGCATAGGAGGCTCGTGACTCTTGACACCACTTTGCTTCTGCGATTGCTTACGCCCAGCGCGCTCCAGACTTGAAGCAACTCATTGCTGGAAGGCCTGAGAATGTCGACCGGAATGCAGAGAAGTTTATACTAGCACGCACTGCTCTGAAAAAGGTCCAGTCAACGTTCGAAAACACAAATCTAGAATATGACAGGGTTCTAGGGTACGGAGGGTTCGGAGTAGCCGTTAAATACTCACAGAAAAACGGGACTGGGCAACACCTAAGGCATATCGTCGTCAAGGCTCCTGTCAGGCCCAATCGTCCGTCTACGGTTGAATCGCTTATACATGAATATACATGGTACGATGTAAGTAAGCTCTCAAAGACGGAGAAAAATCCCGCGTGCTGACAGGAAACCGCACCGACAGTTTGTGAAGGGGATGGAGCATGTGCCGTTCCTCGTCAACCCCGTGCCCCTATACAGGTCTCCTCCTCCACCACCAGATAGCGGTCAGGAACCTGAGCATCTTGGAGACCGTGATTTCATATCAGCACAAGGCCACTTCCTCATCACCGAGTTCCTGGAGCATGGAGAGCTTATAGCCTTGGTCCAGCGACTTAACGCCGTCGCAATGGCTCAACCAAACAGTGACACGTCTCCCAAGCTGACTTTTATTCCAAACCGGCTCCTCTGGCGGATCTTCCTCTGCCGTAAGTTATGCTATTAAGCGACTCGGCCCCAAGACGAGGAGGTCGTGTGTTGCACAGCTGACGATGCGCTGCTTAGTGGTTCGATCGACTATTGCCATGGCTTGGCCATACGCTGTAGCCAGTTGGCGCAACGATTACATGGAAGAGCACAAAGACGACGTGCCCCCAGTAACAATCCAGGAGGTCGATGATATGCTGGTGGAGGAACCGTACAGGGAAGACATATGGGACGGCGTGAAGACAGAGAACGTTGTGCATTTCGATATAGATCTTCACAATAGTGAGTTCATATACCATCACCGCACACCACCGATGAACGTCTATCCGGTTTCAAGACAAAGTATGTTAACGATGCTGCAGTTTTCCTCGGCCAAAGCAACAATCCCCAGGATGGGGAGCATGACTATTTCAGAGCAGTGGTATGGTCTCTTCTTATTGCATGCTTAGGGCACTTACACGCGTTCCATTACTGACGGTGGGAGGGTACAGCTAGGAGATTGGGGCTTGTGCACACACTTCCAAGAATCCGACAGACGACCCCGAGACCAGTAAGAGGCCCAGTCCATATTCTCCTGTATTGTTCATCTATCTAACAGCTTCAAAGGATGAAGTCTCATGAGGATTCTGGTAAAACACCCTACATGGCACCGGAGCAGTTTTTGGGTATGCCTGATAACCTGGAGATGTGGGACTACAGGACGAACCTGTGAGTGAAGCCAACCCTTTCTTTGCAGGTAGTGCCCTAGCTGACTGCCATAGATGGGGCATTGGGCTGGCGATGTGTTCCTTGATGACGAAGGGCAGGCTCAGCGGCGACCCTCAGAGGAAGTTCTGTCAAGATGCCACCTTCAAGTACCCGGACGGCACGGAGATGGTAGTCCCGCAGACGTACGGCTGGTTCCTCGAGAACGAGAAAACGATCAGAAGCACCAGCGGCATCACCGTTTTGGACCGGTTCGACGTGGACCTGCGCTACACCGTCGCGACGCTCATGTCGCGGAACCTCGACGTCCGCGGCACGCTGGACCTCCTGTTGCTCAACGTGACGGGCCAGATCGACGAGACGGACCAGAAGGCGCAGCGGGGGAGCTGCCAGAGTGGGAGACGGATGCGGCCCTGCATCGGTTCGTCAACGAGTACATCAAGAACGCGCCGGAGAACGTGTCTGCGGCCGGGGCCGCTCTGGAAGCGCCGACGCCGCAGCCGGCCGGGGCCCTGGGCGCCGCGGTGCAGCAGTTTGGGAATATGAATCTTGGCGGCGGTGGTGGTGCGGGACCATAGAACAAGGACACTGGCTTTTTCCTTTCTTTTTCTTTTGAGTTTATCCGTTTTGTTGAGTGTTATTCATACCACCCCAGCGCCCGATCTCGCATAGTATAGTGTTATTGGCGTTGCCAGAGTCGCCATCCCAAATACGCGCTGCTGCCCGTAGTGACTACTATGCCAACCCAGGTCAATACCAGCTTGATAAGTATCGCCTTCGCTTGCCTGTCGAATGCAGCCTTCTCGTTGACGCGTGGGAACTCCTCATCCGGCACCGGCTTCTGCAGAAACTGTGCCAGCGGCGGCCAGCCATCTTTGACCTCCATGACGAGGAGCTGCTCCTTTGGGACAGACTGGATGATATCATTTTGATACAAGTCAAGGAGGACTTTAGTTGCAGGCATAAGATGTCAGCACAAGAAAACAAAACGGCCCAGAAGGAATAAATGCCTCTCTAGGGCCCGGGGGCTGGGTTCTGAAGTTTTCTGCAGAGAAATAAAAGCACCCCTACTCACATGAACCGTATACACCAGGCTCGCGCCCATCCGCGACCAGCAACTCGTCGACGGACCGCTCGAACCCGCGGAGGAGCCCGGGGATCCAGCGGACGGACGGACGGGGCGCCGTCAGCAGGCCGAAGAGCGGCGGCAGGTGGCCGAGCACGTTGGCGAAGCTGGGCCACCACCGGTCGGGCGCGCGCGTGTTGAGCACGACGCGCACCCCGGGAAACAGGTCCACCAGCTCCGGCACGAACCAGATGCCCGGGATGTCGACCAGGCCCGCGTACCCGCGCACCGCCTCGCGCACCAGCTTCCGCGTGAGCGCGGCGTCGTGCTGCACGAACTTGGCCTCGCAGGCTAGGGCCCATAGCTTCGTGCGGTCTGTGAAGGTGGGCGCCCCCAGTCTCGGGTCAGTGAAAAAGGACTTTTTCTTTTTCTTTTTCTTTTTTTTCCTTCCACAGATGCAGCGGCCGCCGCAATCATTTGTAAAGGGGTAATGAATGAATAGGGGCGAGCCTACTGTCATCTCCGCTCAGCCAGATCTGCGTGCCGCCGTGGTAGATGGGCCCGTCGACCAGCTTCTCCAGCGCAAGCTGCATCGACGACGTGCCCGTTCGCGAGTAGCCGGCGCCTATCACCTCCAGGGACGACCTCGACGGGTCGGGCTTGGACAAAGAGCCGCCCATAATCGAGCAATCCAAATCGGCTTTAGTCGGTTGGATCAGGGTCAAGTGTGCAGCAAAATACAGGCTGACTTCTATTTTCTCTAATTATATACCTCAACTATTCCCCCACCCAGTTCTGGTGGTCCGCCACTTTCGGGTCCTTTTGTCAGGGGTTGGCATAGTCCCGCTTTATCGTATCCGACGTCGTGTGCGGCACAGGAGGTGGGAATGGGGATCCACGAGCCGGCTCGATTACAACACTACGAACCTGTGCACATGGTAAAACCTTGGTATCTAGAGAAAGGCGATTCCTATTTAGATATCGCATAGCAGCTGGTTTCGTGATACTCGATCCAGGAATCCGAGTTAAGCAATTGCGCCTCCCCTCCCTGCCTTTGTCTGCCCGCAAGCGGAATGTCTCTCCTATTTGTCCCTTCCCGGCAATATTGCTGTTCCATGACGGGCTTTGGCTTGATAGCTAGGATTTGGTAGATTGTACACCGGGCCAAGCATGAGGATCGTCTCATTTTTAATCGTGTACTGGAATAGAGAGTCGTTGAACGAGTCCAGGCCGTCAAAATCAACCCCCAAATACAGCCACCAGCCTGGGAGCATTTACTTAGTATGAATGACCCTAGTAAGTCGACCAGCTTGAGGCGAGCCTTTTCGCTGTCGCCATCGTGCCAGAGGGCTAACCCACGGTTTTCCCAGTCGATAATCGCATCGGTCCTATCAATCGACCGCGACCGGCGAACGACCCATTTAACCAGCAGAGTACGCAGGCCGGCACGCAGAGAGCGGAAGAATGCCGTCAGTATTTCAGCGGGTTCAGCCAGTTCACGCAGCAGGAACTGCTGAGCGTGGGTGGGTTCGGGGCCGTGGTGAAATACGCCCAGGCCGACGACAAAGGGAAGCACCTCCGAAACTTCGTTGTCAAGATGCCCAAACAACTCAGGAATGAGCCTGGTGGCGAACAAGCCGTGCGGGTCTTCCGGAGGGAGTTCCTCTGGAACGTGGTATGCAAGAAGACCCCGAGTCCTGTTTCGCCCTGGAGAACTCGACGACACGTGCTGACGAACTTTGGATAGAGGTTGATGGGCCTGAAGCATATGGTCCAGCTGGCATGGTTGGACCAGTACCCAGTCGGCAGCCAGCTGGGGCCCGGCCCTTGGCCCAAGGGAAACGAGGATTTCATGACTGGGAACACGAGGTGGTATTTGATGTTCGAATATATGTCACACGGGGACCTGAGGGAGCTTATATACCGCCTGAATGACCCGGCGCCGAATATTTCGGTCGACTCTGTGCAAATCCCGGCGAGGCTTATGTGGAGGATATTTCTATGCCGTGAGTTCGCGAAGACTGGACAGAGATAGGACTTTTCGCCTCTACTCTACCGCGCAGCCAACCGCAGCATGCTTACTCCTCTCCAGTCACACGAGCCTGGATTGGACTAGCTTGGCCACGACTTACGGCGGGCGAAGCACCTGTAATGGCAAGAAATTTGCAGCCGATGCCTGAAAAATTCGAGAGGATAGGGCCAGACGATCCTGCCAGCATCGTCCACTTCGACTTCGATCCGAGTAACGTTCTCATTGGGGACTTTCGGGACAATATACGTGAGCACGCGCTCCAACCGGTTTTCAAAGTAAGTGCGGATCACGAAAAAAAGACAGGAAAAGTAACGGGGGAATAAAGGAGCTGTGCTGACCGGCCATCACCCCCCTAGTTGGGCGACTTCGGTCTGGTCGAGGAAATTACGCCACAGACCACAAGAGATACGTAGGTCACGATTGCCGTTCAATGCTTATTATGGTGATGCGTGTCTAAAATCCAATACTCAGTTTAATTTCGTTGCACGGGCGTGGAAAACACGGGTATCTCGCACCGGTCAGTCCACCGTACTCACTTTTACACCCAACCTTGCACGCCTCGTGGGACATTTCGAACTAACCCTCAGTTTCTCATTTGAAGGAACAAGTAATATATCGGGACTTGATAAAGTATAATCTTTACACCCCGGATGCCGACACCTACGGCCCGCATACCAATATCTGGGGCATGGGAATTGTAAGCTGATCCCAGCTCATATTTAGAGCAACTGCATAATCTCTATGCGTATTGCTTTTCGTGACGAGTAAATAAGTATAGATGTGCTGACCTTGGCCTGTTAGACCATGTTCTCTCTCTCATCACGAAGAGGAAGCCTCCTGTCATCCCTATGTTCACGTCTCGGACATGCACCATGCAGGGCCAGGAAGGGGACAGCTACGGCTGGTTCCTGTGCCAGGACGAGAGGCGCCCCCCGCGCGGCGCCGAGGCCATGTACGGGAGGTACTCGCGGGAGCTCCGCGAGCTCGTGGCGCGCTGCATGACGTCGCACCAGCGGCAGCGCGCGACGGTGGTCTACCTCCTGCCCTGGATCCAGCTCCACATCAAGGAGGGCGACGAGCGCGAGGCGCGGGGGCAGAGCCCGCCGGGCGAGACCAACGCGGACATCGAGAGGTTCTGCCGGCAGTACATCATCGGCGAAACCCCCGCGCCGCCGGCCGCGGCCCAGAACAACGAGAACGAGGACGAGAACGAGGTCGAGGCGCGCGATGTCTTGGGGGACATGGGCGGCCCCGCCGGGCTGCTGCGGACTTTGGGTAGAGTTGCGGCGGAAAGGTTTCGGCGGGGGAACCAGGGGGATGCCGGCTACGCAGAGCCAATGCCCAGCAGCAGCAACGAGAGCAGCAGCCGTAATTGCACGTATGTATATATATATGGATCTGAAGAAAGCCATACTGAGGATAGAGTTGGATATAAAACTGTTTCATGGTCAACTAGCAAATGAACTTCCTATTCAATCATGTGTGACAATATTGGCCATCGTTTAGTTTCCTACCATGTGGGCTAGACTACTGTTGCGCACTGAATAGGGGTCAGCCCAGGTTGCGGACGCTAGAAGACCGAATATCCAAGAGGACGTTTTCTGTTTACCTGGAAGCTTTAAAAAGCATAATGCGAGATACCGAAAGCGGCAGTCGACAGCACTAGCATTCTTACCCGGACAAAGAAAGGGGGGTTACGAATGGCGCATTGTGTCCAGGAACTCCATGTTCTGCGACTTGTCGCAACTGCCTGGGAATTTCGGGGCTGCATACGCATTGGAATTCTATCACTCGATTAAGTTTATCATACACTGTCGATGAGGCCTCCAGACGCACTAAACCAACAAGATGGCTAACGTGGGCCGTTATTGGGATCCAGGTGAGTGTCCACAAGAGCGCATGCAGAGGGGACATATCAATGGAGATATGGTTATCCCTCCCTCAGGTTGGGTATTTTGGCTAACTTATTTCACTTTTCTCTCTCTTCCTGCTTGATAGATCGGCAGCGCCTCCAGCCTTTGCTCAGGCCTGCCAAGGACAACCGCGTGAACGTGGCCAATCCCACCTTTCTGGCGGCTCGGTCATCCTCCCGCCAGTTCAGGCAGAACTTCGACTACACGCGCCTCATCTTCAAGAGGACCCTGGGCTGGGGTGGCTTCGGCATAGCCCTGAAATACGAACAAGTGGACGCGAACCAGCAGCATGTCGACTACGTCGCCGTCAAGGTTCCAAGGGCTGCCATAGACGCTATCATTGAGGCGTTCGAGGACGAAATGAGGTATTACATGGTCAGTAAGATGAATCGAGGCAATGCAGTATTACTTTCTAACCCCCTCTTCTTGGGTTGCTGCTCACTGTCGAATTTGCTATCTTGTAGAAATTCGACGCCTCCGAACACATCCCACGTCTGCTGCATTTCCCACCAGACATGACGGAGGAACAGGAGGACGGAACAAGGGCACTGCCCGTGGGCAACGATCAGTTCTGGGATGAGAAAAGCACCCTGTACCCAATCGTCCACCACGCAAGTAAGCATCTACTGGGACCACAGCACACAGGCACCTCCTCTCCCGAACTTGGCTTGCAGAGTTGACCACTGATGAGTTGCATGCATACAGTGATCCTCGAGTATCTTGAGTATAACGACTTCTTCGAGTTGATATACAAGCTAGATGACGCGTACCCAGGAAATGGTGTAACAAAAGTCGCTACTCCCGGAAAGCATCTAGTCATACCGAATAGGACTCTGTGGAGGTTCTTTCTCTGCTGTACGTTTGGCACGGAATGACGTTTCCCTTCTCCTTCTTCCCGTGTTAATGACCGGAGCTTCGATCTGCTAAAAACAAAACCTGCTGTAGTAACCAGGTCTTGTATCGCGATGGCATATCCACGAAAGTCCGACTTCCAACTGAGAGCCATGATCCGATCGCAGACGGACAACCGGCAAAGGAGGAGATCCTATGTCACGAACGCACCTATACCCTGGCACGAGGAGGTGGATGAAGACGAAGTGAGAGCTCGCCTCATCCATAAGGACCTGGACCCAGGAAATGGTAAGTCTTCACAAATTCTCCTCGAGAGGAACTTACTCGACACCATTACAATAAACTGACGTGAATCCCTCGAAACAGTCTTCCTCGGATCGCCAAATCCCGAGGACGCGGAACACACTTTCAACCCTATCGCAAAGGTCAGCAAGTCTCACTTCCCCCTTGTCTGTGATTCCATGCCACGCCTGCCTTGTACTGATAAGGATGCTAATACCTTTGATTTGGTTTCGTAGGTTGCCGACTTCGGCCTAATGTATGACGCTGCCAAGGGCGACGAGGGAATGTAAGCTGGCCATTCCTCCAGTACGCGTATGAGAAACGCAACGATACTTAGTCAGAGAAGAGTCTGACCTTTTTATCACTACCTAGTCTGAGAACAGGAGGCAAGTTGACGTGGCACGCACCTGTAAGTAACCAACGCATCCTCGGCGTCCCATTCGAGGTTTTATGCCTAAGGTATGAAACGAGCCTGGCAGCTGATACTCCCATTCTTCCCATATAACAGGAGCAGTTCGACAACAACGTATATCGAGGTCCAGAGTCCTTTGGCGCCTGGACCAACATCTGGGGCGTTGGCCAGGTAAGTAAGTCACTTATAAGTTCCACGTTTCGCTCCGCCCCTGTTATGACCTGTCCCATCCTCCGCCTCCTCCCCCGATCAGACACGGCTTCTTGCGTGTTCCTCCGTAACATTTATTTACCACGTCTAGATCATGTACGCTCTCATGACCCGCGCCATGTGGAGAAAGGACAACCGCGAGGCGAGACGAGTCCCGACGCCGACGCCGGCGGACCCGAACCGGATGACCGACACCTACGGCTGGCACCTAGACGAGACAGTGCAGTGGCCGGGCTTCCTTGGGGTGGCGCGCCGCGACCAAGTGGACACGTTCGCGAAGGATTACGAAAAAGACCTGCGTGTGCTTGGTGAGTTGGCCCCGTGAAACAACAATAATAGCCTCCATGTTTCCCTTTCTTTTCTTTTTTTTCTCCTTTCCTCATCCCCGCCTTTTTTTTTGTAAAACATCACCCTGTATGGTTCTTATTGTTGGCAAGTATTGATCTAACTTTCGGGATAAAATGACAGTCATGCTATGTCTCGCGAGGGAACCGAGAGAGCGCCCCACGCTGGAAGGGCTGGTTCAAACTATCGAGGCGGCGATCAAGCGAGGGGATGAGCAGGAGGCGCAGGGTGGCAACGGCCAACTAGAGACAAACGCACAGCTCGAAGCCTTCTACGACCAATATTTCCGTTCGGCCCCAGAAAAGCCGGACCCCTGGGAAGGCATGTACAACTAAAAGTCATGACAAGCGTAGATGGTTTAGGTAGTTTTGGGGATGCCCTGTAGAAATATGGGACACAGCGCCATCGCAGTACCAGGTCCAGTTTGGTCAATAAAATACTGGACAGAACAATTTTTGAACAACCTGAGCATGCCTACTTATTAAATGCACGTGCTTCCTAGTCTAGAGCCCAACCTGGGACATCCTACTCGTCATCCGAAGACTCATCATCCTCGTCCATCATATCCACTTCCTCGTCCCCTTCGCTATCGTCCTCAGGTATCGCTTCAGCCGCCAAAGCCTCCTGCTCCTCTTCCTTCCTCTTGCGGTCATCCTCCTTTCGCGCCTGCTCCAGCATGCGGGCCTTCTCGGCACCCGATTTCCGCTGAGCGACAACGTAGGCACCGACAGGAGTCTTCTCCCAGTCGAATTCCTTCAGGAACGCATCCACCTGGGATCTGTCCCTGGGAGCAAAGTCGACTTTTACGCGCCGTTGCTCGATGAACTTGGAGTTCGCCTCAAGCTTCTGCACTAGCAGGATCAGGCCCGACCGTAACTTGCCGTTGCTGTTACCGCCGGTCTTCTTCCTCGACTGCTTGAGCCATCGCTTCAGGGTAATGATGACGGGCAGAGCAAACTCGGGGAACGCAATATTTGTCGCCCAAAGCACAAAGTACTCGGAGAATAGCTCAACAATCTGGTCGCCAACACCGTCTTGGTATACCCGGGTTCCCAGATGCGACTTGGGCGCCTTGTAGGCAACGTGGAAGTCGAAGGGCTTGAGGGTTGCGGCCTTAGGGGTCTTTCGCATCTCGGCAGAGTTCAGTACCTCAATGAGAGCCGACGCAAGAGGGATGTAAGTTCCAGTGGCTCGTGAGATTCGTAGTAATGACCGTATCAGCTGGAATCGAATAGGGAAATATGTTGCGTTGGGAATGAGTCTCATAGCCCCGAGCGTGACTTGAACAAGGGGATAGATAAGCAATTTCAGCTGCGACTCCTTCCCTGATTCGGCTTCTTTCAGCGGGCTGCAGTGCTCTGCCAGAACACACGACCAGAAATCCAGAGAGTGCACATATTGCCAGTTGTACACGTTTCTGTAAGACTCTTTGTGGTTGTTCACAATACTGTTTCGCAGGTGAATAGCGAGCTGCCGGATGAAACCGAATGCTGTTGTGTAGCCGATGCCCTGGTCGATACCCCATAGTTCGGCCGCGGAGTTCTTCATGAGGTTAATACCTTGGATTGTGTTGACGTTGGTAACTCGTGCGCCGGCGACGAGGCCTTGATAAGTCGCCTTCAGAACGACCTCTCGGATGCCCTTGTCACCAATGACCACAAGTTTGCGCAGCACCAAAAACGCCGTGATTCGGGTAGACTCGCTGCTGGTGTGTAGCGACCAGAATCCGACAACTGTCTTGATCAGGACCTTTAATAACTTCCTGAAGCTGAGCATGTACGGAATCAGGGGAGTTAAGGCTGACAGGGTGAGTTTCAGAGTGGCGTCGTCCGACAGTGTACCCAGAAGGTGCAGGATGGCGGATGTGAAACTCCTGAGAAGTACAGACAACGTCTTAAACTTCTTGGACTCGGTGGGCATATGGACCTTGCCAGAAGCGGACTCCTTGACAGGAATATGATGTTGCAGCACCTCGGGTATTTGCTTCAGCGCAACCACGAGAATATCGTGGAACACCTCTGGGCTCGAGATGTTGTATTTTTGCCTTCTCTCGCCCTCGGCGTCGTCTTCGTTCAAGTGCGCAGCAGAACGGAAAGCCAGCACGACTTGTCGCGTGGCTCTCAGAGAGTGGTTCTCGGCCATGGAGGTCTTCCAACGCGCCACCATTTCCCGCGTCAATTCATCGTCGTCCACGGGTTCCTCATCGGAGTCCTCGGCGGATTTCTTGGATGCCTTCTTCCGCTTCTTCTTGGGCTGCTCCTCTCCTTCGCTCAGGTCGTCCACTTCAGCTAGATCGGCATCGTCGAACTCCAGTGCTTCGGGGTCGTTCTCCTTCAAGAACTTGTAGAATTCCGGGTCGTCTTTTGCCAGGGCGTCCATCGCATCCTTGCTCATGCCAACCGCATTGTCCATTTCTTCGTCGGCAGCGTCCTCGTCGTCACTTCCGAATTGCTGTTCGTCTGCGGACGAGGCATCGTCGTCGTCGCTGCCATCCTCGAATGGGTCTTCATCATCGCCGGCGGGTTGGTCTCGTTTCCGCTTGCCCAACTGCTTGGCAGCAGCCTTCCCATCCTTTGACTTGTCCAGGATCTCGAAGCCGCCGCCGAAGAATTCGTCCACGCTCATCTCTCCGACATTGGGTGTTTTGTCCTTGCCAACCTTCTTGGGGGCATCGGGATCGTTGGGGCCCTTGAAGAACTCGCCATCTTTCGTCGTCTTCAGCTGCTTCTTGGCCTTGACCTGGGCTCGCTGCTTGACCTTGGCGGCAGCTTTCCGTTGATCTAAAACACCCTTCAAGTGCTTTGACTCAAACTTCTTCGTCGCCTTGAAGTTCTTCTTAGCGCCGGCCATCTTGACTATCGGCTGAGAAAAATGCGCAGGTGTCGAGAAATTGGGTGTGATTGTTGACCTACACACCTTCTTTCACGAGGGTATGGTACTGTTAGTTACTTGAGCCAGTCGCTCTTCTGCTTGCCAACATGAAATTTTTAGGTGGAGCAAAGCGCCGATAAGACTTATCAGAGCTGAGCTAGGCAAAAAGAGGGAGTCGGTCTTGGCAGGTACTCGCAGCGTAGTGGGGGCTCCACGGTTACCTAATCCAGGGCACTTGAGCCTCTGCTGTACTGCGGCGGTCGCATCTGGGCCAGAAGTATGTATGGTAGGTACAGCTGTTTTGCGTGATTACATCCGACCGGAGCATAGGTAGTGGATCGCAGTCTTACATTGGTTCTTGTCGTTGTCCTTTGATATCTAGACTTTATCTTGCTCAATACCAATAAAACTCTTGGACTTGGGGCCTGGGGTTTCTGGGCGGTAAACCCTCGCACCACGTGCAACTTCCATGATCATCTGTAGATGCGACGTCTCCTGGTGACGTCAGCAGCTTCACGATGATATCCAGGCAGGCTTATGCGCCGACGCCTCATAGCTATGTCCCAAATACGACCTTATCTGCGACGATAGACCTGGATGAGGTAAGTAGCTCAAATTCCTTGGGTGCGCTCAATACTGATGTACATGATATAGGAGGTCAAGTTGGCAGAGACACGTGCGGAACGGGATTTGCAGGATTCTCTTGCCGAGATCTTTTCCATCATCGTTACCCTCGATGAGTTGGAGAAGGCCTTCCTAAAAGATGCCATTCCCGAGGCCGATTACACGGAGATCTGCGAAAGATCCTTAAAACAGTACAAGTCGATTCTCGCCGACGAAACTGTTGCCAACGCCTTTGTTGGCTTGGAAGAGTTCAAAGCTGAGTGGGATGTACGAACACATGACCTGGAACTGTTGCAGAAGAACGCTAATGTGGTTTACAGCTGGAAGTACCTCGGGCAACAGAACGTCTCAAAGTCGGCATGCCTTCTACCGCCGTCACCGCCTCGGCCAGTAGCGCTCCTGCGCCGCCTTCGTCGACCAGCAACATGTCGGGGGCCCTCATCTTGGAAGCGACCCAGGACTTTATTACCTTCTTGGATGCTTTGCGGCTTGGGCTTCTTGCCAAAGACCAACTGCATCCTCTCCTCACAGACGTCATCCAGAGCGTGAACAAAGTGACGGACCGCGACTTTGAGAATCGAGGGAAGATCGTCCAGTGGCTTATTACGTTGAACCAGATGAGAGCCACCGAGGAATTGAGCGAGCAACAGGCCAGAGAGTTGGAGCTGGATATCAACTCGGCGTACCAAGGGTTTAAGAGCACCCTAACCTGACCTGAACCTGAACCTGAACCTGGCGGGCGAGCACTATCAAACAACCGAACCGAACACGGGCAGCTTGACCATGTCATGCCGATCCGTTCAGGCCAGGGTCGAAGCCGGCGGAGAACAGAATTGCATGATGTCGAGTTTTGCATTGCAGTGTACCTACTTCAAGGAGGCCTACACTTGGACCATCCATGTTTCGTATAATGTGGCCTTGATGATTGATGGGAACTGCCTACTAAACCACGTGGCTTTGTAACCCGACCGAGTGTCGCGCAAAGGAATCACTTGATGCTCTGCGCTATTTTTAGTTTCTTTGGATTGATCGTTATTGAACAATGATCTGCTGCAAGTTAACTATCAATGCATTTGAGCTATTGTTCTTTCAGCTCATGTGAAAGTCTCGTGAGTGTTTGCGTCAACTACCTCCTAGGGTATAGGCATGTAACCAGGGAGGAGTGTCACAGAAACAGCCCCTTCAAGCTGTTACCCAGTGCTGTGACCAGGCAACCAGGGTACCTCCTTCAATGTTAGGTAGGAACATCAACTGGAAGGTACCTAGCGTACACGCACCTCCCGCTTCCAGTGTCAGTGTGCCCCACCCGTCAAATCGTTAATGAAATAGGGCGGCTTTGGGCGCTGACAGCCAGAAAAGACGGCGACCAGTTTCATCAGTTGTCAGCTTCCATTTTCCACTTTCTCCCGTGCGTATCCCTCTACCAGACCGAATTTTACTCGAGTGAATTGGCTCTGCCTGGTGCAAAGTCGCAAGACACCGTTTTTTATACCCATCGTCAGACCTCGGATTTGCGACAGCAACGAATCGCCCATTTCGGCCGTCGATTCCCCCTCCCGCTGACATTCTTTTCACCCCCAGAGCGCGATAAGATAAAAACCACAGCCAACTTCCTAGTTGCTGCCCCACGAAAGAGCGAAACATTGAAACTTCGCATCCATCCGCCTTCGTCCCTACTCCATTCGCGCCCCAAACCCTTGAGCTGTCGGAGTTCCCTCGAGGCACCTTCCCTACGATTTTTAAACCTCATTTCAGGTTGCCAACTTCCTCTACTGAATTGCGCATCTTTTGTGCATTCGACATCCATTTCGTTCTCTCTCCCCCGCCTCTCCAAGCGAAGAAAAATTCCCGACACATCCCCACCAACCACACACAACCGTCAAAATGGCCGAGCAGCAAGTCGACCTCAAGACGATTCCCGTCTCGCCCGAGGGTGAGCACGAGGAGACTTCCCAAGTCGATACGGATGGAAAGTTGGTGACGGTGTTCCACGACAAAGATAACTTCAATGTCAAGCACCCTCTTCAGAACAAGTGGACTTTGTGGTTCACCAAGCCCTCGAGCGGCAAGGTACGTTCCTACGTCTTCGGCTGAAAGCCGCCCACCTCACGTGCCATTTGAATAATACTAACAACTGCATTGCAGGGTGACAACTGGAACGATCTGTTGAAGGAAGTCATCACATTCAACTCAGTGGAGGAGTTTTGGGGGATCTACGTGAGTCTTGTCTTGCCCTTGCTGTCGCAGGACGCACTACTAATACAACGCAACCCGTAGAACAACATCGCTCCCGTCAGCGACCTGGCCCTCAAGTCCGACTACCACCTCTTCAAGGAGGGCGTGCGCCCCGAATGGGAAGACCCCCAGAACAAGCACGGTGGCAAGTGGTCCTACAGCTTCAAGGATAAGCGCAACTGCGACATCAACGACATCTGGCTGCACACCATGCTGGCTGCCATTGGCGAGACGCTCGAGGAAGAGGATGATGGCGAAGTCATGGGTGTTGTCGTCAACGTGCGCAAGGCTTTCTTCCGTATCGGTGTTTGGACACGCACAATCGGTAAGAGCATCCCTAACAGGGGCGACGGCGACGTTGCTGGCGGAAAGGGCCGATCCGTGCAGAAGGGTCAGGACATCCTGATGCAGATCGGCAAGCGCTTCAAGGAGATTCTCAAGCTCCCTGCCAACGAGCCTGTCGAGTACTCCGGCCACACCGATGCTGCTCACAGTGGAAGCACGCGTGCCAAGGCCAAGTTCACCGTCTAAGGTGAAAATTCGAAACGGACGAGGTGCGAGCCTTGCATGAATGCATTTGCTATGGATACAATTGCCTGACCTCTACCCTGATTGCCCCGGCATGGTCATGTTTTGGAGCCATGAAGACCCTTGGAGGGTATGCAGGAACGATGGCAGCAGAGTCTAAGAGGGACTTTGACCACTATCCCAGGTGTCATTTACATCTCCCATCGCCCACAAGATGTGGCGGAAGTTTTAATAGTGGAGAATATACAAAAGGGACGCGCAGCATTGTCAGTAGTTATCTACGAGCTGTGCCAGTACATCATCAGTTGGGGCAGTAGAGACGCCCGGCTACATACCGCGTAATTGCAATATATTGATTTCATGACCAAAGTCGAGGAGCCCGCTACGTGCTGCTTTTGTTCTGTTGAAGCCCAGTGAGAATCATGTGATAAGTATCAATATTATATTTGATTCCCTGCAACAAGAGTGCCTCCATGGGATTCAGTGTTTGTCCTATATACGCAAATAACCCCGTTTTAATGTATAAAGTTTGTCTTTCTTAGGTGGATTCCCGTTGGCAATGCAGGGAGTTGAGTGGAAACCCTCGAGAGGAATTTGAGTATCATTTTTTCGTAATCGTACATGATCGGCCAACCTGCTAGTTGGCTGGTCATTTACATCTCATCGCCGCTGAAGTCCTCCTTGAAGACGGCGCCGACGAGCGTCTTCTTGTTGACCTTGCCCATGGCGTTGCGGGGTATGCTCTCGACGACGCGCAGGACCTGGGGGATCTTGTAGTTGGCGAGGCGGTCGCGGAGGGCGCGGCGCATGTCCATGGGCTTCCAGCCCTTGGGCTTGTAGGCGTCGTGGAGGACGATGACGGCGCCGACCTTCTGGCCCCATTTGCCCGAGGGCACGGCCAGGACGGCGGCCTCGGCGACCTCGGGCAGGGACAGGAGCTCGCGCTCGACCTCGAGGGCCGAGACCTTTTCGCCGCCCGACTTGATGATGTCGGCCGACTGGCGGCCCAGGATGAAGTACATGGGGCCCCAGGCCCAGTCGCCCGACGAGCCGGACCCGGCGCCTCCCGTGGCATTGACGGGCCGACGGAGCGCGATGTCGCCCGTCTTGAACCAGCGGCCCCGGCCGTCCTCGCCCTCGACGAACTCCTTGGCCGTGGCCTCGGGGTTGCGCCAGTACTCCCGGAAGACGTTGGCGCCGCGCAGCTGGATCTCGCCGCTGTGCTCGCGGCCGCCCTCGGCCGAGTCCTCGGTCACGATCTGCTTGGTCTCGGGGTCGACGAGGCGGGCCTCGACGCCGGGGAGCGGCCAGCCGACGGAGCCGTCCACGCGGTCCGTGTAGTCGAGGCCGCACGAGAGGGCCATGCCGACCTCGGTCATGCCGTAGCGCTCGAGCAGGACGTTGCCGTGGCTCAGGTCGCGCCAGGCGCGTTTCACGGGCGTCGGCAGCGCCGCCGAGCCGGAGATGGACACGCGCATGTTCTCCGGGTTGATGGCGGTGCGCGCCGCTGTCGCGATCGGGGCGGGCAGATTTGGGTGCGTCGAGAGCAGGCGGGTGTAGACGGTGGGGACGACGGTGAAGAAAGTAATGGGCGCGCTGGACAGGTGTGCGTATTTGGCTTCGCTTTCGGCGGTGGCGGCGGAGTCGCCATTGGTGACGCCGTTGCTAGTACCATTGCCATTGGTCTGCAGGAATGGCTTTGCGAGCCGGCGCCATACAGTATCAGCATTGAACGGAAACAGGAATTCGATTGTGCTTCCGGCGAAAAGAGGGGTGAGGATGGCGTTGACGGTGCCGTGGATGTGGTGGAGGGGCAGGACGTGCAGGAGCCGGTCGCGGGGCGTGTACTTCCAGGCCGAGATCAGCGAGTTACATTGCGCCGTCAGTGCGGTCTCGGGCAGCAGGACGCCCTTGGGCCGGTTCGTGGTGCCCGAGGTGAAGAGCATCATGCCCGCACCCTCGGTGTCGGCATCGTCACTGCTGAGGTGGGCTTGGGCGGCTCCATTTGTTTCTCCATTTTCGGCACTAGAAGAAGTCCCGCCCAGATGCTTGGGCAGCTCGACGAGTTTGGGGTGAGGATGCGGTGTGGGATTCGGGGATGGGTCTGGGAATGGCGTCGAGAGGACCTCCTGTGCTTTGGTCGTATACTTGGCCGAGTGCAGGAGCAGCAGAGCTTCTGAGTGCGACAGGATGTATTGCAGCTCGGCGGGGGGAAGGGTGGTGAAAGCGGCAGCGCAATGGCACGTGCCGCCAGAATCGCAAGCAGGGTTACTTGGTTTGTCAGTCAGCTTTTCGTTATAATGGACGGCTTTTGACTTTTGCGCCAAACAGGATCCCAGGAACAAAGACCGATGCGTACCGACATAGTCGTAGCTGTTCTCAACTAGGAATGCTATTCGCTCTCCCCGGATGTCCGATCTGTCGGCGGCCTCGTATAGCCGATTACGGGTGCGCGCAACGTCGGGGAGAAGCTCGCCGTACTTGAAGCTACGTCCAGAGAGGCAATGAACGACGGCCGTCGAGTCTGGGTCATGTTTCGATATGGCCTCGAAGAGAGGGAGTCTGGGCAGGGTGGAGGCCATCCTGGAGGGCAGCAGGCCGGCAGTGGCAGCGAAGGATCTAGTTAATCGTGGTAGCAGTGATGGTGGTAGTGGTGGTGGTCCGGAAAAGAGTGACGACAACGTCCGCAGCTTGCTACGACTAATGCAGGCAACAGACCGTTGTTCAACTGGGAAAAGAGAGGAAATAGACGCAAGACGCAAAGCAGGGCCGGCAATATTACTACACAACAGCATTACGGGGACTCCTCAGAAACCGAAAGGGAAAAAAGGGGACCGTTCCAAGGAAAGACAAGTATAAAAAAAAGAGCCGATCTCCGAGGGCCGTCCGATGTGTTGTGCGCCTCTCTGCTTGACTGACTTTGTCGCTCTGGCTGTGTAGTATCAGTTCCCGTCAGTATGTACCTAATAAGCGTCCCGGGTAGAGCAAGTGTGTGAAGCACCCTGGTATCACTACTTCTGTACTAATGTACGCAAATGTGCTGCCAATGTGCTGCCAATGTGCTGCCGCCGCCGCCGCCGCTACTGCCCGTGTGCTTGGTTGCAGGTGAAGGTTAGGTGCTTTTCGGGAAGAGAAATGCCTGCAGCATACAGAGAAGATCCGCTTGGCCAGGGTTCTACCTACTCCCCAATGGCTGACATGCCGTATTCCGAAGAGGTGGACAAAACTGCCGTTGGTTTTTTCTTGATTACCTTAGCTAATAAGACGCCGTGCAATGTTCCAAAGTAGAAATCTCAGGGTTACGTTCAGGTAGGTCATTGATCAATGAGAAGGGGGGTGCCGGTGGTGTGTGGTAGGGGAGATCGGGATTGTGCAGCGCAGCATCTTTTCCAATTGCATTTTGCCCCTTGGGTTTTTCGACGCCGTCCATTCTCGCAGTTCTCTATCTAATCTACAGGTACATACCGAATCACCGGTCCGCCTGACCCGGAAGCCCAATCCCCTCCCAACTCTAAATCCATCGCAGAGAATGAAGTCAGTCAGACAGTCACCCATCAGCCGGACCCGAATATCCCATCCGTAAAGTAGTGCATGAGTAACCATACCGTGCCAAATTGCACTGTACACTATCGCGAAACCACCATTGATCCGATTCAACCATCAAAGTGCCACAGCCACCAACGCCCTGCACCTGGCAATACTGTTTAGATGTTTGCTCGGCATCTCCGCGCCGGCACCAAGGCTTATCGCCAACTCTCCAGCATGGCCACCTCCTCGAAGACGCCTATGGAGGATACCATCCGTAGCAAAGTAAACCACCCCTCACACTCCCACGCATCACCCACGCCCCGACTTCGATGCTGCACACGGATTACAATCCCCAACAAAATAAACCACCCCTTGCCTATTCTCCAGGATCACATGACCTTGACTTCAAAATGTACCATCTCACCTACTAACAAACAACCATAGATAACCGCCTCCCTAACGCCCTCGCGCCTGGAAATCTACAACGACTCACACAAGCACGCCCACCACGCCCCCATGGCGGACAGCACCTCCAAGGAGACGCACTTCCGGCTCGTCATCGCGTCGGCCGAGTTCCGGGCCAAGGCCCGCCCCGCCCGCCACCGCATGGTGTACGCCCTGCTGCGGGACGAGATGGCCCAGGACCACGGCATCCACGCGCTGCAGCTCAAGACGCTGACGCCCGAGGAGGACGCGCCGGCCGACGAGGGCGACCAGGGGGCCGAGGCCAGGGAAGCCGAGTCGGGCTGAGCGCGAAGGAAGACTGGCAGGTTGGTTCTGCGACTTTGGGTCATGGCATGCCCTGGGTAGAAAACTAATTTGTGGCCGACGACCATAGAGTGTAGGACAAGGCTTCAGTGTGCCTCATTGGACCATCAGAGCCAGCAACCGAAAAATAATGATTCTCAAGACCACAGGATCTTTATCCGTCTATGCGTAGTGCGATGTAATTGTCTGCAGCCACAGATTCTTCCAGTCCAAATTTTGGAAGCATGTAAATATAACGAATGGGAAGCTCCTTCGTTGCTAGGTAGTTCTTTGGATTGCTCAAACTATTCCTATATGCTGGATCAACAGCCGTAAAGGGATATATATCCCGCTCGTACAAGAAGCCAATTCCTTTTGCCACCTGAAAGGGCTTTCCACACTATCTGTGCAGGTCTCGCATCATTCTCGTACACATTCAACCGCCTTAGGGTATCGCTTGAATTACATGATCATAAACATCTCCTTCCGTCTTCGTCCTTCGGAAAACCGTGTATGGGTGTGCCTGCATCACTCTTTCTGGCCAGAGGACGGAGTACCACCCGGCGGCGCAGAGCTATTAACAATGCTTTCCTGGTCTCGCCTCATCTTCTTGGCCAGGAATTTCTCCCACGACCTGGCTCTTTTCTTTGGGTCGTTGGCATGTTTTCTGGGGCCCAGCCACGGAGCGGAAGATCTGGGCAGGCCGCCGCAGGTCGACGATGGTTGCAAAGTTGCCGAGGGGGTCGAGCGCTCACTTTGGCGGCTGCTCAAGGTACGGCTAAGTTTTCTCCTGGGGGATACAGCAATAACCTCGTCCCCTGCTGGTCGTTTGCGAGAAAAGATCTCTGAAGTCGAATGCCTTAGTGAACCCGCCGGCGACTTGGGCTTTCGCGCTTCTGTTATCGTGCCGTCAAGGGGATCACTTTGGCTTCCTCGCAATTCCTGTTGTCCCTGCGAATGTCCTGCCGGCACGGCAGAGTCCGCACCGTTTGCCAAGTCTCCCACTTCTTCTTCTGGTTGGGCGTGAACCTGATCTAAAAGCTGCGCTGTGCCGATAGCTGGTGTCGGCGGCAATGCAAGTGTCGGTTCTGCCAGCGGCAACATTTTTGGAAGCGGGCTTCTCCTTGATCCTGCAACCCTAAGATGACTTCGAGCTCCTTCTGTCTCTTCTGGGTGTTTTTCAAACACCGTCTCGAGATTGTCCCTCGTTATAACCCCCTCACGGAATTGGAAATGTGCATTATCAACCGTTTCCATGTACCACTCAATGGCGGTGAGTGGCTTTTCTGGGCTTTCAAGATTGAATCCAAGGACATATGGGACGAAACCCTCAGTCCAAGCCCGGATGAAGTCATCATATTGATATGTTGCGAGAGCCTTTTTGCGTTGCAACTGTTGTATGTAAACACATGCTTTCACAAATTCCCAAATATTGCCATGGTTCTTATATGCAGGGTACGCATTCGTATACTGGTCGAAAGGTGTATGTTCTGCGTCCCTTTCAACCATCTCGCGTTGTTGCGGAACTTCATCAACCACCATAGCATCCTCCTCGGCTGCTGATAGGTGATTGTGAATTTCAGCTGGCTTGGAGCATCCAGCGGTGTGTACGCTGGAGGAGGAGTGTCCAGATCGAGCCTGTGCCTCGTAGTAGGCGATATTCAGTTTGGCTTGCTTCAGCTGTTCCTCAAGATCTGCTAGCTTCTCTTCAAGGTTTGTGTCCCCTTGATCACGCATACCATTTTGCTCGACTGGCTGAACAACAGGCTCATCGGGTCGAGGCCCGGAGTCATCGCCGCTAGGGTCTGGCACAGGAACTGCCGAGTTTGGCACCGACAACTGGACAGGGGGAGCTGGCAAAGGAGCAGCTACCGGCGGCGGAGGCGAGAAAGTCAAGGGACGATTTGAGGGGGACGATGGGTTGCCGTGAGAGCTAGACAAGGGACTATGTGCTATCCGAGGCGGCGAGCGCGGAGTAGGAGGCTTGGGTTTGGGTGATTGTTGAAGCATATGCAACTGTTTTGAGCTAAGGGACACCTGTGTTTCCCTTATAAGAGTCTTTGAAGGGGATTTGCCATTGGTGTCTCTGAATGGAGTATGTAGAGCCATATGGTTCTCAGTTGATGGAACAATAGAAGATGATGTCTCGTCACTGAATGAGGACTCTGGTACGTATTTATGAGGTCTCGCTTTCGGGGGAGGAGCCCTAAGCCCAGATGTTATCAAAGGTTTAGTTGGTGGTAGATCATCCGTCAACAATCCTACGACGTCGACACGGGGCATGAGCCGGTGTTTTCTTGCCGCTTTCACCTTCGGTGGCTCAGATGCACTCTTCGAGCTCTGCGGTTCAGGGAAGGTACTGGGTACTTGAACTTGCTGTGCCGAAGGTGGCGTTGGATTCGGCTCTACAGCTTTATGCGGTGGAGGCGGCATCATATCTCTGTCATAAGCAGCCGGCTGCACAATCTCCAGCTCTTCGTCCATAGCTGGGCTGCTAGAAGGGAAATCGTCGAAAACGGGTCGCTTTTGTAGGTTGGAGATACCGGGGCCAACTTGTAAGGGTGGCCTCGCAGGTAGTTGGGTCTCGAATGGTTGCTCGAGAGACGATTGGTCTCGTCGAGAATCAGGGCCCTCGGGGCTACTGATGGGCTGTATCATGGCAACAGAAGGTGCCGGCAGCTGTGAGGCGAATGAATCATCATCAGACTCCTCCTCTGGTGGTTCTGACCTAGGGACTGGCGGAGGGGAGGAATTCCAGCCTGAAATCAGGGTACCGGGTGAAGAATCGCCATCTTCTCCATGACCCAGATTCGAACGAGTTCCCGAGGGTGACGTTGGAACAACTGCGGTTTCCTTATGAATCACACTTGATGATTGGCTTGCAATAGCAGAGCTCTGCTGCTGAGGCTCCTGGAGTCGACGGGAATGAAAGTCGGACAAGTTGTCAAGCACCTCTACGGTCACATTGGCCAGCCCTTGCGGGCGTCTGAACAAGTCTTCTGCCCATGAGGTGGGCTCACGCAAAAGCCTTTCTTGGTCGGCCGGGACCCTGAAGATGCGACGAGGTAGCTTTCTTTGTCCGAGCACGTCTAGGGCAAAGTCAAAGGGTGGAGAGCTGGGCTCGCGTGTAGGTATTGAGCGCTTCACCATGGTGTCCATTGGTGCTGCATCAATGAAATGGTGCAGGTCGTCTGCATTGGAGCAAATCTGTCTGTTGGGCAATTGTCGATCTCGAGGCACTATAGCAATCTGTGGCGGATAAGTGGTGGATGTGTGTCAAGCAGAGCAGCTCCAGATAAAGGTGGTCATCCTTGCCAAGACCTGGGGGCGCGGTCTGACGAACCCAAGACGCGTTGCGGGGCTTTTTCGCTCTCTTTCAATCAGCTCTTTCTTTTTCTTCCTTTCTTGGCCATGAGGTACCTAGGTTAACCAGGCCATGGTCAGTGCTGGGTGACGGCGCTACCCAAATGCCAAGCCGCAGTGAACCTTAGAATCTTGGTGGGGGGGCAATTGCCAATACTAAACCCAGTGGGGCCTAGATCGGGTTGCAGTGCATCCTCAACACTCGTCGGACTCGATGCTAACGGACGGGAGCTGCCCATTAACCTAGGTGCTGCTGGTAATGCACGTCTTACCCAGGCAGTCAGGCAGGTAGATATCTCCAAATCGGTAGGTAGGTACGTATGGAGTCATCGGACGGACATAAACCACGCAACAATCACCTCAAGACTCTCCTCACAAGGGCCGCATTCACAAGATCGGAAGTGTTGGTCCTGCGTTGTTTTCTGGCTTCCGCCTTGCACGCCGAGGCCTTGCTACTACCAAGTACCTAGATCCAATCATTGATTTGACACAACTCGAGTTACGATAACAAAATTGTCCCAGCCAGGTCACGTCACAGAGCGCAAGCGTGAACCTTCATTGCTTCTCCGTCCCTGGCGCAGATCGGATGCGTAGGCCTACCTGGTCGTAAAGTGCATGACCCCGAGGGCCTCGACTCTTCGACAACGATTCATCAGATCCAAAACCGTTGAAGCATAGTGTGCTATGGTCCGCGACCCCTAAATAATCCTCTATCACCGCTATGCTGGTTTTCTCTGCTTTCGTTCCGATGTGCCTGACCGGCCTGCTGTAGTAACGGTATCACTGCCAGCAACCATGTCAGGCAAGAACGTTCAATCCCAGTTGTCGCCTATGCTGCTGGCATCGCAGTCCGAGACCAGACCCCGCCGCGATTCTCTCGCCTCGGCTTCTGCCATTTCCTCCCAAGCTGACAAAGAGCAGCTTGCGCAAGCACTCGACAAAATCCACACTTCGGCCAACCGACGCGATGTCCTGACGACCTTCAACGATCTCTCCCCGCCCCCAGACGCTTCTGCCTCGCCTGAAAGCAAGGGTTTTGCGGGCGACTTGGTTCAACATGGCTTTAGCGGCCTCTATTCCCGCTTCAAAGAGGCCGTCGGGGTCTCTGGAAAAGAGAAGGCCACACTGCAAGACGATGGCGATAGTCAGGACAACGCGTCCAAAAGGAGTTTTAGTACTACTGCGACTACTTCCAAAGCTTCGATGGCCTCCTTGCCCCGTGTTGAGACCGGTATGACGAGTTCAACGCTCAACTCGAATTTCTCCGACCCCACCGTTTCAACCGTCCCGCCTACGGGCGCCCTGCCGAGTGAAAGTCAGTCCCAACAGCATCAATCTACCAAACCCTCTTCGGCGACAGGATTGTCTGCCTCGGCTACATCGAAATCAGCGTCCTCCAGTCGCCAAACCATCCCCAATCTCACCAAGGCATCAGCTACCGTGGCTCCTGTGACGGTGAGTGCCTACAAAGATGGGCCCTGGGTTGCACAGTCGTCGCGCATCGAAGACGGTTCAGCTCGATCTTCCGGTCAGAGGAAAAGCATTGGAAGAGCGAGCGATGGGCCTTTGCCAACAGCGGCAATGGAAGGGTCGAACAAGTACGATACCTTTGATACCAAAACCGCTGGACTGGGGGCGCTGGACAATCTCTCGATTCCTCAGCACGCAAGGCTAGGGTCCGATGGCAATCTGGACTCCCCTATCAGCCCCTTAAAGAGGTCCATATCATCTGCGGCAGGATCGGTTAACTCAGGCAACCAAGACAACCGATCATCAGCGCCAGCACGTGCGACTGCAAGAGATGCCGCCAGGCGACCTGCTGTCATCGATCGTATAAGTGGTTCTCGTTCGCGTGGCAGCCATTCGAGGTCATCGTCTATATCTCAGAGTACTGCTGAGCCCAGTGTTGTCAGCACCTCCGCCCATTACAAAGTACAGCATGACTCGTTTGGGCGAGACGACAAGCCCCAACGCATGAAGTCAGGCGGATACAAGATCCCCGGCACTACCACACACGAAGGAGCACCTGAAATGGTAAGTGCCACTCTGGAACATATGCGGAAGCAAGTTCTCAGCAAGGACTTTTGGATGGCGGATGAAACATGCAAGGAGTGCTTTTTGTGCGGCGCGCCATTTACCGCTTTCCGTCGCAAGCATCATTGTCGAACTTGTGGCTGCATCTTTGACAGCAGATGCACGTCCATTATATCAGGCCAAAAGTTTGGGGTGCAAGGCACTCTCAGGGTCTGCAAAACATGCCTGGAAATCATCAGCCAGCGCGAGGATGGGAACATGTCCGATGATTCTGCAGATGATTCGTACTTACCAGCAATCTTCCGTTCCAATACAAAATCAGTGACCTTGAAGCTTCCCAAGTCAGATAGGGACAGTGGCAGCATATCTGAGAGGCCCGAAGAAGAAGACGAGGACAACAGGACCCTCACTACACCAATGATGGCTATACCTGCTACACGAAGGATCAACGAGTCGGCGGACCGTAATTCTGCAGTGTTGGAGATCGATGCGCCCCAACTTAGTCGTCCGAGCTCTTCAAGATCTCTCAAATCGTTGGCTGGGC
The DNA here is from genome assembly GCF_038362705.1 of Apiospora aurea. NCBI lineage: Eukaryota > Fungi > Ascomycota > Sordariomycetes > Amphisphaeriales > Apiosporaceae > Apiospora > Apiospora aurea. Next base: position 3,560,334 of record NW_027117389.1, read on the forward strand.
GGCCACAGTCATCTGCCCATGGTCACCGTCGCCATCATTCCAAGCACAATTTCTTGAGCAGGTTCAAGGCTGCTTCCCCCGAACCAGAGGATAGAGCGCCGTTCCGGCGTTCGGCCAATGAGGAAATGGCCAAGAAGAGTGGCCTTCCCGCCTTCCACGATGACAACGTTATCGACCCTGATCTAGCTCCGTTCATGTCGGATGAGTCTAGTGGGGATGAACAGATGAGCATTTTCCAGACGCTCACGAGCAACGAGCCCAACCCTTCCAGCTTCGACCAGGACAAAGTAAATTTTGGTCCTTACATGCCAAACCGAAAGAATCGGACCCGGGCTCAGGCAGATAAGAGCGTCAGCGGCTTCAGTTTTACTAGCCGAGGGTTTGATGACGGCCCAAGTTCGTATAGGAGGCCATCTCGACGGCGCAACATGAGCACGGCTAGTGCAACCGGCCATCATCTACGGTCTCCCAGACCGAAAAGTGCACACCTGCGGGTCGGACCGACTAACTCCACTGATACGCTTTCTCTTTATGACAACCCAATGCAAGGTGATCTACCCCGGCTCACGCGAAGCTCCTCGATGAAAGGCGACAAGGAGCCCAGGGTAGAGTTGAACCCGGCCAGCTTGCTGCATGTACGAAAGCTATTGCGGCAATTACTTGAAGACACCAGTGTACCAAACGCCAATGCGTGGGAGAAGGCCCTGATCCCAATATTGCTCAAGTGCACCACCTCTGTTGATCCTGATATTGAGAATGGGGATGACATCGACATTAGACACTATGTTAAACTCAAGAAGATCCCGGGCGGAAGGCCAGGGGATACTAGTTATGTCTCTGGGGTTATTTTCACAAAGAAGCTAGCGCTGAAAAGCATGCCTAGACGCATGACAGGACCTCCTGTCGTAATCGTGGGCTTCCCAATAGAGTACCGCCGACATGCCCAGCATTTTCTGAGTCTTCAGCCAGTCATTGATGAGGAGAAAGAGTTCCTCAGACGGATCGTCGATCGACTGCTGGCTCTTCGACCACAGCTCATCTTGGCTGAGAAGTCGGTTTCGGGTCTAGCACTGCAGTACCTTGCCGAGGCCAACGTCGCAGTCGCGTACAACGTCAAGCCATCAGTGCTTTCGGCTGTTGCACGGTGCTTGGACACCCCGATTATCTCTTCCATAGACATGCTCAGTCTCCCGCCAGGCCGATTAGGTGTTGGAAAGGCTGCTAGTTTCGAAGTAAAGACCTTTGTCAACGAGGACATACCCGGGAGGAAGAAAACCTATGTTTTTCTTGCAGGAAGCCAAGAGCAGCTGGGCTGCACCATTGCGCTGAGAGGCGCTCCGACCTCAATATTATCCAAGATCAAGCGTATTACCGAATTCATGGTCTATGTTGTTTACAATCTCAAGCTTGAGTCTTGTCTGATGCAGGACTCATCCCTACAGCTACCGACGAGCGAAGAAATGGCCGCAGGCTACAGCCAGCCCATTACTGACAGTGTGCTGTCACTGAAGACACAAGACTCGGCCACGAGCAGTGCGCGGCAGAGAACCATGTCGTCGATGACAATTGATGATTCGCCTCAGACTCAAGACTCTAATGCGAGCGCAGCCGTCGCTCCAGCAGACCCCAATTTTTCGCACGCTTTGCAGCTGACAGATACTCTGGTCTCGCTCCACGATAATCATGGCCGAGCTTCCAGCGACAGCCTCGTCCCTGACGATGTCCCCATGCCTACGTACTACAGCGACATGGTTGCAAAATATCAGACGAAACTATTATCAGCCTCGCCGTTTGTTCGGTTTTCTCAGCCTTATCTGTTGATGAAAGCACGCGAACAAGAGCGGAGATTGGTCCACCTGAAAAAGCTGAGGGATCAGGACGTGGTGGAAGAGAGGGCAGATGACGAGAAACCCAAACCACAGAAATTCCAGCTAATCAAACCCCAAATGGTTCATGAGATAGGCCAGAAAGCACCCCGCCATATCATGGAGGTTTTGCATGCCGTTCATGATGCGGAGTACGACAAAGCTCTCTACAACTACCAGACCCAGACCAGGCAGTGGGAGAACTATATTCAAGGCAATCTGGATTTGTTCGAGCCATATGCTCATCAGAATATTGTGGTCCTCCATTCGGTTATCTGCACCGAAACAAAAATCCCATGCGTTGAACCTGGCCTAATAGCGATAGCCTTCTACGACGAGCATGCCGAGGAGAGCCCTACTATGGACCCGGACTGCACCCTGGGACAGTATATAGAAGATGTCTGTTTCGGCGCCGACACGATCTGCGCAAGTACCAGTTGTGACAAGAAGATGCACCAGCACCATCGTACCTACGTCCACGGAGAGGCTCGAATCACTTTTTTCATCGAGCAGGACACACGGGGCAGTCCACGCCGTGAGAACATAACAATGTGGAGTTATTGCAAGTTGTGCAAACGTGAAACTGCTGAGATGGAAATGTCGAAAGGAACCTGGAAATACTCATTTGGCAAATACCTGGAACTGTCGTTCTGGAGTAGGGGCACGCGACTTGTCAAGTTCGAGGGTGATGATGGCTGGGAATGTCCTCATGACCATCACCGTGATCACATCCGATATTTTGGCATACACGACAAGGTTGTGCGGGTACACTACGACCCCATTGATCTCCTGGAGATCATTGTCCCACGAGCTCGCATCACTTGGAAGGTTGAGCACGACCTTAACCTGAAGAACGATATATTTACCTCCTGCCAAGACAGATGGGCCCGTTTCACAACTTCAGTCAAAGCGAGGCTTAAGGCCATCAAATTGGACAACATCCCAGTGGAAAAGTCAGAAGCCTGCAAGGCAGAGATGGAAAAGATGAACAAGAAGATACAGGAGGAGCACGTTGCGCTCATTCGCAAACTTCAGGACGCATACATGAACTCGAAGTATTACGAAGTCATCCCCCTTAATGTTGTCCTTCGCGAAATGTTAGAGAAGGTCACAGACTGGGATGCCATCTTTGCAAAGTTCGAAGTTGATTTCCTTCCGACGGAGAAGGATATTCGGAGACTTACAATGCTCCAGCTTCGGAAGATGTTCACAGATGAGTCGAAGGAGTCGCTGTCTAGTACCGATACAACTACGGAGATGTCGGAAGCCACTGACCTGACCGAGAAGAGTTCTCAAGCAACCATTCCTGAGATTGGAACGAGGCCCGGTAGTCAACCGCAGGATCCGGACCCCTCACAGCTCAGTACGAGTGGCCAGCTTGCACTCTCTGAAAAGCCTCAACCTCAAGCTATTCCGGCCACTCCAGCTGAGACCCCGCTCGAAAGAGTTGAGCCTCTAGACTTAGCGACGCCCAAGGATGTCATCACTCCTTCGTTCGATTCAACTCTGGGTGGATCGGTGGAGCAAACACCCAAACCATCGGAACCAATATCGACTCCGTCTACAAATCAACCAGCGACGCCTGCTGAAACGCCCGTTTCTCCTACGGCACCAGCACCTTCGGCGTCTGTCACCGAACAAATCGAACAGCTACGCCGTAAACAACAAGCGGTAATCCTTGAAGAAGCCAAAGGTCTGGCGGCTGGGGAAGGCGACATAGCCAAGAATGCGCGCGAAACACCAAAGGTTCCTGAACGTGCTTCGTCCCGTAGAATGGGCTTGCACGTTTCACCGCCAATGGTTCGCGCCATATCGCAACCACTCAATAACATCCCAGGCGTATCGCGGTCGCAGTCTGGGGTTGGCAAGACGTTGTTTGCGCTGGGCAAAGACAAAGGCAAGACGCCTACTTCCGAGATGCCTCCGGGAACAGATCTACGTAAGGTACCTACCAATGAGGCAGTCAAGAATGACAAGAAGTTGTTTGGTCTGAGGTCACGAAACAGTGTCAAATCGTCCATCCCGCGATTTGTCGGCAAGAAGAAGGACACCACGAGGGTCTCTACCCTTGCTAAGCATTTTGAGCAGCTCAGTCGAGAATTTGAGAAGGAGCGAAAGAAAGACCAGAAAAATCGCGCAGCTAAAATGTCTTACTCAAGAGCTATCCTTCAGCGGTCATCTACCAGAGCAATCGTTGAAGTGTATGAGGATCCCGATGAGGCTGCACATGAGCCCGGTCCAGGCGTTGACGACTCATTGCTCTCAAAGGACCCCACGGATGTGAAGACGGACGGTCATCAAAGTGCGGCCGCAAAAGAACCTACAGATCCAATGGAGCTTTCAAATGAGGCTGCTCTGTCTCCATTAGCGGAGAACGCCCCCGCAGAAGAGCATACGCCCGAGGCTGAGGCAGATGACCAGACTCATGTTACAAGTCAAGCGCCAACCGATGACGAGCAAGGAAACAGCGACACGGAACAATCTCTACTGGAGGGCACAATCGAGGAGATTGCCGATTCTATTGACTCCAGTACCGAGATTCCCCTCGAGTTGCCAAAGCAGGACAAGATGAACTTCATGAAAGTGCTCACCAACTTCTGGGCTGAGAGATCAGCCAGTGAGTGGCCAGCCCTGGACTACCCCCTGAATGCTACAGATCACATATTCATTGATTCGGACATTATTGTGCGGGAGGATGAGCCGAGCTCGCTCATTGCATTTGCTCTAAGTTGTGAGGATTACAGGTCGAAGGCGAGCAGGTTCCATGGCCAGAGAGGAGGCTCACAAGAAAGCTTCTCCGACAATTCCGTTGATTATGGCTTTGGGGAATGGACGGACGTCAGTGATGAGGCTCTTGAAGCCAGCTTTGTTCGAGAGACGAGCAGTCATCTCAAGTACCAGTTCAACGAAGGATCGGCTAAGATGCTTGTCAAAATATTCTACGCCGAACAGTTTGATGCTCTAAGACGCAAATGTGGAGTGGCACCCCGCATCGTGGAGTGCCTGTCTCGGTGTCTGAAGTTTGACTCAAGGGGCGGCAAGACCAAGTCGGTATTTCTGAAGACCCAAGACGACCGGCTCATGATGAAGGTATTTTTATACGCTTTCCTGATTTTCGTAGGCAGTTTACTAATCCTTTGTTCCCAGTCGCTGTCGCCAATTGAGACGTCTGCCTTCCTCAAGTTCGCTCCGTCATACTTTGGTATCATGGCCGAGGCGTTGTTCCACGACTTGCCATCTGTCATTGCTAAAATGTTGGGGTTCTTCCAAGTTATTATCAAGAATCCCGTAACCAATACAGAGATTAAGCTCGACCTGCTCTTGATGGAGAACCTGTTCTACGACCGGGCCCCTACCAGAATATTCGACTTGAAAGGCTCCATGAGAAACCGCAAGATCCAGTCGACAGGAGAGCAAAACGAAGTCCTGCTGGACGAGAACATGGTCGAATTCATCTGGGAGTCGCCACTGTTCGCCCGAGAGCATTCCAAGAAGCTGCTGCGTGCGTCCGTGTGGAACGACACGCTCTTCCTTGCGCGACAGAATGTGATGGACTACTCCCTCATGGTTGCCGTGGACGAAATCAAGAAGGAGCTGGTGGTCGGCATCATCGACTGTATCCGGACATACACGTGGGACAAGACACTCGAGAGCTGGATCAAGGGACGAGGATTTGCTGGCGGCGGTCGAAACAGGCCAACGGTAACGAGTCCCAAGGAGTACAAGTCCAGATTCCGAGAGGCTATGGCCAGGTAAGAGAGGACTATCCACCCCCTTTCGAGTAAGCAGTGGCTAACAACAGACTAGGTATATCCTGCAAGCGCCGAACTGCTGGCACCAGTTTAATGTGCCGGTGCTGGCGGCGCGGCCGCATGTGCCTGGTAACATAGGAGGGGACGAGCCGGTTATGATAGATCCTGGGGCGCCTCCCAACACGTAGATCAGACTTCCACGAGGCCGGGATTGACGCTTTATGACTCTCATTATACTACGTCTTTTGGTTGCTTTGACACGGCGCGGCGTTTTCAATTAGCGAAAAGGAGGGGCTGTTTCATTGCAGCACCGTGGTGAGGTTATGTATGTATATAGCTAGAGTGCGTCTGACTTTACGATACCCTAACGATTACCTAACCTAGGCGTATGGGGTATCAACTCCGGGTTTCTACATAGCGAGTAACGTTGAGACATGCCCCGAAATATTCGCGATGCAACATTTTACTGCAATAGCAGCGTGTTTGCCTGCTTAGTGTTCTTAGACAGGTATATTTACCTGCTCGGCAAGTAGAAACATTTTGTAGATGTATAAGGTTAGGTGTCTGCTACTTCAGTGGTGTGGTCAGCGCAAACTCAGTGCGACTGGACCTACAAAGCCCCACTAAATTGGAGTTCTCATAGTGCCTGAAGGCTGAGGCTTTGGGTAGTGAGTGACCTCAATTCACCCCCACTGCAACGTCAATTCCTCATTATTCACTACTGGTATTGATTTCAGACGATCGACAGGCCAGACTATGCATCTCGACTATGCTTGACCATCTAGCCTCATAAGATCTCTATTTCCAGAGGAACAAACATGTCGATAGATCTCAACTGGGACACGTTGACCGGCGGGCCAGACGGCGATGCTCTGGCCGAAAGCATTCGTGATTTCATCCACACCAAATTTCAGGCCGTCCCGCTCCCGCGCTTCATCAAGTCGGTGACCGTGCATGATTTTCAATTTGGCAGCATCCCTCCCGAGGTCGTGCTCAAGGACATATGTGATCCGTTGCCGGACTTTTATGAAGAGAATCCGGATGCCGACGACTTGGACGATGATGACGATGAAGACGAAGAAGATGAAGAAGACGCTCGGCCCGGCACTGCTAGGGTCGCAGGTCCTGGCGATGAAGGCGTTTCCGATGCCATCCGGGAAGCCGAACGGCGCCGCAAAGTCGAGCAAGGCAGGCGGCTCGGCTTGTCGTTCGCTTACAGCACACCTGGCAGTAGGCCGCCTACCCCAGGTATAGGAGGGTCGCCGCATATTCACACTGCAGGTCTACGAAGTGCTCCTGGCACACCAGCGGATATGGGCAGCCCCTTCCTAGGTTTATCTACTCCAGGAATACCCGGTGGCACCTCGAATATGCACTATTTCCCCTCGCACATTGCAACAGGCTGGTCGGGCACGCAGACACCACTGGCAGCCGTGGCCAGTGCACAGCATCTGAATGGGTGGTTGGACTCGACGAGCAATCTGTCATCGCCAATAGACAGAGGCCAACGACCTTCGTTCTCTTCTAACAATACCTGGAACAATAAGGGGCAGGGCTATTTTGGAAATGGTCGAACATACTCGCAAGGTTCCAACAGCGTCGGAGATGTCCAATCTTCGTTCTTGGCGCCAGCCACTCCCGGGCAGCCTCTACGCGAAAAGCACAGTGTGTCCACTATGGCTCCTACATCCGCCGAGGCGTCGCGGCCGCCGACTAGGGACGGCCCCAACTCGTCGGCACCCGCTGGGCGGCGCAGCTCATCAGTCGCTGTAGATGACTATAATCCAGCAGAGGAGGATGCTGCAGACTCTGGTGGACAGCGGCGCCGCAAGTTCTTTCGCGAGCCCCGCGTCGAAGATATGCAGGCCGTGTTCCGGATCAAATACTCAGGGGATATCAAGCTCATGCTCACAGCCGAGATCCTGCTTGACTATCCGATGCCCAGTTTCGTCGGGATCCCTGTCAAGCTTAACATTACCGGCCTTTCGTTCGACGGCGTGGGAGTCGTGGCGTACATCAGGAAGAGGGTTCACTTCTGCTTCCTAAGCCCAGACGATGCACTCACTGCCATTGGGGATGATGATGATGATGATGATGATGATGATGAGACTAATGGCACGGGCCAGGGGATGAAAGGTAGTACTACTATACCAAAGGAGAAAAAAGCATCCAAGGGAGGGCGGATGGGGGGTCTTCTGCAAGAGATCAAGGTTGAGAGTGAGATCGGGCAGAGAGAAGGCATGAAGCAAAGCCTGAAGAATGTCGGCAAGGTTGAGAGATTCGTCCTTGAACAGGTTCGCAGAATCTTCGAGGAAGAGTTCGTGTATCCCAGCTTCTGGACGTTTCTGGTTTGATGTACAGGCAAGTGCGGCTAGGAATGCGTGCTACAGCTCGCCTACCTATCCATGCCTCTGTCGCGCCACTTCACCGTCGGCGAGCTAGGACAGCTCGGGACCGATAATCAAAAAGCCGAGGGCACTTCCAGTCGAAATGTGGCAAAGGCGCAAAGGACTGTGCAAACACAGCGTAGGAAGTCGAGATTAGAGAGAGAATGATCGAGATCAGGCCATCGCAAACATACTGCGTCGTACGACTCCTTCGACTTCCGCCGCGAAGGGGCACGTTCGCGGTTGTTACTCAAAGTTTAACAAGCGCGATACGTCACATTTCGGGGCCGTCTCAAATTACTCTGAAATCGGTCTTCATATAAGATTAGGGGCAGGCTTCGAACCTCAACTCATTCCGACTTTTCCACCCTCTGAACTTTGCCCAATTTTCATTTGGAATTCTGAAGCTGCATTTGTTTTGACCGACCTTTTGAGCCCCTCGAGAGAGACCATTCGGACCTTCGCAACGTGCGTTGTTTCTGGTCGAAGCACAGCGTCTGCAGCGCTACCGCTTCTTCGTATACAGCAATTACTCGCCATTCTGCGAAAACCTCGGATCATGTCGATACCCAACACTCCGCCCTCTTTGCCGGAGATCCCTCTTCTTATCTTGTGTGCTATGGAGAAAGTGCTGAGCAGGTCGGACATCTAGAAAACACCAACACAAGAGACACTAAAACGGAGAACAAAGGTTATCGGGTTCTCGACGATGCTAAAGCACGGCAAATCCGTCCCTCACCATGGGAAAGTTTCCAAGTTGGCAATTTTCCCATCCCTTTAAAGCTTGGATGGCCTGAGGAGAGATATACGACCAAGAAGACGAATCTCGGCATCGAGTAGTGACGGACTCATCGATGATTTTCCCACTGAGACCAAATCGTTCTATCATGCCCAGCGATGGTCGGGTCCAGCAACAAGTTTCTGACAGGCGGAAATAAGATATAGCTAGCTGTTTCCGCCCTGTCAGACATACTTAGCGCACGCTCTCCTCCATTTGGCGAAACCGCCACCAGCCACACGGGACGGTGCACAGCGCAACTACGAATACTATTCGCCAGATCAGATGACTGCGGCAGGCTTTATTAAAATCTACGGCATATCCCGTCCAGCTCAACCCCCAGTGCATTTGGAGCCCAGTATCCGGTTGATCCAGCGTGGCGAGGCCGCATGGGACGGTGATCGACAGGAACTATGGTGGATCAAGTATGTCCATGATTCATTCAGGCTTCGGGCCCGGGCTATGATACGGAGCCATCTAGATACGGTAGCCACGTGCGAGCCTATAGTCGGCAGTATCTAATATACATACTACTGTCAGCCCTGCCGATCTCCCCTCTCGCATCTCCACCCTTTGGTAGCAGCACTTCACGATGCAGTGATTCGTTGACAGAGCCTACAATGGATATCAGCTCCGCGAAGAACCCAGAGCTCTTTTCTACGGAGTCGAGAGCGGCCGCCGTCATCGTCGGTGTCACCTTCCTCCTCCTCATACCCTCAGTGGCCGTGGCCTTGCGTTTCTATACGCGCCGCGTGCTTACTGGGAGAGTCAGTTATGATGACTGGATATCGCTCATGACGCTTGTTAGTATTGCCCCTGGCCCGAGGCGTAATCTTGGAAACCCTCGGCGACTAACTTTGCCCAGAACCTTGGTTTCGCCTGTGGTATCACAATTGCCTACAGTAAGTGTAACCCAGCACATGAGTATACACGGTGAGTAGATTAATACTAAACTCCATTTAGTGACCCGCGTCGGCCTGGGACACCACATTGGAACGATAACACAGTCTCGAGGTATCCAGGAATATCTCAAGGTTCGTGGATCACCATTTGGTGCCTTTCTAACAGGCTTTCTAATACTACCGTCTTTCGGTGACACAGGCGTTCTACCTCTCCGTCGTCTTCTACAATACTGGGATCATGTTCGTGAAGCTCAGTTTCTTAGCCATGTACTACCGGGCTATGAAAGCACCCAAGTGGAGAAAAGTGGTGGCGTTCGTTTCGGTCGTCGTCTTCGCATGGGAAGTGACACAGGTGTTCGCGGCCATTTTCTTCTGCAAGCCCTTCCCGAGCCACGGAGAAGAGAAAAACGGCCATGTCAAGTGTGTTCCATACCTGCCCGAGTGGTACCAGAACACGGCAGGCAACATCGCCCTGAACATAATCATCTTGCTCCTGTCGATACCAATGATCCGCAGCATGACGCTTCCTGTGGTGCAGAAGTTGGCCTTGGCAGCCATCTTCTGTTTGGGTCTTTTGTAAGTCAGCCCCCTCCGCTAATTCCTGTCTTGCTCTCCTCCGTATTGAATTGGACATCGCAGCTAATCAACGTGCACTGAAATAGCACATTGGCAGCAAGCATAGTTCGAATCAGGTTCCTTGGACTGTACATTGACACGACCTTTGATAACGTCGATGCAGCCATGTGGTCACTTTGCGAGATCAGCTCGGGGCTGACGTGCGCCTGCCTGCCGACCCTTCGCCCCCTCGCTGCGCGCTACTTCCCCAGGCACTTCAGCTACCAGCGGGCCGGACTGCTCGTTCTCAATCGACACGGCAAAGCGATACCGCCTCCTCTCCCCTTGCACCAGCGGCCCATGTGGTACGGAGCCGACTCTCCCACGCTTGGCTTCTACACGGGGGTGCCGCTCAAGAATGGCAAGACAGCGGCGCGAAGCATCACCACCGAGCTTCTCAGTGCGACAGTCGTAGGCGAGGATGACTACCACGAGGTACAAAAACATGTGCTCGCTGAAGACTCTCCAAAGGCGCATCATCACATGTCGGCGCATGGGCCCAAATATCCCGCGACGACGACGACAATGACAGCGACAACGACAACGCCGCAGCGGCCACCTCTATCACGCCTAATATCCGATTCCTCATTACGGCGACATAGCACGCCCGAGGGCCCCACCGATCGAACCGAGATCATAGTCATCGGGCTCCAATGCGCCCAATCGGGCGAGAGCCACGGCTTTGCTGACGGCGGCGGCAACGCCGTCGTCCAGCAACCGGGCTCGGTCTACCGGGGCTGGAGGAATAGCGAGGTAGGCTCTTTCGGCACGGAGCAGTATCGGCCACTGGAAACAAGGACAACAGCATCGGCAACAACCGTGCCGGTGGTACTTTGGGACGAGGGAAGGAATGCCTTGCCACAGTTCCATAACCATAACCATTCCGATTCAGCACATAGCCTGCAGCATGGCCGTGGAGCGGATTGCAGTAATTACAATACGGATATTCAATACGGAAATGGGGTCGAGGGTGACCCTACAACCACCATTCATTCAGGGGGCTGATGATGCCGACAACACCAGATACTCCCAGCACTACACAGAGCTACGCCGACGCAAGCCGGGTGGAGGAGGCGAACCTGGAACATATACAAGACAGCAGCAACAGTAGCAACAGCAGGCCACGCAGTTTTTGGAGACGGCAAGATAGAAAACACGAGAATTGCCAAAGATACACGACTTGGGAAGAAAAGTAGCTGATACAAATACTACATCAATACCTTCCTGACCAATGATGCACTCTCTTGATTACACACGGTCTACTACACGTAACTCCTGGAATACCTTGTAGTATATATGAACTTCATCTGTTGTTTCACATTATGAATGTGTTTTCGTATTTTACCATCATGGCAGATAATGGGCACCAATACGACAAAAACATTGGCATTAGAGACTGTTTCTATATTTTTCAAATCTGGCACCGCCGTGGCTATCTATACTAGATTTTGTTTACTCATTCATTTCCTTTTCTCATAAATTCATCACGCTCAAACATGTTAACGAATGGTGCAAGCTGGCTCATTTCCATACTCTTTCTTACACCGGATATCCAAAAACACACATACCCCTTCTCTCTCAACCCACTCAAATCTCCAAAGGATCCATATCAGGGGCCTCGAACGAAGACTCCGGGCCCGGCGTGGGAGGCGCCAAGTTGCTCGTCTTCGTCATAATCCAGCAGGACGCATACCTAATGATTTGTCGTTAGTCTTCCAGCCACCACCAAACCGATCTCGGGGACAAAGGTAGGAGATGCGAGGGATAAGATACTCACATGTTCACACGGTCGATGCATTTGCCACCCTTGCGAGACCCATGGCACTTGGCCGAGAAGCCGTGCTCCTCAAACACCTCGACGTACCACGGCTTGAGCCCCGCCGAACGCAGCATGACGCGGCCGCCCATCTTGAGGGCGCGGTTGAGCTTGCGGATCTGGCGGGCGGCGGCGTCCGTCTCCGGGTCGAACCAGTCCATGCTGTCCATGACGACGGCGACGGTCAGCGTCCCCGGGGCGATGCGCGCGATGACCTCGTCGATCTCGTCGGTGTGGATGCGGAGGCCGTCGAAGGCGCCCTGGCGGGAGAGGCGGGCGTGGGCCTGCGGGGACAGGTAGTCCGGGTGGCACTTCTTGGAGAACTTGCCGTCGAGGCAGACGAGATAGTACGGGTTGTCGCCGGGGATGTGGGTGCTCTCGACCATGGGGTCGAGGGTGTCGACCATGAAGTGCCAGATGGCGTGGGAGCGCGTGTTCTTAGCCGTGGGCTTGGGGCCCGTGACGACGTCCGAGGCGGCGTGGTCCGCCTCGATGACGGCCAGCTGGTTCTTGGGCACGCCGAGCGCGGTCCACAGGAACGATTCCTGGCTCACAACGAACCTCGACACGAGGTGGGACAGCAGGGCCGGGCGGATCTTGTTGCGCCAGATCTCGCGCTGCTCATTCAGCGTCTTGGACGCGAGCAGGGCCTTGACGGCGGGCCGGCAGCCGAAGACGCGGGTGATCCAGCGGAAGATGCGGATGCCGTACTTGGAGCCGCCGGTGTCGTAGAGGCCACCCTTGCTCTTGGTGAAGATTTGGTGGTTGCTCAGCCAGTACTGGAAGGCGCGGCTCGACAGGTGCGGGGACATCTTGGAGATGAGCAGAGAGCGGAACTCGGGGTGCTTGCCTTCGCCGAAGATCTTCCAGAAGTCTTCATACTCCAGAGATGAGAAGGCGGCGAGCTTCAGCTCCAGCAGGTGGTTCTGGGTGGGGTTCAGGTCGACGACGTGGATCCTGGCCGGGCTCTGGAGGGCGTACGACAAAACATTGTCACCGGCGGAGCAGATGCACAGAACAACGTCGTCGGACTTGAGGTTCAGGATGCGCTCATCGACGCGAGTGTCTTCCCAGGTGAAGGCATATATGTACTCATCGTTGAACTGGGTGTGTTTCTTCAGCTGGTCATCGTAGTAGATGCGCCAATGGTGGTTTTGGTAGAAGAAAGACGGGAGGGGAAGGTTGGCCGACAGGTTCACGACCGCAGCGTCAAAGGTCTTGGAGTGGATCTCCGGGGCAGCTCTTTCAACTGCACGGGACAGAGCGTTCGAGTGGTTCTTGGGATGCAGATAGGGAGACTCGGTCACCAAGGCGTCAACCTTTTCCACAATTTCGTGCGGCAAGCTTGACGACATGGGGCGCTTGTGCGTGCCCACCCAGATGTAGTAGGGGATATATCCCAATGCGGAGTTCCGGTTGTTGACGTTCAAGACCGTACCAAAACGGTACTCGAGGAAGTCTCGGCGACCAGGCTCCAGAGCAACACGGTCGATGTCAAACCACGCACGCCAGAAGGTCCTGGGGATGAAGTTCACGTGGCGGTCGATTACACCGCCAGTGTAGTTGCGGAAGCTAACGTCCACTGAAGATTGCACGTAGAAGTCAACAACACCAAGTATACCTTGAGGCGCCAGAAGAGACGGGAGCGCGTCGATGACGGAGTAGTAGTCGGGCTAGTAGCACGAATTAGACCGGCGGTTTGTTTCACAGGACAAGCAACAAATTGCACTTACGATCATGGACAGGCTGTAGGACATAGTGATCAAGTCCGCACCGCCGTGCTCAGGACGCTGCTTAGAGAAGTAGCTGATGTCGGGGGACTTGGGCGCACGCCCTCCCAGGCTAGGCTCATGGTCCTCGAGACGGAACTTCCTGGCATCATCACAAACTACCTTCACGTTGTCCCATCCCAATCGGGCGAAACGCTTGCGGGCTACTTCACAGAGGGAGGGGGAGAAGTCGACAAGATAAATGCTGGAGAAGAAGTTGGGGACGTCGACGAACTTGGCCATCGCTTCGATGTTGAAACCGGTGCCACCACCGACCTATGATGAATCATGTCAGCTGGGCTTATGTGAATAGCTTACAGTCACTGTGTCTCTGACTTACATCAACCCAGATTCTTCTCTTGTGCTCGGATGAACCGCCATCCTGCTTTGCTCGATAGACGAGCTGGGAGGCGGCAAGAGCCAGCATGTCCTCTCGTCCCTTCAACAAGGCGCCTCTGGTCACATCATATGCACCAGCCTGGGTCTTGTAGAAGCTCTCGAGGGCATCTTGTTGGTTGCCCTTCTCGCCACTGTTGTGTGGCTTCAGGAAGCAGCCGTAAACGAAGAGGCACAACGCACGGGCGAGACCGGGGTTCTCATCGTGCTTCTTGGGCTTCGTGAGGACTGAAGATAGGCAGATGCCCAGGAAGGAGACACCTGCTAGTCCAGCCAGGTAGAGTTTGGTCTGAGGGTCAATGGGTAACATGTTACCACCAGGAAAAGCCATGGTACTCTCTCATTGCTGTTAAGGCAACGAGCAGGGAAATGTTGGATCGCGGTGTTGAATACGACAACAGCTGGTAAAAGTAGAGTGGTATACCAGACAAGAAAAGAAAACAAGAGAGACCAAGGAAGGCAGACACGAGACCGAGAAGAAGATATACATAACCTTGGGCACACTTCCATACCGCCAGGGGGCCAATGATACCCCTCCAATTGATCGCATGCTCATCGTGTCGTACGCGTGCTCGCAAGTAAGATGGGTTAAGCGCCTCTACGACTTGGGAAGATTGGCTTGACGAAAGTCGACCTGCCTGATAGATAGTCGACTTCTTGCACCAAGACAAGACAAGACAAGACCCTGAACTTAACGTCAACCCCACCAGGTCCAAGTGCCCCACCTCAATAGGCCCTCGACTTTTTGTGCTCCAGCTCGAAGATCAACGAACGCGGGATTATTGACTGGGGGTGGTCGCAGCCAATCATAGAAACACATGGCTGAAGGGTCTGGGACTTGTTGCTTGACCTGGTCCTCCTTCTCGACCACCATGACCTCATTTTTTCATTCCCAGACTCCCACTGACCAATGCATGCGAGAGTGTGGGTAGATTAGAGGAGCTGCACGTCTGTCTGATTGGAAAGACCTGCCCATTGCCATGCAAGGCCGACATAACCATGGAAGGCTGTCTATCGTGCTCTCGCCATTGAAGAAGAAGAAGACCGTGTCTGTCCAGCGAGTTGGGAGTGCCTATTGAGTGACCAGGCGTCGGCCGACCTGCATATTGCAACATGCGACTGGACAGAGATTGGTTCGTGGTGCATACATAGACTGATTATAGACTGAGACACGGCGGTTCTTGATTGGCGACAGGTCCCATTGCGTGCATCTGCACCTAGAGGACCCTCTTGCTCGGTTAGGCATGTGGGGGGCCCCCGGAGACATCGTACGAATGAGAAGAGCATCTCTGGACACGAGGCTCGAAGCGTGAGGCTTGCTGGACAACCGCCCAAACATCGATGCCTTCGACTTACATGCAAATATTTGCGCGTAATGTATCTCGGAACTGCTGAGCGCTAATGTATCCCGGTGACACCTCCGTCCTCTTCCGACACGACATAAACCATTCCCTATTCCTAGATCCGGCCTTGCTTGTTGATCGCCACGATGGATACCGGAGCATTTCGCGCCTCACGGCAGGATGGAACGACTTCGTCGCCTTCAATAACCCCTCAAATTCGTCGGGGGCCGCGCAACGAATCTGGCCCCTCCAGTTGACCGACCATACTGGGACGATGAAGCTTCGAGTTCTCGGTTGAGAAGCTTATATACTCCACACGCAGGCGATAAATACCTAACCTTCGACACTTTCAACCCCAAGACGAAGAGAATTAATGAATGTAAACAAATTCTGCTTTCCTTCCTCGGGTAAATCGTTTGTTGAAAGCGCCATTGTGATTGTTCTGCATTGTCGTTCAAGAAGAATGACCATCCATACACGAGTCTTGCATCAGATGAATAAGAACAATAGTCTCTGTGAGTTATGAGAGCATTCGGGGCGATCATCATACGACACAATAATTCCTGCACCTGCCCAAGTGCCAATTCATTCTTATCATTACTCGCACATCATGAATACTTGCATAGTATCGTGAAAGGCGATCTTGGATCTCACCAATAATTCGATCCCGTTCACGTCGTCAACCTCACTCAACCAACAACACTGGATGCGTCTCACACACACACACACACACACAAGGTACGTTATGCCGGGGTTGAGGTGGGCCGTCGAGTTTACCCCAACTAGCAGCGGGCGGGCTGGCAGGGATATCGTATCCAATGGCGCTATGCACGTAGCATACCCTGCACAGTGCACCTGCCTGCACGCCCGGAGGGACAGTTAATCCGCAAGCACCCGATAGCGGTTCCCTGTCGCTTGTGTGGTGCAACGCGCAAGCAAGCCGCATTGCATGGATGGGATACGATTGGCGGCGCGCGCTGACGACATTCCAGGCTCATCCTCCATGACATCTCCTTCACCACCAGGGCATCGATTTACATAGTACCTGCCGCTCGCTGCCTTAGTTGCGATAGCTGAAAATGCCACCCGCTCCCAGTCAAAAGGGGACTGGAAAGAAGGCGTCTGGAATAGCCCGGCAACGAAGTCGCAATACCACCCCGAGTGCTGGTCCACCCCCTGGCGCCGCCAGCGCCGGCATCCCGCCCGTCGAGTACATCGACACCGAGTTTGTAGAGCTGCGACTAGAGTACATTGCCGACCTCACCGTCGAGAGCTTCACCGGCTCCGATGCATCCAATGCCGTAATCCCCGACTCT
Source organism: Apiospora aurea (assembly GCF_038362705.1). Lineage (NCBI taxonomy): Eukaryota > Fungi > Ascomycota > Sordariomycetes > Amphisphaeriales > Apiosporaceae > Apiospora > Apiospora aurea. The sequence goes on from NW_027117389.1 coordinate 3,577,273, forward strand.
AAAAGCCTCGATGGCATGATAAATAGGCTAGGAAAGCTCTCGGATCTGACCGAGAAGCAAGGGCAGCTGTTCGACCGCGGCATGCGTCTGCTGGCTCCCATCATCAAGCAACACAGCGCTGATGCGGCGAACAATGATGAGAAGCCGCACAAGGAGGATGCGGCTAAGAAGGCGAATAAAAAGAAGAGAAAGGCAAACGATAGCCTGGCGCCGCGGGAGACGAATACAGGTATGTACCTGGTCTGGTGTTTTGATTGTGAATGGGGTGCACATGGCTTCCGTTTTTGCATTTGGCGATTGCCGGGTTACGTCTTTTCCTGTTCATCCACTCTGGACTTTGACGCGCTTTTTTGGCTGCCCCAAAGCCACCACTCTCTCCTGTATTCCTTTGCTGCATTAAATTTGCGCATTACTACAGAAGATCCGATTTAACAAACCATTTCCAGATCGAAACTCCCCTCTTCGCGAGTCGTCAGGAAAGGGAAAGCCCCGCAAGCTGTCCAGAGAGAACGATTCCGCCAGCTCCTCGCTTTCCCCGCCAGCCGAGAAGATGGAAACCGGCGACATGGACGTAGACGAGAAGACCAAGAAAGAAGGCAAGGAAGAGGAGGAGGAGGAGAGCTCCGAGGACGAAGGCGCGCCTCCACCTCGCCAGGCACCGCAGGCCCAAACGTTTGGCGAAGACCCGTCCACCTTCCCCGACCCCACAGTCTACGAGATTCGCGACGTCAAGCCCGGAATGAGCGACGACGAAAAGAAGGAGATCTTCTCGGTTGCCGTCTTTCCAGAGACGGACCTGGGCGACCAGATTGCGGGCGATCCGCCGGACAAGGACTTTAGTAGCGCCAAGCCCTCGAACCAGATCAGCTTCAGCACCTTCTCTACCTACATCGAGCCCTACTTCCGTCCATTTTCCGAAGAGGATCTCACCTTCCTGCGAGAGCGCGGAGACCGCGTCCAAGCCTTTGTCATGCCCAAACGGGGCAAACGTCACTACTCGGAAATCTGGGCGGAGGAGGACAATTCCATGTCTATCGACTCGAACTCCCAGACGAGGGACAAGTTGGCACCTAATCAACCGCGCGGCAGTATCGACAACATGGACGACGAGGTGGCCGAAACCGATAAGCTCTCTGTCGGCCCCATCCTTTCTCGACTGCTCCAAGCGATGCGCCCAGAAGCCCGAGTCCAAGCCAGCGAAGACAAGCCCATGGTCAATGGAATCAATGGTGAATCCGAGGTCAAGGAGGAACCTAACGGCGAGGTTAATGGGGCTGTGAATGGAGAGGAGAGTAAGAGCATCCCTCCGGCATCTGCTATGCCAGAATCGTCGACCGAGGCCTGGAAGAAGGCGACACACCCCAAGCTGGACTACATGCAGGTTGATGAGCGCATCAAGCAGGAATTGAGACACATTGGATTCTTGCCACAGGACGGATTCGATGGCGAATACGATGGCCATTACGACGACGAAGTCGCAGCGCGACTGCGTCTCTTGCAGGAGCGCCTCCGCGAGCAGATCCTGATCAACGGAGCGCGCAAGGCTCGGCTGACGGACCTCGTTAAGGAGCGCATGGCCCATCAGGAATACCAGACCATTCTGGAGGATCTCGACTCGCAAGTCCAAGGCGCATATCTTAAGCGGACACGCACCATGGGCAAATCTAAGAAGGCGAAGCGTCCCGGTGGTGCAGGCGGCGGAAGTCATGCGGCGAACGCGGCGGCGGGTATGGCGCGCCCCGGCATTGGCGACGTGACGAAGACGCTGATGGAGCGCCGCCGTCGGTGGATCGATAGTATTGGTACGGTCTTCGACGATGAGGCGCTGGGCAAGGTCCCTCGGTCGACGGACCCTGACAGCACCGTCTTCAAGCCTGCGGTCATGGCGGATCTGATGAAGGCCGAACGGCGCGCCTGGGACGAAGAGATCGAGGAAGAGTAAAGCAAGCGCATTCGGCCAGAGTGGGCCACTCCTCTGGCCGTGCGACGAAGTTACGGAAATTTGTGTTTGCGGGTGTATAAGACTACATAATGATACCATGAATGGCGTTGGCGGTTGGGACTGGTATTGCTTGCACGTTTTAGAGGAGATAGTTTCGCCTCCGATGCGGCAGAGAGAATACTGAAGATGGACATTTCTGCTCGTGTATCTACTTTGCTATCGCATTGGCTCACAGAGTGAATAGATTGATACTCTCAGGCGTGGTGCACGCACTTGAAGGCATGCTTGGCGAGACTTGTTGGTGATGTCGACTTTGGCCGTGATGTATCGTATCATGCCACGGCACCGCAACTAAGGTATGCATTAGCAGCAGGACTTAGGTAGTCGCTACCGGGCGCCCTATGAGCCGTCGTTGCGTTATCAGTACATGCATGGCACATGGCATTGTGAAGCAGTGCGCGGGGTAAATGCCATGGTCGTTTAAGCTTAGCTTCAGTGTCTCGCTATCGGCTCTTCCCCCTGTGGATCCCGCGCGCGGGCTGAATTCAATGATAGCAGCCGCAGAAGGGGAATAGGCTCAGAGCTCTTGGGGTGAGAAAGATCCGGCCGGAGTGGGAGATGGATTTGATCTAGACTTTTCACTTTCTATAGACATTCCAAGTATCGAATTGATGATCAAGAACGGAGAATACGAGCACGCGATCCAATGCCGAGTTGGGCTGTGAGGTAATCCAAAATGCATCTAATTCCCAAAGAGGTTCGTTTTCTTGCTACGTCCTGCTGTCCTCCCTTGCCTCCTAACCTCAAAGTCCCTGTGGACTACTACCCCTTCCCACCACTTTCCGAGGGCCGACCACCATAAAGTCGCGGCAGCTCTGCTATCCTTTCACACACCCGTTCCGTACTTGTTGACTAACACAGAGCCCGAAACGGTAAACCATAGCTTGACAAGCTTGTCATTTCACAACTGGGCTTTGTCGCCCAGAAACGCCTGGCACGAGGTGTAAAACTGAATCATTCCGAGGCTACTGTAAGACATTCTCCCCCTTTTCTTATTTTATTACATTGAATCGCAACTGTCTATTATCGTGAAGGCCCCACAGCTTACTCGTACCCTAGGCTCTTATAGCCAGTAACCTCCAGGAGCTCATCCGCGATGGCCAGCACACCGTCGCGGACCTGATGACCATCGGGTCCACCATGCTGGGCCGCCGGCACGTCCAGCCCTCGGTGCCGTCGACCCTGCATGAGATCCAGGTCGAGGGCACCTTCCCCACGGGCACGTACCTGGTGACGGTGCACAACCCCATCGCCACTGAGAACGGCGACCTGGCCAAGGCCCTGTACGGCTCCTTCCTGCCCATCCCGTCGGCGGACCTGTTCCCCGCCGCGGCCGCGGCCGAGTACGCCGCGGACAAGCAGCCGGGCGCCCTCGTCGCCGTGAAGGGCCGTATCGCGCTGAACCAGGGCCGTCGCCGCGTCCGCCTCCGCGTCACCAGCAAGGGCGACCGGCCCATCCAGGTCGGCAGCCACTACCATTTCGTCGAGACGAACCCGCAGCTCGCCTTCGACCGCAAGCGCGCCTACGGGTTCCGCCTCGACATCGCGGCCGGCACCAGCGTCCGCTTCGAGCCCGGCGACACCAAGACCGTGACCCTCGTCGAGATTGGGGGCCACCGCGTCATCCGCGGCGGCAACCACCTCGCCGCGGGCCAGGTCGACCCGGCGCGCGCCGACGACATTGTTCTCAAGCTGCAGCAGGCGGGCTTCGCGCACGCGCCCGAAGAGCCCGTCGGGGACATGACGGCGCAGATCGAGGCGTGCACCCTCGACCGCTCCGCTTACATGACCATGTTCGGCCCCACCACCGACGACCTCGTCAAGCTCGGCAACACGGACCTGTGGATCAAGGTCGAGAGGGACCTCGCGGTGCACGGCGACGAGTGCAAGTTTGGCGGCGGCAAGACCCTGCGCGAGGGCATGGGACAGGCGACGGGGCGGTCCGATGCCGAGACGCTGGATCTCGTTGTTACGAACGCGTTGATCGTCGACCACAGTGGTATTTATAAGGCAGATATCGGTGTCAAGGACGGCATTATTGTAGGCATTGGCAAGGCTGGAAACCCCGACGTGATGGACGGCGTGACGGAGAACATGATTGTGGGAAGCTGCACGGATGTGATTGCGGGCGAGGGCAAGATCATTACGGCGGGTGGTCTGGATACTCACATTCATTTCATCTGCCCTCAGCAGGCGTACGAATCAATTGCTTCTGGCATTACCACTATGCTTGGAGGCGGAACGGGACCAAGGTATGGAAGCGCCTTCAAACCCCCTTTCTTCTTTTGGTAGGAGTTGGAGATCGACTAACTGGCAATCTAGCGCTGGAACGAGCGCCACGACTTGCACTCCTGGTGCCAACTATATGCGCGATATGCTTCAGGCTTGCGACGAACTTCCAGTCAATATCGGTATCACCGGAAAGGGCAACGACAGTGCCCCTGAAGCTCTTCGTGAACAAGTCATCGCAGGCGCTTGCGGCTTGAAGCTTCACGAGGACTGGGGTTCCACGCCAGCCGCTATCGACTCATGCCTCACGGTATGCGACGAGCTCGACGTGCAATGCCTGATCCATACCGATACCCTGAATGAGTCGGGCTTCGTCGAGTCGACCATTGCCGCCTTCAAGAACCGCGTGATCCACACGTACCACACCGAGGGCGCCGGCGGCGGGCACGCCCCGGACATCATCAGCGTCGTCGAGCACGAGAACGTGCTGCCCTCGTCGACCAACCCGACCCGGCCCTTCACCCGCAACACCCTGGACGAGCACCTCGACATGCTCATGGTGTGCCACCACCTGTCCAAGAACATCCCCGAGGACATCGCCTTCGCCGAGTCGCGGATCCGCGCCGAGACCATCGCGGCCGAGGACGTGCTGCACGACCTGGGCGCCATCAGCATGATGTCCTCCGACTCCCAGGCCATGGGCCGCTGCGGCGAGGTCGTCCTCCGCACCTGGAACACGGCCCACAAGAACAAGGTCCAGCGCGGGACCCTGCCCGAGGACGCGGGGACCGGCGCCGACAACTTCCGCGTCAAGCGCTACGTCTCCAAGTACACCGTCAACCCCGCCGTCGCCCAGGGCATGGGGCACCTGCTCGGCAGCGTCGAGGTCGGCAAGCTGGCCGATCTCGTTGTCTGGGACCCGGCTTGGTTCGGGACCAAGCCTAGTCTCGTTGTTAAGAGCGGCTTGATTGCTTATGCTCAGATGGTGAGTTCCTTTCTCTTGTCTTCGTGCCTCTCCTTCGAACCTATTCCCCCGTTAGACACGATACTCTCCAATGCGGCCCCGTGGATGATAAAATAACAAACTAACTCCCTTCCACCAGGGCGACCCTAACGCCTCGATCCCGACGGTCCAGCCCATCATCGCGCGCCCCATGTTCGCGCCCCTGGTGCCCCGGAGCAAGATCCTCTTCGTGTCGCAGGCGAGCGTCGAGTCCGGCACCGTCGCCCGCTACGGCCTGCGCAGCCGCGTCGAGCCCGTCCGCAACTGCCGCCGCATCGGCAAGCGCGACATGAAGTTCAACGACGCCCGCCCCGCCATGCGCGTCGACCCGGAAAAGTACACCGTCGAGGCCGACGGCGTCGTCTGCACCGCCGAGCCGGCCGAGACGCTGCCGCTGACGCAGCAGTGGTTCGTGTACTAGGGCCGAGTAGTAGGGAGCAGCGGGGATGCATACATATATATGTGTGTAAGTATGTCAGTATTATCCTGGGAAATGGGGGATATGGTGCGGTACGGTGCCGTTGTGCAGTTCAGTCCAGGCCCCGACGGCGAGGAAGAGTGAAGAAGGAAAGAAAGGGGTCAGCCGCCGGCTGTACGAACAGGTGACGGTGGATTACCTCGTTGTAACGCCACCTTTTTACTTATCTACTGCGTATATAATTAGGCAACTGTTTCCAGCTTGAGTTCTATAAACACTCCCTTGAATCAATATTTTCGAATGCGTCTCTTCATTTCGTCGACCCTTCATAAGTGGATTAGTTGAGAAGACTTACCAAGTATGACGATCAAGAGGTTACGTATAGTGGATAGAGTATAGATACCCGCTGCTCGGCCTCTTTGAGCAGCACGCAATGCCTGTATTCACTCGATTTAGGCGCTGCCTATATGTGCCTACCAAATTGACACAGGACTAAGTATGCAACTACCAACGTATGGGTATTATGATGCTGCACCACGTTTATATCGAGGGTCTTGTCACGGCATTTATGTATACATGATGTGCTTTGGAGCATGCTAGTGTGATTTAGATTCACTGTATAAGCCCTCGACTATTACTCAGAACCCTCGAAATCAGGCTTCACCGAGATGCACTATTTATTGTATTGCCGAATTTCACTCGAGACATTTCAAGAGATCACTTTACGGCAAGAATCTTTTTACTCATTGGTTCATACAGCTAAATACAATGACGCCTTCCCTGAAACCCTGGACTCGCCAACGCCTGAAACGTAACCGTCGCCAACCAGTGCTATATCATCAACTGGTCCTATAATCCTTTTGGCTACTAGAGAGCAGCCGCCGAAACCACATATACTCAAACATATCACAAGTGAAGCAATGAAACCCTAAGCAACCCAGTGAACATCGTTTGTTCCACCTGTCGTGATCTCATGATAGAAGACCGATACCCGAGAGCCGCTCACGTTGAATGTGAAAAAGGGTATCCTCGAAATACAGTGAAAGTGCCAACTGAAGAAAGCCGAAGCGAGGTCGCTTAAGCGTTCTTCTTCTTGCGAGCGGACTTCTTAGGTTCCTCAGTCGCAGGTTCTGCTACCTTGGACGCTCGCTTCCGCTTCTTATCAGGACTGGCAGGTGTCGCGGTCTTAACTGCCGACGCCTCTACGTCCTCACTGTCCGCGGCGGTGCTCTTTCGCTTGCGGGTGCTGCCCTTAGGCTTGGGGGTCTTGGCCACTTCGTCGGAAATGGCAGCGGCAGCCGGAGCTACAACAGGGGCAGTCATCTGCAGCTGCTCCACAATAGCGTCCTGGTCATTGGCGACGGCGGGCTCGTCAACAGTACCACCAACGTTGGGCTGGGGAATCGCATTTGCGTCGGCATACGCAAGTGCGTCCTGGTCACTCATCTCACGTGCCGCGAGGTTTCCGGCCTTGTAGGAGGCGACACGAGCGTGGTAGAGACGCAAGTTGAACTGGTAAGCATTGTTCCAAGCCTGAATTCTAGGTTAGCACAACGAACATTGACTGAATGATATTTTCAAACTCACCATCTTCTCGTCAGGGTTCATGGAAGCCCAGCGACGCTGGCCCTCGTCCTGAACAGCACCCTTGGGGGCCTCATTGCCAAGATCGGTGGCGATGATGGGACGGGCAGTCTGCATGTAGAGGAAGTATGGCGTCAAGGGGCGCTTGGGAGCATTGGGGTCATGCTGGCGCTTCTTGCGCTCCTTCTTCTCCTCAACGGGAGGAATGACAGCCTCGGCACCAACAGGGGGCGCAAAGCCCACAGCGGCTTGGTCCAGACGAGCAAGAGTCTGCAGGGCTGGGACGTTATCCAGCGATGTAGGCTCGCCCAAGAGCATGTTACTCTGGCGGAGGTAGTCTGAAGCGAAGTCCTTCAGGAGCTCCTGGATAGTGGAGAGGCGAGCGTGAACCTTGAGGCATGTCAGTGAGGTTGCTTCGCAGCGTTTTACAGGCGTTTCATTGGAGTGCAGTGAGAAATGGAGGCAGTGCTGTTAGGGGACTTGGGGACTTGGGCAAGCAGTAGAGGCCCGGTGGGAGGTGGGGTCATAGCTCCTCGGGCCTCCATTTGCGTGGCCAGTGGTGCGGGGTAATCCAGCATGTAAACAAGCCGACTTCATGTACGCGTATCCAGGATAAAACGCGCTGGCTTGCATCGACTCTGAAGAGCCTCGCACACCTGTAACAAAGCACTTCTTTGATTGCCTTGCGCGACTTGGTCAAGATACAAAATGCTTGGTCTCGATGACCCTGCTCGGAAAAGAGACAAGTGCATCGGCAATCGAGCATATAGTCAAAGCCAGCACATAAGGTGGGATGCAATGCTCGGTGTGCGGTGGTTGAATGAAGGTGGTTGCATGGCAATTAACGTGAAGAGTGTGTGGCTGGCATTGGCCGTGGAAGAAGGGTAGTAGATGGGGAATTGCTAGGTGCCGGCCTCATGCCCTGGGAGTGGGCGTGGGCAACATGACATGGGCTTTGAAGGAATTGCAGCAGGTAGCAAGTAGAATGGGACTCACCGAGTTGCGGACTCTCTCGTACTCAGCACGGTTAATGGTGAGGGTGTTGGAGCCAGCATCCATAGGCGGCGCCATTGCGACAGGCGGCTGGGGCATCAGAGTTGGGACATTAGCAGGAGCCGCGGGCTGCTGCTGCTGCTGTTGCTGCTGCTGCTGCTGTTGCTGCTGCTGCTGCTGTTGCTGCTGCTGCTGCTGTTGCTGCTGCTGCTGCTGAGGCACCAAGGGCACCTGTGCCGCCGGCGTGGCCGGTACAGCCTTGGTTTGGTCCTTGCGGGGCCTGGCCATTGTGGTGGTTGAGTTTGTTGGGTTGAGGAAATGCGTTGGTTTGCGGGTGCAGTAAGGTTGCTTTGGGGGTGCTCAATTCGCAGGAATAGGGCCTGTTTTCCAGTTGCTTATGGGCAGAGAATTTAGGGGAGAAAGTGGGAAAAGTTTCGGGGCAGGTTTTCACCTGAAAGTTGGGGGGTCAGGGCTTTATGTGACCGAGGGGACCAAGGCCGGGTCAACTGAATCACTCCCATCAGTGAGGTACACTAGGCCATGTACCCCTCCCACTTTCAATTGACATCAACCAGATCCAACATCGGTTGATTCCAAAAACCAGTGCCTGCCACATTACTGGACCTGCTGTTCCTACTGTCTGTCAACAGGTACCTACGGGCTGTACCTGTTTTTTTTCTCTCCCTTCCCTTGCTCCCCGGCCCTCCTGCTCCCGCTTCTGCTCCCACCTGCCTCAATCCTGCACTGCCCACAGCCCACTCTTAGCCCAAGTGAGTTGGGAGGTCTGCTTTTGCAGCCAGACTCGCTCGCTCGCGTCCCCGCCCATCTTCCATCAATTGATCTGTCTGGGCCACCCAGCCCATCAGTAACACTAGAAATGACCTGACGAGACTGCGACCGGGAGAAGCCCAAGTGATCTGGAGAGGCCTGGCACAAATTTTCCCTCCCAATGCCCACACCTGCACCCACATGCAGCACCCACAATGCACACTGGGCACCCACACCTACAGCCTACTTAGTATGTACTCGAGCCTACCTACTGCACATGCTACCTCCAGAATCGGGATGAAAGTGATTTGCGACGTAGGCACCTGGGTCAATGCTGTCCTCGACCCCCTGGCTCAGCTCAAGTCTTCGCCTTTGACGTACTAACAAACCCGACCAAGGCGGCCGATCCTACATGTAAAAAATGACGGTTACTGATTTGGAGCTGCTTGCGATGCTGACCTGCCCGGGTCAGTACTCGCACTCGCACACGACACCCTATCGACCCCCTCCAGCGTATCAACACGGCTTCGATGTACTGAATAGCTGGTGAGATTGCTGATTGTTTGCTTGCGCGACACCAGCATTCATGACTTTTGGAAAACACATCTCTTGTCCTACGTTTGCAGTGTGTAACAACGCGTTTACCTAAGCCATCGTTATGAAATACTCATAGCATGCCCGATGCAATTTGAAATCGATGCGATTTGCAGCATTTCGAGTGTCGAAAATTGGTACTTAGCCGCCTTGGGCGGGTTGGATAATCGAACGGAGTAGAGTGCCAAAGTGCACACCTAAACGAGGCAAGACCAGAATAATGCCGGGGGTCGGGCGTCTGTCCTATTGATGCCTACCTAAGGTACGAAATCAATCACTGCCAGCTGATTTTGGCTCTCCCAAGAACCTTTGGCTAAAACAGCGGGCGCGCACAACGACTGGGGCGCGACTTTGCTCATCCGAAGGTACTTGGCGCTCTTACACCTGCAAGTCACTTAATAATAGCAGATTTCTATATGTTGCCTTACTTCCTTTACCGTAGCAGATCCTGTCGTCCTTTTCACCCTGCTTTCGCATTGTTCGCCTTGTCGCATCCGATTTCTGCTCTTGCACGGGAGGACGGAGACGATTGAAGGCTGCGATAGCGGTTGGAAATCCGCCATCTGTTTAGGAGGTTCTCGTTGAAAGAGGCCCCGAGCCCGTCGCTGAAGTCACTGGATTCTCTCGTGGGTAGCGCGTCGCAGTTTATGCAGGGCCCCATCTAAGTACCACCATGCGACGAAGGCTACTGGCTAGATCCTCAGTGCTGTCGCGCTGATTTGCCAGCTCTAGGGGCTTGTTTTTTAAAGCGGCGATTCCCTACCTGCCTACCTGCTAAAACCTGTCCCCTCGTGCCCACTAGCTGACCCATCACGTAATGGCTTTCGCATCTGGCTGTCTGGCTGGGCCCTGACAATTATTCCTTTGCAGGACTCTCTAGACCTCTCTGCTATGGCTTGTCCTGCAGAAGGGGAAACTGAAAAGGCTGGTTTCGATTTTGTCCAGCTGGGGAGAGGGAGCGCTGGCGGGCCTCGTGTGTCACACGCTGTCCCTCCCCCCCAAGGTTCGAGGCCCGGCCGTTCTCCCACTCTCGTCCTCTCTCGCCTAGCTTGGTCCAGGCTTCAGACTGGCTGTCAGCACAATCATCTCATAAGCCATTTTGACGCCTTTACTGAAGTTCTACAGTAGGTAGTATTGGGCCTTGAAAAGCTGATGCAAGCTACTCCTCCAGTGCCTGTCAATTTGGCTCTGCAGCAACTGACGGTCGCCCTATCACATACCCCCCGCCTGCAGTGTCTTTAGGTCTGTCTGTTGGCATTCTACTCTTCAGTGCCTCCGCGTAGTATCGACCTTATCATGAGTTGAGCTCTATTACTTATTAGTACACTCAACGCAGCCGCGCCCGACGTATCCCATAGCACAGTAGCATGCCTGAGCCCCTGGAAACAAACCATTCACATGCGTATCACTCTCAACATGTCTGGTGATTACTTGAGATACTCTCCTGAGGCCGGCCCCATTTCCACATCTAGGGCCTGAAACCACCATCCACTCGTTTTGATGTTTCCGTATGACTGCCCATCGTATAAGCGCCATCTTGACTTAGGTACCTCATACAGCGTGCAGCTCATACTTGATCCTCTAGGTCAAGCTCTTTCGCCTGTCAACTAACTGGCTGAGCTGGCGCACCCAGCTTCTCAACCCCATTTACTAACATTCACCTGGGCCACGAGCTCTGAAGCTATCACTGTTGGTTATGCTGTAGGACATGATTCTGAAAATGAATCAGCTTAGCAGTGTTTCATACCAAAAGTATCTCGTTCCACTCCAGCCTTTTGTAGGGTCAATACTTACAGCATACCTACCACTTGAAGATTCTCATTCTATAGCTATGTGATGGACACTGGCTGATATATATTACTGCCCAGGACACCGGCATCCTCTTCATGGCGAAAGCCTCCCTTCCACCATACTATGCCGTACCTCTGGTATAAATCAGAGATCATTTAATGGCATTCACATAATGTTTATTATATCAATATCATGTTCGCCGCAGAACAGCTTTGGTGTTGAGTGCATCTATGTCGAGTAGGTAAGAACCTAGCTCTTGTTCAGATAACTCAAGGCCACTCACTCGGCTAACACCCGAAGCACATGCCCGCATACGCATGCCTAAGGTATGGTAACGAGCAAACCATGATCTTGCCTAGCAGGTCCTAGGTACTTACACAGAGGGTTCGGTAGTTGGTAGGTAGGTATTTACACACGAGCCAGACGTCACCCTCCATGCTTGACGTTTGGTATCATGATGCGGTCCGCGAGTGTATGCCAAATTGTCCCAGGTATTACGTCAAATATACCAAACATACGTAGGATGTAGGCTTAAGGCTATAAGCCGTGAGCCCCAGGTGGCCGTCGCGGGGTGTTTCATCGAGCCGCCCGCTATTGGGTGTCGGTAGGCGCCTTCTATTTACCGAGCCGCCATGATGCACATGCACATGCGCACACTGGACCGATGCCATGCCTGCGTTGTATGTATGCCGCCTGCCCCAATCCAGCGAGGCATACCAGGACGCCCAGAAGAAAGTAACAACATTCGAGCATCGTCTCAGTCATATAAAGCATCGCTTGCAGCGACAGCCATCCGACCATATTGCAAGGCCCGGCTCGCCATCCTCATGCACCAGCGGCTCGACCTATCTATCCACCAAGCGCGATCACGATAAGCTTATGCTGAGGAACTCAATATATTAGTCAGGAACCGGTCGCGAGGCTGGTCTAGGTTGGGTTCAAAAGTGAAGTCTTTTCTCGCCGTGATGCGAGGTGAATAGAATGCACACCTACATTGACCTCTTATCGTCCGACGAGCATCTGACACACGTGTATCGACTCACTCAGCGTCCCTCGTCCCCTCCTCGTAGAGCCTTGGCATGGGCTAGAATCCTGCTGTCAGTTGGGGCCCCAAGCAGCCAAAGCATTCGTACCACGTACTGCCACCAGCAGCCTTTTGCAGGGATTTGGGTTTAGCTAAAACAAGACGCAAAGTACCGGTGTACTGATTATTGGGGACGGCTCCAAGCCTGCAAGTCAAGCAAGTCAAGCACAGCATCCAGCAACCCCATTACCGACCACTTCGGTCCAATTGAATGCATTAGACGCCTGCCATCGCGTCTTGGCAGGTCAGAGGTTCAGTCGATCTCCAGCTAAGCTTCATGCTATGGGCCCCCCTGCCTACTTTTGGATCGTCCAACGATGATGAACCCCCCTTCGACCCCTCCAAACACGACCTTGACAGGGACAGGAAGGCCCAGAAGCAAGGGCACCAACGTCACACACCAAATTGCGAGGAAGCTTTCTTTGACAGGCTGCCTTTCTTCTTATTTGAGCCTCGTCCCCCCTCTTCACGCTCTGGCTTGATTTGTTTTGGTCAATTTCTCTTCTCCAAGAATCACCATTACTCTTGAGAAAACCTCGATCAGAAACACGACATTTGAACATCTGAAGGGCAGGTCTCGACGATGTTCACATCCAAATCCTTCTACCCCGCCGTTTTGGCTGTGGTTATCCTGTGCGCTTTCACGCCAGGTGCCCTGGCCTTCGGCGCCGGTAACATTGCTGGTATTAGCAAGGTCGAAGGAGTCAACTGTAAGTTTCGACCGGCCTCCCAATGCCATGACCGTACAGCAGCTAACAGATACCCCTGATAGGGCGCCGTAAGTCTTCACAGCTATAGCTTGCCCGAATACCCGTCCAAACACTGCATCACTTGCATACAGTACTACACTGCATATACGATGAATTCGCCTCGAGTGAAAGTCAAAACGGAGGTCGCCTCAGCCCTCGCCTATGATTGGGACAATGCGTGACTGTATTGAGCGAATAATCTACGAACGGGAGCAGTTGTTATTCGCCAGTACTGGTCCCAACCCATTCCCAAGGCTGTAGACTGCCTTCTACCAACCTTCTATCACAAAGTTTTACAGCTGCGAAAAATCGGGACATTGCTAATTGAAAATGTACAGATGGTGATTTGGAGGACACCCTCTTGACTCTGGCAATGGCCAGAGTCCTTGGAAACGGCAAGAAGTTCGACAAGCTCACAGTCCAACGTGTAAGTCGATTCGAAAACATAACTCCCTTCATAAAACACCACTAATACCATCAATCCAGGTCTACTTCGGAAACTGGCTGCGTACGTCTTACTGCCCTGCCGCCTTGATTGCCTGCCAGCTGTTGTACAACAAGTACTGACTGCCAGTGTTTAGGCGACTACTCGCAGGCGATTGATATCGGAACTGTGAAGGCTGTTTCTTCCGAAGCTATTCGCCTACTGCTGTGTGTTCTGGGCTTCATGACATTCGGCTTCGGCAGCAAGGAGTTCGAAATCACTGCTGAGAGACTTGGTACGAACCATTCCAAACTAAAACCAACTGTCCACTGACGTTATTTCAGGCACTTACAGACCCGAGGACCATATCGACAACCCTAAGGGCTATGGCGCTGGTGCTGGTGACCCCAGGCAGTACGACAGACGTCTCCGTGGTCCCATTGACGAAGACCGCGAGCTGTCCATTGATCCCGAGAGTGGTATGAAGAACTACATCGCCAATGAGCGCGCCGGAATTATGACTTCAGCCCAACACGTTCGAAAGCTCTTCGGTGATTCTATTGAGCTGGCCAGAAGCTACCGCCGCAGCAACAACAAGGACGAAATCTACGAGGCTCTGCGCTTGCTTGGTACTGGTCTTCACTGTCTGGAAGGTTTGTAATATTGCCTCTCTTGATTTTGGCTTCATAACTTACAGGTATTTAGATTTCCTTGCCCACAGCAACTACACCGAACTGGCTCTGATCGAGATGGGTGAGCGTGATGTCTTCCCCCACGTGGGACGGGATACGCGTATGCGTCTTGAAGGAGCTCGTGATGAAGTCTACCCTCTTGTCACCGGTACCTTTGGTGGTGTCGACTTCCTGCATTCCGTTACTGGTGAAGGTACGTGCTTGATCCTCTACTCGTACATATTATAGCGTCTAATACAATGACTAGTCTCCGACAAGCTCACTCAGAATGAGCTGGACGAACTCGAGGGTACTCTGACAAACAACAAGAACAGCAACACCAGCATCATCGAAGATCTTCTGAACAAAATCCCGGACGGAATCCTCGGCGGTGACAAGAAGGGTGAAATGCAGAACATCCAGGAGAACGCTGCCAACTCACAGATGCAGAACGCCCAGGTTTCTCCTCGCGATCCCGAGGAGTTTACTCGCTACGTCCAGGATATCTTCAAACAGGTCATGCCTGCGATTGAGTTCCACGATGAGTTGATGAAGACCATCGGCGAAATGATTGAGAAGATTCCCATTCTGCCCAAGATCCTCGAACAACTTGAGGAGCAGATGTCTGTTTGGGTATTCTCTATCATGGCTCCATTCGTTGTACCTGTCTTGAAGCAGGTCAAGAACGAGCTTCGCACCGGATCTCATGAGATCATTGAGAGTAGCGAGGCCGAGCAGCATATCGTTTTCGATGACGACCGCTCATCTGACCCCACACACTCTATGCTGTCCAAGGATCACTTCTCCAACGTAAGTAATTTTGGACGAGCTCTATCGAAGGGAGACAATACTAACATCCACCTAATTAGATCCTCAACGAGGTCGCCGGAAAGACTGCCAGCAAGGTCGTTTCCTGGGCGACTCCTCAGATCATGGAGCTTTGGGACGATGAGGGAAGAAACCCCGACGAGGTCATCACCAACATCATCTTTGGTGTTATGCATCACCCTGCCCAGCGCGACCATGCTGATGGCCCGGTCCGCGAAGGCCGCCAGATCATGTTTGATTCGGTCAGGCAATGGTGGGAAGAAATGGATGACCGTGACAGGGACGACCTCCGACGCAAGCTCTCCCGGGATGGTGTCTTCAACGGTATGCCAACATATCTACTTTAATGTCGAGGAAATACGTACTGACCAAACCTTAGGCGAGAACCACAAGGAAGGTGTCCATGATACTGGACACGGCTGTGGCAAGCCCTTGGGCATGAAGAAGAATTACGAAGGCGGAGAGGGTGGCTCCATGGAAGACCGTATTGCAGGTGCGGCTGCTGGTGCCATCTACGAAGGCATTACTGGCGGTATCGGCAACGTTCTCGAGCAACAAGCTGGCATCAACCTCCCGTCAGGAGAAGGAGGCCACCCTATTCAAGTTGAGGAGTCCGGCGGCCACAGTAGCGGCATCGGCGGCTTCCTTCACTCCGTCGGCAAGAGCCTGCTAGGCGACAACTTCAAGAAGGACGACCGGGAGTCGTACTCTTCCAGAACGGATGATGACAACTCGCGCACCGAGACGCGAACTGAATACGGCCACTCTGGCGGCCGCTACGAGCAAGCCACCGAGTCGCGAACTGAATACGATAACGGCGACGAGTCCAGGACTTACAAGCGCTACGAGCAGGACGAGGACCGCCGTGGCAACACCACCGGCTACGGCTACGAGGAGCGAACCGAGTCCCATCCATCTTACGGCGGTGGCCGTGAGTCTCACACCGAGCGCCGTGAGGACTACGGAGGCTCGAGCCAGGGCTACGGCGGCGGCTATGGCGGCGGCGACAGATACGGACGTGGTAACAGTGGTGGCGACAGTTACGGTGGCGGTAACAGCGGCTACGGTGGTGGTAACAGCAGTTACGGCGGTGGCGACAGCTACGGCGGCGGCAACAGCGGCTACGGTGGCGGCAACAGCTACGGCGGTGGTGATAGCTATGGCCGCGAGTCACGTGACGAGTCGTCATCCTACGGCCGTCAGGAATCCAGCGGGGGCTACGGTGGCGGATACGGGGGTGGCCAACGTGATGACGACGAAGGTGGCTACGGTGGCCGACGCAACGATGAGGGCTATGGCGGTGGAGAGTCTGAGTCTTATATGCGTCGCGGTAACAACGACTACGAGGAGCGCCGTGATGAGTACGGTAGCGATCGCCGTTACTAAGCGGAGGTGCATGGCTTCTTGCATGATCGATCATGACTTTACGGATATGTTCTGATGCTAGACCGGTTCTGTAGAACTCTGCGCATTCTTCACGATAGATGAGGAGCTGCTACACTGAAATAAAAGAATTTTACTGGCAGAAGTTTGACTCTTCAATGTTGTGAAAATGGCTGACTGTTGCAACACTTCATGTAAGGCAATACGGGATGATATATAGCATGGGTAGAATGGGATCTGCAGTAGTTTGGAAGTATGCGGGGATTCCGAACCGCGAATAAGTGCGGTTGCCCTGTAGGGACTCTCTGCTGAGCAATGATCTCATGCGCCTACTTCTGCCGGCCGGGAGTATATTGGCGCTCGGCTTTTTCCAAATGGGGGTTATCTATTTTGCCATTGCCCAACTCCACCTTCGAGCCGCCTCCGGGGGGCTACCCTCCAGGCGGTTATGATGGGGTCACAGCAAGTGACACTACGACAGGCGTTGATTTGCCGAGTGCCAATGCGCAGATCGCGGGATGCGGTTGCATCTAAGATGCAGGTGTATAGTTGCCCCTGAGTCTGTATTTATGGACTTCTCGGTAGTCGACTCCGTAGGGCCGCACTGCAGGGAGGTTTTAAGAAGCGTTGAAGCCCCTTTCCACTTTCTTGTCTGAAATCGCCAGAGATCTCCTTTCTCCACTACATTATCAATTCATTACTAGATTGTTGATCGACTCGGTGAACAAGATACAGAAGTACAGAGAAATACAGCATCGAAACCCAATTATCTCCTCCTCTGGTGTCACCAAGGCAAACGCAACATGCACGTCCACTCGATCCTCACGACCGCCGCCGCCGCCGCGACCCTCCCGCTCCTAGCCTCCGCGCAGGGGGGATGGGGCGGCTCCTCGGGCACGGGCCGGACGACGCGGTACTGGGACTGCTGCAAGCCGAGCTGCGGCTGGGGCCTCAAGACCAACTCGGGCAAGTACGTGCAGACGTGCGACAAGAGCGACGGCCCGCTGGGCGGGTCCGACACCAAGTCCGGGTGCGACAACGGCGTGGCGAGCGGCGCCTACATGTGCTCCAACCAGAGCCCCTGGGCCGTCAACGAGACGACGGCGTACGGCTGGGCCGCGGTCAAGCTCGCGGGGTCCAACGAGCAGACGTGGTGCTGCGCGTGTTATGAGTTGACGTTCACGAGCGGGCCCGTCAGTGGGAAGACGATGGTGGTGCAGGCTTCGAATACGGGGGGCGATTTGGGGCAGAATCATTTCGATATTGCGGTAAGTGCGAGGAGTAGAAGGAGTTGCTTATGAACACCACTCCTTGCATTTCTATTTCCGTTGCTTCTTAGTCTACGATTTCTCAGAACGGCGTCATGCCCAATCGCACCTATTCCCTCAAGGGGGTTACGACGATAGGAGTGGCCACCGATACTTCCCCTTTTCTCTCTCTCTCTCTGTGTATCTCCATTACTTGGAATCCACACAAGACAGTTGAAACAAACAATACACGTACGACACTAAAAACCCCTCCCAGATGCCCGGCGGCGGCGTCGGCCTGTTCAACGCCTGCACCAACCAGTACGGCGCCCCGCCCAACGGCTGGGGCGCCCAGTACGGCGGCGTCTCGTCTCGGTCGGAATGCGACTCGTTCCCCGAGAAGCTGAAGGCGGGCTGCTACTGGCGCTTCGACTGGTTCGCGGGCGCCGACAACCCGGACGTGACCTTCAAGCAGGTCGCGTGCCCGGCCGCGCTCGTGGCCAAGTCGGGCTGCTCCCGTAACAACGACGCCATCAACGAGACGCCCACGGGGCCATCGAGCGTCGGGACCTGGACGCCCGAGGCCACGGCGGCGCCCACGGCTGGCGCTGTCTAGAAGTGCCTGGCTAAGAGAAAGGGACTGAGAAGGAGGCGTGTGTGGGAATCGTGAGATAGGTGGTGAAGGGACGTATTGTCCATACATGTTAGGTACTTAGTTATTGAATCAATAGCTGGTCTCCTAACCCAAGTCGAAAATAAATCCCTACGAGTTGACGAATTGTCCATTTCAGTTGTATAAAATGTTTCCATGCTTTCTATGACAAGGAGTCGTCAACGCCTCAGGATACCCCTTTACCAAATGAGCCACCTCGGTCTGGATCATGGAGGTGGGATATATCCATGCCATTCGATGCTACACAAGCAGACATGTTTCAAGTCAGCATTCGACTACCCAAACAAAATGGCCCGACCCAGCAACTCGAACTTGCCAGTGTTTATTGACGCGAACAGCCGTTTTGATGATCAAGGGTAGCCTGGGCGCTTGAGATCAGCATGACCGCAATGCCAAGGACGCGGAAGTTCGGAAGCAGCTTATCGGGTTGCACAGTGCAGTTTCCACGGTACGCCCTGCTGATGCCCGGTAGTTGTCGAGGCTTCCCTTTCCAAACGCCATGGAAACTTAGTTATATTAAAGTTAGGGGAACGACCAGGCTTGGCTGGAATGCAGGAGTGGCAGATCCCGAATGAGCAGTGAGCTCCTGCGCTTTGCAAAAGGTCAGGACGTATTTCTGGATAATGAACCCATCATATCATGGACGTATTGTTGTCTCCATGTTGAACGTGAAAAGTATCAGTGCCCTAAATGCGCTACACGCTGATAAGGTACTGAAGTTGGGCATGTTCGCCTGGTGATATGCGATGGATGCATCGCAGCAAACCCGATCAGGGAGGTGGTATTGTCGCACGGGGAGCTGAAGTGCCTTGCCGGTGAGATCGAGCTGCATCCGGGCACCAATTAGAGCGAGCTGGTGCAGCCCGACTTGGACATGCCCATGTTAGG
Source organism: Apiospora aurea (assembly GCF_038362705.1). Taxonomy (NCBI): domain Eukaryota; kingdom Fungi; phylum Ascomycota; class Sordariomycetes; order Amphisphaeriales; family Apiosporaceae; genus Apiospora; species Apiospora aurea. The sequence continues at coordinate 3,596,602 of NW_027117389.1, forward strand.
ATGAGGTCACCGGGCAGACCGGTAGGCGGTGTGCATGATGTGTTTCTGTGTATGAATAGGAGTGCCATGCATTCAGAAACAAAACTCCCCCTGCGAAACTCAAAAAACCAGGCCCAAGAAGATAGCGGAAGGCGGGACCGGAATGCGGATACAGTGCTGGATTCCTCGGAGGAAGCGACCACGGGAGGCATCACGCTGCACATCATCTCAACGTAAAATGTACAAGAGGAAAGCATGACCGTTCCCATATCTAAATTCAGAATGCTCATGCCTACACTCGAAATGATTCATTGAGCACATTACATCTGGAATGACCTTCTTACCAACGCCCACTACTTATCAAATACCCGAGACATCGACTTAACACATCGCCAACGCCGTGCCTACCCGTTAATGTTGTAAACCGTTTCTGAATAACATATATAAACTGTTCAGCACAGAACGTAAACATGGCTCCGTCCAAGATTTCGGAATACGAGGATAGTTGCTGCACCAGCACAGGATGTGTCACCACTACCAAGAACGCGGGCAGCCGCCCCGTGGACGGGTCTTCCTTATATCGTATTGATATCCACACCCACATCATGCCGTCTTCACTGCCGGATCTCTCCTCCTATCCCACCAACTCGCCCACGGACCCCTGGCTGAGCCTGCGGCCCTCCAAGAGTGGCAAGAGCGACGAGATCGACATGTACGTGGGCGACAGCTTCTTCCGGACCGTGGAGCCCAACTGCATCGACGCCGAGGCCCGGATCCGCGAGATGGACGCCGCCGGCGTGGACGTGCAAATCATAAGCACCGTCCCCATCCTGTTCTTCTACGATGAGCCGGCAGAGCCCGTCACGGTGCTGGCGCGCGCCCTCAACGACCACATCGCGGAGACGTGCCAGCGGTACCCGGACCGGTTCGTCGGCCTGGCCACGGTGCCGCTGCAGGACGTGGACGAATCAGTGCGGGAGTTGGAGCGTTGCAAGGGCCTAGGCCTTGTCGGTGTCGAGATTGGCACCACAGTCGGCGACATGAATCTGGACGATGCCGCCTTGGATCCCTTCTGGGCCGCGTGCGAGCGGCTTGGCATGGTCGTTTTCGTGCACCCGCTAGGGTACGCCCTGCCCAAGGAGAACAAGAAGCGATGGTCCAAATATTGGGGCTCCTGGCTCGTGGGCATGCCGTCCGAGACGGCGCTGTCCATCCTCGCGATCACGGGTTCGGGGGTGTTGCTGCGGCACCCGCGCCTGCGGCTGTGCTTCGCCCACGGCGGCGGCGCATTCCCAGCTCTGTTGGGGAGGATCCAGCACGGGTACGACTGCCGCCCCGACCTGGTGGCGGTGAACTCCGGGGGTGTGTGTCCGGCCGACCATGTTAGCCAGGGCGCTTTTTGGGTTGATTCTCTGGTGCACGACCCGGATCTGCTCGAATTCCTGTGCAAGAAGATTGGGTCAGATCGCGTTGTTATGGGCTCGGATTACCCATTTCCCCTAGGAGGTAAGTAACAGCAGCACTCGGGATCCAAACGTATAAGGGGGGGAATGACTAACGAATTCTGCAGAAGTCCCAGTGGCCGGAAAGATGCTGTGTGCTGAGGATCAACTGTCCAGGTTCCTGACGTGGGAACAGAGGGCGGACATGCTCTCAGGAAATGCCATTAAGCTTTTCAACCTCGGCTCCAAATTCGAGAGACGTTTCCAAGAGAACCTTGCAGAGTTTCAAGCAAACTTGAAGACCGCGAAGGATACACCTGTGAAGGCAAAGGACACGTCCATGAAGAAGATTATGGTGGAGCTGGAGCACTTGGAGGTGCAACCGCTGGTGGCAAACTAGAAGAGCCATTTACCCCTGAATGAGTGTACGTAGCGTTGCGTTTGTGTTTAAGGCGTTGGACATGGCTTATCGAATCTGTTAAACTGTACATACTTTTACGATGCGCGAATGGTTCATTTATGACGAGCGACTTGCTGATGGAGGTATCGATGTTGGTGGCCGCACAGCCCATCCGACCTCCACGCCTATCTTACAAGAATGAATTTACTGAATCGACCAATGGCTTTTCAACTTCAACGTCCGACCACTTTCCATACTTCTGGACCCCTAGACAGAACCGGTCACGGCCACAACGCCATGCACTTGATCTCCACATTCAGCTTCGGGCTCGGCAGCGCGGCGACCTGGACGCACGTCCGGGAGGGCGCCGCCGCCTTGTCGGGCCAGACCTTGTTCCACTCCTCGTTCATGCCGGCGTAGTCGGCCGCGATGTCGGTCAGGAAGACGGTGGCGTCGACGACGGCCTCGAGCCCGAGGGCGCCGCCCGTCGCGCCCCGCAGGATGGCGCCGATGTTCTGCAGCACCGCCGCGGTCTGCGCCCGGACGTCGAGCGCGTGGGTCCCCGTGGCGGCGTCCGTCACGCAGCCGGCGTAGGTGCCGTCCCCGCGCCGCGAGGAGGTGCCGGAGACGTAGATTACGCGGGGGCTGCCGGGGAGGACGCGGGCGTGGGGGTAGTTGGCTAGGCCTTGGGCGGCGGTGGCGGGGAGGAGGTAGGGGGTGCCGTTGGGGAATGATGGTTGGGTTTCGGAGGAGGAGGTGGCCATGGTGGGAGGGCTTGGTGGTTTGGCGGCAGGAGTCTGTGAGGGGGGCTGTGTTTTATTTGCCAGGGTGAGATCTGTGTCAAAGGTGCTCAAAGTGACAGCGTGAGATGGTGCCGCTGAATTTGGACGTATGATGTACAATCAGTCACACAATCTCATGAAGGTTTTGTTTGCTTCTGTAAGTAATTATTCCTTTTGCTTTGCCCTTTTGTTTGTGACCTCTCTGCGTCGGATTCGAACCAGTAAGTGACTCTGTCCGATCGCTCTTTGGGTTCCGGGTTGTATCGGTTATACCGACCGCGGCCAATCATGTGGTCCCCTTTCCGCTTCCGCACTTGGAGATCCGAGGTTTTTAGTGCATCCGAGATATAATCGTGCCGCACCCCAATTCCCAGCTTCCGCGATCGACCATTGATGCATCAGTGCAGTAGAATACCCCCCTCCATCCCCTCGTGCCGTGCCGCACCCCGGGTACCTCTCGGTTTGGCTATCTTAAATCGATGAAACGGTTTGATGCTCTCAACTATTGATGATTTCGCAAAACAACAACCGTGTCGTCGTGTGAAGTGGCTGAATACGGAGCATAAGAAACCGGACAAGAAAGATATGTATCAAGAGACTTGACTGCAAACCACTCCATTTCTCCTTACAGTGGTATACTCCAAATCGATCGTATATGCATGTAGTTAGCTGAGGACCCAGGGTACATGCAGCTGTTGGCTATCCCATGCTAGGCTGGAGTGGTTCCGTATTTCCAAGCCAACCCGAGGCCGACTTAAAGCGAGTTGAACGGCGAATCACTCGGGTCCCTGAATCGAAAACATTAAACCGTTGTCATTGGCATTAACAAGAAAGATAAACATACAAATTCCAGTGAAGCAGTCATGGGATCGGTCCAGAAAGGAGAAGACAGTTCCGAGTTTGGCAGCTCCGTCATCCAAGATGCCTGGCTGTGCGACACCCTGGAGAAAGCCGAGGCGTTCATCGCCTCGCCACATCATGCATCATCGTCGTCGTCGGACAAGGGCGGCCGATATAAGATAGCGATGCAGAACTATGTCGGAGGTTCGTTCACAGAACCACCACCAACGAGCGCGTCAACAACAACAACGTCACAGTATATCGACGCCGTCGACCCCAAGACGGGCAGGACATTCGGCCAGGTCCCCATCAGCAGCGCCGACGAAGTGGAGCACGCGCTCCGGGCCGCGACCGAGGCCTTCGGGCCCTGGTCCGCCACGCCGGCGGCCGCGCGGTCCAAGCACCTCCAGCGCGTGGCCCAGCTGATCCAGGAGCACCGCGAGCTGTTCGCCGTGTGGGAGAGCATCGACCAGGGCAAGACGCTGGAGCGGGCGCGGGTCGAGGTCGATCGCGCCGTGTCCAACTTCAAGTAAGGCCCCATCTCGTCTAACCGTATAAGCCCCCTGAATCATATGCACACACTCCTTCAACTCGGAGTGAATTGTGGTGGGCGCCGAATAAGAACCAAGCAATCTGACATGAGAGTATATGAAATGACAGCTATTTCTCGACATTCATACTGCACCAACAGACGGCCGCCCGCGTGGTCGACGGCGCCAATATCTTGACGTACGAACACCGCTCCCCTGCGGGCGTGTTCGCGTTGATCTCACCATGGAACATGCCGTTATACCTACTGACGTGGAAGGGTAAGTTTATACGAGTGACAACGGATTACAACGTCCCATTCGAATGTTCTTATGTACTGTCCCTCTCCACAGCGAGGGAGGAAACACGGATGCTGTAACCCTGACAATGAAGACACATATGCTGACTATATCTGTCACTTCCAGTGGCGCCCTGCCTAGCCTTCGGCTGCACCGCCGTCGCCAAACCCTCCGAAGTGACCTCCATGACGGCCTTCCTCCTATGCGAGGTGTTCCGGCGCGCCGGCCTGCCCGCGGGGGCCATGAACGTCGTGTTCGGGGACGGCGCGACGACGGGGTCGGCTCTGGTGCGCAGCCCGCTCGTGAGGGGCGGCGTCTCCTTCACGGGCGGCACCGCGACGGGTATCCAGATCCGCCGCGACACCGCGGACCAGATCTACAAGCACCTCTCGCTCGAGCTGGGCGGCAAGAACCCCACGCTCGTGTTCGAGGACGTCGAGCTGGATAAGGCGGTGCAGACGGCGGCCATGGCGGCGTTTGAGAACCAGGGGGAGGTGAGTTTTTGTCTCCAACTCCTCGTTGCATTATCGAAAAGGGGGGCTATAATGAAACACCGACCCGCTAACAAACCTCCAGATCTGCCTCTGCGGATCCCGCATCTACGTCCACTCCTCCATCTACGACGACTTCGTCGCCGCCTTCACCGCCTACGTCCAAGCCAACTACAAGTGCGGCGAGCGCGTCGGCGCCGTCGTCTCGCACCAGCACTACACCAAGGTCCGCTCCTACCTCCTCCTCGCCCAGTCCGAAGGCGCCACCTTCCACTCCCCCACCCCCACCGCGCAGCTCCCGCCCGCAGGCCCAGCCGACGGCTACTGGATCCCCCCCACCATCCTAACCGACGTCCCGCCCAGCTCGCGCCTGCTGCAGGACGAGATCTTCGGCCCCGTCGCCACCATCAGCCGGTTCGCGACCGAGGCCGAGGCCGTGCGCCTCGCCAACGACAACCCCAACGGCCTCGCCGCGGTCCTGCTGACGCGCGACGGGGGCGGATGCGCCGCGTCGGCGAGCGGCTCGAGGCCGGCCTGGTCTGGGTCAACTGCTGGCTGGTGCGCGAGCTCGGCACGCCCTTTGGCGGCCTCAAGAGCTCCGGCACGGGGCGCGAGGGCGGCGAGTACAGCCGCGACGTCTTCACGAATGTGCGGACGCTGCATATGCCGCTTCAGTGATGGCAATCTGGATCACGCCAACCAATAATGCCCACCCTGCCCGGAAGGTAAGGTCGCACACTTGATGGCGGAATATACGGCTGATGACTTTTACGGCGTAATAGGCAAATTGTCCAAATTGTATTATGCATGGGAGGTTGTTGGATAAGAATGTGACGATAACAACGAGATAGCCCTCTGAATGTTAAATAGGAATGTCATTACTACTAGTGTTACCCTGAATCTGTATATACAACCTCACTCAATCGTGCCGTGTGGTATAACTACTTCTGCAACCCGTCGAATCGTCCCCTTGACTGCCAATGCGTCCTGGATGTGCGCTGCTCTATCGCGACCCTTCAGATCGCTCTTACGGCTCGTCGCCCCCAGGTCAACGCATGACTGCAGATAGGTATCATCGCTCAACCACTCTTCGTTGTGAATATCAAAAAATCGTAATCCAAGGAAAAAAGCCAACAACGCCTAAACTCAGGCAGCGATAGAATCATTACAAATGCATGCATGCTAATGCGTCTCTCATCTTCCCGTATCATCTCGTCTCGCACCCTCCAAAAAAAAAAAAAAAAGCAAAACTCCCTCGCTGAATTTCAGCTGGGTTAGGTATATGTAAAGAATCCATGTGCGACCGGCCGCAGGAACGGGTGCGCCTCCGTGTTGAGGACGTATTTATCCAGGTCGACGAGGTCGGGCGGCGAGAACATCAAGTAGAAATACTTGAGCGTCTCCGACGTCCAGAAGCTCTCCATCGAGTCTTGCTTCTCCGTGTCGGCCGCCCTCGCCACCGTCACGTCGCTGATGGCCGAGAAGGCCAGTTTCGTCTCCGTGGCCCTTTTGATCGACTGGAACATCCGCCAGGCCATCTCTTGGTATTCCGGGTTGCCCGTCATGCGGTACATGAAGAAGATGCTCTCGATCGCTTCGGGCCGTAGTATGTACCTCGGGTCCAGCGTGTTCTTGAACCCCTGCGGCAGCCGTCTGTCCGCCGTTCCTTCCCAGTACTCCTCATCCCACGCGCACGGCTCCAAGCTGGGGCACGGATACAACGTGAAGGTTTCGGGCATAATGCCAATCGGGAAGGCGTTGTACGCCCAAGCGCAACCCCGGGCAATTTTCTCCGCAATCTTAACATGTTCGGGGATGTTGAACAGCTTTCCGCCCAAGCCAAACATGCCACCTACAAAGCAGCCCAGATGTTGTCCCTCGGCCTCGAGCTCTGGGCCTTCCTGGGAACTGACGTAAACCGAGCCGGTGAAGAGGATGTCGTCCTGGTTGGGCGTCATGGGCCTGAACAAGAGGTGCTTCGTCACGGCATCCATGGCGTCCATGTACATCTTCTCATACATGGGCTCCAGCCCGCCCGTCATGGCGTACATCTTGGGCAAGTACTCGTACAGCGAATCGGCCAAAGCCCCGAGGGTGAAGCCTCGCTGGCCCGAGAAGTCTAGGTTGCGCATGTTGAGGAACGTGGGCCACATGCCCGGCAGCCTCGTCGAGTTCTGCGTCCGGTCGAGGACCCGAGCGACCCGGTCGATCGCGTCGTAGTATTTGTCCTGGCCGGTGAGCTGCGCCAGCCGGGTGAACTCCAAGCCGGACGAGGTGACGGCGGCGGAAGGGTCGTGGACGCCAGGGACCAGCAGCCCTTCTTTCGCGAGGTCGAAGTCCAGGAAGAACGGAGGCATGCGATTGTCCGTGTCGTAGCCCGAGTACAGCATATCGCCGAGCTCAATGGCCTTCTCGAGCAGCGCAGGCTCCTTGCTGAGATCGTAGGCGCTCAGGAGACCGCCCAGATGGCGGATGGTCGTCTCGAAGAAGTTGCACGCCGTCTCCTTCGTCTTGGACCAGTCGAGCGTCACGGCGGCGGCGGCGGCGTGGCGGAACTCGTCCTTCAGGTCCATGATCCACAGGGTGTCGAGCGAATCGACCAAAGTGGCGGCCCAGCCTCCAAACGTATCCTTGCCCTCGCCCGACACGGGCGTGAGCTCGTCGTACATCCACGCATGTCTCTTGTAGCTATCCCAGCTCTTCAAAAAGGCATTTCGTATCTCGGCGCGACGGCTCTCGAGGACTTGGAGCCGCTCGCGGCTGGGCGCTTTGTCGGAAGCGAAGTCGTGCTGGAACTTGGGCAGGCTCTTGGGCGAGCCTCGCGGGAGAGGGGTCAACTTTGCGACGGGATTGCGCTCGGTCAGGGTCGACCAGTCGAAACTGCTCCGGAAGTACTGGAAGCCGTACAGATCCTCGCGCGGCTTGGGGATGAAGATGACGAGAATATACAGAACAACAATGGCAGCGACGACGGTAAGAAGTCGCGTTGGCCTCCGGAAAAGCGCAGCCATGGCGACGTGGTTTTGTTCGGTCAGCCGTACGACATCTTGGTGCATTAGGATGGCAGGCTCGAGAGCGAGCCTACGTAATGTACGTATGTTATGTATATAGCAGGTACCTCGTAAGAAGTGTTTTAGCAGTGTCTGTGGATGAGCTCCGGAGCATGTACGTAACGGCCGACGGATCGCTACGGGGGCGTGAGGCGCTTTTGTTTGGGGGAGGAGGGTTGGAAACAGCGCCAAGCCAGATGGCGCCGCAATCCCCCGTCCTGATCAGGGCCGTCTGGGCTGTCCAGCTTCTGTCCAGGGTCCTCCGACAAGGATACCGCTACCAGCCTGCAGCCTGAGCGCCCGCAGCAGCCAAAACCGGTAACCTACATGGGTCAGTCACCTGGGTCTCTTGCCAAACACTGCCCGTGCGACCCGACTTCTTCCAATCAATTGACTTTGATATTCGCAAGTCTTGTTCAAATTACAGCACTACAAGTATGTGTATTCAGATTCGACCGAGATACACTCTCTGTATATAAAATCAATCAACTTCCCAGAGAAGAGGGGTATATCCAATCCAAACACTACTCCATGTCGCCTGGTAGCCCAACCCTCAGGTACCAAATTCCAAAAAGGCTCATCCCGTGCCTGTTCGTCCTTTCTTTGCCGGACTTTCTTTTTGAACTACACACACATGCAGGCCGTAGATGTTCGTCATCGCTCCAACCCAATGAAAAGAACTCCGCCAATATGCTAATGGACCTTTTCACCTCTCCAATGCATGATGCTATAAGGACAACGATAAACCGGGATCCGAAAATCATTTGAACCCCGGAAAGACGCGTTTTGCAGCCAGTCTCCCTGCACTGGGTCAGTATCACTCCAACGCAGCTGCAAGGGCAAATTGCAACTTACAAGGAGGTTTGCCGTCATCACTCGACGTCTCATCGATGGGAATGGCAAGTTCTTGCATCCGCTGCCGAGAGACTTCCAGGGCTGGTTCTCCAGTCCTTCCGGTGGCCAGTTTGACCCGTTCTGGCACCTCGATCGGGCTCAGCTCCCCGGTCGGAGAGGAAGGATGACTGTACGCCGTCTTGATCAGACTGCTTCTCGAAACCCTCCGTTCCCGAAAGGATTTTGCTTTGGGTGACTTTGCGGTGCGGGGCCGTAGCCTCTGCGTGGCTTTCTCACGCCGGGCCATGCTGTTTGTGATTTTGGGGCAATATCCCCTTGGGAGCATCGATGTCCTACAAATAGGACACAGAGAGCTAATTTCGCCGAGGAATTCATCAATACATTCGGGATGGAAAATGTGGCCACAGGGTAGTTCCCTGATAATAGTACTGTTCGATTCGAAGTGATCCAGGCATATCAGGCAGGTCGGCTGATAGTCAGTCCGTGTACTGATCTTTGTCGATATAGAGCTTGGAGATGCATGCGGGAGTGCTCGCTGGATCCCGTCCGGAGTACGAGGTGGCGTGCCTGCGGGAGGAATGGGCGCGTCATAGCTATAGGTGAAAAGAGGAAATGTTTCGATGTGCTCGGCGGGAACATGGAGTCGCTTGATACCCAAAGCTTCAAGGTCCGTCTCACCAGCCATCACCCGTCGCCGGAGTGATACACGTCGCCGACGTTGGACGTAATGCATCAGCAGTGATGTACCGCCAATGACGAAGACTAATACGCTGACGATAGCTATTACGCAGATCCATAGGCCTGGGAAGGTGCTGTTCGCAGAGACATTGAGTCTTGTCCAGACTCGTACGTAGTCACGAGGGTCAGGGTTGTATATCGCCGAAATGTTATCGCCAAAAGGGACTTCGTCAAGTTTTCCCGAGTATAGGCTGAGCTGCGTCATCATTTCAGCTCCCTTGCCGCCAGAGATAGCGTAGATCGGGTAATGGTGGCTATTTTTCCACGAGCCGTCTCCGTCAAGTTGCCAGATATCGTCATCAGCAGATGGCGGCGGGGCATAGTCGCCATCAGGCTGGTAAAATATAAAGGCCCGAAGGGGGTCTGAGCGAGCCTCGTCAAGGAAAGACATGGCGCAGTCTGCATTGATCCATGGTGCTATGGCGATGAGGTTGTAGTTCGTCGGCGGAAGGTTTGTCTGCCGCGTGACATTTGCTGGAAGGATTGTGTCGACGACATTCTGGCAGGGGTCGCCCGGTGCAAGGTCCGGGACATAAAGCAGACCCTGGATTATGCCGTTGCCAGTAGGAGCAAAGTTGCTCGAGAGTGTCGTGAAGTTCTGTCCGAGCACCTCGAAGTACGATGGCTGTATGCTATGTGAGAACGGGTGTCCAGAATCTGTTCTCAGAGCCGACTTGACTTACCGCCGCAGAGGCCGTGAGGTTCCGAACAATAGTGCTAGGGTTCGCCTTGCCTTCAGAATAACTCGGGCTACTGAACAGAAGCCTGTTTGTTTCAATTAGTGTTGGTTCTGGGATTTCTCACGATGCGCTGCCTGAGGCACTAATTGCGATCGACGGCGGCGAGGCCCACAGGCGTTCAAAGACGATTGCATCCAGCAACATGCGCCGAGACGTGTTTGCAAGAAACCATAGATGGCACTTGATGACTATACAATACCAGTATCGGTGCTCCAACACATCTGGTATTGCGATGGAGCTGCGATAGGGGCTTGGCAATGGGGATGGGGGACGAAAGAAGCTTTGCTTGGCAGACATACACATCATTCCGAATTTCGTTGAGCGCTGTGAGACGTCAGTTTGGGTTGCCAAGACATTGGCATGGGCGCCAAGATGTCGCCGAGCCTGGGGAAGAATAAGGGGACTCCATGCGCCCGCGGGGCCTTAGATTGAGAGACAAATTACAGCTGTAGTCTGCAAACCGCGACTGGAGGGAGGCCAAGAGAGATCTGACTTACACATGCTCGAAAATCATATTTGGCGACTTCTTGGGCTCTGTCCAAGCCCGCCAGACAACATGCAGAGTGCGTTGCGTGGCTGGCAGCAGTGCCGGCGTTGCGGTCCAGCAATTAAAAAGAGCGTCGAGGAAGCAACGTCACCAGATCGGACAGTACCAGTATCCTCCCTCGTGGGCGGGCGGGCAATGCAATGGGCGCAAAGCTCTCGGACTGAACAGAACACGGGTGAGAGAGGATGCAATGCCAAGCGAAAGTGCCAAGAGAAAAAACGGAATGAGAGAATGGGGGGGGTTGTTAGACTCTGAAATTGAAAGTCGCAAGGCAGGTGGGTATACATAACCATGACCAAATCCTCCGCTCAGCACGCACTTGAGCGCTCCCGCGTACCCGACTGCTACGCAGGCTACCAGCGAGACGGACGGGCATGGGCTAGATGGCAAATGGGGGAGCCATCGGTGGGTGGCACCATTTAACCAATTAGTTCTGACCCGCTGTGGTGATCTTGGGTCAATAGTTTTTGTGGCTAGACCCTATCCCGACAAGCGGGCAGGTGGGTGAAAGCTTGCTTTCGGTCAGCTACTACTACTCCAGCCAGTAAGACGGCTCTCCCAGCATCCTGCCGGCCTGCCTTGTCAGTCACACATGTGCGAGGGCACCAGTCACTGACAGGGGCGCTGCCCAAAACTGCAAAAACTGCTTCTCAAGTACCAGTCCGAGATACGCGCATAGTCGCACCAACTTCGAACCTGAGTGGTGAACGCAAGATGGGATTGTGGACGGATGTTGTACATGACTGAGGAGCTCTTTCCATAAAGGTGGCTGGCGGAAACAAGGAGAAGTGTGATTCTTGCCCTTCGGCCTCAAGTGACAAGGTTTGGGGGACGGGGACATCTACTGGCATTGAGACGACGTCCCGGCCGATTCGATGCCATGCGGTAGTGGCTCGCTAACGGAGCCCTCGATGCAAGACTCGCTTCTGGCAAAAAGCTTGTCTTCACCTCACGTCTGTCTCTGGAAGGCCTACCTATGAACGAACTGTGCAGTTGTAGAGCATGCCTTAGGTTGGCGGGTACAATGATGGACTCCCCCAATCAAGCTGCATAGGGGCCGACGTCATTTCTCGATAATTGGCGACGCTGTTGGTTTGGGGGAGCCCACAGACGCTGCATGAAAAGTAACTGATACGCTGAAACAGGCCGGGTATCCCGGCCCGAACAGAGATGCTCAAGAACCAACACAGTCATGACAGTCGTACTATTTGCAAGGCATCACAGTCCACCCGTGTCTCGTTTTGGATCTGGGAGAAGTTCACGCTCAGTGCCCATCGAACGATTCGGGTCACGATTTTTCTGCTCATCGGCCTCGACGAGGAATACCAATTGCTTCATGCTAACAACCTAACCCAGGATGGAAGATATCCTGAAGGTTCACCTCGTCAAGGTTCGCTCAACCGCCCCACATGTAACAGCTGATGACTCGCGGGGCTTCTTCGATATATTATCCATCGAATGAGTAACCTGATCGGCAAGCTTAAATGATAACCTACTTAACACGTAACTCCCCACGAGCAGCAATCTGGTTTCTACACAAGTCATTACCTAGGCATCTGGCTGCTTTTCGTCAACCGGCAACGTGCGCACGTACGTCGTCGCAAAAAGAGCATATGTAACTGTAACCAGCACTGGCTGCAGACGTCCGGTGTAAGCTGGGACAAAGCTGGTGCTACGGTAATAACAGCTGAGAGGTCGCATGACGTTGTCACAGACACATATAGTAGACGCAGCGAGTGCTGCATGCCAAAGTTAGGTGAAACTGCGTGCCTTGTATATACCCGGGCCTAATCTGAAATACCCGACGATAGCTTCAATAGTTTATGCGGTTAATCTCTACACCATAAACCTGCAAGTTGGTTGGAGACCATTGAGTTCGATTACTGTGCAAAAGGGTTCAACGCAACCTGGTTACGACAGGCATTACAAGACACCATGAAGACTGAAGCAAGGAGAGATGACAAGGACGCTTGTTCTTGTGTAAGCAGCTCTTAACTTTAATTTCAGTGCTACCCCGGTGACACATTTCAGAGTTCACAATTTTGTTGCAAACATTGGGGACACTTGTACGAGGTCTCAATCTGATTAAAGGGGTAAAGTTGCGGAGAAGGCCGGCTACTGGCGAGTATCATGAGTCGAGAGCTGTGACACCCTATCGAGCGTGATCAAGGAAAACACCGTCATTCTATTCAAGTGTGTATAATCCTAACTGGCCTACTCCTCCAGCCGTAATGCCTCGGTATAGACAACCATGTCGCCATCATCGCTGTCTTCCATCTGGATGCCGCCGAAGTTGTCCTCGTCCTCGCTGCCGACGTCGTATCCGGCATTCCCTACATCGAGTTCCGAGTATGGTGGTGGCGGAACGTCGATGCTTGATGTGCTGCCCGCAGCTACGTGGAAATTTCCCATCGTCACGGGGGAGAGTGCAATAGGTGCAATCGGTTGTTCGCGAGTCTTGTTAGGGCCATCGTCCTTTTGCTCCTCGGCGACTTTGATGCCCGCCGCTTTGTCATCAGGTACAGCCGTGCCGCTCTTCTGCCCCTGGAGATTCTTGACATCCAGGTCAAACTTCTCATTGGCCAAGGCTTTCGCAGTGTGGTTGGAGGGACCAATATACGACTTGTCGTCGATATCGATCAGGTTGCCCATCTCGGCGAAGTCGTCATTGTGAAGCAGTATGGCATCCTGTTCCTTCTCAATCGCGGCCTGCCCGTCCTTGACATTGGGGAACCCACAGCGTGTCAGAATCTTGGGCATGAGGTCGGGGTACCGAAGGTGACCCGTGACCTCGGCGCTGAGATCCAGGTTCTCGACCCCTTCGACTTCTTCGCTGATCGCTTGCAAGCCGGCGATGCCCAGTTGTGCGCTCGTCGCTCGATATAGGAACGCGAGGATGTAGTCATTCTCCGAGTAGACGTTGAACAGCTTGCCCGAGACGACCGTCCGCATCATTTGCCAGTGGCCCGGGTTAGACGGAACTGGTGCTGCAACAAGCACGACCGATTCCACTAGCCCAAAGGCCTTTTCTCGGCCAGCGATCTCAAGCAGGAGTAGATGACGCGTGCGCCGAGAGAGTAACCGACCAGAGTAACTGGCCTTTCACCTTGTACTTTGTTGATCAGAGCATCGGCCAGAACCTTGCCCGCCTTTTCTGACCTGTTCCGTGCCAAGCTGAAGGGGTTGTCGATGTTTGTAGCCATACCAACAAGATATGCTGGCCACAGAGCTGACCACAACGAGACCAGCACCGTTCTCTTTAGGATTTCGGTTTTGATGGCACCCCAAGCGTAAGAACTGGCAAGTTCGGTGAGTTCAGAGCCCAGAGACAGCAGGCTGTCCATTTCGTATCGAAGCGCAAAGACCTCGGATTCGTCGCCCAGAGCCCGCCACGGCTTCGTCACGTCTGCTGCTTCCTTGAGCCAGCCGTTGACGCCGATCGTGACACGCAAGCGGCGATCATCGGGAGAGTCCTTCTTCCACTTATCGCCCCATTCTGCTTTGAGCGGAAGGAATCGAAAGTCCTCGACCTCCTTGGCATATTGGTCCACCTTCTGTCCTGTCATCCCGGCCCCGAATGCTCCGAAGATGGTGCCGACCAGGGCACCGTTCATCCAAAATATACCGAGGAAGCTGGCCAAACCGCCGAGCCCGACGCCTCCCATTAACCCGCCTATAGCTCCAGCTACGACGGGGGCAGCCAGACCTCCTGTAATACCAATCACAGCAGCTCCGGCGACGCTTGCCAACCCAACTTTCCAGAACCGACTGCTCTGGTTTGCTTCTCTGTGTTTCTGGGCCTCTGCTTCAGCAGACATGGCATCCGCCTTCTGCACCGATTCCACCATCGTCGTCGCGATGGCGATCTCCTCGCTGTCTAAGAACGTCGGCGGGATTTCCATGGCCGAAGCAAGGTAACAAGCCAAAGCCCGGGAGTAGGCCGAGTAGTTGCCGATGGCCAGCAGCAACAAGAGGACGCTGCTCAAGGCCTCCTTGCGGTCGTCCAGCGGGATCGTCGTGAGCCGGGTCGGGATAGGGCGGTAGACGCTCTGGAACGCGGGCACGTTGAGGACGTTCGAAGCGACTTGCTGCGCGGCAGGCAGGCTACCGCCCTGTTGCGCCTCCGGAGCTGTTGCCGTCCCCGCGTCTGGTCCGAAACTCAGCAGATCCTCGCCCTCCGCGGGCTCTTCGGCCTTCTTCTTCGCGAGGACATCTGCCCGCTTACGGCGCGCCTCGAGTATCTTCTGGTCATCGGGACTCGCCACGGCCTCCTTCAGCTTGGCGAGGACCTCGGCGCGCCAAGAGTCAAAATGCGCGAGCGCCGCTCTACGTAGACGGATCAGCGCTGGGCTAGGTGGCGCGCGGCTCTGCTGTTGCGAGTTACTGCGAGAACTATTCTCTTCCTGCTGCAATGTTGACGAAGAGGAGCCAGCATCGCTGCTGCGGGTTGCAAACAGAGGTGCAGCATCCCTATTGGCCTGTTGCTGCTGCTGCCGTCGCGAAGACGAGGACGGCAGGGGATGCGCATTGCCGGCGGCGGCGGCGGCGGCGGCAGCATTCCGTGCCGGTGATTCGTCGGGGCTGCTGTTGCTACTCTGTGGCAAGACGAGCTGACTGCGCATATAGGCCGTGATTTCAACGACGAGGGCGTAGAAGGCCTTTCGCCGCGCGCCGTTCAGCACCACGAGCAGTTGGCGCGGTTCGGTGCTGAGGGGCGCCATGGTTCGTACTCATTTGCATGCAATCTATTCCGTACGTACAGGCCAAATCCAAAGAAAATTGGACGGACGATACTTGGGATCTACGAGCTCAGGGTTTTCACAGGGGCCATGTCTATGTAAACAGCATTTCTCCTTTCGCGTGCCGTAGTGGCATGTTGTTGCTGCCGTTCGACCTATCTCGATCTAGGCAGCAGCTACTTAAGATTAAAATAGAAACCAACCGGGGAACCCCACCACTTGTGGAATTGGCCCCCGAACCAAGTCGATCGAGTACAACAGCTGTTATATACAGACTCAGTCATTATGGGTTGCAAGCCATTATTGGAATCATTGAAAACGGAAGTGGGCAATTTCGTCCTCTACCTCATTACCAAGCAATGCCAGATTGAATAGAGCAGGTTGTCGGAAGGCCTTACGAGGCGAACTGCATGTGAGCCATTTTTGTAGGAACCTTTGCTGACGCCAAGCAACTTAGGGCGGGTAATACGGCATGGGGCATTAGCGAGGTGTGTGCCCCTGAGGGTACGCCGAGCGCTTGCCCGTCCAGTATTGATAGCCGACTTTCAACACCAGGTGGCTGGATTCTGGTTCATCTTGGAGCGAGACGACCTTTTTGGCGCGATTGCCATGGAGGCACCCTATTTGATGCCGGGAACTCAAGGCAAGGCAAAGCTAAGAACAAGATTCAAGACCATGCCCTCGTCCGGCAGAGGCCAATGCCTAACTCACTCGTCTAGGCGGTGGTCAGGCTGGGTTCCCGAAGAGAGTTGTAAGAAACTAGGAATCGAACCCGTATTATCACATTTATTGGATTCTGTACGCACACTTCTTGACTGACAACTCCAGGTATCAATGGTTAAGATAAAATCAAAGGTAGCCTCGACGGTATGAGCGCTTACTTTGTAAGCATAGATATTATAATATAGTGACAACTTTCAAGAGATTATCGCCTTGTGCTGCTGGGCAGCGCACACTCAAGTAGGATGAAAGTTGACCTTGGTAAGTGCCAGGCAGTCCCGATTACACCGTCTCGATGGAATCGGCTTTTTGGCCGTGGGTCGTATCTGCGCGACTCGAATACCGGCTGAACACGGGGAGTTCGGAACCGGTTTCCTCGCTGCGCAACACCTGGTGCATCCTGGCCCGCTGTCGTTCTCGGTAGGCGTGCCAGATAGGGGGCAAAGCCGTAGCTACCAACCCGATACCACACTCCAGTACGGACCACAGTAGCAGGCCACCAATAACGTATGCTAGAATTATGCCAGTCCATCGTCAGCCACTGGTCGCAAACAGAAGAGAGATGTCCTCCTTACCCTCTCTATTCTTCGAGTTTTCAGCTATTGCCGCGTTGTAATCCATAACGTATGGTATGCGCAGCAGAGTACATATCGAAGCCAGGGCGCCCAGGCCCAACACGACGCCCGCGGCCAGCTTCTTGCGGACTGGCATCGACGTGCGCCACAGCATGTAGGCAGGAAACAGGGAGCAGAGCCAGTCGGTCGAAATCGTGGTGACGGTGGAGAATGATGCGATTATCACGATAATGTCCTCCGAGGCGCAAGCTGCAGTCTCATGTACATCCGTGTCCCAGTTGGCTTCGATAGGTCGACATTCGCCCATGGTTCCGGCCTCTGTCACGACGAATCCGACCACGGTGATGCCGAGGATGCCGAAGACGCAGCGCCTGTAGCTGCGAATGGGGCCGGCGATGCGGAGCAAGAGAATGCCCACGGCGCTCTTGATGCAGACTAGCACGCCCGAGTAGAGAATCCTGACACGCGTCAAGTCAGTAGAAGTCTTGCAGGGAACATGCGGCGTGGAAACCGAAAGAAAGGTCTGAAGGCGGCGTACATGGCGATAAAGAACGTCACTCCCAGCGACTCGTTCAGGTCCTGGGGCTTACTGCCGCTTGTAGGTGCCTCGACTTGGGCGCCGATCCCAACGAAGGTGCCATATCCACAGGCTGCTGTAAATCCAAGGTACAAAACCTAGACAAGGTCAGGAACTCGCATCAGGTAAAGAAGTACTCGTCCCATCCATTTTGGCCTTGTTCTACTGCTATCCCCTTGCGACTTTCCTTGTTCCCCTTCTCTACAACCAGCCAAGTAGTGATGTACTTACCAGACCCGAAGCAACAAACAGGTCATCCCAGCCCAACTTCTTCTCCCGTAACCGATAAAAGAGTCGAATGCCCACGAAGAATGTCGCAATGAATGCCGAGACGATACTGCAGAGCAGAAGGGACAGGCTGAAGCTCTGTGGTTCCAGCAACGCCGCCATGGTTTGCGTAAAACGATAGAGATAGAAGGAGCGGTCTTTTGGATTTGTGTAGCCCACCGGGCTTGAACCCATATGTAGGACTCCGTGTCAAAAATGCCAAGCGCAGGCAGGCGATTATTTCCTGTCTTACATACACCGTTTGCTAAAAAAAACCTGGGATGGTGCAATGATCATGTCAGTGCCCGTTTACAATCAAAGATGCCATGGCGAAGTTATTGCCGTGGACTGCGATAGTCTATGCATGGCAGGATTTCTGGCTTAAACCAACTGAGTATGACTTCAGTTGCATTCACATGATGAGAAAGTTGACATTGTCTGATCACTGCACCAGCCAGCATACATGAATACTCGTTTGTCATCATCCTTCGATTTTTTCGGAGCTTGCAATCAAGCCAATCTCTGGGTCAAGATGACTTATCACTCGAGTATTTGATGCCTCTTGAGACCTGCTTATTTTGTCCTCTCAAACATAGGGTGGTTGCCGAACGCACCTCAATGGTTCAGCCGAGGTTCTCTAATATCCCACCCCCTGTTATGTATCAAATCCGCTGGACCTACCGTGAGATATCAACTCTAGCAGCCGCATTAACACAACCTCGACTATTTGTAGCAAATCCGCATAGAATTCTGTGCCTTTCCAGCCCGAAATGTCGCAAAGCTCTTGTCTGTTGTCCTCGTCAGTCATTGTTCGCAATACTCTTTCAATCGGTTGGAACTGGCACAAATTACTCACGGGTGAAAGCGAAAGCGATCCGAATCTACCAGACAAAGGAAGTGTCCTCAGAACGGTCCTCAATTCCTTACTCAGAATTGTCTTTGACTTCGGAGTTAAGCAGCTCCGCAATTTGCAAGGGTTCTTCAGGCAGCTTCTCCGTCAATGAGCCCAGATAGCGAGTATTGGGTGCATTTTCGGGAAACAATTCCAGAAAATGCATAGATCGAGGGCAAAGACGCAGGATAGGTTCGTCTCCATCGAGCATTGTTTTGTAGTGGACCTCATCCATGTCGATATAGAGATGGCCCTTTGGGATGTACGAGATTGTGTACATCCATCTGTAGATGTGGTAAACAGCCAGCTTCGTGTTGTAGAACTCGAGGGCTGCAGCTCGACCCTCCACGGTGACGCTGAGCAAAGGAGAGATGAGTTGAATTTTGGGTCGAACACATGGCGCCCCGTGATGCATAAGGATGGGTCGAGAATTGCTCTCATCCTTCAGGAACTTTTTCTAAACCATTCTTCGAAGCTCCAGAGGCAGCTTGGTGAAATAGGGAAAGACCTTCTGGGTCTTCATCTTAATGTTCTTGGTGGTCTTGTTCATGATTTTGACTGCAGCGCCGACCAGGAGTCGACTGGTGATTGGGGTGTATGAAAGAGTTGTGGAAATGACGCCGATGATGATGTCTATCAGCAGTGGAAAGAGAACGAGTAGTTGTGCAAGTCGGATTGCATTCAATGCCATTCAGGAGAAGCTACATGTGTGCTTCCCCTTTCTAGTTGTGAATATACCAATGATTTCTTATAACCATTCACCAGACGAAAAGTACACTCTCTCGTCGCCGTTGCCAGACTCTATCTATGCTATGTTGAATATCACTGGTTACCTATCGCTGTCCTGTGTCTACCCAGTCAGCAAATCGAGCACCACGGAAGCCAATTCAGCGATGGGACCTAGCATGCCGACTTTCAGCTCAGCAGGAACGCCCCTATGCATTGGTATACATGTAGTCTTGGGGGAGGGACCATTAACTACCCCAGTAGCTGTATGAGCAACGTCCTGCATGTTATGGTTTGATTGATTTTGAATTTTTTTTTCTATATGACTAGTACTATGGAATATAGTCGACACAGGTGGCAAAGAGCAAATGGAAGGCTACGAAAACTGGCAGTGACTCCGTGCCAACACAAATGGGTATCAAATGGCATGTTATGGTTTGGAAATGCAATAAGGATGTATCCCATTGGGCGACCTGGCTTTTACATTGAACCGTATCTATATCCGTATGTACCTCCTCGCCAACTTTCGGTTTCCTAGATTTCCTAGACCCCGGCGGTAATGAGACGAATGTAAGTTAATCACCATAGAATATCTGGCTCCTGCTTCACGCTCGTTGCTGAGCTTTAGCACACGCATAGCCCATGACTCAGAGATAACCAGAGACAGCCATTTCATAAGCCCCCATATCATTATTCGTCATCGTCATCCTCGTCATCCTCCTCTTCCTCTTCACTGTTTTCCTGTCCCTGCTTGAAGACAACCTTTTCGCACAACTGCAGCATCTGCCGCACCGGCAGCCCCACGACGTTGTCCACGCTCCCCTCGATCTTCTCGATTAGCACCATGCCCGCGAGGCCCTGTATCGCGTAGCCGCCGGCCTTGTCGACGCCCTCGCGGGTCCGCACGTAGCTCTTGATGACGTCGTCGGGCAGGCCGTCGGCCTCCTTGGCGAAGTAGACCTTGGTCTCCTCGACGTGGGTCTCGATCTCGTAGCCCGGGTGGGTGGCCTCCTCCTTGGGGGCGAGGCAGCAGATGGCGCTGAGGACGCGGTGGACGCGCGTGTCGCGCAGGTGCTGCAGCATGCGGATGTGCGCGGCCTCGCTCGCGGGCTTCTCGAGGATGCGGGCGTCGCGCGTCACAATGACCGTGTCGGCCGAGATGACCAGGTCAGGCTCCTCGCCCTTGGCGACCGCGCGCTCGTACACGTCGAGGGCCTTTTGCCGCGCCGTCGCCGCCACGTACTCGAACGGCACCAGCGTCGACTTGCACAGGTCCTCGGGCAGCGTCGACGGCACCACCTGGAAGTCGGTCAGGCCCAGCCGGTGCAGCAGGGCTTTCCGCCGCGGCGACCCGGAGGCCAGGATCACCTTGTGGCTCTTCATGTAGGTCAGGATGGGGATCTCGAATGGTGGCGGCGGTTTCCGGGTGGGCGGCGGCCCGGCGGGCTGTCGGACGGGCAGGCCATGTTCTCGGGCGGCGGTGTCGTAATCGGGGGAGAGTCCGACGGTGTGCCGTCGGGGTTACTCGACAGCAAAGGCTTTTTCTCGTTCATCTTGGTGTCGTGAGGCGTCGCTCTTGACTATGTCTCTCACTGGTTTCCCTGGTAATACCTCTCAATGGCTACTTGGCAACTGAAGCCAGAGCTTGGTTCAATGGCAGGGGATTTGAAGCTGGAGGTCGAAGAAAGCTCGTGGTGGGGTAGGTGATGCAGGTACGTCAACTAAAACTTTACCTACCTCTACCTCCTGTAGCAAGCGTCCAAAGTAGAAGCGGGCATGGCTTGACTTGGCCTCGTCTCACCTATATTTCCTCTGAAATACATCCTGTGCCTCCATATTGCTTTATGATACCTCTTTCGAACGCATGACTGACCTTTATTTGCATACACCAGTTTCTTGGATTGTATGCTGCTCTTGTACCTTTGGCAAATGGGATTTCTGAAATCCCATCAACAGCTTGTGCTGGCCTGAATCAG
The DNA here is from genome assembly GCF_038362705.1 of Apiospora aurea. NCBI lineage: Eukaryota > Fungi > Ascomycota > Sordariomycetes > Amphisphaeriales > Apiosporaceae > Apiospora > Apiospora aurea. The sequence continues at coordinate 3,617,765 of NW_027117389.1, forward strand.
TGAACGAACCTGGCTGGCTAGCGGGGCACGCATTGGCAAAGCACCCGATCAAATCATTTTGACGACCAAAAACAACCAACCTTCCACAAACGCAACAACGGCCACAAGATCGAGGCGCTGGCCGCACTTGCAGCATTGATCCAAGTGTCTTATATACCTAAGTATACTTCATGATAACATGCGAGCGGCGTAATAAGCATACCGAGCTGCAGATATATGGTCCAATGCAGCTTTTGGTGCTGGATCTGGTTAGTCTGGAGCCAACCTTACTTACGTAGGTAATTGAAGACACACTTCTCTGAATGTTGGAACACCCTTGAGTCGCCTCATGGCGGCCACTAAATTTGGCCTACAGGGGGTCTCAATTCCTAGCTTGGCAAGTATGGAGGCGGGGCATCTTCATCACATGCACGTTTTGTCAGACGAGATCAATGCTCGATCGCGACCTTTTCGCGACTTCCCTTTTATACAACCCTCCAAGTAAGATGAAGAAGTATACCCAATTTCAAGTGAAGATTGAACGCTACAAAGTTTCTGCTTCTTATCCTCTTTCTTGACCACTGCTACTCTCCCACATTTCATACGTAGTATGAGTTGCTTCTTGCCTATTGTATGTGATTGCATGGTGGCTTACACTTGTCGGAATCGCATACCAGACTGGCAATCTACACATGAGCGAAAAAAGAAGATAAACACTCTACGCACAAAGAGCCATGGCGGAAAAGTCGTCGCAGTCCCCGAGTCCCGGTCTCAACGGTCAAGGCGACGAGAAGCCGCGCTTGACCGAGGAGGAAAAGAAGCAAAATCATATCGCCTCTGGTACGCGCTCAGGACCCAGAACCCTGCCAAGACTGAAATATTGACCGCGGACTTCCGAAATAGAACAGAAGCGGCGGCAGGCCATCCGCGATGGGTTTGATCGCCTTTGCGAACTGGTCCCAGGCCTCGAAGGGCAAGGGCGCTCCGAGGGCCTGGTCTTGAAGCGCACCGTCGAATTCATGCGTGAGCAGCTTGAGCGCCGCCGCCAGCTGGTCCTCGAGAAAGAGGCGCGGGGCGAATATGTGGACGACAAGATGCGGGAGTGAGTCCTAAAGCCGTCCTCCAAACATGATGCTCGCCACAGTTACGTATGTCACTAACAACGTATGCACTAGACCCGTAGCCATACTCGAAAGGCTCGAGCAGAGGGACCGAATACGAGCGGCGGAACGTGGGAATAATGAGGAAGAGGATGATCACGACGAAACGGTCGGCTTTACGAGATCAAGCTCATAAGAGCGGTTCCATGGGTTCATTTTACTTCATTTGTACTTTTCCAGGCCTAGCACTGACCTGAAGCTGGGCGTTGGTTCTATTCATACAAGTCCAACTTGGCTTTCAATAAACCCAAGAGCTCTTGGGGCGCCATCTCCTTCTGCTTTGGTGCATCACTGTCGCCCTCGCCATTTATGCTGGTCATGTCGACTGTGACGGTGCCATTTGGCAGCTGCCTCGGCCCTATAGTTACAATGACGCCGTATCCCTTGGCCTTGGCCTCTCTCACTTTGGCTCCTATACTCGTTTTCCTATCATCAATGTCTACAGCTAACTGGGTAGCATGGGTGACAGGACCATCCTCTCCTGCCGTTTGTCCATGGGTGCCAATAAGAATGTTCCGTGCAGTTTCGGCCAACTCAAGAACTGGCTGGCTGTCATTCACGGTCAGGATCATCACCTGTCTCGGGTTGAGCCAGAACGGCCATTTCCCGTCGTAGTGCTCGATCAGAAGCGCCATTAGCCTCTCGACGGAACCGAGGACGGCTCGGTGGATAAGAACGGGAGTTACAGGCCCCGACTCTGCCAGCTTTTCCGCATCAGTGGTGACCTCGCCCCTTCGTTCTAGCTCTGGCGCTGGGGCCTGGTACTCCAGGTCGAAGCGTTTAGGGAGCTGGAAGTCGAGCTGGATGGTGGCTGTTTGATGTTCCTTCCCATCAGAGTCCCTGAGGATGATGTCGATCTTGGGTCCGTAAAAGGCGCCATCGCCCTCATTGATGGTCCATTCCTGGCCCGACGCATCAAGGGCTCGCTTCAGGCCGTTCTCGGCCCTCTCCCAGTCTTCTGCGGTGCCAATAAAGTGGTCGGCCGGCCTTGTGGACAAAGCCAACCGGTATGGCCCCAGCTTGAAAACCTTGTAGGCGACGCGGACGAAGTCGAGCGTCTTCTTGATTTCTTCCTCAATCTGCGACGGTCGGCAGAAGATGTGGCCGTCGTCTTGGTGGAAGCGCCTGACGCGAGTGAGCCCGCTCAATGCTCCTGATATCTCGTTCCGGTGGAGAGGGGAGAAATCGGCATATCGGATCGGCAGGTCGCGGTAGCTGTGGTGCTGTGCGGCGAAGATCAAACAGTGCCCGGGGCAGTTCATGGGCTTCAGGCCATACTCGTCCTCCTCGCTGGCTTCCGATTGATCTTTCCGCGACGGCGAGGTGCTTGTTACCGTGAACATGTCATCGCTGTAGTTCTCGAGATGGCCCGACTTGACCCATAGCGCCTTCTTGTAGATGGTGGGGGTGATGACTTCTTGGAAGCCATAGCGAACGTATTGCTTTCGCAGGAAGCCGACTAGCCGGTTGAAGATGCGGGCGCCGTTAGGCAGCAGGATCGGCGAGCCGGGGCTGTAGATGGAGGTCGTGAACAGCTCCTGCTGCACGCCGAGCTGTCGGTGGTCGGCTGCGGGTTTCGGGGGCAGCCCTGTGGTGGATGTTGCACATGTCGCGCATGCTCGTCGGAGCAGTTGGGCGCCCGGCCGAGTCGCATAGGAATTGCGTGGCAATTGAGACAGGCCCTGAGGACGCAGCCTCAATATTCTCCTGGCAAACATCCCTATGGCGTTGAGGTCGTTATCGAGTCCATCGCACGAGGTACTGAATGAATACTTAACCTCAAAATCTCGAGGCCCGTTAATTGAAGTTCTGCCCGCTGCTAGCTAGCGCAAAACGCCGACACACCGAAGCCTGCTCGGGCGTCAAGCTCATTACCCCAACCGGCGTAGTTCTGTAGCCTGCTGGTAAACCCCCTGCAACCGCCAATCATTCTCCGCCGTCAGACTCGTCTTCTGCTCAGCTGACCAGGATGTCACCTGCAACATTCTCCAGCCTGGCTTGTTTGTATTCACGTCATTCCCTTAAAGAGGCACTACATTAGGGTTACATTGGAGGCCACTCCGTCAGAGACCGACTGCTTCTTCTGAATCGCCTTATCAGCCAAGACTTCTGTCCAACGTGAAGTGAACAAACGTGCTGCATACACACCTGCGAAGAGTCTAGTTCTAGCGACTTGACATCCATAATTTCCACGAGTGAATGAGTCATCACGCTCGTGCACGGCAGCCTATAGGTACTCGAAACTACTAGCCTCAACTGTTCGGTCTTATAAAGAGAGCCAATCTGCATCAAACCTTCCGAAGATATCGCCACCTGGAAACACAACACGCCTACACAATCAACATTGTTCTTTTACTGCGTGATATCACGTTAAGGCTGATAATACCTTGCCTGAGGGAGTAACAGGCCAGAGCCGGTTCATCCCATACGCCTCACCTGTGACGTTAGCTAAAGAACAAGGCCATCGAGTATCATAAGGATCTGAGAAATCATTCAAACAGAGCGCATCATCAATAACATGGCCCCGCGAAGACCAGGTCGCCAGGCGGACCTGCCGGTAGAGAGCTCCTGGCGGATGGTGGAGGGTGGCGAAAACGACTCCTTCGACACCTCCATCGTGAACGATCCTTATGAGGATGATATCGTCTACTCTACTCAACCCTACTCAACCCAACCATCCCAACTATCCCAAATTTCAAACTCACAGAGCCAAAACTTGGGGTCTCAAGACAGCATCCGAGACTTCGCCAACGATGCAGACGAAGAACAGGTCATTCTGCGTGCGCCCTTTCAGCCGTCGCTAGTTTCTACGCGCCATACATCTATGGACAAAGACCATACGCCGGTGCCAGAGTTCTTTATGCCCAAACTTGAAGTGGAAAGTCCGCGACGCGGTATGCGTTCGTCGCGAATGAACCAGCCGGAGTATGAAGATGGAGTGGTTATGCGACGGAGGACAAACCGTCAACCGAGTGAACCGAGTGGCCCAGCGTACCAGAAACGTCATGTCCAAGACCGCAGGCCTCAGCGCGGCAATCAGGAGCTGAATTCTCCCTGGGACAGGTTTGCCGCATCAACTCCCGCCTTTTTGTTCAACATTGTTTCCTGGTGCATCTCCGTCTTGGGCATGGCGCTTAACATCGCAAAATACCCCTTGGCCATCTGCCTCGCCCTCTATATCCTGCTGGGCGCCGGCATGATGGTCAAGAATATGGTTACGAACTCAATATCCACATCCTTGTCACCACTATGCCGTATACCTGGAGCCTCGATGCTTGAGCTCCCATTCTGTCCGGATCTGCCTGCTGTGCCGGGATCCGGAGGCAAAACGCCAGTCGAGTTTGATGAGCTTATGAACGTACAATCCGACTTCGAGAAGGTCTTGGAGGACTCTTCACGGGGCGTTTCCTTGCCTATGGAGATGAAGCGTGCAGAAGCCTCGGTGAGAGACTTGCGCACCTTGATCAAGTATAGCGACCTACCGGCACGCGAAGAGCTGGTGTTCGAGTTTGACGGCTATATCGACAATGTGCGCATGATCGCAACTGATCTCCAGACCTTCAACACCCATGTCGGAAGTGCTGTGGATAGCGTCATCAGCATCAACCGATGGACATCCAGGTACATCGATTCTATTGCAGCCGAGCGGGAGGCCCGAGACAACACGCTTGCTCGTTGGAGTGGCTGGCTGTTTTCGCCTTTCCAGCCGCAAGTCTTCGACGAGCGGATGCTCCTTGACAAGTATGTGGAGCATACCGGTCTGGTTTCCGACAAGATCGCCAACCTCATCGTGGAGGCCCAAGCTGCGCTACGTGTCCTGTCGCAGGCGGAGAACAATCTCCAGCTCATCAACGAGCATGTGGTACGGAGCGGCAACGAGGTAAAGGCCAAGAAGAGCGAAGTGTTCTGGGATTTGTGGACGCTCGTGGGAGCTAATAACAAACGGCTACACAATCTCAAGGCACAGCTGGGCCTCTTGAAGCAGGTCGAGGTGCAGCGAAGCTCGGCCGTGGAGCAGCTTATCGGCCTGGTACACGACTTGGGTGACATCCAGACAAAACTAAGCGACCTGCGAGATCGGGTGGTGGCGCCGGAGCTGCTGGCGGACCAGACTTCCATACCGCTCAGCGTTCACATCGAGACCATCAATGCCGGGGTGGAGCGATTGGAGTCAGCAAGGAGCCGCATCCGTGCTGAGGAGAACGACAGGATCCAGCAGGCACTTTCGAGAGCGCGGGATGATAACCGCTTGATTGATGGTTAAAGCCAAAGTGGTGGACTGACGACATGTTCGATGACCTGCCAGGTGACCTCTTGGGGGGTCATAGATCCGAATCAGCTATGGGACCTGAACAGGCTTGATCCACGTCAAGACGACCACATGAGCGACTCAACGCATGCCTATGCCCTTCTGGAGTGAAGAGAGATGACGAGGATTTGCAGTCAAATGCAAATCGGTGTACATTTGGTTGGCGGTAATCAGTTTCTGGATCAAGTAGCTTTGGGGGACTGGTGTTTGGCGCTTTACGACGAATAGAAAGTTTTGGCATTCTCTCTACTACACTTTTCCAATATCAGGATTTATAAATCTAATTCTTATTATTTCTCACGTCTGTGACACAATAAGGTTATGTATAATAGAAACACTTGGTTCAAGCAACCTTTGGGTCAACTATCCACTCTTCTGCCATACTTCGTTTCAGACAGAGGGGCACAAATTGTCGTAACAACTTCTTCAAACCTATCTGGGGCGACCTCGACGGCTTGCTCAAGGCAGAGCTCTACATCGGCCGTAGCGTGGAGCTGGTCGGCACGTACTGCGGTCCTGGGGTCCCGTTGAGAAGGCTTTGGCGCTGTGTATGGCATACAACGAAGGTTCCAGCACCGCAGAGCTCAACGTCTACATACTCATATCAACCAGGTTGGGGCATAGCATAACTTGACGCGTAGGTAAATTGTAAGCTGCTTAATAATAGGCATGTATGTATATCTGGGTTCTTTGACAGTACCCCTGAAGCTTATGGTGACACGGCGTTTCTTCAGACCTGCATATTCATGCGACTCGGGTGGCTGTATGTAAAATTTAAAGGCTTATGCTGTGTCAAAAATCTTACATCGAGGATTTCTGGACCGTATGATGACCCCGATACCAGCTATGTAGTTATTGAGTACCTAGGCACCCCGAATTTGTGTGGGTTCTGATAATGTTATTTCTCGAGGTCGATGGTCACCAGCGGATGGAATCAATACTGAGAAGAAACCAATATTCACCGCAGTTATAACTTATGATGACCAAAGACCCAAAGAACTGGAAACATTGTAGAGGAGAAGCCAGTCTCAGGTTGCTGACAGCCTTCTTTGCGCCGAGAGCGCGCATTGGATTCCACGTTCCGAATGTCTTGTGTGCGACTGGGGGGTTACGCGACACGGGACCGCCTGCCCGGATCCGAACCAATCTCACCAGCGAAAGCAATCGTCTCCAAACCTACTTACCTACCTACCCAACCCCCTCCTCTCGCAGTCATCTTTATGGACCTGGCATGTATGGATGCAGCGCTCACCTCAGCCGTCCATCTGCACGACGGTGCCTCCGAAATTGCTAATCAAGCCCATCGTGCCATGTGGTCAGCGTGCATGCAGGAATACCACCTTGGGGTCAGCTCTGATTGGCTGCGCCGTGCACCACACCACCTACCTATACGGCCCCTGACGGTGACGTTGGATAACACCCTCCCGAGTCCCCGACTTTGGGGACCTAAAGCTTCCTGGCCTTCCATTGCCCTTCGGTGCATGGCAGGAGGATTCGCAAGCTGGAGAGCCACGTGGGTTTTTGGACTCTATTTGAAACATGCGGGCGGGATCCTTCGAAGCCGGTATTTGGGAGTTGGTGGGTGAAGATAAGAAAAAAGGGGTCGTGAGGTTTGTCGCTCGGTGCAGTTGTGATGTTTGCGGTCGGATGACAATGATTTGGAACGAACAGACTTCCACTGTTGTCCAGAGTGGAGATGACTAGGTATGCGTAGTGAGTTGTATTCCCCGGCGTTGTTCCCCCGGCTACGGGGCCGAACTGTTGTGTTTCTCCCCACAGAGATCTTCGGTGACAGCATGTCGGAACCGAGAAACAGGGAGCGAAAAGGGAGGGAGGGAGGGCTGTCAAGACTAGTTGTCTTTCGTAAAGTAGCGGCAAAAGATAACAAAGTCCCTCGCATGCATCCATTCTGCTGACAGCGACAGCGACAGACAGGGAGCGAGGGGAGCGAGAGAGACATCCACCGCACGTGGCTCCGCCGTTCAAAATCCAACGTAAGCACAACTGCCGCATTTGGGGGCACAGCAGCGACCCTACAAGGCTGCCGTGTCACTGCTTATGTGCGTGTTCTGATGACATTTAATCAAAGGAGGGAATGACCTGAGGAAGCTGATGCTTTTCCCCAGAGTCTTCCTTTTCAGCTCTGTCCTCTCAAAAGCAGCCGCTCCTTGAACGTCGATCGTGAAGTCCATAACATAATACCGCCCAACGTGATAGCTGTACTACTTCATAATTGCTATCCAGTTCCCCCAAACAAGCTGAACACGCACGCAGGCCAGCCTCTCCCGAGCAAACATGTCGAGCTCCATCACTCTGACGCACACGTGCAAGCTGCCACGCAACGTGACCCGGCAGGCCGTCATCGAGTTCCTGCACAGCCACGAGGACATCATCGACCTGTCCCCGCTGGTCAAGGAGCGGCACCCCATTAAGGCGCCCGCCAGCGCGCCGCTGCACATGCCGCAGCAGCAGCAGCAGCTTGGTCAAGCCGCCTCCTGGTGGAGCATTACGGACAAGATCTCCTATCTGCCGGGCCACCTGCTCAACGGCACTTACACTTACACCGGGGCCTTTATCAACAAGTCGACGGGTCTCGAGGCGTACATAGATGCGCCAGCCGGCACATCGCTCAAAGACGTCTGGAGCGTCGTGCAAAGCCCCAAGTCCTCCTCCCCTTCTTCCTCTTCCTGTCGCTCCTCACAAGCAACAACACCAACACAGTCGGGCGAGACGGACCTCTACATCCGCGTGGACAGCAGTGCGCGGTGTCACTTTGCGCTGCGCGGGTTCGTCCGCAAGATGCTCAAGAAGTCGCACGCGGAGCTGGTGCGCCGACTGGCCGCCAAGACCCAGCTGAACGCCAGCGCCTTCGGCTGGAGCGACAGCACCAGCGCCAACATGAGCATGAGCAACGACGACTTCGAGTCCGTCATCCTGCGAAGCAAGCCGTCCAGGGAATGGGGAGGAAAGAATTATGGCGGTAGATACATGGGCACCGGGACGCCCAGTCCTACAGAAACGATCATGTCTCATTCATCCTTTTTCCCGGCTGTGGCGGTAGCGCCCGCATCATCAGCATCGTCATCAACAGCAGCATCACCACCGCTAGCGAGCCTCAGCGAGATAGCCGATCTCTACAGCTTCGCTACGCACACGGGACCCTTCACGGCGGCAGAGCAAACACAAACATGGAGTGTCCCCGATACCACCGCAAATTTGCAGACTGGGTATAACGCGTGGTCTGCCGGGCGGTTTTGGGAGAATGACTATCGGGCTCATGTCGGCCTCAATATGGGAAGAGGCCAGACCGTATGAGAGGGAGGTGAATTGGGTCTGAGCCGTGCGATTTCAGACGGAACGGGAATTGCTTCACAAGCGAGGAATCCCCGTCGTCAAGTTGGGCCAGGTCGGCCTCGACATATAAATTATACCCCTGCAGCCATGCCCGCGGACGAAATGCAGTTCGCGTGTATTGGGAAATGCTACAGCAGAAATCGTGCCGAGAGAGGAAGGGCCTGCGGAAGTTGCTGGGCAGTGCATTGTTGAAAAGCATTTTTAGCTCTGAAGCAGGTGAGGTAGTGCTCACTCCAGAGGGAACTACGAACTTGAACGAAGGAAACACTCCCACTGGGAAAGGGCAAGGGCAAGGGCAAGGTATCCTCATCATGATACTGCCAAATGCCCGCTGTATTTTTAGGCATCCTACCTGACGGTCTAGACTTGCATTTGCTTTGTATCATACATAGTCTCAGCTATATTCCCTTAACGGCGAGAACGCTGCTTTTGACATTACTTTCCATGAATGGAACTGACACCCGATCTGTCCGATGAGGCATTGCATCCATCCTAGGAGAGCTATTCTATTCAATTGAATAACCATTATATCTAGTAGAATAAACACTATGCCAGTGGTATTAATAATATTGACCCATACAGCACAATCAACATGTGTTGTAGCCACCGAGCGTCTCTGTGATTTATTAGCCAACCTATGGCCATGTGAGACAAAGTGTGGTCGCTGCTGACTGCTGTAAGTTGCAGTGACAATCTGCCCAGAAACCCAACAGGATAGGCCTATCGATGTATCCTGCGATTCATCTTAAGACACAGTATATCTCAGAAGAAAGAGAAACAAATTGAGAATATGCCATACAGAACAGTACTTGGAGATGATGGTGCAATTGACATGTTCCTGGTGGTGATTGAGGATAATACGTACTGTCGAAGAACTGAGGACCGTTTGCACACCAGCGCTTATCTGCTGCTGCCCCACACCCCACGAAGAGCCCACTTAAAAGTTCAAACCTCTGAGCATCAGCAGCAATTCAATTCCGCGAGCCAACGCCTGCTCGCTTGCGCCATCAAGGCCCAAACCCACGACAAAACCTGCGCCTTTCTCCCGCAGCCACCCCGAACTTCGACGACTCTGGCCAAACCTCGCACTCACACCCATACACCACCCACCGCGCACCATGTCGTCCATGCGAAATGCCGTGCAACGGCGCAACCACAAGGAGCGGTCCCAGCCCGGGGACCGCAAAAAGTACGGCCTGCTCGAGAAGCACAAGGACTACAGCCTGCGGGCCCAGGACTTCAACAAGAAGAAGGCGCAGCTCAAGAGCCTGAAGCGGAAAGCCGAGGACAAGAACGAGGACGAGTTCTACCACGGCATGATCAGCCGCGCCGGCCCCTCCTCCTGGGCCAGCAAGGGCAAGCGCTGGACCGGCACCGTCGACGGCGACCGCGGCAACCGCGCCCTGCCCATGGACGTCGTCCGCCTCATGAAGACCCAGGACATGGCCTACCTCCGCACCATGCGCAACGTCGCCGGCAAGGACGTCAAGGCCCTCGAGGAGCGCGTAATCGGCATGGGCGGCAACCCCGACAAGCCCCCACGGGAAGACGACGACGACGAGGACGGCGACAGTGAAGACGATTGGGAAGACGAGGACGGGCCGGCCAAGAAGCCCAAGAAGATCGTCTTCGCCGAGGCCGTGTCCGACCGCGAAGACAGGATCCTGGCCGAGATGGAGAGGGAAGAAGCCGAACGCCAAAAGCAGGAGGAAATGAACAAGCCGAGTGGCGACGGCGAGGAGGAGGAGGAGAACCCACAGGCTCTGCGCGCCGAGCAGAGGCAAAGGATGCTCCTGAAGCTGCACCGGCGGCTCCAAGTGGCGCGGAAGAAGCTCAAGACCCTCTCGGCGGCCGAGAACGAGCTGGAGCTCCAGCGTGCGAGGATGGCCAAGACATCGACAATCGGCGGCGTGACGAAATCGGGCAAGAAGTTCAAGGTTCGCGAGAGAAAGCGATAGGGCACATGCATACAAACACACACACACACACACACATCTTGTCAATACCGATCATGAGAGGGTAAAAAGTTTTTGTTGTCTCGGCATTCGAGATCCGGCGTTAATAGTTCGTGGCCGCCAGCGAGGGGGCTGTCTTGATATACCCAAGAACTAGATCTAAAATATACAGATCGAGAGAGCATATTGACTTTCCCTCTCGACTTTTCCTGGATCATCTTCTCGAGGCTTTTGGGGCCCCATATAATATTATTTCCTGGTCCGCGCCTAGATGAAAGAACGCCTTATCCCATCTCCCAGATGCAATAGTGAAAAACACTAGCCCAATCAACACAACAGCATCTCGGGGTATCCTATCGGCTCTGCACTCGTTCGTTGTATACTAACCAAGTCCCAGCAAAATGAAATAAAAAGCAGAAACGGCAAGCAGAAACAATCCATCGTAATTCCTCGTGATAATACTACTAATACTGGCAACGGCAATAGCCTCAGTAGGCCGTTTCTGCCATGGCCATCAATCCTTACAGCTTCTCGCTCGTCAAGCACTTGCTCAGTCCCGAGATGATGGCCACGAGCGTCCGGAAGATCATCGTCAACGTCCAGATGACGCACTTGAAAGCGAAGCTGACGATCTTGATGACGGTCCGCGTGCACCCCGGCAGCTTGTCCCGGTCCCGGACCTCGAGCTGCTTGCCCAGGCTGCTGGCCTGGCTCTCGAGGTCGAGCTCGAACTCCTCGAACCGGTGCCGCCCGGCCTTGCCCTTTTTCTTCTTGTTCTTTTTGCTGTGGATGCTTCCGCCGAGGTTCTCGTTGCTGGGCCGCCCGCTCAGGCGGCTCATCAGGCTGTCCCGCAGGTGTGCCGAGGACGGGGCTTTGATCAGAGGCGGCGGCGGCGGCTCGAAGTGCTCCACGTGGGTCGTGTTGCGCTCGTCGAGGTTGGCGACGAGCATGAGGGCGCAGACGGCGACGTCCAGGATATAGTAGGCCTCGATGCGGCCCGCGACGCCCGTGTCGAGCTCGAGGAAGCCCTCGCCCGTGCCGACGCGCGTCAGCTTGCCCAGGTGCTGCGGGCTCTCGATGTGCTCGATGGTGTACTCGGTGCGGCTCCAGGCCGGGTTCCGCTCGACCGAGACGCAAAAGGGCGTCGCAACGGCCGGGTGCACGAGGAAGTAGTTGCGGCTGTCCTCATCCCACACGAGGCGCGCGCACTCGCGCTCCGCGGCCGCGACGGCGGCGCCGTCGCCGGGCTTATCCAGCGCCATCTTGGTCGCCGCGGACGGGTACAGCAGCGCGACCAACCCGTCGTTGGGCGGCAGCCGGCGGGTTTCTTCCTCGAGCGTAGTGCTGATGGCCTCCTGCCACGTCTTGTTCTTGTCGTGGGCCTCGCGCAGCGCGGCAAGGATCCCGCTCGGTCGGTCCGCGGCCGGATCCCGCTCCTTGAACGGCTTGGCGGGGTCGTGCCGGCTCAGCGTCACGTAGGCCGAGGCCGAGGTCGGGTTGATCTTGAGATGATACAGGCCCTGGCTCGTCGACGAGAGGTGGTAGATGGGCGCGTCCGTCTCGGAGGTCAGCTTCATGCAGTACGTGCGGCCTTCGCTCGCGGACGCTTTCCACCCGTTCGCCGCCTTCCAGTAATCCTTCAGGTCCTCAGTCGTGCTCACGAGCGGGATCACGGGAGGGTCTTGGTACCGCCGCGGGTTCGGCATATTCGGCCACCTCTGCGTTTGTGTCTGGGTTGAGCCCGCGCTCATGGGGCTGCGAACGGGGCTCCGCACAGCCTGCTGCTGCTGCTGCTGCTGCGGGTTCTGACTCTCCGGTTGCTGCTCCTCCTCCTCCTCCTGCTGTGGCGGGAAACGTGACTGGCGGCTGATGACCTGTCTGGGAATATGTCGAGGGCTCGTTTGGGTGGGGGTAGTACTCCTGGCGGTCGAAGGGGAGGTTGTGGTCGTACTGCGGGAATATCGAGCGAAGGCCTGCTTCCGTCCCGTGTGGGTTATTGTTGGGGTCTGATAACGACGCTGGTAACGGCTCCCGTTGCCCTTCCTCTTCGTCTACGATGGGCCTCTTGGCGATGGAGCTCCTCGAGCGGTGGCTGTTGTCTCGCACGAGCGTGCTGGTCCCAGAGAAGGCCGTATCTGTCCGCGGCGGCGCCTCAGAGACCGGCACCGGCTGCAAGACGGCAACGGAGGCGGGCGGCTCTTCTTCTTCTTGATACCTGCGAATCGCCCGGGCAGTGGGAGAAGAATAGTGTCCTGGCCGCCCCGTAGATGCGGAGAGCGGCGAGCCGTCAATGACGTACTGTGAGAGGTCGTTCTCTGGCGTCCGCCTCCCGTGGTGGTTCCATGGCGGCGTCATCTCGAGTGAGGGACGTGGCTCACGCGCGGATGAGTCTGTCCGAGGCCGAGACGTTGTTCTCCTCGGCTGTGGTTTCGTTGGATTTGTATTGGGGAATAGTGAGAACCCCCCCAGTAGCGCCAGTCGATGGCGACGCCATGTTGCCAACCAAAAGTTACTCTTTTCGTCTGTATCTAACAGAAACCCGTGGCTCGTGCTGCCCCCCCCGTGATATGCCCAGAGAAGGCAGGATTGTCCCTGTCTCGGATGCAGATGACCAACGATCCCAAGCTGTAAGGGAGGCAAATGTCACTATTATTGGGGCATGACTTGGCTCTTCTCGGTATCTAGAAAACAAGCAAATATCGGCGAGGCGAATGGGGACACGAAAGGTATCACAACACATTAACCGTGCAGGAAAGAATCTGCAAAGAGAGAACCAACGGCTGCAATAGACCCAAGTAAGGTCTGAGGCCGAGGATATGAGAATAGCAACTCTTCTGTCAATTTTCTAATTCGGGCGAAAAATAAGCAAGGGAGTGGGTGGAAAGTATATACCACCGAGGAGACAGCGCCGGGGACAGAGGACCAACACGCACTGCATGCAGGCGCTCACTTGCCAGACCAGGCCTGCTATATCCCCGAGCCCCTCCTCCGCAGTAGTCAAAAGTTGCCCAAAATGCCCATCAGCGGCACTTGTACGCGCTGGCGCCCATCATGAGTGGATGGGATGGCTGGTGGGAAGCACGGGTTCGCAGGGGTTCTTTGTGTGTGTCGCTTGCTCTCTCATATCATTTTTCGTCTCCTAGCATGCAAGGTGCAGCAAGTAACTGACTAGACGGCAAACAGGGAGAGGGGTTGGCTGGACCTGCTCAGCAAATGGGCATTTCATTTGCTCGGGGACGAAAATAGCAGTGCAGCAAGTCTCGCGCTTCTTGGTGCAATTTTTCTGTCGGTTGAAAGGCCGGCGGCTACGATGCTGTGATACGGGGATTGATTGGCTTACACCATGCGCGATCCCTGCTCCGGGGGTGTTGATGATTGGTGGGCCTGAATATCATCCCTCAGATATGGCCCAATTGGACCCCTAGCCCCCGGCGGCAACAAAGATCAGTAAGGTTCACCGACTCCCCTCGTACATTCTGTATCCTGCTGCTGACAGAAATAACATTACCCCCAGGAAGAGAGGAGGAAAAAAAGATAGAGCATGCAGCCATCCTGGGCTCACTCAAGCTAGTCTGATTGGCATCCCATCGGCGCCTCGCAGGCGGTCGGGCTGAGAGCTGGGCAGGTTTCTGTAAGCGATGAGAGGTCGCGCAGAACGGTCACTTGCTGTTCAACTGCCGATCGTGTTCCGAATAGGTTGGCTGCATGCTGTGTGCTAAGTAACCTGACTGGGGAGGGGATCTTGGACCTGTGGAGGGCAAGATTTATGAGATCGACCTGGCATGTGGGAGATGATAGGCGGGCCGTGCTCTTTCTCTTCACCCAAACGTGCTTACCAGGAACTGACGATGCTGCGTTTAGGCACTACCAAGCGGCAATTCAATTTATTGAATGGTGCGATTATTCCGTAGGGGTGATCTAGATCCAATCAGAAGACAGCTGGGGTACCTGGATCTTGCCTTACCCTGTGCTTGTCCAAGCTTCAGTTGCTCATGTCGACATAGATTTGGTGCTTATCTCGACTTGAGCAAGGAACAGGCTGTTGTTCTATGATCTGCATTTGATGACTGGATTAGCTTGACTGAATCAATGCACAGCATGCTGTCTCCTTTGGTCTGTCCTGAGGAACGTAGTTGTCGTTTACTGACCAGAACTGACCCCGAAACGGCCAAGATAACAAAGCGGCCGCTAATTGCCCCGCTCGCTCCGATGCTCGGATATCCGATACATACCGGCGATGCACGCTCATCATGCCATAACATCTCCACTTACATCACAGGTGCCTGATGCCTGATGCATGATCGATTAGTAATGTCCGGCTCAGTTCGGCTCGAATCGCCCAGAGACAACACCGCCTGCTTCCGCTGGCTGAGTGATGTAAATCTGGTCACTGATATCAATACGTAGACTTCGCCGTAACGGAGAGAGATCGAAGTCCGACCTCTGAACATCTGTCCCGAGAACGCAAAGAGCTATTTGTTGGCCAAGAAAATGACACACATAGTTGTACTTGGGTAAGCAAGCCAGTGACCCAGATCAGCCAAGTAGAAGATCATCTTGACTGAAGCAACCTAGCGCCGGTGTGATTGGGCTCAGCTCGGCCCTCCAGGTCCAATCGCAGGGGCATCGAGTTACGATCCTCGCTCGAGACTTCCCAGGCCCCTTTGAAACTGTAGATCCTAGACTACAGATAGACTACACCTCCCCATGGGGCGGCGCACACAATCGCTGGGTTCCGCCAACCAATGCCACTGAAGAGCGTGAGCATGCTATGGCACTTCGCACTTTCGCCCACATGAGGGAGCTCAATAGGGACTATCCCGCTGCAGGCATTACATTGATGCCGGGTATAGAGTATCTGGAAGCCCCGAGCCCTGCATACCAGGAGCTGAATGCTGAGAAGGCCAAGAGTCTGGGTATGGAAGGCTTCCGGTTGCTAGAGCCAACCGAATTACCAGATGACAAGGTGAAATTGGGGTTCGAGTACAACAGCTGGTGTGTGAATCCCATGGTATACTGTAGCTTCCTGTTGCGGCGATTTGGGTACCTCGGAGGCAAGGTGGTCAAGAAGGAGGTGAGGAGTCCCGTCGAGATTTTCGAGATGAGGGAGCTGTGGATAGTTGATGCCGTCATCAATGCCTCTGGTATCGGATTTGGTGACCCTAATGTGTTCATCACCAGAGGTTCGTCCCCGCAGCTAATAGTGCCAGTCAGTTTGACCCTACCATATGAATCATTTACTCACTGCGTGCCTCTACCAGGTCAAACTTGCCTTGTCGCAAACGCATGTCCAGCGACCGTCACCCGACAAAATGCAGATGGCTCATGGTTCTTCTCGGTACCACGGAACTTTGATGGCGGCACAATTATTGGAGGGACAAAGGAGCCAAACAATTGGGATCCGAATCCATCGTCCGAGGTGAGGGCCTCGTTGCTTCAAAACTTCGCAGCGACATATCCGCAGATACTCGGCAAAGACCAAAAATACCGAGTCATAATTGATATCGTTGGGAGAAGACCGACTCGAAAGAATGGAATGCGACTTGAGAAGGAGCTCACCGGGGATGGCAAGTGCATTATCCATGCATATGGTCTTGGAGGAAGGGGGTATGAGCTCAGCTGGGGTGTGGGTGAGGCTGTGGCGGACTTGCTATCGGGGCATCTGAGAACTGCATCTCTGAACCAAAGGCCCAAACTGTAGGCAAGTATGCTCATGGAAGAGAAGGAGAAGAACGGCAAATTTCTGCCAGGTAGACTGAGAAGGTGCCACCTCAGCTGTCTCCAAAGTTTGGTCGACAACCACCCGACATCTCGTACACTCACTAGTGTAAGGAAGGCATGAGGGCCACGTACAAAGACAAAGTTGCGCTTTCCTGCAACAACGTTGCATCTGTAGAACTGCAGGTGTATTGGTCAACTCTCAAGGTCCCTTTGCAAATTGGAAAAAGAAACACCCATCGGATTCGACTTCAATGACTCCGGATTGACTGACCATAATCTTCACACCTCTCGTCTCTCACCAGGCTCTTGTTTGGCCACTCTCGTGAATAGGACCAGCTATCGACTGTCACTCGTTCATCTCTTCCATTGGCTCATTTCCACCATATCCACGCTCGTTTCTCCCAAATCTCTACCACCACAAGACTCTGCACTTGCACCAACGACCATGTTGCGTCCTATCGCCTTCGTCTTCTTCTTGGTCCTGGGACAGGCCTTCGCAAGTTCCTACCTCAACTTCTGCGATCTCCTAACTTACGGCTATACCAGCGAGGGCTTCGTCATCGCTGCGGAATGTGGTGACAGCAACGTTCCTGGCTGCCAAGAACTCAACATTGGCCGATGCTTCGCCAACAGCCAGGGCAGACTCGTCGCGGCCGGGAACGGGTAATATTTTCACGTCGCCATTCAACTTTTGGAGTATACGTACTAATATATCGCGTGCGTTGCAGAACTGGCGGTTTCGACACCTCCTGCACCGGATGTACTTTGGACACGTCCAAGAGCAACACGTCGACCTATGGTACCTTGACTTGTCAATGCCTGTATTCCGCGGCCAACCACACTGTTGCCATCACTTCGATCAAGACAGGTGAGGCCAACTCTCCGAGCACACATCGTGTCATGATATACTGACATCAGCAAAAGATAACTTGATCAGCTTCGATGCGAACCTCGGCATGCTGTGCGGTACTGCTGGTGGCTTTGCCATCCAGTCTGTCGAATGCCCACAAGCTTCCGGCCGACGGGCCAACCATGTTCGCGAGAGACAAATCAGACACAGCCTCCGGGGATTTCCAGCCTGGCGTGGCGTTTGAGTTGAACATAGGGGCTGGCAGATATTTCTAACCCGTTGCCACTCGAGTTAACTGATGATGGCAATACCAACACTATCCAGTTCAACAGATGATATTGGAGGCAGATAACATGGTTATTTGATTCTAGTCCAGACGGTGTCGATGTGGGGCGACAACTGAACTTAGCATTGCATATCCGCTATACTGTGCGGCTAATCTTTGAGGAGGACATGGGATATCGGAAGGAGTTGTTATGTATGATATGTCAAACTGTCTCGAGACGGCCTTTTTAGACACATCAATAATGATATACTGGGTTGTATTCATTTGCATTGCCTCGGACCGGACGCCAGAATAAACCTGTGTTATGACGAGTGCTGAAGCTCTTGAGCTTCAGTACGTAGATAAGGTCAAGGGTGCTGGCTCCTTAGTGCGAACCAGATCTAATGTCACTGACCAAGTTCGACCGCTGTTCAAGTGCACTGTTGCATTATTCATTTGAGCAAGATTCATGTAAAACAACAGGTGTTGGTATTAGCTGCGAACTATTATTTGATTTGTATCCTCATGCAGTACGAAACAGCTTGGCTGAACAGGAACAAGAAACTGCCATAAGGCCCTTATGGATATTAGGAGTAGTAATTGGTGACATCCTTGAGACGTCCCTGATAGCTCTAACAGAACAACTGGAGATGACCACTGTTAGTAGTGAGTGTTTCGCTCCTCGAGCCAGGTGCACGTCATAGAGAAACAAGAGCCCAGCTCTTCCTTCTGTGTTATTGCCTGGTCACCTTTTCCCCATACATGCATGCCAAGGGCGAGAGAGCCAGGAGAATGCGACGATTGGTTCAGAGCTCAGTTATCTGACTGTTTAAGATGAAATAGTTGGTAAGCTTTCTGGTTCTACTTGGGGGTCGACTTTTGGTACGTACAGATACAATGTAGAACGGCGGAGCACTCCCA
The DNA here is from genome assembly GCF_038362705.1 of Apiospora aurea. Taxonomy (NCBI): domain Eukaryota; kingdom Fungi; phylum Ascomycota; class Sordariomycetes; order Amphisphaeriales; family Apiosporaceae; genus Apiospora; species Apiospora aurea. The sequence goes on from NW_027117389.1 coordinate 3,636,279, forward strand.
GTGTTCACCTTGACCGGGGCATTCGCATTCAGGGGATGACCACCGCCGCCCACGGGGAACATTCCCGGGCCGTTGTTGCCCTGCTGGCCATTGTTGGGGTTGGCGGGCTGGCCGCCGTTGTTCATGTCGACCGGGGCAGGCATTTGGCCGTTTCCGTTGTTGCCATTGGGCATGCCGCCGCCCATTCCGCCGTTGTTGGGCTGCCCGACACCGCCAGCACCGCCCATGGCGGGAGGGGCGGCGGCGGCAGGGACCGGGGTTGGCATCGGCTGCTGCAGGAGGCTGTCCGCGTCTAGGGACACGCAGAAGCCCAGGGAGCTGCCTTGCGTGTTGGAGACGCAGGAGCGGCGGAGGCAGCACTTCTCCCCGCCGGCGGCGCAGGCGCGGCCCTCTTGCACGCAGGCGCTGGCGGGGGTGGCCAGGAGGAGGGTGGGCACAATGGAGAGCAGCTTCATGGTTGCTGTGCGAGCGAATGTAGTAAGTAGCAGTAGTGGAAGTAGTAGCAGCGTCTCGTGAACGAAAAGAGTGTGACAAAGCCAAGTCCGATAACCAACGGATTTAGGAGCTAGCAACAGTGAATGGAATACCGGGCGGGAAAGGGGAATAAGAGTCTTGTAATCAGAACAGAGTGGCCAAGGGGGAGCTGCCGGACTACGGCTGACCGGAACCGAGACCTGAGAGGAATCGATGAGCTTCTTATCGATCTTATATACCCGAGTTGTGTCCCGCGACGAGGAGAGCCAGCCATTTGACGCCGGGTTCCGGTGGAGAAAATAGGGGGACAAGTTTACTTGCCCCTTATAGGATCCTAGCGTGCAGTCACTACTTGACGAGTGCATCGTGTCTTCCTTCAGCTACTGCAGCACCCTGCATACTCCAAATCGAAGCGCGTAAAGTATCTTTCCGCCCAAGCGCGCAGTAGACATGGACGTGAATGTATGCTTCAGTGGCTTGCAGATGCGACGGTCCTGCTGCCGCCAAAAGCATATTGCATTTGGAATATCATCCCCTCTGTGTTAGGGGTCAGGTCTTTTCTTCGAATGGCCAAATCAATTGGCTCAGCAAGCTTCACAACGTCGTGCCGTCCCATCCGCACGCGCAACACACGGGAGAAAGAAGATGAAAGGTGCCGTTCGTATTTCGTCCCGCGAATAGACCGGATGACAGGACGTTGCATCCGAACTTGGGCGAGGCTCTGAGACGGACTCCTTGATGGTGGCGATGCTGATCTTGCTTCTGCTTCTCTCTCAGTGGTTTGCAGTACCAGCCTCATCGATCACTTCTGCGAGCGATATGGCTTTCATCAATGTCCTGCAACTAGAGGAAGCTTATACGAGAAACAACACATCGAGCTTGGGCTCGCTTGGCGTCGGTTTGTTATAAGATCTCGGCAACCACTGCGCCGCGTGCTCTGTTTCGCACCAGCCACTGTCACGCAGTCAGACCGGCTAACCGGCGAGAAGTCATTTCCTATCTCTCTCGGCCAAATGGTTCATGCGAAGGAAACAGCTATTTGACAGACTGAACAAGGGATATATAGAAGCATTGGAGATATGCACCCCTAGTATTCGGACCAGAACTCTAACCCTATACCTCTGATAAGTCTGATAAGTCTCACTGGAACGACTGTGCGCCCCAGCCCAGATCCAACCTACATCTCGAGCGTGTCTCCATCTTTCTTCCTCTGTTCCCCTTGGTCTCACACACACACACACACACTCTCTCTCCTCTCAAGCCGGGGCCGCCACCGGCGATAACCACGGCTGACACCGGCCCTTGTCGCAGTACCCGCTGCAGCACTCGCCAAGCTCGACGCCTGTCCTGGGGTTGACACACGCGATCCATGTTGGGACGCACGTGCCGGAGCAAGTGACGCCGACGACGGGCTGGGGCGGCCCGAGCAGGATCTGCTGCAGGCCGCGGCTGTTGATGCCGTTGACGAGCGCGACCTTGCTGGGGGTGCGGAAGGTGCACTGCTTCTGCGCCGTGAAGTCGGGCGCGTCGATGTAGTTCACCGCCATGCCATTCTCTGTTCGTTGCATATTAGTGATGACAGATGGTATAAGGCTTCTTGTATACGCAAAGAAGAATTCATACTCGTCAGATGTTCGCGACCGTCTGCTGGCATCCTCATGGTATATTGGCCATCCGCGCTGTGGAAGACCAGGGTGAGGAGCTGTGGCCCTGGTCTCGGCGGCTCCAGCGGAGAGGTGAGCACACCATTGGCGAGGCAAAGGCTCAGTGGTACATAGATTGAGGCCTTCATAATGCTCTCTATCTCTCTATCTGGGAATGTTGCTTCGGTGACCCCACTGAAGTTGTTTTGCTGATTTACCAAACCTTGGTGAGCATAGGTATTTTGTTGCCTTGCCCGGACGGTGCGACAGGGCCGTCCCTTTTATGGTCTGTCATATCATGTTTCCTTTCCCTCTTTCGTGCTGGCGGTCGCTTAGCGACATTCTGCGAACTGCATACTCGTCGCGTTTTGGATACTACGTCGGAGCCCCCCCTCTGCAGCTGTGGTTGTTCCATGCATCCGGCCAGAACATGCAGAGAGGTGAACCGTTCTCGGGGATTTCGGCTCGTAACCGAAGACCAAGCCCCGGGTAAATGTGCGGTCAATGGAACGGTCTCATCACGATAAGATGACTGTGTGAGGCTTGGATGCGACGCTTTGGACATATGTGTGGATTTTGGCCCAATCTCGTAAATGGTCTTCAGTGGCGGCAAAGGTGTAGGACATAATCGTGAGACTTGGGGTGTCTCTCATTATCTCACGACTTACAGACGGAGCAGTTGCTAGAGTCCGGGCCAGCCCGAAAGAGCTTCGTTGGAGCATCACCCAGGCGTTACCCTGTATTAGGTATGCAGCAATCACATGCTCGTTGGATTCCTGGAAGAGAATCATAGTCGCGATTGGGCGTTGGTTTCCGAGGACTCGATTTGATGCATGCAACCCCTTTTATTGGATTGGCAGTATATGACTTTTCCTATTCCGAACCAAATTCTATTTGTAACGAGATGGGAACTCAACGATTTGAATTTCTCCCTCCCATTTAAAGGAATGACCTGGTTCAGGAGAGCTGGTATTGGACCTGAGCGATTTATATTAATGATGCCTTAGGAAAGAATAAAGGAGCGAATGTCTCATGGAGGCCTGGCTCACATACAGCAACATCTCAAGAGCCAGAGGACAGATGCAGGGAGAACTTCTCTTTGTTTGCTTGAAGACTTCCTAGAAGGTCTTGTATTCCTGGTAGCTGAAGCTGCCAGGGGGCATTGAGGAAGCTGAACAGTCGGCATTGGTTGGTAATATGCAGGTATAGATTTTCGACCACCCAATCAAGTAACCTGTATCTACCTGTTATGGCCTCTGCCACCTCGCGTGCTTCGGTAGCCGTCACTAGCTCGTCACATACCTCCTATTGGCCTTTTACAGAAACTCGACCGGTTTCCCGTGACTTGGCAACCCGAGCATCTGAGGTACCGGTCTTGTAATGGATACAATGTAAGAGATGCATATTGCGCCGGATACTTCCGGATGCACACAACCTCGAATTTCCAATGGCTCCCGTGTAACAAAACCAGCAAGACTCTAAGGAGAACCATACAATCCCCTTCTTACCATCTGTGGAACGACACGAGGCAATGGCGCCAGTCTGCTCACCACGATGCGGACGGTTACACTAAACATAAGAGAACTCTTTTTATGGTACAACTAGCGTGCGGTATCTTTTTACACTCTATGACCGTGTGGTTTTCCTCTCCCATCAAAATTAACGATGTCTAACACACAGAATCCTTAGAAGTTTCGGCTCATGTCAGCCCTGATTCTCTGGTAGTCGAGGAGACCCTCGATGCTGCCGACGGCGCTGATGGCAATGTCCTGGTCCCAGAGCTTGCGGTTGGCGAAGCTCATGACATCCTTCTCGGTGACACGGTCGATGGTGCGCTCGATCTCACCAGGGGTCATGCGGCGCCCAGTGGTGACGAGCTGGCGGCCAATATCCTCCGCGACAGCTGATGTGCTGTCGAGAGACAGGAGGATGGAGGCCTTCAGCTGAGCCTTGGCACGCTCGACCTCGGACTCGGTAACTTGGCTGGACAGGCGGGACCATTCTCGGAGGGAGAAGTGGACCAGGTCATCGAGGCGGGTCAGCTTGTCGGAAACGAGGTAGATACCCCAGAGACTGCAAAAGTTAGCATTGAAATCGCCGTAAAGAGGGCACAATCCTCGACTCACCCAGTATCGCTGTAGCTAGTAGAGAAGCTCATGAAGCTGTTGGCCAGGTCGTTGGAGTGAACGAAGCTGCTGAGCTTGCTGCCCTGGTGGGGAGCGCTGCCCATAGCCTTGTCGTAGTTGCCAACAATGGCCTGAGTGACGAGAGCAGTGAAGTAATCCTCGTCATTCCAGCTGACACCCTCGACGGCAATGGCAATGTGAGCAGCGGGAATGGTGTCATCACGAACACGCAGGTCGGAACCGATGAACTGGGGCTTTTGCTTGGACAGCAGGTAGGCGGAGTTCTGGGCAGAAGTCGTGGGGAGGCCGGAGAAGTGCTTCTCAGCGAGATCGACAAGTTGCTCGTGGGGGACACCACCAGCACCAACGAGGACCATGCGGTCAGCGGTGTAGTTGCTCTTGATGTAGTTGGTCAATTCGGTACGGGTGATATCAAGGATGTTCTGGCGAGGGCCGAGAATGGTGCGGCCGAGGGGCTGGTGTTGGTAAGCGGTGGCGTGGAGGTGGTCGAAGACAACCTCGTCCAGCTGCTTCTCGACCTCCTCGGACTCGCGCAGGATCACATCGCGCTCCCGCTCAATTGAGGACTGCTCGAGCTTGGAGTTTTGGAGGATATCGGCGAGGATATCGACGCTTTGGGGAACGTCGGCATTGAAAGCGCGGGAGAAGTAGACGGTGTTTTCACGCTGTGTCGGTGTCAGCCTGAGCCCTTAGACGCAACCCACTATACCGGCCCGGGTGTTCTCGGCAATTGAGCAGTTATACGTACCGAGGTGTAGGCATTGAGGTGGCCGCCCATGTTCTCGATCTCGAGCTCCAATTGCTGTTGCGTTCGCTTCTGGGTGCCCTGTGACAATTGTTAACATGCTTGGCCTCAACACTGCGAGCTCGGCTCGGGCTCGGGCAGGCGGGTTATCGGACCTTGAAGGCAAGGTGCTCCAGGAAGTGTGCGGTGCCATTGTTCTCGTTGGTCTCGCTTCGCGAGCCAGCATCTATCCATACACCGACGGTAGATGTGGAAGCGTAGGGGGAGTGCTCGGTTGCGACAGTCAGGCCATTCTTGAGCGTCGTTGTTTGTGTCTTTGCGCCAATTGGGGAGGAGACGGGGGTAGCGAAACCACGCTTCAGAGGCCGGAACGCAGAAGGGGCAGCCCGGCTGCGGATCCCCTGGGCGAGGTTCAATGCGAATCTCCGGGAGGCCATCGCGAATTGAGATGGGGAGAAGGGCGAAAAGTGGTCGTGAAGTAGGTGATGTGCGTAATTTGACGCAACGCAGCTTGGAACCTCAGGTGTTGCCAGCTCTGAAAAATGAAAGGCGGACCTTTCGATAGCCGTCGGGCTGCAGCCACAATTTGCGGTGCGCCACAGCCACACATACACAGAGCAACCCGATCTTTCGGGATCCGTCAATTCCCATTTGCCCAGTTGCCCAGTCATCAATTAGAAGGCTTCCGATTGGCTCATAGCTTCGATCGGTACACGGGTACTTTACCTGCATAGTATTAGTCAATTAGCTGTCTCAATTGGGTGACTAGCAGCCCGCTGGCATCCATGGCAGGAGCTACCTGTGCCTGTACGATAGGTATTATCCAATGCTGTAAGTGCCCGCTTTCTCTCGTGTTAATGCGAGGTCCTGACATCGATGATCATCGGTTAGGTACCAAAGCATCTGGCCCCCAACTCTGGTCCCCAGGTCCGTGAGGGTTTATTCCTCTTCCTTTCTGTACAATTTTTGTCTTCAATGCCCTTCAATGTTCTAGTAATACCTCACGTGCGTACTAGTAGTTACAATGAGTGACGAACCCTACGACTTTGCGACCGAATTCCAAGCTGTCTTCATCCCGAAGCAGAAACCCCCACCTGAGCCATCGGCCACGGATATGGGCGTCACTCTCTCAAGTTACCCCCCTCTTGGACAGGTCACTCAACTCAAGACTGGAAATGGCCGACTCACTGTTCTTCTTGAAGTCGAGAACAATGACGCCAGTGACTCTTGGGAAGTTGCAGCTTGGCACCTGTCTGACGGTGCCGAGTGGAGAGAAGAGGCGATGACGCCGCTCAAGGAAGGCCTCATGTCGACGTCGATACAGGAGGTCAAGACAGATAATAAACGCTTATACTTCACCTGTTCATATTCTGTTTCTTCCAACCTCAGTTTCACATTCAAGTTCCGTAAAGAACCCTCCGAGCCCTGGCGCTGGGCAAAGGACGAGACGAGCATTGGCGATGGTATGGTTGTTGTCAACCCCGAAAGGGCTCATGGCACAACCAACTTCGCTAATGTGGTGAAGGACCTCAACCCTGACCTCACGATCAAACCGCACATGAGCCAGAGTCGAGGAACCGAACTGTGGAGTATACAGGCGCCCGTCGGTGCCGCCAAGGGTGAAGATTCTACCTATGCCGATACGCGATTGGGTACCCCGTGGGGAGGCTTTCTGAGGTAAACCCCACTGTGCCCCAAGAGTCAAGTATCAAAGCATGATGACTTGTCCAACGATACTGACCCTCGCAGATGGTTTGCTCTTGTACGGATTTGGACGCCTTGGCTTGCACCTAGGCACGGCAAAACGTCATTTGAGCTTGACAAAGACGGCATAGTCTTGGGCTTCATCAACCCTCAAGGCAGACATCTCGTTCTGCTTGCAGTCAGCGGCGTTGACGATGTTATGACCGTGTTTCGCCACAACGCTTCCGGTCAAGTTTCACTCCATGTAAGCAATTCTTCGACAGCTCGTCATGATCAATTATGTCCTGATGGTTATGTCAGATACGCAACGACGGGGAATCCGGAGTCAAATGGGTTGGTTCTCGCAGCCATCGGGGACCACTTTGAGGGCGCGCTGGCTGCAGTGGTATATCATTCCCGCAATGTGGTGCTGGCAGCCAAGAAAGCCGATGGGGCACTTGACGACGAACTCAAAGCTCTGAAAGACAATGTCAAGATAGAGTGGATGGAGAATTGGTACGATGGACTGGGCTACTGTAGGCATGCCTTATGACTGTCTCGGATCGAATACTGTACTGATTGAGCATAGGCACTTGGAACGCGCTGGGGCAAAACCTGACGGATGAAAAGGTGTACAAAGCTGTTGACACCCTTGCCGAGAACAACATCAATGTCACAAGCCTGATCATTGACGATAATTGGCAAGACATAGACTACACCGATCCCAGCCAGTTCCAGCGAGGTTGGAACAGCTTCGAGGCGGACCCGAAGACTTTCCCTCAAGGCCTCAAGCACACCATAAGCCACATCCGCTCCAAACATCCCAACATCCAGCACATTGCCGTTTGGCATGCCTTGCTAGGCTACTGGGGAGGAATTACGCCTGACGGCCCGCTAGCTAAGACTTACAGTACTGTTGTTGTTGAAAGGGAGGATTCGAAGAGACGGAACTTACCCCTCGGAGGCCCCATGACGGTCATTGCCGAGCAGGACGTCAGCAAGTTTTACGATGAATTCTATCGGTTCCTGTCGGATTGTGGGATTGATGGTGTCAAAACGGATGCCCAGTTCACGATCGACACATGGGTATCTGCCAAACATCGTCGCGAACTTACCAAGACATACCTGGACGCCTGGATGATATCATCCCTTCGACATTTCAGCATCAAAGTAATCTCGTGCATGTCGCAGACACCTAACATTCTTTTTCACACGCAGCTGCCGCGCAACCGACCGGCCATGCTCGTCCGGAACTCGGATGACTTCTTCCCTGCAATCCCCAAATCTCACCCATGGCATATATGGGCCAATGCACACAACGCACTCTTCACACAGCATCTCAATGTGCTTCCAGACTGGGACATGTTTCAGACAGTCCACGATTACTCTGGGTTTCATGCGGCAGCGAGGTGTATGAGTGGCGGTCCGATTTACATCACTGATGCGCCCGGAGAGCACGACATGGACCTCATTGGCCAGATGACAGGTCCTACGATCAGGGGAAAGACGGTGATCTTCCGCCCGAGTGTCGTTGGGCGAAGCATTGACCAATACAATGGATATGATGACGATGCATTGCTCAAGGTTGGCTGCTACCATGGTCGTGCTGTGACGGGGACACCCATCCTGGGAGTATTCAACATCTCTTCGCGGCCACTCACCGAGTTGATCCCGTTATCGCGGTTCTCGGGGGTCATCCCATCGATGAAGTACATCATTCGAGCTCACAAGAGTGAGAGGATATCGGATGTTATCACACCCAGCTCGCCTACCGCTCTGTTGCCAGTCTCCCTTGAAGTGAGAGGTTATGACATCTTTACTGTGTTCCCGCTGTCACAGTTTCAGAGTGACACGAAGGGCATGATATATGCAGCCAACCTCGGCTTGGTTGGGAAGATGGCCGGCGCGGCCGCCATCATGTCGAGCGACCTTGAGCTGATGCATAACGGCAAGGTCATGCTCGACACCCGTCTCAAGGCCTTGGGCACTCTTGGTACGCGGCAATTTCAACTACATCTCTAACAATCGTTTATGTGCTAATTATAGAAACAGGTCTCTATATCTCAACACTCCCAGACATGACAATCGAAGGAGACTTTCTGGCCACAATTCAGGGTGAAGTGATCCCGCCACATACCGTATCCATCAGCAAAGTCGATGCCCGTGTTCTCCATATAGATGTAGAGACAGCATGGAATGAAATGAAGCTTGATGTCGGGTGGGGAAACGAGCTGGAGATCAAGGTGTTCTTTTCCATTGATGAATAGGATAGATCTGGTAAATGGGTGATATAGAAATTTTTTGGAGGGACAGTGCTGGGACTGCAGGGGAAGGGCACACGGTACCTGGGCAATATGACAGATTGAACAACATGCCAGAAGCACCATATGCACAAATAGCAAGTTATTTCATCTGATTCTAGTCAGTATGCCATTTCCGTTTGCTGTTAGAACGCCCAAATGTTTACTCGTCGAGGGACTGGAAAAGTGACCCTTGGTAAAAGCGGCTACAAGGCCAATATCTGCTTGCTGCGCTATCTGGCCTCACGCAGTCACTGCGTTCGTCAGCTATGCTACGCAAGCCAAGCTGAGATTGAAGCATATGTGCAGCTATGTCGCTCTGCCGTAAGTGTAAAACCGGCATTATCCGTGTGAGAGTTACCAATAGCACATGCAGTGATGAAAAATGTTTATCGTGTCTTTACCTGGTATTTGCGTAGTAGTCGATTGATATAAGTACCCCTGACTAAGTCCCCATTTTCGGCATGAGGCCAGACTTTGGATTCTACGGCTTTCGAATACTCCTCACTGCAGCTCCCCCACTTTCATCCCGAGGTTGACCACAGTGTCTACCTTACCTGCCAACTCCAACAACATAGAGCACAATCGTTCAGCAATATTCCACAGACGATCAAAAGCCCTGGGATTACACTCGAACTTGTTGAGATGGCCCCCAAAATATTCTTGTAGGTCAACCTTTTCCAAGTTCACCACTTGGTTTGGGGTCATGACTAGACTAACTGTGCTACAGTACTGGAGTCACTGGTGATTTGCCCATGGCTACTTCGTTGGGGAGAGGAGGGTGGATGGTTTAGCATACATGAGCCCAGGCTACATCGGCGGCGATGCTTTCCATGCGCTGTACGAAGCTCATCCGGACTATGACTACACGCTCCTGGTCCGTAACGAGGAGCGAGGCAAGCTTGTCGCTGAGAAATACCCTCAAGTGCGACTCGTATATGGCGACTTAGGCTCGGCAGAGGTGATTGAGAAAGAGGCCGCTGCCGCAGATGTCGTAGTCCGTAAGTTGTGGCACTTCCCCGGCGTTGCTGTGATGGACCAACTGGGAACTGTAACTCAAGGTCCAATCTAGATACGGCCAATTCGGCCGACAGCATGCCCTCGGCTCTTGCCATGGGCAAAGGCCTCGCGGCCGGGCACTCCGCCGAGAAGTCCGGCTACTACATCCACCTGTGCGGAACGGGCATCCTGATGGACATGGCGCGCTGGGGCGAGCCGCCGCTGCCGGAGAACACGCACCACGACATCGACGGCATCGGGCGGATCCTGTCGCTGCCGGACACGGCCTACCACCGTGACGTCGACAAGGTCGTGCTCGCGGCCAACACGGCCGACCGCCGCGTCCGCACCCTGATCGTGAGCCCGCCCTGCATCTACGCCCGCGGCCGCGGGCCCGGAAACCGGCGCAGCGCGCAGGTGTACCGCATGGCGGAGCAGACGCTCCGGACCGGCTTCGCGCCCGTCTACGGCACGGGCCGGACTGAGTGGGACTGCGTCCACGTGCGCGACCTGTCGCGGTTCTTCGTGCTCGCCGTCGAGGCAGCGCTCGACCCGGCGAAGCGCGACGACCCCGACGTGTTCGGACCGCGGGCGTACTACTTTCTCGAGAGCGGGAAGCTCGTGGCCGGGGAGCTCGCGCGCTGGATCAGGGACGAGGTCAACGGGCAGGATCTCCTGGTGAAGCCGGCGGAGCTGAAGACGTTCGAGAAGAAGGACGCGGGGATGGCGAGCTTGGCGTGTAATTCTAGCGGCGTCGCGGCGCGGGCGGCGAAATATCTTGGTTGGCAGCCTCAGGCTGGCAATTTGCGGGACGAGATCCCGGAGGTCATCCGAAGCGAGGTCGCGAGACTGAGGGAGAGCGGCGAGCCGAGTCAGTTGAAGTAGCAGTAGAGGCTAATATGACAAACAACGCAGAGCCAATGCCTATTCTATAGCCAGCATGCCAAAGAATGGCTTGCTGATTAGATCTAGGCTTTTAATGGTTTTCTTTTTACCATTAAAGATGACTCTACCATGGCCGTGATGCACTCAACTTGGTACGTACCCCCTGAATGGTGGGGTTGGCACCCCCTGCTCTGTCCTGGTTAATAACTTCCAAGCCTGGGTACCTGTTGGAAGCCAAAGTTACAGTCGCTATACTATCAAGCGCTCCAGGTCGGATTATACGAACGCAGGGCTTTTATTTTGTGACTGCACCTGGAATCGAGCACAACATGAAGAAACACGATGGCATGAGGTGATGAAGAGGCACCAACTGACTGGTGGTGACCATGGCCGATCGGTTGGGTACTACTAGTACGGAGTAAGTACTGGTGGGGTTGAACAGCCCCCAGCAGCAACCCCAACTGCCAACTGCTGGAGCCGCAAACGAAAACGTACTCCTTCAAGGTTCAGTACCAATCAGGTCGTAATCCTTACATGACAAGAGCATTGTTGCAGCCCATTTTGGTCACAGGTGGCCTGAGACTGAAGTCATCTGATGAACGGTCTGGAGTCAGCTGGGCCTCGAAACGTAACTTTGGGGGTTGGTTGGTAGGTTGGCCCGCCTAGCCCACCAACCCGCCTTATCAAGGCTTGGGCAGTGCTTGGGCAAGGGACTTCCAAGACTTCTCGGAGGCTCGGCAGGCCGGCAAAACAATTCTGCGCTTTGTCCGCCGCCATCGTTCGTCCCTGCAAGTTTAGCGCACTTTTGCCATCAGTCCCATCAGCGCCCTTCATTGATCGCTTTTGCATCCCCAGAATTGCAACGACGAGGTCTCCCTTGACAGCCTCGACGGCGCATACCCGAACAACTAGTATTCCTGCCTAGATCTCACCGTAGGGTCAACATGTTGCCCTCTTCGGTGCGGCGGGTGGTCGCCGCGGCGCCCTCCACTCCCTTGCTGGCCAACTTCGTACCGAACGCCGCTCGTGCGACAGCAGCCTCCTCCATCGCATTCCCTAGATCCCAGCAACGAAGACGCTACTCGTCCTCGAAGCCGTCGAGCCCAAGCGATTCTCCGAAAGGTCTCCCCACCGGCCAGGTGGCGACATCGCCCGCGCAGGCCTCCAAGTCGACCGGCGAGAAGCGCGGCCGACGCAAGGCCAAGGACTCGGCAGATGCCCAAGGCACTCTCCCCGCCGTCCCCAGCACACATCATGTGCCCAAAGAATGTACGCATCGCCGCCCATGCTTGCACATATCCTGGAATATTAGCTAACCCCTGATTACTCGCAGCCCTCGCCTTATCGGCCTTCTTTTCGCTCCATCGCCCGATATCTGTGACGCAGAGCTTCCCCAAGACAATAAACGACGATGCGTTCGCCCAGATCTTCACCCCGCGATCAAAAGACGCCAAATATAACGACGTCATGTCTACCCTGACCCGCACCGTGGAAGAGCTCGAGCAACCCATGTCGGGCATGAGCCTTGGCCAGCAGCAGGAATCCGCCATGGCCGAGGCAGAGAACGAGGGAATGCAGAAGATCGAACTCCGCCACCCCGACGGATCTGAGTCGAGCTTCTATATCCAGCTCAACGCCATGGCCGGCCAGTTTGTCCCCTTCAGGCCTCCTCCCCTGCCGCAAGCCGAGTTGGCAGTTTCTGCCAAAGCCGAAGCCGGAGCCGAGAAAGCGGCGGAACCCGAGGAGCAGCACCGCATCTACAAAGCTGTCCTTACGCTGGAGGAGACTACGGATGCGAACGGCGAGGTGCGCATAGTCGCCCACAGCCCCAAGCTGATCGAGGAGCGGACACAACCCCAGCCCTTCCTCTCGCGCATGGCTGTGCGTGAATGGCGCCGCGAGGAGGTTCGCGGACGTGCCGACAAGATGGTTGCCATATCTGTGAGAAGGCAACGGAAGCTCAAGATGAAGAAGAAGAAGTACAAGAAGTTGATGAAGCGGACGAGAAACGAGCGACGAAAGCTTGATAGAATCTAAGGATCGGCTTTGCGCCCCTCCTGTGTACATAACAACATACAGCGGTCTCGGCATGATCGCATTAGGAACTTTGGTTTGGTGCATTCACGACTGGCCATCATAATACGGTGTACGGCAGGGATCTTTGTGAGTCTTGTTTGGGGTATTCATAGCATTCTTGCCCTTACTTCGAGAACCTACAGAGGCGCACCTAAGCTAGTTTTTCTCGTGTATTTCAATCCTCTCTCACTACAATAAGCCCCTGGTGCTTATATGTAGTCGTGTTGCACGCTCATGTATGGACCAGGCCATCCCTGTCCCGGTGTCTACTGGGTACGTTATATCATGCATCTGCCAAGGACTTTACGGGGTTCTCGACCATCAACTCGACCAGCGACAGTGCCACCTCGGCAGCAGCGAGCACCGTCGTCTCGCCGGGGTTATCGTATATCGGGGAGACCTCGACCACGTCAGCTCCGACAACATGGAGCCCCTGCAGGCCGTCGAGGATGGTCAGGAGTTCCCTCGTCGACCAGCCGCCTGGCTCGGCTGTTCCTGTAGCTGCATTGATTACAAGTGTTCGTTAGTATTGGCGCACCAACAAGAGAAAATGCTCACATGGCCAATTCTAGAAGAAAATAGGGGGCGGGCCTTGGCATGGGAATGGGTGCTTGCGTGCGTATGCGTACCTGGAGCGAAGGCCGGGTCCAACACGTCGATGTCGACACTGATGTAGACCCTGGAGCCGCCCACGCGGTCCTTGATCCGCCGGATAACGCCCTCGGCCCCGATCTGGTCGAGCTCCCGCGCCTTGACCATGGCGAAGCCGCACCGCAGGTCGTTGCGCAGGTCGCCTTTGGCCCGGATCAGGGGGGCTCGGATCCCGGCGTGGATCGAGGTGTTTAGGATCAGGTGCTCTTCGTGCGCGATGTGCAGGAAGGTGCCGTGGTTCAAGCCCCTGTTGGATGGAGATGGTTAGGAATAGGGGGTTAAGATGAGAGAGGCAAGAAAACGGCGTTGGGGAAAGTAGGGAGGGAGAGGAATGAATGAACATACGCGTAGTCGGATATACCGCCGCCTAGGGCGGCGGGGTCCCAGGTGTCTTTTGTAGTGTCTTGGATCAGTCACTTGCGCCAGAATATAGCGATGCAGACGGCGAAGCTTGCAAGTGCAATATTGCTCTGGACTTACCAATATGACTGTCGAAGTGAATAACCGAGACCGGGCCCCATCGCTCATGAGTCGATCGCAGGGCCGACAGGGTCGTCGTGTGGTCGCCCCCGAGGGTCACGATGCGCGGCGTGATGGAGTGAGTGCAATTCGCTGCCTTCCTCCCAGAAACGACCTTTTCAACGAGTTGCATATCTTGTCAGCTTCTTCACGACATGGGGTGACGATATAAAGCAAGGTATATGAAATGGAACCACGAACTCTGTGGGCTTTATCGAGCTGCTTCAAGGCGACGTTGTTGTCGAGCCAGGTCAGGGGCACGTCGCCGCAGTCCACGACGGTCGCCCAGGACTGCAGTGTGCTTCTACCTATTCAGTACATGTATGTTGTCAGTAACACATCTGCTAGACTCCGGATCAAGATCTATACAAAGAATTCGGTCTCCTTACCCGTATATACGTTATAATTGTCAACCTGGATCCTCTGGCTGCCGATCCGGATGCCACCAGGCCCGTACCGAGCTCCGGGTCTCCCGGTCACAGTCTGCTCCTCCCGAATTCGTCAGCTCGAGTTTCTCAAAAGTCCCACAGAGGAAAAGCAAAACCCGGGTGGACTTGCGGTATCGAACGGCGCGCCCAGTATCGCAATATCATACTTCTGGCCTTTCTCCGCCCCCGCCTCCGACAGGCAGTTGACATACGGCAGATTCGCGTAAGTCCTAAGCCCATGGAACTGACTCCCCGTCACGATATCTATGTCGTCATCCTCTAGACCGTGCAGAGACGACTCCCCGAACATGGGCTTCTGCCGGTGCTGTTGCGGCGCATGCGGCGGCATCGAGGGCGGGCGGGGAAACTGCCAAGCCAGCACCTGTTGGGGGCGACTGGCTAAGAAGAAGCCGAAGGACACAATTGATGACCGCTTCATCGTGCTTGATTGATATGGGCAAAGAACCAGGTGTACCACAGAAGTCTATAATGAGATTGAAACGCTAGTGCCAGTTTTCTAGGCCGATGCCGCCGCGTTGCTTTATGTAAAGTTAGGGTTGCATCAGACAGATCGAGACAGCGTAAACTCTACCGAGATCTCGGGTTGGGGCACAGCTGCAGGGGCTGTCTTATCTCTAATTCGAATCCACACCTCTGCGATCTTGCATCATTTTGATTGTAACGGGTTTTCTTGATTGCTTGTTATCTCTATCAAATTGTCAATGCCGCCGATGTGCTCGGATACACCCCCTAGCCTCTAGATGCCTGGTACAAATTTCTTGGTATTACATATGTACATTCTGTTGGTGCTGTACCTAATTCGTCCAGCCCTTGGGTCCACCCCATGTGCCCTTCACCATGTTGTTGTAGTACACCCAGGGGAAGAAGTCCTTCTTGAGATGGTAGAAGAAGCGGTTGGGCGTCTTTTGGTCCATGCCGATCCACTTGCCGAAGGTCTCCTTGGGCACACCACCGTACTTGAACTCGGCCAGGAGGACCTTGCCGTACTCGGTCAGAAGCGGGCACGAAGTGTAACCGTCGTACGACGCATCCACGTCCTTGCCCTCCATCGACAGAAGCAGGTTGCGGACCAGGACGGGCGCCTCGGCTGTGATGGCAGCGGCCGTCTTGGAAGTAGGCAGGCTGGAGGCATCACCGGCAGACCAGACGTTGGGGAACTTCTTGTGGCGCGTCGTGGCATCGTCGACGTCGACGTAGCCGGCCTCGTTGGCAAGGGCACTGTTCTTGACGAACGCGTGGGGGCCCATCTTGGGCGTGACATGCAGAAGATCAAACTGCTTGGTGACCTTCTCCTGTCCGTTGGCAAACACTGCCTTGTCGCCGTCGATGGAGACCAGGTCATGCTGGAACAATCCCTCGACGCCACGCTCCTTTCTCAGCCGGTCCAGCTCGGCACTGTACTTGGGGACGCCGAACATGACAGGAAGGCCGGTAGCGAAGGAGATCTTGATGGGCGAGTTGCCGGGGTTGCTAGGGTCGTACAAGCCCGCGCGCTTCCAGGTGTCCAAACCGAGCCACATGATCTTCTGGGGAGCACCGGCACACTTGATGACGCCGGCGGGCTGCGTGAAGATGGCGTTGCCCTTCTTAAGCTTCTGGATGGTGCTGTAAACCTTGCTGCAGTTGTCCTGGCCGTAGATGGTAGACACGAGAGAGCTCGGGTCAGCGAGAGCTTCGGGCAAGCCCTTGACACTGTCGTAGTTGATCTTGATCCCGGGGGCAACGACCAGTTGCTGGTAGGTGAGACTGTCTCCATTGCCCAGGGTAAGAGAGTTGCTCTCGGGGGCAAAGGCGCCGACGCTGTCGCCGTAGAACTTGAGCTTCGGGTCGATCAGGCTGTTCATCGGCCGCCGCAGCTCCTCCATGGTTTTCAGACCGCCACCAACCAGCGTCCAGCCGGGCTGGTAGTGGTGGAACTGTGCAGGGTCGATGACAGCAATGTCATCTTGGCTGAACTTGCCGGAGTTAAGGAGCTGGTGGCTGATGGACAGGCCAGCAGTACCACCACCAACCACGACGACCTTGTGGCTGCGGGCGGCAGAGGTGACGGGCGATACTGAGGCAAGACCTCGGGTCCCCGAGACCAGCTGGGGCCTGGCCGTGCGTGCGGCACGAGCTGTCGAACGGGAGAACATGGCTGTGCTGCAAACGAGGGAATTGTGTCTCAAATGAAGGTTACAAGTGAAAAAAAAGCAAGACCCTGATGCTAAGGGGGGAGAGATGCGACAAAAAGCCTGGAGATGTTCAACCCCGGAAATTGCCGAAATCAAAAGAAGAAGTATTCAAGTAGAGACCGATAACCGCCATCTTTCCTCTGCTCGCCGCTTGCTAACGCATGGCAACTTTTTTAATCTGGGTAGAACAAGTCCTTCTTCGGCCGGCACCGCGATGACGTGATCGTTGGCGCCCCACCGGATTAGTCAGGCAGGCGCTTCCCCGTAAAATTCCACATCATGGAACCATCCCCAATCCCTGCCGAATCTGCATCAAAGTCCACCTCCTCGCATCACCCGTCGTGCCAGAAGGTCGTGCTATCGTCATGTTGGCCCACGGGCTGTGGAACGGATGGGCCTTGCGAAGGCAAGACGTGCTGTAACCCTCGATCTCCGGCCTTTTCACTGTGCTCAAGCTTAAATGAACGGCGATCTGGATTTACTTAGCACGATAGCTCCCTCCGTCGGCCAAATGCAGTCCGCGCTACATGGTACCCCTGACCCCGTCTCATCCGACCGATACTACGTGTAGCCGGCCGCTATCCGCTTGCGATCCCAATAGCCGTGCTCTTGTGGCCGGCAGACAGTTCGGGACTCGGCGGGCTGTCAAAACGGGCTTACACGGGCGTATGGAGAAGCAGGCTTCCCCTAGCCGTTCTACATACTACCATGCAATAAGCGGGTCGCCGACCAACCAACTTCCGGTGACTTACTCAGCTTTCGAGGTCGCCGTTCGTCTCGGCCACCTCGTCGGACACAGGCAGCAGTTGCGAAGCCTAGAGGTCTCATTCCGTTTTCTCTTCATACACCATCTGTTTCTGTTTTCTATCGACCGTGAGCCAACGTTATAAAATATCCGCCATGAAGTCTCTTCGACCTCGGCTTACTAGCGCACAAGTGTTCGCAGATTCTCTTCAGTCATTCATCATCAAACCCAGTCGTGTTCCCAAACCTCTTGATCAACATACCAGCATATGCAGCTCTAGAAAGGCCTTCTACGGCACTCGAAGGCCACTTGTAGGCTATTCCTCAAGTACTAGAAGTTTTCACCAAGCTGCCTCCAGGAAAGCACTCCCTACCTCTGATAAAATAGCCTCACATCTCCGAGCTCCTTGGCTACTTGAACATTCTAGTGCTCTTCCGAAAGACGGTCAGAATATGGAGACTTTAACCCCCGACTACGCCACGACTACTGCGTCGACTGAGGGACAACCAACCATCCACGATGTCTTTGAACCTAGGACTGGAACTTGGCAATATGTCGTTGCTGATCCGGCCACTTCGGAGGCCGTCATCATTGATCCCGTTCTAGATTTCGATCTTGCCACTCAAGTCATCTCGACTACCACGGCTGACGCACTATTGGCCCTTGTCAAGGAGAAGGGCTACCATGTCAGCATGATTCTCGAAACCCACGCGCATGCCGACCATCTGACTGCAGCATCATATCTTCGGTACCGCCTAGGCTCAGGAAGCGATGGACCCAAGCCACTGGTGGTTGCTGGGCAGCGTATTCGTGAAATGCAGGAGGCGCTAGGGGAGAAGTATGGCGTTCCGGGCGAAGAGTACATCAACGTCTTCGACAAGCTATTTGGTGACGACGAGTCATTCCAAGTCGGTCAACTTACAGCGATGGCTATCCACCTCCCCGGTCATACACCCGATCACCTTGGCTACAAGATAGGGGGTGAGTGACTCATATACTATGCGAAAGCATGGTGCCCCTTTTCCTTCGCACGTCTCTTGCTGACACTTGAATCTTCATGGGCTAAGACAACGTTTTCTGCGGCGACTCCCTCTTCAACGCCGACTTGGGCACGGCGCGCTGCGACTTCCCCGGCGGCAGCGCACGGGATCTCTTCAAGTCGGGCCGCAAGCTGCTCAGCATGCCGGACCATTTCAAGATCTGGACCGGCCATGACTACCCCTCGGCCGAGCGCGGGAGCCCCGTGCCTTACATGACGGTCCGCGACCACCGCGCGCAGAACAAGCATCTGCACGACGGCGTCACGGAAGATGAGTTTGTGACCATGCGCGAGGAGCGCGATGCGAACCTGCCGGCTCCTCGGCTCTTCCATCAGTCTCTCCAGGTCAATATTCGGACGGGTCAGCTGCCGAAACCCAATGAGGATGGATCACGTATGCTGCATCTGCCCCTGAAGCTTAGTGGCGACAAGTGGTAATGCCTCGCTCGATTCAAAGCAATTCTTTTGTTCTCTGGGTTCCAGTTGCTCCTACAGTCTCCAGTGAGTTGTTGGTCAATCCAAATAGTCGGATCGTCATATACTCGGTTTTCGTATATTTATTTGAATGTTTGTGTAATCAACAGCTGTTCCCCTCTCGCCAACTCATCAGCGAACTCTCAATATGTATACAATTTACACTCCCGATAAGCTTATCAAGTTTCTTCGATGCTGTCGCCTCGGTATACCTGATGTCCTCCGTAATCATCATCATTAATGTCCCGAGGATTTAAGGGATACTTAGGTCGCGTCTCTGTTCTCGCAAGAGTTTGATCCAACCAAGTTTTACGTGTGAGCTAAGAAAAATAAGAACATATACCCCTGAAGAAACACCGCTCTGTCGCATTAAGCCCAGTTTGACTGACATTCCGAGAGCCGCCCTTATTTGACAAAAGACTTGGACTGCATTCGTCAACTTCCTCGAACAAACTGGTCCTTACTCCGATGAACTCGAAGCAATGCCATCATGTCGACTTTTATCTCGGGCTGCACCCTTCCACCCCACCAGAAGAAAGATAGACCTGTCAACAAGTCTGAATACGTCGGACATATGCATAGGGTATCGCCCAGTATGTCCCCGTCTAGCTCTGATTTAGAGGACCAAGTATACGGTCCAGCTTCTTTTGCATCTTCTTCTGCGCCTTCTTGATGACGTCGGATTCGCGCCGGATCTGGTCTGCCAGCATGACGGTACGGTTGCCGCTGGAACTTGGCTCAGAACGATAAGTCTCCTGGCGGGACTCAGATAGTCTCGCTCGGTCAGTTTGTCGTTCTGCAGCAGTGGTCGGAAGGGCTGTGATGCGCGAAGGGTCTTTTGTGGCAGAGCTGGAATATTGATAGGTGAGCTGCGATCATGAATTTGGATGTGGTGGTGGAGAATACCTACCCGTCAGCTTCTGCTCGATTTGAGGAGGACATGGCTATTTGAGATGTACAGGTTTATATTATAGCAGTGATGGCCAGTAGGATATAATGACAACGACTTGCCGAAGAGACACAACGCCCTGAGAGTCAAGCAGGACCTCCTAGACAGGATACGCTGGGCACCTCTATCCAATATGGTAGGCACCAAGTACAGTGCCACCTCTGGAAAGAAGGATCATCTTGTCTACTTATACCGCTCAAATGTAAGAGACAACCCGTCTCTAACAACCCGTCCTTGCAGCCGTGTTTTCGGTGAGCTGTCTCTTGACTTGTACATCTGCGCGGCTCTTCGTATTTTAGAGGAAGCAGGCCTGGGCAAGCTACATGCGGTACTTGAGACCAGATACTGACATGCAACTGTACCTCTATGCACACATACACCAATCGTATGGTCATATTCCAAGTTACAAAACATGATGGGCGGACTGCTGGATGGACAATGATAGAGGTGCTCATCACCGGTGAGGTAGCCTCGGACGATGCCTGTCGCCATCACCATCATAGCGTGGACGCAGCTGACACGACGGCCGATATGATTCGCTGGGATCCTTGCTGCTGCTACATGCTTATTTCCAGCTAAGGTACCTCATCTACCGGATTGCGACCTCAGCACACAGTATCTTCCCCCTCACCAGACCTCCATCTTCCGACTCCACTCTCACGCCCATCGACCGTCCTCGAAGACCCTATTGATAGAGCTGTCAAGATTCTTGTCAATACAAGAAAGTGTCTCGTCAGGCATCCGGCTCGATCTTAGACGTCGATTGTCACTCCCCAATGTTTACAGAGTACCTCTCCCATAAATAATACCAAACTTGAGGTTCGATGCCAGCTTACTTGTTCTCGTCAAGGGGTCAACCAACCGATCTGAGATAACACCCAACCACCTTGGCTTACATGGCGGGGAAAATAAGAGACGAAAGAGGGCAATATTTTAAGGTAAAACCCTTTCTCATTGGTCACCCAGACACACTGGGACGGTCTTAATGTATTTAGAGATTCTACAGGTTGATAATCTGCTACTACGGGGTTTACTGTGTCCCCGTTTGGTAAATAGTAAATATGTTCCCAAGCGGCCTTCCAGTTGCATGCCATGGAGTACAAAGTTCATGTACCGATTTTCTCCCCCTAGATACCTATCTATTATCCTTCAGACGTATGCTTTCGACTTTGACGATCGCCCAAATGACTGAACATCAATATATCTCAAATATTATAAAGTTCTAGTTTTACTCGTTATATACGAACCATGTGTATTATTTCATTGAGCAACAACATGTTTAATTACCCCATAAATCTGCAATTGCTTTCTCCGGCTACTCCTGCTACCTGAGATTCGCGGCATCCTTCCGTAAGTGATAATATATTTGCATAACTACACTGCGGGAGAAACTTTACTTGCACATATATTCAAACGACTACACAGTCCTCTCTTTGAGATGATTGGCAGATCAAATATTGAATTTCAACCTAATCCTGGGAGTTTCCATTTGTCTCGACACAGCCCACATGGCCAAAGGGAAGAAGGTCGCCTCATCGGCTGCGGTAAACCCGACCGACAAGCTTGGCCAGCTCACAACAGCCTCCGAGATCGAGGCGGACGCAAATTTGGGGTACAAGATACGAGGTCTTATCTACCATCTTCGAAATATCTCCAAAGATGAAGGCTCTCAGTCGCGCACGTTACAGACCACTGACAAGCTGTACATCAGCAGCCTATATTTCACCGCCAAGGAAGCATCCATGATCAAGGGAGCTATCTGTGTCTTGGAAGAAGGCAGCGAGCCTTCAGAAGCCCCCGAGAGTGTTGAGACTACTATCAAGAAAACCATGGCGAACTTCTTCGAGCAGCGAAAGGCGAGCGGTGATGCGCGGCCCTGCGGTACCCACGATCTTGCCCCTATCTACGAGCCCGTGTTTGGTATCGGGAAAGAAGAAGTCCAGGAAGAAAAGTTTCTCAGTCGTTTGCGGAGACAAGGTCTACCAGCTGTGGAAGACGAACCGAAGCCTGCTGTCACTGCCGGCCCTGTTGGTGGCAAGAAGAAAGACAAGGGGAAATAGGAACACGGGGCGCGATAACACGACGATATAGAACAGCCCGCGGCAAGGCCTTCGATTACACGCAGCTATGCCGACTCAGTATGCCTTTCCCCCATATGACCGTCACTGCCGTTGGGTGAAAAGGAGGCCGGACACCGACTCAAGGCTACTCCTCAAGGGTTAAGAACCACCCCTTACCACCCTGATCGCCTTATAAGTCCTGACATCCATTCTGTACGACGCCCATCCAGAATCTGTCGGCCACGATCCTCATTCATCTTGATGTATCATGACAAATGCCGAATGGACAGAGGCCATATCTACTTATCCAACGACTTGGTAATATTCTCGATATTCAGCTTCATGCATGCCGCTGCCTCCAGCACCGCAGCTCCACTGTCCGAAGTCCCAGAAGGGAATACCATGAGGGGGTTCCCATCCCGAGCCGGCTCGTCGAGGAAAGTTTGGGTTCTTTGGATGCGGAGTTGCTCTTTCTCGGCCTTTCTGGCATTGGGGTTCTGGCACCGCTGTTGTTCCATGTTGACAAGAGTCTGGTCCGGCCTAAAGGGTATTTGGTTAACCATGACATCCAACCTCTAGCATAGCAGTGTGGTGCAATCTTCACTTACAACATATGCTTAAATATCCCTCAAGAGCTGATTCTGCCTCGTACACGGCACTGATGAATAATTTTTGGCACACGGACAGGTTGGATGAATGCGTGCGCTCGGGAAGCTGTTAAGGAGAGAGAGATCAGGAATAGGAGGGGAGGGAAACCCAATGCATATATAAATTCGTTTTTGGCAGGCCTGGGGTTCCTGTTTGGGAGTACATCTCTTATGGTTGGTTTATACAGGAACGGCTCTCGTACAGTAGACGGACTACCACGGGGGCTCTACCTATTGACCTCTGTCCCCGTATACCGTTCCCGTTCCTTTCTTCTCTCTCCTGCATCCAGGGCTGTCACAGTGCCAATGCGCGGCGTGAGGCATCGGAGCGGATGCGGAGTATCGCCAGCGGGGGCCAATGGCGACACTGGAATTTCCCAATTTGATGATTCTTCGTCCATGATTGGCCAGGCGTAAGCATTGCATACATGTGCATGTACCCCTGCCACACCGGGCACTTTGTCCTGCTGCCGTTAACACAGCCCAACCAGCCAATGATAGACAGGAGGATTCACGAGAAAGCGTTCGTTAACGCATGGCCAGGTAGGTGCAAAGTGGGGCTAGGCTCCGACTGTCTCTCTGGCCATGCTTTGTTGCTGACTACATGCACATCAATTCCATTATGAAGTCCAAAGCTATCACAAACATCACACTCATTCATTTCTCCTTGAAGCCTCCCTTTTCGGGGGTCATTATCGTTTCAGTGGGAGCCAGTTAACTTGTTTGCCGTTGTATTCTGCTGTGGTAGTGTTCTTCTTCCATCTTCCAAAGGCCGTATCAAACAAACAGGGACTTGTATCTCGTGTGAGCTAGAAACACCTTCGTTAGCTTGCGTATCGCTTAAAACCCCCTCTCGTCATCCACGCTTACCGGATGGTCACAACTTGCTCCAGTCTCAAGATATCTGCATTGCCCTCATAGGGATAGGACGAGTTCGCATCGTGGGACTACATCACTGTACTCTATCTGAAACCCCCAGTCCCGGTCATAATCTCACCACCACCACCACCACCATGAGTGCAACTCAAGACACCACCCAGTGCAAGCTCTACTTCGCGTACGGCTCCAACTTGTCCTGCTCGCAGATGAAGACCCGCTGTCCCACCGCCGACCCGGTCGGCCTCGGCCACCTGCGCGGCTGGACCTGGATCATTAACGAGCGCGGCTTCGCCAACATCGTCAAGGACGAACCCGCCGCTGCACCTTCCTCCCCATCAGTCACAGCAGCAGCAACAAACAGCGATGAAGACGACAAAAACAACAACGCCCCAACAGGAGCAGCCAGTGAGGAACAAGCAGCCGGTAACGAGCAGGCAGCAAAGCCCTACCACGACCTCACCATCCATCAAGCCTCCGCCCCCGCCGGCGTCTACGGCGTCCTCTACGCCCTCCACCCCGCCGACGAGGCCCAGCTCGACGTGCACGAGGGCGTGCCCACGGCCTACGAGAAGGCCACGCTCGACGTCGAGCTCGTCCGCGGCAGCAGCAGCACCAACCAGGCCGCGGCATACAACGAGTACCACCACCAGTCCGAGCAGCAGCAGCAGCAGCGGCTGCCGGCGCTCGTCTACGTCGACCGCCAGCGCGTCAAGGCGGACTGGCCCCGGCCCGAGTACGTGGACCGCATGAACCGGGGCATCGCCGAGGCCCGGCGCGATTGGGACTTCCCGGACTGCTACATCGATCAGGTCATGCGCAACTTCATTCCGGAGAAGACATCGTGATGCCTTGTATTCGGGCAAAAGTTGGAGCAATGGGAAGACAAATTGGATATGTCGCCAGTCGTTATGGGCCTCTCTCGGGGAAGGGGGGAGAGATGCGGCCAGTACCATCCCGCCTCTATTGGTTAGCAGGCGCTTCAGGCTATGAATTGGAGAATGCTACTCATTACTCGTAACCAACCTGTTTTTATTTTGTTCCGAGCTCAATGCTCAAATAGAAAGCGCCTTTTCAGACCAGCCTTGCCAATGTCACATCAAACAAGACACCGAACCGGACATTTATTGAATACATGAAGTATCTTATTAAGTTTACTGACTTGAACTGCTATCTGTCCTCCCCTTAACCATTCTGTAGTGGTAGTGATGGTAAGTGCGCAATTATCGTACAATCAAGCTCGTAACCAATCTCAATACTATAAATCGCCCTCAGAACACGAAGACGGCTGGACTGCCCATCCAGGAACCCAAATCAGCAAACGCCATCCATATAAGCCACGTCCCGCTGTTCCATGCAATCTCGTACATATAACACAAATCTCCTGGACCTAAAATATCGCACAGCATATAGCGTCTGACTTAAATATACGTTGGTATATTACGCACCGCACTCGACTCCTCCATCGCCCATGGCATCCCGAAGGATCTTGGCCGCCTCGCCGTCCTCGAGGCCCGCGTCGCCTTCGTTCCCCACGCATTGTCGAACCAGGTCTCCATGCCTCCCATGGTCGCCTCTTCATCGTTGCTCGAGCCTGCTGCTTGGTCGTCGTTATGGCCGACTTCCTCAATGTTACCACCACCCCTGGCTGCGCCGACACCAGAAGTAGCGCCCAAAGACCCATATTCGTTAGATTGTCGCAGGAATTGCGCAGCCAGTATTTCGCCGGCGATATCTTCCACCTCCAAATCGGAAGCTGCGAAGTTATCGAGCATCATCATGTTTTCGTGGCAAGGTCTGCTGATAAGGTCTCGTCCACTCATCGTGCCGTTCATGTGGGCAGCAGACACTGCGTTCCTCGTAGCAGTGGTATTGCCATCTTCGTCCAACGAATTGGTAGGAGACTCCGTTTCGTCCGATGACAGAGAATGGACTGTACCTGGCGCAGGGGGAACGAATGTAGAGACGGAAGGAGTCCGCTGATGCTGGTGCTGCAGTTGTTGATGGTGATGGTGCTCACCCAGAACCGTATACGGATTCGACAGAGAGAACATCTGCTGGTGCGATGCTGATGCAAACGGAGGAATGACACTTGGGCTCATCTTTGGGTTGCCCCTGAGTAGAGCTCTCACAGGGTTGCGTCCAGCGGTGAAGAGGCCGCGCAAGCTGGCCGGGAAATCCGACTCTTCTGGCAGGCGCCCCTTGGCGAAACTCAGATCCATAGTCATTGCGAGCCGCAAATAGCATCCCGGTTGCGAAGCTAGTATATCGGTCCAGTTCGAGATCGTACTTGTTGTGCTGGTTGCTGGAAGCGGCGTGGGAGTGTCGAGCTGGGCCAGGGTCATGATATGCCGGATCGTCTCACTCACGTAGTCGCAGCCGTCGTACTGTGGCGTATACGTCTTCATAGCCTCGACGAGCACATTGAGCCGGTTCTGTTTCACTAACTCGTCGGGTGAAGGTTGGCTTCGACGGAATGAGGACAATTTGACATCTATGATATGCAGAACAAGGGGCAAAGCCGTGCACGGTACGCTGCAGTAAGGGTGAGCGACTGGACAATTCGGCTGAAGTACGGGAGGGAAACATACGCGCTGATTGGGAGCCATCGAGCGAGCTTGAGCTGAATGACCTCCTGAAGACACTCGGTTACTCCGGACGCAGCCTCCTGGAGCTCGTGGCGGTTCTCATAGATGGTGGAAAATTCGCGAAGGTTACTAGTTAGATTCGGCGTCACGGCCGTGACGGCAGTTTGGAGTACCTCATGGTGGCTCAGTGCCACCCATGACGAGCTATGGAATTGTTAGCAAATCTGGCCCCTTGAGAAAACACCACATCAATGCGGGTGGACGTACTGATAGTACATGTACATCATGTTGGTGTACAGTATTGCTGATTCGTGATGGGGACCTGTACCCCTTGTTACGGCTGTCCGAGGTACACCGCAGCCGCCGAACATCGGGAATTTCTGGACCGTTGAAGCATACCACCGCCGTAGTGCCTGCTTACACTCCCTTACTTTGACAGTTTCGTCAGGTCCAATCTTCTTTCCCCATCCAGGGGAGTCGTCAAGAGGGAAGACCATCATGATCAGGTCTGTTAGTACGGTGCAAAGCTCCACGATTTGGACAAATATTTCCACCACGCATTTCTTCGTGGCCGAATCGTAGACCTTTGAACGCTCGACCTCATCTGCCATGTCTCTGTAGCCAAATGTCGGGCTTGAACTGAAGTCGAAGTGTGACCTAGTGATCTTGAGGCTTCGACGCATTCCGAGAGGCAGTATCCGGTCTCTTACAATACAACACCACCAAAGGCGCTTCAGAACGTTCTGCTTTTTGTATTGCAAAGGACTGATGACGGGTGAAAAACTCGGAAGTGCTGAATAGTGGTGAGCTTCTGCATTTTTTGCATGCTGAATCGCGGCACTCAGCCATGTCGAGTTCGCCTTTTTGAAGGCCTGGGTAAAGTTTGGAGACCATTGGGACAGCATGATCGCTGTCTGAGCAAGGTATATCATGGAAGATTCGCTTTCGAAATCGTAGAGCAGTTTGCACCGCCGGTAGAGGGTAGCCCTGGCCACCCGACTGCTCGAAAAGCCGAGTGCTTTGACCTTCTCCTTGGAGACGAAGTTGCAGGCGACGAATAGCATGGACTGAAAGACCAGGAGCGACATCCTTTCTCCAGACCCGCCAAAGCCACATTGGCCATACATTTCCCAGAAATCTCCCTCGTTGATCACTGGCATCAAGGGGTGGACATGGAGGAAGTACTGCCTGACAAACTCATCAAGTATCTCGGGCGTGGGTATTCGTAAGCAACCTTGAGACTCGAGGTAATTGACATCTTGGGGCAGGAGGTTGTGGAGGTTGTTGATGCTAAGGAAGGGATAGTAAGAGTATGTGATGTCTGTGCTGCTCTGGCGTTGCCCATTTCCCGCCCATGATGCATTCGTCGACGGAAATAATGAGGATATGCTGGACATATCCGACTGGTTGCGCTCAACTCCGGCTTGGGGAGGATGGGCCCTGTCCTGGGTGCCAAAGTTGTTCCCAAAGCCTGGCAATGATGCCTGACCTTGACCTATGTCAAAGGCCGGGGGTGCTTGCGCTTGTGCTTGCGTTGAAGGAGATGTGTCGTCATCATAGTCATTCTCTGTCGCCATGTATCCATTTCTGGACTCCGAGGCGTCATTCACACTTGGCTCATATGGAGGAATTGTGACTTGCTGAGGTTTACGGCTATGTGGATGTGGGTGGTCAGTATTGTGTCTGCGTCTGCGTCTGCGTCTGCGACTGGGTGGGAATGGGAATGGACGCACGATGCTCGGTCTGCCACGACGCAAGTGTCGTTGTCGAGGTAGCAGTTCATGCAGGGCATTCCTCGCTGGGAGACATCGCAGCGCACTTTGCGGGCGCGGCAGGAGAGACAGGCCTTGGCGGCTCTCTTGCGTGCTTTGGTAGCCGCTCTGGGCTTGTTAGGATCCATGGTATCGATGTTCATTGAGTGGGGATTTGGGTCGGGCCTGCTTTCAGCCTTGCGACGGATAACGATGAAAAATCGATGGAAAGGGCGAGATTGAGCTTCAAGAGGACGTCGAGATAGAGGCTGAGGGTTCGGGAATCGCGGGGGGAGTGGAGTTCCAGGGTGGTGATGACCAGGGGGAAGTGGGGTGCTAGCGGCTTCTGCCCCTATATCGACCTGGCTTCTGCTGACACTAAGGCGTGCCCCGGAATGCTTGTCGGGCCCGGCGATATCACATCAAGGTGTGCTCTCAAGGGACGCATGCATACCTCTAAAAGTCGTTGGACTGCATGCTGGCAAAGATCCAGCCTGGTGGAAGGTCGCAAGTTGAGTCTTTGGCCTCTCTCTCTCTGCCTACCTGGTAGCCAGCATAGCCAGCAACACGAGTGACCAGGATACCAACACAAGCAAGTCCATCCCTCAATTGATAGAGAGAGAGAGAGAGAGAGAGGGTCGACAGAATACGGCATCGCTCCGGATCCAGATACTCAAGCCCTCTCGTTCAAGGCCGATCTGCAGTGAGCCACCTCCGGCTATGGTTCTGGCCATAGATCAGCTGCAGCAAATGCTGCCCTTACATGCACGTGGGCATGGGGTCCGGACCCAAGGATGGCGAATCCAGAAGCAATTGAAACGAGTCATTGGAGAGCAGAAGTCGACTTGTTGACTGGATGACCGTTGGTCCACTCCATCTTCAACCCTACCTACCCTACAACCCCAGTCGTGATGGATGTTCCAAGGTGGAAGGTGGAAGGGGCCGCCCTTGGGCCCTTGGAAGCGAATCGCGAGCTGTGATTGGCTCTGCCGGTACTTCGGCAATAACTTCACACTAACGGCTACATATTCGGCAGTGACAATCGTTGACTTCTCATACCAGATTGCTCACGACCAACGCATTCATAATCTTCTCCGCTACCATCTTAGACTTTGAGTTGAAGTTGCACAGTTTCCTAGCGTCGCGCTTTCTTTACCGTGCATGCATGACATGGCACGAATGAAAAACAACAATTGTTGATCTAGTCGGAGAGTCGGGGAGGGAGGGAGACATGGCAATCAATCGCCATGACCAGCCATTACTATTCCATGGGATTTTCAAATTATTGGTCTCCTCAGATACGAACCACCGTTGGCCACCTTTGATGCATCAACTCGACCTCCCGGCATATGTTTGGCATCACACAGTGTCGATACGCGAGAGCAGCATTGGCAGCAAGCCATATTTCCGAGCCGATACGACCGTGCGCCATGTCACCCATCAACGATACGCGAATGCCAGATATATCAGCGACACGGGATATGTCACTCGATACCTGTTTATTTTGGCAAATGGACACATGGCATGCGCTCTGAACAGCCATGCCCTTGCCCCTCGCCACTAGTCAGGTCGACCTTAACTGTCATGCTGAGGGACCCTCGCTCCAGCAAGGCAAATCGGGAGAAGCATTGTGCATTGCCTGAGGTGCAATATTGACGAGTACATGTAGTTGGGACTACCGTGTGAGGGGACACGACTGGCCAGATTGTTGGTGTTGGGCCCCGGGCATGCGACGAACCAACACTGCTCGTCAAAGTAATGGTATCTAAACTGGCACAAGGTTGCATCCCCTCTAGCAGCTTAACGACTGAGGCTTCGCTGGACATGGCCCGAGTAAAGCCTGCAGTGCAAGATTGAACATAAGGCGAGGGCTGACCAGGTACAGTTGAGTATGTCGCAAGGACTTCGTGACTCGTGAAAGCTATTTGCCAGTAAATTATCGTCAAAGGTAGCCTCATTAAATGGGCTAGGATAATCAGCCTTCTGGTGGGCGTCTTGGTTCTATACTGTCTCTATAAAGTAGGTATTGAGCCACACATAATAAGGGCCGCTGCAACTTCTATGCAGACGCTGTGTCAAATACAAGACACATACATACCGATACTCGCACCTATGTAAGCTGAGTAAGTCCACCTATTTCACTATTTGGGCCAAAAATGAATGTATGATCGTGTGTGCCAATATCTCATGGATCAGTGATTCGTTATTCTGTTTTATAATACATGCAATCATTCAGATCTAGAGTATATCAAGTTCTACGCCCCCTTTGCCAGAGCTGTATAATGCAGAGTAGTGGAATATCAAGCACCCAAACGCCGACTGATGCATCATACATTCAGACATATACACGCTCCCTCCTGCCCTTTCCCATCCCCGTGTAATACACATATCGATTGTGTTCTTTTTCTTCTTCTCTCAAACACCACACATGGAGAAGTCGTTTCCCTTGCCCTGCCCGAGCCCTGCTTAGTCGGTCGTTCACTTTATTTCATCCCTTGGCTATTACCGCCACCACCACCACCACCACCCCCCCTCTTCTCATACCCGCCCCCGACCCTCTCGCCCTGCCGCAGCTTCGCCTCCTCGCGGCGGACCTCCTCCGGGTCGCGCTCGGGCAGGCCCCACCACTCGCGGTGGAATTTCTCCTGCTCGATCTTGCGCCGCTCCTTGCGCTCCCGTTCGCGCGCCCGCTCCATGCGGGTCGCGAACCACTCCTCGCGCGCCCGGTCGTGCTCGGCCTGCGTCGCGTGCGCCATCATGCACGAGTTCATCTGGTGCGACATCTTCCGGCAGGCGAAGGGGATGGTGAAGGTGCGGTTGCGGGCGCAGTCGGCAAAGGCTGTGTGTTGTAGGCAAACGGAAAAAGTCAGTTCCATATCATCCTGAGGGGGCGGGCGGGGGCGGGGGGAGGAAATCGCGGTAGCACAGAGTCAAGCAAGAAGCCATTGGACAAGGCTGCGGTATAGTTCTAGCAGGGCAATGGGTAATCGCAACTGTACCTTTGATCTCATCTTGGCATTGCATTCGCACCCGCGCATTGAAGACCTCGCGCACCTGCGCCTCTTGACTGGCTGATAACGGCAGGGGGTTTCGCGAGGGCATGGGAAGGCCCTCCGTAGCATTCTTCCCATCACGGCCGGACGGTGGTGTTGTAGCCATGGCGGCGGCCATTCACGATATTGTGTGGGATGGTGGTGAATGTCGTCCGTCGGAGAATGGCAAGTTGCGCGCGCTAGGTACTTTGGATCATCACTCCGCGACTGTTGTATGTTCCATGAAAAATCCAAGAGAATTGTCCTGTCCCTATGTTCAGGATTAGAAATCGAATTGCCGACTGGATATCTTGGGTCCCTTCGAAACCCAGAATCCACCGAGACCGACCGATTATGGGCAGAGGAGCTCCCGGAGCTAGCGAGCAACCCTCCAGCCATATTCTGCCATCTTTCACCGCCAATGGCCCGGAGTCAAGAGAGGCATGAGATATGCACTTATAGTAGTATTACATATGACTGGAAATTTCGGACTGTAGAAGAGCAATCTATGCCTAGTTACTTACTCGAAGCTACTGCAGCGAGTGAGATGCATATTACAACATGTCAAATATAGCACGCATGTCCGCACTTATCGGATAGGAAAGGAGTGAGAATGAAATAGAGACTGTAGATCCATGTTTGACAATTGCCTATTGCCGTATGCTTTACAAATCGTAGTTGACGCTTCAGAGTATTCAAAGCTTTGCTATTGATCTTCCGACGTAGCACCCAAAGTCGGAGTCGAAGGCGCAGATTCTTCGTCCTTATCTTTGCCCTGCTTCTTCTTCATCGTAAACCGTCCGGTCCAGCTAGCCCGGCTGTCCTTAGCCCGGCCAGCACTCACGCTTCCTATGTTGGGACTGCTGTTCACACTGTCGTAGCTGCGCCCAAGCAGTGCCGCCCCGGCCGCACCAGTCCCACCGTCTTGGCCATGCTCATCGATATCAATGCTCGTACGTTCGAGATTCAAGTTCTTATCCGAATTGCTGACGCTTCCGGGGCCTTTCTTCGATCCGCGAATGGAAGAAAGACTGAATTTAGAAGAACTCCCCTTTCGGAGAAGCTTCCTAAGTCCGCTCTCTGTATCTTTCAGCCCAAGCCCATGCGCCGGTTCCGATGGCGTGTTCGAATGAGATTGGTCCAATGAAAGTGACTCGTGTGACTCGGAAACGGAAAGGGTGTCCCGTGACTCGCGGGATTCCGCAAGCGACTCGTCCATCGATGGACGCTCCGTTGGTTCCCAGGTGGACGACGTGATCGAGACGCGGGGATTGACCTCCCTATGCGCCTCTTTATCCTTGCCCTTAGGCTTGACCTTATCCTTGCCCTCTCGGGAATCCTTCTCCTTACTTCGGAACATTCCCATAAACGACGGTGCGTTGGGGTTAAGGCTTTGCTTCAGAGCTTTGGCAGCAGATGGCCTCGAGCCGATAACACCAACTCCCAAGGGAGGCTGGCGGATCTCAGACTCGTCCAGAATCTCATCTTCTGCATCGGCCAAAGTAGTCTTTAGAGCCGAGGGGGAGCCATGGATGGAGGGTCTCCTAGAAACAGTTCTTGACCAAGGATCCGCGCCTTCGGGAGACCAGATCCTACTTGGGTGAGACCTGCCCCACATCGACGGGCCACTTTCGGTAGATGGCCTGGGCAGCTCGGACGAGGCAATGGAGAGCGGCCTGGGGCTGCTAGGGTCCCGTTCGGGAAACATGGACCCGCTTGCATTATTACCTGCAAAGAAAGGCCCGCGTCGCGAGGTAACACCACGAAGACCAGATAATCCGTTATCACCCGGGGCAGGACCAGCCGAGTTGCGATTGAACATGCCCCAGCCAGACGAAAAACTAATTCGCCTCTTGTTCGGAAAAGCATCGTTTTCATCAGTTTGCCGGGGAAATGATTGGCTCTGCGCAGACTTGAGAGAACCTAGGGGCGGTGGCTCGTTCGTGCTCTTGTTTTGACGGTGTGGCCAGAACGAGAACCTGTTGGTCTGGGCCGAAGGAGCAGCAGGTGAGGATGCCGTGCCATAGTCTCCTCGCAAGGATGCCCTCTCACTGACGTCGCCGCCATAATGCGAAAAGGGCAGGTGCTGAGCAGAGCCATGAGGGCTTGACATAGCGCTATACGACATTCCCTCTGATATAGGGGACTGGGGGTCATTTTCAGGTGACATCGGTTGGCCGAAAGTCCCATGCCTTGACGGTCTGGTTGGTGGGAAGTCGTCGTCAGCTGTGTCGAATAATGTTGCCGGAAGCAATGAAGTTGCAGTCGGACTCAGGGGCGCACCAGCTGTGAGTGCTTGAAGCCCTTCGTCATCCAACGGAGCGGAAACGTCGGAGAAGTTTGGGAAGGCACTGGCACCAAAGCCAGGGGGAATGGTCGGAGCACGTGACGTAGGAAAACCACCATCGAATCCGTTCGCCGGCACATATGGCTGCCTGTCTTCCATCGCATACGACGTAGATGGCGAGGGTGCTGTTGCGCCTTGCATAGAGTTTCCCGTTCGACTCCGGCGCTTGAGTTGTGTCTGATTCGCGAGATCGAAGTCAACCCCAGAAGCGTTGGCTTGCGCGTATGAGAAGCCAAGATTTGACTGCTGGGCTGTGGCAAGTTGGGTACGCAAAACCAACTCATAGTCGTCTTGCGCCTTCAGTTTCCTATTGAGAAAGAAGATACGACGATTCAGGTCTCTACATCTTCCTTCCCACTCTCTCTGCGTTTGTCGGTCTCGTTCGCGCCATTCTTCGCTCTCTTCTCCGCCGGGAAGCCTCTTCCGCTGATCTTCAGCTTCTTTCAGCTCCTTCCCCTTTTCCCTCAACTCAGCCTCTTCCTGTGCGAGGCTGGCCTGGAGAGCCTCGATTTGGTCTCTGTACTCTCTTTTCCGCTCTTCGACGTCTTTTTGGATTTTGGCCTTCTCCTGCTCGAACCCAGCTTGCCTTTTCTTCATCTGGGCCAGGTCCTTATCCCACCTAGCAATATCGTCATGCAGCTTCTTTCGCTCGTTCTCCTTGTCCCTCAACCTCTTTTCGACATTCGTCTTCCTCGTCTGGGTACTCCTCATGGCACGATCCGTCGAATTCACTTCGGCTTTGTATTTGTTTGTCGTTTCGTCCTTCTCCTTCAGAATCTGCTTCTTGGTCTTTTTCTCCTCAGTTAATTCATCCAACCACTTTTGATGATCTCTCTCGTCCTTCTCTAATTGCGCAAGAGACTCTTCGGTGTCCTTCCTTATATTTTCAAACCTTGCGCTTAGCTCAACTAAAGATCCTTCGGGCACTCTCTCCAGTGCATCCTTGACCGATTGATCCATACTGGCTGTGGAAGGCGAGTGTTTCCTTGTCAAGGTATTGCGCCGCGTAACA
This sequence comes from Apiospora aurea, assembly GCF_038362705.1. NCBI lineage: Eukaryota > Fungi > Ascomycota > Sordariomycetes > Amphisphaeriales > Apiosporaceae > Apiospora > Apiospora aurea. Next base: position 3,670,544 of record NW_027117389.1, read on the forward strand.
GACCCCGACGAGCTTATCTGCATGGGAGCAGCTGCACTTTCGGGTATCGAGGCCGTTTCGACGGCGGCGGTAGGTACTCTTATGTTTCCGTCGTCATCGTGGCTCTCTGTCGACGAGGAGGGCTGCTCTTCGGGTACCCAGCTGGCAGGGACCCTGCCGTTGCCGGTTTCGGGTCGGCCATCTTTATTGTAAGTGCGCAATCGAATAGACCGGCTGCCAGCCTGAAAGTTGCTGTGCGATACGGCGATGACGCGGATGTTATAGAAATGACTTGGCTTGAGGCCCGTCACGGTGATAGCAGTCTCTTGGCTTGACGACTCCCCCACTAGAAAATGCCAACTGTCAATATTGCGATTCTCGGCTCTTATGGCAAACAGACAGGGTCTGCATGACGACGTCACATACCATTGACACCATTGACCTGTATAAGGAACTTGGCGACCGAGCTATTAGCGTGCGGTCGAGTCCAATTAAGAGTTGCTGCATCTTTGCGAATGCCGGCGAGGGAGACATCAGGAGGGTCGGGGACCTCGACTCCAAGTACGTGGATGAGCTCGGGAACAGGTTTTCGAAGGACTTGCCAGGCTCTGTATGCCAACCTGTAGAAGACACGGTGCGGTTAGAATCTCGACTTTGTACGCCGTTCCACGGGCCAAGGCTGCGGCGCGCTAGAACATACCAAGTAGCCGCAAGGCCAGTGATCAACATGTTGAAGTGCCTCAAAAGAAAGATGTCGAGCTCCGAAGCGGCCAGGTAACCGAGGGCGGCCTGATATAGCCAAGTGGGCGTCTCCTGGGCCAGCTCGGGGGTGATGGACCAGAAGAATAGCATCAAACCGATTGTGACGATGGCATTGAGGTGAGCCGTCTTTGGCTCAGTAAACCACCAGGCAAGCACGGCACAGACGACCAACACTGAAGGAACAGACGTCGCCCATGGGGTCCATAACATATCGTGGGAGATATCGACCGGTGACCAAAGAGCATACCAAAAGGATAAACAGATTAAGAAAAAAAACGAACCAAGCAGAGGGAGGGGGAGGGGGTGTAAAGTAAAGGAAAGACTGGAGTTGGTACGGTAATTGAAATGCAGGGTTAAACGTTAGCAGCCGTAATACCGTCGGGGGTCTTGGGTCGACAGCAGGTCAGGACCGTCAAACTGGGACTGGGAATTGCAAAATGTTTCTCCTCTCTCCGCCGGGCCGCTTAGTGCTTTTTGCTTGGTGGCCAGTAAGGATTTACCTACCACGCTGCAAGGCTTGCAGAAACCAGAAACCCGTCACCCACCCGTTGGTAGACTTACCGCGACGGTGTCCAGCCGTGTGGGTAAGGCCCGTAAGGGCCAGTCTGCCTGTGGCAGGATGGTGACTGAGTCACTGAGCCTCCAATCTCCAGTCTCGCAAGGCGAGGCCGACCAAATCTCTCTAGTGTCGGGCCAGCCCAAAATCCAGGTGTGGATGACGATGCTTCTCCAAAGATCTAGCTCAGTATGCAAATACCGTTGGTGTAGCGCCCGCAGTCAAACGCAACAATGAAGTCTGTTTTAGAAGCATGTAATTCACCTACTACGTGGTACAGTACGTTGTACGGTAGAACTCTGCGAAAGTGAAGCGCAAACACTTCCCAGGTGCCAAGGTTGGCGCTCTACTTCTCCTCGCGCCACCACCCGACTATTCGTTCTTTTCAAGGTTCTTTCTTACCCGTCCGTCGTGCATCAAATACTTACTGCCCACCCAGGCATTTACTGCTCTCATTCGAAACATTATCTCAATTATGTAGAGAAGGCATCGCAACTACCTACCTCCTATACTACCCCGCGACAGGCAGCAGCAAGGCCGATCTGCCAGAATGGAAGCCTGTTGCTGCATTGGATGAGCTGGCACCAATGCAGCGAGTTGCCGATGCCTGCAGGCCGAACCGGGACGGGAAACTGAGCAATGTTAGGTACCTATCTATCACTCGACTAGGCTACGACATCGATGGGACGAAGAAACGATGCATCCTCTAGGCAAAGTAGGTAAGCATGCAGGGTACTCATCAATGCCGGCGACCTACCGTATCGCATGCAGGGTTACTTCGAATGGGTTGCGCGGGATCAGTGGCGGGATGTCTTCAACTGCCGCCCGCCCCGGCTCTCGCAACGCTAGAAACGGTCCAATGACGAAAGCCATGTGTGTGGGAGGCTTGTCTGTACACACTCGCTGCTTGCCATAATGCACACACGCATATAGTTTACCTGGTAGGTACACTTTGTGGGATAGCAAAACCAATGGCTTGGATATAGGAAATAAGGTCCATCCAAGTTGAACGTGCCAAGGCGTATCTACCTCATGTACTACACCAATGCACACCATATATAAACTATCTTGCTACCAGCTACTCGTATTCCGTCCATCGTCAACTGTCTCGGCTTGCCTAGCTCCGAGTACCAAGGTCATTCCAACGGTAGGTACGCTTTTCAGCTCTACACTCCAGTACTGTATGTAGGTCAGGGCATATTAATATAAGTCCATGTGTTCAAGGTGGGATTAACCTCTGGTAGCCTTCCCCTTCAGCCCTGAGAATATCATTTACAATCGAGTCCTTTCTTGGTACATTGAATCAATGATAAAAGCCGGGGGAAGCTGTAGTGTAATAGCTATCGGGTATCACTTCTCACCACTACCAACAGTCGTTATCATAGATGAGTGCTTCAAGAGTTCATGCTTGATATGAGACAGGATGGGTGAGCCAATCCCGTGTTGGTATCCAATAGTCGGTTTTGTTGTCAGTCGGTCATGACTTACAGCTTGAACAGCAACCACCTACCTGTATCAATGTACAGTGCATAGGTATGCATGCTCCTGTGCCATTACTGTCCATCTCTAAATCAAGCCTTCGCGCACCTTACATCAGAGACCACACGATCCATCCGCACATGTTAAGTGACATGCATTCGTCTTCTCACAACCCTAACGCGCATGTGTCTATTGGAGTATTGCGAATGAGCTTCCATGTCGTGGGGATCATGAAGTGACGGCCCACTACGGGAGCAGAGAATATAGATTAGTTGACCATCGATTGTCACATGCCATCCGGCACCTGCACCTGCGCTTCATCGAGTTAAGAGGGGAGGGGATGCTGCAAAAAAGGCCTGCAGCACACGCGGAATGGCATTTTTCTGGGGCTCGACCAGCAAGCGGGTGGACCTGCTGTCTCCTTTCGACCTGGTCAGAAATGAAATTGGCATGCGATGCCCCCCCCCCCCGGCAGCCCGACAACGAGGGGCGGACAGAACGGGAGTTACATCTGGCGAGAACATGTGGGAGAAGTCGCTGGATCGCAGACACCCGTGAGGTATTCCCATGAGGTTTGTAACGAGCCCTATGGCAGCCCGGCGTCGGCGTTGACAGTAAACTTCCTCAGCATCGTCCTGTATGAATGAATGAGCATGGAGTTTTGCGACGGAGAAGATCCCGAGCGTTGTTCTAGACCAATGGTGCTACCGAACCCACAATACGCCCGAGGGGGAAAGGGTCATGTATTACCACGGTCAAGCACCGAAACGCATAAACGGCTTCCATGCGTGTCGAAACAACTGGCTAAGGTTAACAGCTAGTTGCAGCAGTTGCATGGCGATACGGTGGCTGGCTGGGCCGAAGAGCCCCTGGCATGGATAGCACACGCACACATGCTTACTTAATGTATTGAAGGGTTGTCGTACTAAGAAACACGAACGCAATATTGTTGCTGTCTCCTCATCTCATCTCGGGCCAGGGCAAATATTGTCCGATAGTCTTGCGTTTTAGCAGGACCTCCCTCTGATCATGCTTGGATGGATGGATATACGATAAGATGAGCGTTGAGCCCCCCAAGCCCCCCTCGCGGCCTGGGGGAACCGATGGAAAGCCCTATTGGATTCAACAAAAAGACCACATGCTTGCGCAGGCATCCCCGTAAGTTGCAAGCGACTCGTGTCAGATGGGCCGTTGCAGCTTATTTGCTGACGAGCGCCGGCGGCCTGGACCTAGACAGCTGCTGCTAGCAAAGTCAGCTGGGTGTGGCTCCCGATTTGGGCTAGTAGACGCTGGGGATCCTACCAAAAAAAAAAAAAAAAGTGTTGGTGTGCTGGGGCGCTGCTGCTGCTGCGTACTGGGCCTGGGTGTGTGTAACAGTGCATTAATTGATTGAAAGAAGTACCGATCGCTCGCCTTACTGCTCCCCAATGTCTCAACTCTTTGACCCTTTGACACACACAGTGAGCCCCTGCGAGCATTCCCCCTCGTCTCTTGTTTTGTCCCTACAAGTCAAAACACACGACATCTTCCCAGACCCGTCGTGATCATGTTCTGATCGTCTCTACTCTCGAGTCTCTCGTCCGCTTGCCCCATAAGGCGTTGCACTCTGCCCCTGTCTGTGCTGTTTCTGCTGTACCTACTTACTTTGCTTTACCCATCCGCAAATACATAGGCCACACCTGAATATTAGCTCCGCCAGCTGCACCTCGGCATTGTTTCTGCTCTAGCTACGTCACTTCGGCCACTCCAGGCCCCCAGCAAAAACCGCTGCCTACGCCCCAAACCAGACTGACCACCGGTCACCTGTTACAATCAACGTCCTGGTAATCGCGCTTTATATAGTCGTTGCCTCGTATTTGTGACAGCCCACCAAAAACTACCGCGAGACTACCCACGTTCTATATTATTTTCTCACTTCTCTTCGCTCGTTTTCAAGTCTGTTTGTTGGGGCTGTTGCTGTTACCATACTGGATCACCTACGAATGCGCCTGACCTCATTACTGTGTACCCCAACATCAAAATCGAATCAGACTGCTATTGTCGCGACTACACTGCGACAGCGTCCAAACAACTCCCGGCGAGCAGCCTTTGGCCGCCAACACTTATCGCCTCGATTGCTGCTTTTCGAATAAGGTCTGTGGCCGCCCGGCACCCGAAAAACTATCACCTGCAGGGCGGGTCACTCCTGCGGCTGTATAAACGCAAAAGCGAGAAGGGGGAAAGGAAGTTTACCTTTTGTAGACCTTCCTGGGATAACCCATCCTTCTGCCGAACGACTTCCCTGGCAGACTTTTTGCATCCGGAATCGAATTAGCTGCGTTACCTTCCGAGTGTCACAATGCAGTACGTTCGGAATATTAGCGACTCGGTCTCGACCGCATGGAACTCAATCAACCCCTCGACTCTTAGTGGTGCCATTGATGTGATCGTGGTCGAGCAGGAGGACGGCAGCTTATCCTGCTCCCCTTTCCACGTTCGGTTTGGGAAGTTCTCGCTCTTGCGACCATACGAGAAGAAGGTCGAATTCAAGGTCAATGGAGTTAAGCAGGAATACTCTATGAAATTGGGCGAAGGCGGGGAGGCTTTCTTTGTCTTCGAGACCAGCGACACCATTCCACAAAGCTTGCAGACCTCCCCACTCGTCTCTCCGGCTTCGAGCCCACCTTTTGGGGCAGAACAAGATGACCCTGATGCCTTGCAAGAGCCAGATCTGCTCCAGCTTGACGAGCCATCTGGCCACGCGGGCTCCTCTACTCGGTCTCTATCTGCAAGCCGGCCAGGACCAACGCCAGTCCCAGGTTCGTCATTCCTTCGCTCACACGAGATAAAATATACTAACGCGATAGCCAATAGGGCACATAGTGCATCACCCGACGTCCCCGTCGCTGAGCAATGGGCGGCCACCCTCACGAGATTTACCCGACGCATACCGACTACCTTCTCACAGCGAGAATGTTCTCCCGTCTAATGCGCGGGCGCGGAGCGATCGAGATGAATTCCCCGAAGGATCCGAGCATGAAGATAGCAACCAGCCGTCCCATAGATCAATCAGCCCTCCTCCTCTGCCGCCACAAGAGGCTGTACAGCGCGCCATGACTTTGTCCGAGCAGCTCCACGCTGCAAACATCCGGAATAAGGTGACCGAAACTGGTGATCTGATGCTGGATATGACAGGCTACAAGAGCAGTGAAGAAGATGCTATTCGAGCCGAGGTTGTGGCGCGCAAGATCCTGTCCGAAGAGATGGAGGGCGATTATGATATAGGCGCATTATTCGGCATGGATGAAAAAGGGAACCTCTGGATCTACAGCAGTGAGGACGCCAAAGAGGCTGCCATGAAGAAAACGGTTGCATCTTTGCGGCCAACTACAACCATCGCTATCGATGCTGCGTCAGACCCAGGCTACGCCAGTGACGATTCTGCCTCGTCGGCCCCGCTACCTTCGCATCGTCGTAGTGAGTCGGATGCAGGCCAGACGAGCGTTGGGACGCCTCCTACCACGCCTGGATCAAGCTCCGCTGGCGACCCAAACAGGAATTACGCCAAGACTCTTCGGCTGACTAGTGATCAGCTGAAGACCTTGAATCTCAAGCCTGGTGAGAATTCCATGGCCTTTACTGTCAACCGTGCCACCTGTCAAGCTTTCATGTACCTGTGGAAGTACGATACACCGGTGGTCATTTCGGACATCGATGGAACTATAACCAAATCGGATGCACTTGGCCATGTGCTAAACATGATTGGTCGAGACTGGACGCACGCGGGCGTCGCTAAGCTGTACAGCGATATTGTAGCCAATGGCTATAACATTATGTATCTCACCAGTCGGTCGGTGGGACAAGCTGATACAACAAGAGCTTACCTGAACGGTGTTGTGCAGGACAACTACCGTCTTCCACGCGGCCCGACCATCCTGTCCCCTGATCGGACAATGGCGGCTCTCCGGCGCGAAATCTATCTTCGAAAACCTCACGTCTTCAAAATGGCCACTCTTCGAGATATACGCAACCTGTACGGTGCGGATCGCCATTGCTTCTATGCGGGATTCGGGAACCGTCTGACCGATCAGATCTCGTATCGTACAGTCGATGTACCACGTAACCGTATTTTCACTATCAACTCCAACGCCGAGGTATCATTGGACTTGCTATCTCTCAACAAGCTCAAATTGAGTTACGTCAACATGACGGAAGTCGTGGACCATTACTTCCCAGCGGTAGCAACACTGGTCAAAGGGGGTGGGGAGGAGTATACCGACTTCAAGTACTGGCGGGAACCGCCGCTGGAAATGGACGAGTTCAGCGCCAGTGATGATGACGACGAAGATGATGAGGATGCCGACGACGAGGATGATGACGACGTCGGGAATCTGGGGGACAGCTATCTCTCGCGCGTCGATGACGACGATGCTGTGGAGAGCATATTCAGTGGTAGCGGCGTCTACGAGGATGAGCAGCACATGATGGGATCCATGATGGAGGAATACGACGAGGATGCTGACGACGAAGATGTTGATGAAGAGGATGTCGAGGGTGAAGAGGAAGAGGAAGAGGAAGAGGATGAGGGCGAAAATGAGGAAGTGGAAAAGGAGAATTCCACTTTGAACATCCCGGATGACGTGAAGAAAACTCGCACTCCTAGTCCCAAGGTGGCCGTGCAAGATGACCTTGCCGAGATCATCACAGGAGTGCAGCACCTAGGGCAAGAGAAGGAGGTGGAGCAATAAGAAGAGGACGAGTATCGTATTCAACATAGCTGGCGACAGACACCATTGCACAGGGCGGGATTTCAACGCATGGCTGGGTGTTTCACTGGAAGGGGAGACTTGATATTTACCCAGGACTCTCTGCATGCATAGCGTGGCGTTTCAACTTTGGGGGGTTTTTGAATCATTAGACAAAGCATACATCTTTAATGTACATTGAAGCGGTGTTCCTGTATCCCCTTAATGGCCGTAATACTGCCCCCTCCCTGGTTTTACGTACTCTACGGAGAGCCACAGATCAGCAGGGCCGTGCAAAGCGGGACAGGGCTGTTTTAACCAATCAATCAACGCGCTGAGAAAGTGGAACGTTTAAAACGGCTCTCCGATCGTGCTAAACCATCCTTGGTCCGTACACTACTTTGAGCTTGGAGGGGGCAGTATTACGGCCATTAAGGGGATATTCCGAGAGATCCTCAGCACTTGTTTTAATCAATAGGAAGCTACCTAATGTGCTGCTTGTCTGGTGATGTATTTAATCAACCATTCACTGACGAATTCTTGTGTCGCCTGAGACTCTCCAACTTTGCGAGGTTCCTAATAATGCATGCTGAGTGTAGAAAATTCCCCGTATCATCCTATTGATGATCCCCAAAAACGCCATCAAACGCCTGTACGTGGTAGCCTCGGGCTTTGGAGAATTAATAAAGCATAACCGCCCATCAGGTTTGATTTTTTTCCCTCCCAAAAGCATACGTATTTGCCGGGTCTAGGTCTTATTCCAAGTCCATATCCTCGTCGTCATCGGCCATGTCGTCCTCAAGCATCTCACCCAGTCCGCCCTCGTTATCCTTAGTAGCATCGGCACCTTCCTTGTTGAGAGTCTCGACGCCCTCCATTGCATCCTCCATGCCGCCCTCGGGCTCGCTCTCGTCGTCGTCGTCGTCGTCGTCCATGCCATCGCCGCCGTTGCCGCCCCAGCGGTCCTTCAGGCCCCAGCTCATGCCGCTCAGGACGAAGCGCTCGTTGGGCAGGCGCACGCCCCACTCGTGGGCGTGGACACGCGGCAGGGCCACGCGGTTGCGCTCCTTGGCCAGCTCCATGAGCCAGTCCTTGCTGGCGCCGCCGCCGGCGGAACCGCCCGCGCCGCTGCCGCCCCGGAACTGGTAGGCCTGCCGCGACGCCACCGCCAGGCTCACGGCGTTGGTGCTCACGGCCGCGTCGATGTTGGCGGGTGCGCTCGGCGCCGCGCCCGAGGACCCCGAGGGCTTGCTGCCCGCGGCCGACGTGTAGGGGTCCGTCGTCAGATGCAGCGCGTCCGATAGCACGGACGAGGTGTGTCGGTAGGCAAAGTCGAGCAGTAAGAGGGGGACTCGGCTGTCGTACGAGGTCACGCCTTGGCTCGTCAACAGCAGCTCGATGGTGCGCGCGTCGCGCGGGCGGGGCGCCGAGGTGGAGGGTGCGCCGCCGTTGGGTGCGGAGGGTGGAGGGCCAGCTGCGCCGCCGGTGGCTTGCGAAGAGGCTGGCAGAGTTGTACTCGGGGTAGTCGCTTGGGTGGGTTGTGACTGGGAGGGCCCCGAGGCTGCTGCGGAGGAGGGGATGCCGTTGGGCTGTGATTGCGAGGCGGTCGACATGATGGTTGGCGATATGTGTGACTAGCTAGGAGTAGCGTATTTGTGTGTCTTTCAAGGAATCGGCGAGAGTCGCAAGGTGGTATTGAGCTGCGTTCTCATTGATGGTAAGACGGGCTGAACGAAGGGTGAGTAGAAGTCGAAGGGTTGCGCTCCAATGTGTGGTACGCGAAAGGCTGCCCTCGAAGATGGCTAGGCCATCGAGGTTTGTGGTGTTGAATGAAGCAGCAATTGGCCGGAGGAAAGCGCCACCAAAGGAAGAGAGCGTCTGGTAGTTGGTGACTTGGTGACTTGGTGTTGCCAATTCCTCAACACAAGATGCTGTGAGAAATGATCGCCAGCAACCAAGACAGAGAGGTTTGCGGTGAGGTTAATTGTGCTTGTCAGGTAAATGAACTTAGGTAATCTTTAAATCGATATCGATATTGAAGCAGCATGCATCGGCACGCCTAGAGCGAGCAAAAAGTACGCGCTAGGGACGACGTGTAGGCGGTTAATCCGACGGTCAAAAGTGCAGAGGTGCGTTGTGCGCCACTGAACTGGAACTAACCTAGTCTGTCTGTCTCTCACCCAGCTCGTTCGATCCTAGTGTTCCACCACCGTGTTGTAATGCCCGATTTCTCGTGCACCGTAAATAACTAGGCAGATTGAACACAGCTTTGGTATCATTCTTTTCTTCTTTAACTCATAAGAGTCACTTCATATAGCATTCTCGGAGCCGCTGCTGCTACGAGGTTGATTGGGACGGTGCCTGTGACGGAAAGGGACTGGATGCACAGACCATAGCCTAAATTGCCGGTGCTGGGAGGCTTGGAGCGAGTGACGAAAAACCGGGCCCAACCCAACAGGCGGTTTGCACATTCGATGGAGGGGCAATTGGCAATGCAAGAGCGAGCGATGAATGACTGGACGTTTGCCCCGCCAAAGCAAAAGGCCGGCCGATACAGGATCATCATATTTTTCCAAAGGAGACTGTTGTTTATCAAGTCATTGACCAACTAACTCACGGCGCCTTCCCTTTTCTCCATATCTCCCCTCAGCGTCTTGACAGGACTCGAAACTGAACAAGCAAATTGCTATGGAGACAACTCTCCCCCTCCCGTTCCTGATCAGCGTCGCGGTACCTCCCGGCCTCGACTCCAGCGAGGGGCTGTCCCGGGGTGAGGTTTCCTGTCTTGGCTGCGTCTTCTTCGACGTGACTCAACAGAACCTCGACAAGCTGCTTCACTACTTGGACCAGCACAGCTCCGAGTTTCACACCTTCTTCGACGTCACCGCCGTCGAGTCCAAGGACGACATCATCTCTCTGCTCGACCATGGAGCTCGTAAAATCTTTGTCCAGCCGGAACGGTTAGCTGAGTTTGCCGATTTCAAGGGGCGCGTCGCCCCGGCTGTCGCCAAACTCAGCAACGTTTCCGTGGGGACCGAGTATGGCATCCTCCTCAAGGACTTTGATCACAACAAGTGCGATGTCGCCAAGTTTTTGGAGCATTCCACGGCCGAGAAACTGCCGCCCACTTACATCAAGCCTATCCAGGGAACCAACTTTGAGCAATTCTTGGCTGTATGCTCACAGATCTCGGCTATCCCCATCTTGCCTTCCACTGGCCTGACTACGAACAAGGATGACCAGTCCAAGATCTTCGTGTCGACCATGCTGTCGGGTGCTTGGATTTCGGACCGCCCGGACAAGCTGATGCCCACCGTCGTCTGTGACGAGAGAGGCATTGCCCTTGGCTTGGTCTACAGCAGCCAGGAGAGCGTTGCTGAGTCGCTAAAGACCCAAACAGGTGTTTACCAGAGCCGGAAGCGTGGCTTGTGGTATAAGGGAGCTACGTCAGGCGATACCCAGGAACTGGTGCGAGTTTCGCTTGATTGCGACAACGACGCCTTGAAGTTCGTCATCAAGCAGAAGGGCAAGTTCTGCCACTTGAACCAATTCGGATGCTTCGGGGACTTGAAGGGCGTTTCGAAACTGGAGCAAACCCTGGTTTCGAGGAAGGAGTCCGCCCCTCAAGGCTCCTACACAGCGCGTCTGTTCTCCGACGAGAAGCTGTTGCGGGCTAAGATCATGGAAGAGGCCGAAGAGCTTTGTGATGCACAGACACCTGAAGAGATTGCCTTCGAGGCTGCTGACCTGATCTACTTCGCCCTCACCAAGGCCGTCAGCAAGGGTGTCAGTCTGTCTGATATCGAGAGGAACTTGGATGCGAAGAGCCTGAAGGTGAAGAGGAGAACCGGTAATGCAAAGGGCAAGTGGGCCGAGAAGGAAGGCATCACGAACGAAACAGTTGAGAAGGCCAAGGAGGCTGCTAAAGACTCCACCACTCCGCTCACATCGGCGCCCGCTGCAGAAGCCCAGACTGCCCCGGAAGCGGATAGAATCTCAATGAAGCGCCTTGACGCTGGCAAGATGGGCACCGCACAGGTGACCGAGGCCCTCAAGCGCCCATCTCAGAAGTCAGCCGAGGCGATCATGGGCATTGTCCACCCCATCATCAACGATGTGAGACAGAACGGCGATAAGGCACTTCTCTCGTACACCCACAAGTTTGAAAAGGCATTCTCTTTGACTTCACCTGTTCTGAAGGCGCCGTTCCCCCGTCATTGATGGACTTGCCCGAAGAGACCATCAAGGCTATCGATGTCTCTTTTGAGAACATCCGCAAGTTCCACGAGGCACAGAAGGAAGAGCCTTTGAAGGTGGAGACCATGCCCGGTGTGATCTGCAGCCGCTTCTCGAGACCTATCGAGCGAGTCGGTTTGTACGTTCCCGGTGGCACGGCTGTTCTGCCCAGCACTGCTCTTATGCTTGGCGTTCCTGCCATGGTTGCCGGTTGCCAGAAGATCGTGCTTGCGTCACCCCCTCGATCGGATGGAAGCATTACTCCTGAGATTGTCTATGTTGCTCACAAGGTCGGTGCCGAGAGTATCGTCTTGGCAGGAGGGGCGCAGGCTGTCGCAGCTTTGGCTTATGGCACGGAAAGCGTCACCAAGGTGGACAAGATCTACGGACCCGGCAATCAGTTCGTCACGGCTGGTAAGATGTACGTGAGCAACGATACCAATGCTGGTGTCGGCATCGACATGCCGGCGGGCCCGTCCGAAGTGCTCGTCATTGCTGATGGCGAGGCGAACCCTGCGTTTGTGGCCTCGGATCTCCTATCACAGGCTGAGCACGGCGTGGACAGTCAAGTGGTTCTCATTGCCATTGATCTCGATGAGCAACAACTACAGGCGATTGAGGACGAGCTTCACAAGCAGGCCATGGCTCTGCCGCGTGTTGACATCGTCCGAGGCGCCATCAGCCACTCAGTCACCATTCAGGTCAAGGACGTTGATGAGGCCATGGTCATCAGCAACGACTATGCGCCTGAGCACCTGATTCTGCAGCTCAAGGACGCCGAGAAGGTTGTGGATAAAGTTATGAATGCGGGCAGTGTATTTATTGGTCAATGGACCCCTGAAAGTGTGGGCGACTACTCCGCTGGCGTCAACCACTCACTACGTAAGTTCTTGTTTCGCTCTTCGTCCCAATAGTAGACTGATGCTAATGTGAGAAAAGCCACATATGGATACGCGAAGCAGTACTCGGGCGTCAACCTGGGATCGTTCTTGAAGCACATCACCAGTTCGAACTTGACTGCCGATGGTTTGAGGAACGTTGGAAGCGCTGTTATGCAGCTGGCAAAGGTCGAGGAGCTCGAGGCTCACAGAAGGGCTGTGGAGATACGTCTCAGTTCTATAGACGGAAAATGATTCAATGTTTAGGAAGGAGGAAACTTGGGTGCGAGTTGATATGCATGTGTTTTAATGTTGGGAGCAAGGTGGATAGACTGATCTTTGTTGGAAACCAGGTAAAATGAAGTTTCCGTCTTATAGCGCCAAGTCAGACGGTACGGGCTGTGAAGACCCAATACCCCGACTCTTATCGTGTTTTCCAGCGTGTGTCGTTCCACCAAGCAACGCAATCATCCGTGTGATAGTGCAACCTGGAAAAAGCGGCAAAAGATAGGGGCGGGGCGCCCTGTGTCGGCGGCGCATGAAGGCCGGCCGTGGCGAACCATCTAGCCACCACATGGCAACTAACGTCTTCTGGGGTGGATTGCCGCGTTTTCGAACTCCTTGTTTATATCAGACTTTGCTATCAAACGGAGCCAGTCGACAAACGTTGTTTTTATTACTACACGCCATCTTAATCGAGTTGCATGGCCCTTTGAAAGCTTAATGAACGTGGCGGGAAAGTGATGGGAATTTGCGACAAAGTCCATATCAGATGTCCATCTTCGGTGGTCGGTTGGTTGGCCATCGAATTGTCTGTTCAGTAGATTAGAGTTCTGATGGCTTTCTTCCCTCAGCCCCCCAGCCTCCCTACCCCCTTTTACGGTAGAAGAAGGAGAGAGTGTGTGGGCAAGAGGGGATCGACAGATTAGCAAGATGCCAACGGAAACCTTGGTGCCACTGAGCGGGAATGGCATGGAAGCGACGGGAAGCGACGGGGGCGCGGGAGGCAAAACTCATGGACATGCAATGCGTGTCATGCGAGAATGGTCGAACTTACTGGGCCCCCCCTTTTCTCCCTTGTTTCCTACTACTGATAATACTAGCTAAGTTTGGTTTGTATCATGGGAATATCTGATCATAAAGGTTTCATATTTGGTAGAGATAATTCCCCTTCTAAGATGGTGACGTAGGAGGCTGGGCTGGGCTGGGCTGGGCTGGGCTGGGCTGGTCGGTTTCCAGACGTGCAGTAGTCTCTTGCCGGTTCAATGTCAGGCAAGACGAGAATGCCTCTCAAGAGGCGGCAGATGTTTTGACAGGTGCTGCTAGTACGGATATACGTCGTAGTGCACAGTTAGTATTATAGTGGCGCATGTAATAGTCGTGTCTGTGGAGCGTACACAATGCACTCGATATAGGTTTGGAGTTCTATCTATGATTGTTAGTACGAAAGTGAAATATGGGCGACGAGATGCTAATAGTTCCTGGCTGTACTCTCAAGCCTCGGTTGCTGGATGCTCGTTCCAACGGCTCAATACCAGACGACGATCCTCTGCAGATATGCGTATGTATATACGATGTTCAGCTCTAGGGGGTGGCTGTAAGATGGCCGAGAGTTCTCTCTCGCCATTTCAGGCGAAAAGGAAAAGAACAAGGAGTTTTCCAGCAATAGGCGGCCATTGCTTGGTGTTTGCACAGGGCCGACAGACAAGCATTGATGAAATGATTCCCAAGTCGGATGAAAAGATAACAGCCTACTATTTGAGGGTGTTAATACGAGAGTTAGCCTTGTGTCTGCCGTGCTCAGGGACTCAGGAAACCCCTTGGGAACGGGTAGGAACAAACATCAGCCGTATCGGAGACAACGTGAAGCAGCCCTCGCCATGTCGGAGAGACAAAGCAGTATGCGAGCTTTTCGTCTTTCGTACGTTCAGCCGAGCTTCTATGTTGGAATCGTTTCATTCGTAAGTAATAAGGATTCCTAGCTGTGTCAACCCACCGATTTCAAATGGGCTGACAGCTCGGCCCCTCCTGGATAATCCGCACTCACCCCCAGCATCGTCCGCGACCAACTACCGAAGTTTCATAAGAGACCGCTGAACCCAACCCCCTGCTCGTTGATAGATATCAGATCTCGGTCGGGTTGTCTTGTTGAACCGGAGGATATGCAGACAGCGGCACAGCCAACACAAGTGTCCAGAGGTATGCGTGCTTCTGACTCGCTTGGGGTCAACTAAACTACGCAGACGCATAAGCTTCGGATCCATCGGGTGACAGACCACACGCTGTAACTGTCGTCGGCTTGGCTCTCCCCCGGAAACAGACGCCAGATAAAGCAGGGCATAAGCTATGACGATAACGATTGTCGAGGCGGTAGATGCTACCTGGCCAACGATTACAGGTCTGCGAAACGCCAGCGTCGGGTCAAATCTGAGAGCCAGGGCAGCTGGGCTTTGCGTCTGAGAAGAAAGAGAGGCGCGAACCTTTATGGCTTAGCCGCGCGTGTGTGTATATATTTCTTGGCGAGTTTCGAGACCTACCCCAGAAACGACGTACCGGCCGAGAGAGGCTAAGTAGAAGACGCACATGCTAATCAGCACCACCCCGAGGAGGGTAAGGAGACATCAGCATGAAGATCTGACCAGAATCGATGAGAAGCCCGAGTAATTTTCGACCGGTACGATGCAGGTTACACTGAACCATGGCCAAAATACGAGGGCGTAGTCTATGCCCCGCGGCATTGATCCGTCCCAAGTCGAGTCAAGCCGGCCAGTGATGCCAGAGCCAGGCAAACTGCAGTTGCAGGGTCCTCGCTGGAAGAAGCATATTGTACAGCCCCAGCGTCTCTGGTGGCCATTAACAGACGGCCAGGAGTGAACCAGGCAGACTTGACGGGAGGAGTGACGCCCGCGCCACCACTTACACGTACGCGAGCAGTTGCCTCCTGTATGTGACCCAAGGATATAGTTGAACGAATTCCTGCCCAGACAGCTCAACCCATGGACCACGTATCTCTCTTTCAAGTCCCCTTCCCTTCCCGGCTTCCGTCTCGCCCCGCCTACTGCTAGCAGTCTCACAATCAACTGCTCCCCGCAAACTAGTCCACGTACCCCTGACGCGCATCACTGTTCTTTTTAAACTTTACCAATCGGAACCTCCCATCTGCCATACCTTCAATATTGTGTGCGGCTAAACCCTTGTGGCTCCTTCTATCACTGCCCGGCGCTTGTCATAAGTTGTCACAATCCTTATTCTGCATCATCGGTGCAAGCCGCGGCTCACACGTGTGAAAGGCCGACGACATATAATCCACAAGTGCCCTGGGTCTGGACTGTTCCCGCCTGTCTAACTAGCGTCTGCGGTGTCAGAAGGAAAAGCACACACCGCTCCAGTATACTGAAATAAATCGATGAGACAGTGGCCTCGCGTGGAAGCCCCATACGAAGACGAATATGCCTCCGCGCAGGTCACACAAGAAATCGCGGAACGGGTGTAAGCGATGTAAATCCCGAAAGATTAAGGTGAGGAGAAATCCGCAACTATACCATCGCCCATAGCCTGTGTGAGTCGCTGACCGTGACCTCTGAATAGTGTGACGAAGTCTATCCGTCCTGTGGCAACTGCGTCAAACACGGCGTGTCCTGCGACTTCGAAAACAGCAATTTCCTAGCCGTACCCGAAATCCCATCGCCCCCAAGAAGTTACTACTACTCAGGTCCAGTGAGTAGCAACCACGACCGAAGGATCGGTGGTAGTGGTGCCTGGGCCACGACATCCCCATCGTCGACATCATGCAGCAGCCCATCTCTGACCCTTTACCGTCAGCCGTCGGCGCTGTATCCGATGTTCAGCCCGACGTCGGGCACGAACCGGATGCTCGAGCTGCGGTTGCTGCACCACTACACCACCTCGACCTATAAGCATATGTCCGTCATGGGGCCCGGGAGCGAGGCCGTCTGGCGCGAGCGTGTGCCACAGCTTGCCTTCTCGTCTGCGGACGGGGCCTCATCAGAGACCGGCGCCAACTTCCTCATGGGTGTGATACTGGCCGTCTCAGCTTTGCACTTGCGGACTGCATCGCCAAATGACCACACGCTTGTTCGGGCGAGTCATGCTTATACTGCTGCTGCGCTGTCTGCATATAACGCCAGCCTCAGCCGGGGTATCAAGAAATCCAACGCCGAAGCACTGTTGATAACGGCCCTCTTCATCACCTTCCAAGCCACTGCCTCCCGGGTACTCGGAGATGGGGACAGAGACAGTATGTCCCTCATCAAACAAGAGCCCAGGTCACCGTCGCCGGATGAGGACCAGACGTGGGCGTATCACAGTGCCAAACGTCCCAAGTATGAACTACCCCTATCTTGGTTCTATTCATTCCAAGGCGTGAAAGCAATTTTATCCGGCAGCTGGTCTTGGATCCAGAGCAGCACGGTCCTAATCCCCATTATTCAGTCCCTCCCGGGGTTGGACGTCACACTGAGCTCAGAAGGATCGACCTTCTTCGGATCACTCCTGGACGGACTTGTAGAAGAGCTCGACCTCCTGGAAACGGATCCAGTCTCACGCATATTGACCGAACAAGCCTACCACCATGCTGTATCCATGCTGAACTGGGCTCATCGGATCCCGCACACAGGTGCACCCATATTGTTCATGTTTGCCATATCACGGCGATTCATCGAGCTGCTGCAGGTCCATCGGCCACGTGCCCTGGTGATACTTGCATGCCATTTCGCCCAAGTGAAAAGCCTCGACGGCGCCTGGTGGCTGCGTGGTCTTGCCAAGCGCGAAGTTGCGGGCATATTGTCGCTGTTCGAAGAGGATGGTGACAACTTGAACAGCAAGGCTTGGTGGACATGGCTCCAGTGGGCAATGCGAGTAGCGCAATACGACGGCGGTGGCATGGTGCCAGCCGAGATATGGGGCGTCGATCTAGCCCTTCATCCTGCACCGCCGAGCGGTCTCAGCGGCACTTCATTCGGTGGCGTGTCCCATGTTGAGTTATTGACTTGCATGTTCAACAGCTTGACGACCCTGAACACCCAGCCTTCGTGCCACTCCAGGGCCGATGCAACAGATGTTTTATTCACAACCGCTTCGTCAGTGTTGATGGCCAACAGCTTGGTAGCTCCACTGGTTGACTGATGCAGCTTGCATGAAGTCAATATTCTCGAGCTCCCCATGACTCTTCTTCGCAATCCCCAGGCCAATTTCCAATATTTTCAATGCGAGCACCAAACTTGCTCACTCCTTTGCAAAGGGCTGATTTGCGAATTGGAGGACTGGATATCCCCTTCACTTGAACGACAGTTATACCGAGAGGCATTGGGACTTCTTTCTGGCGCAACGTCACAGGGAAATATGCGCGTAGAATGCTTATGCGGATGAGCGTTGGGCATATACAGAAGAATGTGATAAAACGAATCCTTTTAGGGACAAAGGAGCGACATGTCGTCCCCGCTTGGATGAATGCTCGCTAGCGTCAATGTTATTTCCCACAGGAATCTCAGGACGTTGGGGTCTTGGTGGTCACTATTTCAGCATGGTGACGCAGCCAATGTGCCTGCCCAAAGTAATGATGTAGCTGTGATGGGTAGAGCCCGTGGGTTATAAGACTCTGCAGACCAAGTACCTCGGCGCTGACAGATAAGAAGACTTACCTACTTTCAGGATATATATATATAGCAAGATACTGATACACAGCCGCTACCATGTCCCTTGCTTCGACGATGGAAGATGAGAAGAGGCGCCGCGAGACGCTGGAGCAGCGTCCGGGGGTCCAAATATTCCTACAGCCGATTGCGCCGCCAGGAGCCCTGGGCCTCGCGGGTTTCGCTGGCTCAACTTTTATCACCGCCAGCTATATCGCGAATTGGTGGGGAAACGCTCAATCGCCGACCATTTTCTTTCCCTTTGTTGGCATATTTGGTGGCCTCGCCCAGTTCATTGCAGGTCTGTACGGTTTCAAGGCACGGGACACCTTGGTTACCGTCATCAACACAATGTGGGGTTCATTCTGGATCGCGATTGGCATCCAGTATGCCTTCGTAGTAAGTGACGCTTGCACCATATAGCAGGTTGCTGGCGTGTTGCGTCAAGGTGGCTGATGATGGTATGAACAGGCGGCGAAGGCTCTGGAACCTCACGAGGTGCACACCCATTTCCCCGAGTTGGCAGCTTGGTTCGTGGTTCTGAGCGTCTTGACATGGTCCTGCACGCTGGCGGCAACAGCGCGAGACCTAGTGCTCACTGCCTGCCTGTTTTCGCTCGCCGTCGGAAGCACGGTTGCGTGTTGCTTATTCGCATACAACGGCGGCACGGGCTCGGCGTCCGGCGACGGCCTGCACGGCGGCGTTACCCGTGGCATGAAGGCTGCAGCATACTTCTGGATGTTTTCCGCGCTGATGGCCTGGTGGCGGGTCACCGTGTACCTCGTTGAAGAAGCCTACGGACCGGATCATGCAATCACCAAGTTCTTCCCGATCGGACGCACACCGCTGGAGAAGCGGGCTCCGTATGTCATTCCGGGGTTGGGCGAGCCGGGCGTCAAGCGAGGTGTGCCGAAACCGCTCCCGGTCTCGTGAGGTGCCGAGCCTGGGGTAACAACATGCCTGCATGTGTGGACGAAGAGCAATCAAACAAAGATTGATCGACTTGTTTTGGGACGCGCTTCCTTCCAATGTACGTCATCCCTAGACTGTTTTTGTGCACTAGGTAGGAGTAGCTTACGTTTCTTCGGAATTCAAAATGTACTTATTCCGATGCGGTCAGCAATTGGCAATGGTGCGCGTTTGTTGAGAAAGTGCGAAGCTCTCGAACTCATCAATTCGTGGTTGCCGAAACGAGCATGATCTGGCAGACAAATCGATCAATTCGATGAGTCAGATTGCAAGACGACGCGCGAGCAGGCTTCGTCAATGCCCGCGCAGACGAAGACCAGCAGACAAGGAAACCACGTACGCAGCGATTTTGGTGTGCATGGTCGTTATCTCTCAACACTTGCAAGCTCTGGGGGAAGGCGCCGCAAATGAGCTTACATCACAACACAGATTGGAGATTGGGCGGCTCCAATCGCCGCTCGCGATGGTAACACGCATGCTTTTCCGTCACTGTACGCTTCATACAATTGATCATTTCCTGGAACCAAATCAAACAACCCCATGCCTGCACAATTCGGGTTGTTCCGTCCGACGGTTCGGTCGTCGGGGTCTACGCAACATGAAGAAAGCCAAAAGGAATAAACTACTGGTACTCCGAGACACGTCGCGGAAAGTCCTACGAATCGGCAGGGTGTCGGTTCGCCTCGTATGGGGGCCCGACGCTGACTTGGAAAAACAAGGAAATAGATAAGGGTCTAACTACTCATTCATCCTCATGTAGCGGAAATTCCATCGAGCTCTTTTTGTTTTGTTCCATTGCCAACTTCATTTCGCTGGTTGCACACAATCTTGTGTGTGTTTCAGATTGAGGATGAGCGACAGATATGGACGCGACTACGACGACACCGACATGGCGGTAGCGAGTCCTGCCGAGGAGCATAGGCTCCTCGGAGAGCCAGAGGACGATTCGGCGGCGGCGCCACCACCTCGGCACCGCCGGCGGCCAGCACACCGGACGGCCTTCTCGACCACCTCCATCAAGTCCATTGCCAGCATCCATGTTCCCAAAGTCCACAAGGGCGACACCATCGTCAACTTATTGTGCGGCGTCCTCTTGGTCGCGTCGTCCGCCGGCGGCTTTCTCTCCATCCCCATGACCCGTCTCGTGGAGGATGCCGTCTGCCATAAGCATTACGACCAGATGCAGAGCGTCGACAGCCCCATCGACGAGAACCTGTGCAAGCTGGACAGCATCCAGTCCAAAGTGGCCTTCATCTTTGCCATGTATGAGCTGGTCCAGTCGCTTGCTGGGTTCATTGCTGCATTCCCTTGGGGGATTGCGGCCGATCGGTAAGTCAAGCGCAGCTCTACGATTCTCCGGCCCATCGATGTTCAAATGCTCACTGGGAGATTTCTAGGCTCGGGCGCAAGCCAGTTGTCGGTCTTGCCATCACTGGCATGTGCCTAAGTAGTTTGTGGGTCATGATGGTCTTGGCTTGGTACACAGTGATCCCCCTTTGGGTCCTCACCCTGGCCGGCGGATTTCACTTCATCGGTGGCGGAAATGCCATGGTTAGTGCCGCCCTACTTAGTATGGTGTCTGATGTGATCCCCGAGGAGAGACGGTGAGAATACCCGCCCAACATCCCCTTCCTCTTCCGCCACCGGTTCCGGCAGCTAACTAGGTGCACAGAGCTGTATCATTCATGCGCTTCCATGTGGCTGCCGTCCTCGGCAATCTGGTCTCGCCAGCGCTTTGCTCCCTCATGATGGCGAAGACCGGCCCTTGGCCTTGCTTGTGGGTCTCAATAGCTCTTATCGTTACCGGGACGGTAGCCTTCATGTTCATCCCCGAAACAAGTTCGCACAAACAGCACAATGTTCAAGAAGGTGAGCCGAGCCAGCTGGCTTCTGGCTTCAAGGGTCATGTCACACACATATACGACCGCTTGCTGGAATCCGCGTCGATACTGAAGTCCTCCTCTGTGATCATCCTCCTGGCGACATGCGTAGTCTCGGTCCCTGTCATCGTCGCGATTCTCCAATTCTTGGTTCAGTTTATTTCAAAGCGCTACAGTATGCCCATTAGCGACACAGGCTATGTACAGACGGCATACGGTATCGCCCAGGTCTTCCAGTCGCTTCTCGTCCTGCCCTACGTCTCCAAGGTCCTCATATCGGAATCAACGCCTTGGCCGTTCAAGATGAAAGACGAGCGGACGAGAGACCTGTGGCTGGCTCGCTGGTCCTACGGCGCGCTGGTACTCGGATTCCTTCTGATGGGCGCGGCGCCGTCATTGGCCTTCTTTGTCTTCGGACTGTTCGTGCTGTCGCTCGGGTCCGGCTTCAACTCAATCACCAGGAGTCTCATGAGCCTCTACGTGGACCCCGAGCACCGCTCCCGCTTGTTCAGTCTGGTAGGCATGGCCGAGGTGGCCGGGGCCATGTACGGCCTGCCCATGCTTGCCGGTCTCTTTGCCTTGGGCATGCGCCTGGGAGGAGCCTGGATCGGTCTGCCATACTGGGGCATGGCATGCCTGTGCCTGTTGGTCATTGGTGCCCTCTCGTTCGTCAGGGTGCCCCGCGATAGAGAAGAAGGCGCCGGCGCCACTGCGGAGCACCCACAAGAGGAGGCGCGCTAGGGCTTAGCACCTGCAACTCTTCGTCATATTTGATTTCTTGGGTTATGAAGCTTTGTTTTCAATGTCCAACACAGGCTATTGGAGGCTCTCGTTGGTAGCTGTTTATGTTTTCCTTCTGGCAAAGGCATGTCGTATCGGCGTTGGTAGAAGACGGCATCAACAACCGGGGCAATGCTGTGCACATAATGAGCAATAGAAATCAAGCCCGTCCAAAAGGATCTCGTATCTGAAGTTTGCATTGCCGCCAGATTACTCTCATTAAATGCTGTGTTACAGTCTCCGGGTGGTTGGTGACTAACACGAGCGCGGTAACAATCGAAATGGCTGGAAACGCCACCAAGACTCCTTACGGCGGCTTGCAGCTGTATGCTTATTCCCCGCTCCCGTGTTTCCCATTTATGGCTTGGGTTGGTGAATACGGGAAAACGGCGGCCTAGTGGCAATGAAATGCCCGAGGAAGATGTGAACGATAAGGATACAAAAGTGTACCTAGACATGCAGGAAGACTGCAGTGGTGGGCAGCCAATACGCCACACGACGATATGCGTTGCCGTCCGTTTTCCTTTTATGTGGGTGCCAGTTCAAAGCCGCAAGACGATTTGGCCCGGGCAAGACAGGGGGTTACATGTCACACAAAGCTAGATACACCAGATTGAACGTGCAAGCACATGCAGGCCATACGGGAGCGAGGACTTCCTGCAATGCAATTCCAGGTACCTATTGGTATACGATGTAGATCAATAAGTAGGGGATTAATTAGGAAGCAGGCATTCGAGTACGGATTTCCGCCGTCATTATGCAGTGAAGTCCAGGCTGCTGTTTGATGGAAGTTATCAAAACTGCATACATGTGTAGCGAGTATGCGTCATGACAAAAGTGAAATGAGAGTATCTCGAGTAACTTGAGAAAGCACGGGTCAGCGGGCCTGTCCATGCTCTGCCATGGGGACAATTTGCCCAAACGGATCGAAACTGCCATTGCAAGTAGCCGGCACCGAGAATAAAAACAGCGGTACTGGCAGCAGATTGCGAGATAGCAGCGCGAATGCACCTGGCCGTCTTTGGGGCCAGGATGTTGCTAGGCTGGGCATCGTTGGGCTTTGCTTTCATATGCGAGGAAGTACATAGTGCAGAACTGACTGGTCAGAAGACTGGTCGATCTAGGATGACATCTCGCATCGTTTCCTCGAGGCAACATTCCGCTTCACATGATGGGGTTCTAGTGCGGACCCATGTTTGTGGTCGCAATTCGGTTGTAGTGGCATACTCGCCGAGATTGGCCTATTGTTCCCAGCGTTGCGTGTATCTCAAACATCGTCAGATACTCGCATAAGTCATCCCCAGAAGAGCCCTGGTCAGGTCCTTTGTTGGCGGTTAGACGTTGGAGTCTTTTCCCTCCCCAGTCACGACTCACTACCCGGGGCGGTCATGGTAGCCATCGGGAAGGAACCAGTAGGGTACAGACCCGAGTTCCGAGTGTTAACACCTCCCACCTTCTTGGGTTCGCAGTGTTCTGCCCCGGGCAAAGTCCACCTCTCTTTAGATGGGTGTAACGCGGACAAGCAAGCCACTCACTCCCAATGCTGATCTGACATAGGTCCTGTCTTTTTGATGATTTTCCATGACGATGCACCGAGAAAGCCATGGCCAAAGGTGATAGTGGCGACCTGCTCCAGCCCAATTGTTTCTCGGCAGCCCACACCCGGGGAGATGCGGTGCTCAAGCCACGGGGGACGAAGCAGCCGGGTTACCTGCTTTGGCAGCGATGATCATTGGGCGGGTAAGCGCGACCCTGTCTAGGATCCAGTGTCGTCCATCGTCATTCCAGCATAAAAGCGGCAGGAGTGTGTGCTTGAGGTCGCGATGATGTCCTTCGAACGCCATCATCGACCCTGGGTGAGCTGCAACCTCGGTGCCGAATGTTGCATGTTATTTGGAGTGTGGTAGTGCTCGTTGCCTATCCTGGCCCGCTTCCATCCCTGTCTATAAGTGGTAATTAACACACGCCTTCGATCCGTGCAGAAATCAAATCGTGCCAGACAGCCATCGAGCTTGGGGAAGCGCCAAGAGCTGCATAATATAGGATCCAATGAGCCTCACGATACGAGGATCGCGGTGCTTCGTTATACCTAGAGACAAACGAGTTGGCTTAGTTACTGATCTGGCAGCTGTCTGTGTGTCTGATACCAAGCCAGCTAATCTCAAGGACATTCCAGCATTCATACCAACGAGGAGCAGATCCCAGCTTAGATGTATTGGCCCGCTGCGGCCGCAGGCCGTCATCCTTGCCGTGTAACAAACACATTCTGATGTACTCTTGTGAAGCAAGCCGTGTGCCCTTGGGAGACTGTGATGATCAATTCTCTGAGGCATTCTGGAATGAAGCCACTGATGTCTATCAGGGTTCAACGTCGAGGTCACCACTGAAACGGCCTCACTACGGCGGGGTAGTTGTTTAGTTGGGCTCGAAGCGGGAAGCAGCGCGTCCGTTCTCGACGTTGGCTGCCGCACGTATGATTGGGCGCTTTGGAGGGACCGCGGAGACGATATAATTGCCTTCTACAGTAGGTGGCATTGGCTAGAGTGGGATTCCTTCTTTTGGGGCTGGAAAGGTGATTCGAATAGATGGCCCTGGCATTGCAGCATCGACCATCGTGGATGGGTCACTTCACGGCAAGCAGCCGGGATGGCAATGGCAAACACGTATGCACGTGTACGAAAAGGGAGGTACATACGATATACATGTAGGAAGTAGACCGATATGGCGGCCATGCTGGGGGATGTATGCATGTGTGACATAGACGTTGACCCGCTCAAGCAGCCTGTTCTGTTCACAGCTTGATTCTAGCAGATGTCGTACACGGCTGAATCTTGCAGCGTTCATCTGGTTGATGTGTCAACTCTCGCGGTCCCCGACCGTTCGGACAAGGTAGCATTCATTCGTTTCTTCTTCTTTTGAGCGCACCTATGATTAAGGACCCCATTGGCGTTTGCTATAAACCTCGGCAGCTGTTTTTAGCAACATTGAGAGAGAGGGTGAGTAGGTGCTGGTACTTCACCACTTGCGGCCACAAGACTGCAATGTTCTGTGTCATATCTGCAAATTAATATATGTCTGCATACTTTCTCGGCAAATTCCATACTTCCCCGGGGCTCGCGGCCACGTTCCGGATCTCGTACACCTAATGCAGAAGCGATGCAAGATGTACATTGCGAACTTGCTGTTGCTCGGTGTCCAGGTCTCCTCGATCTTGAAGACAGGTCTGGTGAATCTTGAAGTCTGGCTTTCGGGCAGTACTTGGCGATCAACGATGGATCATCGACTTATGATGACCTGCGGCGGGCTTACTACAGCGGCAACGACATAAGGGCATCGCAGATTCCCCGCTACGAGCCGCCCTGCAAGAGTTCAGGGGGTCGTTATTGGGTTGGAGGTGATCCAAAACGACTGCACTCTGCAGCAGACCATTGTGTCGACCCGAAGGAAGGGAACGGTCCGGTGTGGCAGAACTCACGATTTGGCGACAAGGTTGTAATCGCAGCAGTGGCCCGTTTTCGAGTGGCCACACCGAGACTAGGGTACAATCTTGACAGACTTGATGGGGACGAAAGTGTGAACCGGATGGGGAGCATGTCACGTCAATGGCACCACGATACATCAATTCGCTCGCCGTCTATTTTTATTGACCATTCGTTCTGATATATATATATATATATATAGTCGCGATGGCCACGCATCTTTCTTACCTATCACTTACATCACTTCAACCCTCAAGTATCAGACCATCCACACCTCAGGAGACACGCCGAGCAGTGGCTCATACTGGGATTTAGGGTGTCACTTCCATCTACTCTTCCACCTCCCATCCCCGCTGAGCCCAAGAAAATCCCCTTAATCTTCTTTCCTTCATCCCGACTCCACAAGACGCCCACGAGATGGCTAAAGGGGCTAGATATGTACCTAAGCCACCTGCAAAGCAGCAGAAAGCTCGTAAAAGCGCCGGGCCAATTGATGAACCCGATCAGGCCCAGACGACGCAGCCCACTGCCAACGCCGACTATGCCCGCTATGCCCGTCTTCTAAACGCCGAGCGAGACTGTCGAGACGACAAGTTCGCCTGCTATCACTGCCTGACCCTGAAGGATCCCTTCGAGTTCGAGGCCATCCAGGCCGGCAAGGTCCAGCGGATGGACCAGTACGGACACCCGGAGGACACGCTGCGGCGGGTCTGCATCGATTGCGGCATCGAAATTCGTCTCTACAAGCCCGGGGACGTCATCCACCGCAAGCAGGGCGCCCCTTGCTGGGTCTGCCGCTGTCGCCGAGCCAACGAGAAGGTCGACAGCCTTACTGCCAACGAGAGCCTCCGATGCGACGGCTGCGGCATGACGCAGTCCTTCAGCGCATCGACCGACTCCCCAGAACATCGTCGCCCAGATCTATACTACGCTTCCACGTGGCAAACGGTTCACAACGGCTACCGATCTCGATGCGCGCAAGCCCGCTAAAGTGTCGAAGACGTCTATTCCATACCTTCTCTGTTCAGCTCCCGTCCACTTGTCCCCGCCTTATCAACACTCAGAGCTGGCAAGTTACCCAGAGGAACCGGAGGAGGGTGTGTGGTACTAGTGACCAAGTGGAACCTACGTTACAGTCATCAAGGCCTACGGTGTAATGGGTTTCGGTGGATCGTCTCCAAAATTGAATGAATAGGGTAACATGGGCTTTGGTAAAGGAACATCTCAGTCGGCTTTTGTCAGCATTTTCTACTAGAACCAAAACTAGGTGGCGCGCGTCATTATCATACCAATAAGCAAACGGACGCAGGTATGTAAAAGTATTCAGGAGGGCCATTTGTTTCTTTGTCGGGGGTATACTCAAGAAAATATTGCACCTTCATGTAACGTTAAGCAACAAGCTATTAGCATAGAATACATGCGGGACGTTTCTCTTTCTCGAAGTACTTGATACGGGTGATTCCAGGAGAATACCTTCGGCGGGTTGCAGTCTCTCTTACACCCACTGGAGGCAAATCAAAACAACTTGCCAGGAGACGACGAGTCATATAGTAACATTCCACTGAGCTCTTGAAGTAGCAATCGCTTCGCCAGAGCTGCGTGGCACGTCTCACAAGACAGGAGTCGGCCGGGCCGGGATATTCGGGAGAAAGCAGAAGAAATATCCCCAAGGCCCCGCCGGCCCCTATAATGCCTGATTTCCTCGCATATCGCCAATGCATTCATTCAATTTGGCCAGCTGGTTTCCGGGCAGAGCCATGTCAGTTCTCAGGTAACGGTCAGTGCGGCTTATGCCCGTCAGTCCTGTCAGTCTTCTTCCTTGTAATATGATGGTTTCCTCTACATATGTATCCCTGAGTCGTCCTTACGTACCTGTGCAACCAACCGCTGCGATGGATCCGGGGCCCCGGGAAATTCCTCATGTATTGCAGCCCAACTACTGTGAAAGATCGCGCTGCCGCGGAACCTCTACCTGTTGGGCATCAAGAGACGGGCTCCCCTCGGCGCCAAGGTAAGCGG
Source organism: Apiospora aurea (assembly GCF_038362705.1). Classification (NCBI taxonomy): domain Eukaryota; kingdom Fungi; phylum Ascomycota; class Sordariomycetes; order Amphisphaeriales; family Apiosporaceae; genus Apiospora; species Apiospora aurea. Next base: position 3,697,936 of record NW_027117389.1, read on the forward strand.
TCAGGTGAGGAGAAGAGACAATGTCAATTCAGTTATGGGCGTCGTCGGAGCTTCCCCCCATTCAATGTGCGATGAGTGAGGTTAGTACCGCTGCTGCAACAAAGAAGCAATGCACTGTTATGCATGTTTGCAACCTGACATATGATCGCCGCCCAACCTACTACTGAAAAAACGTCATTCCCAGTTTATTACCGAAGAAGGCCCCATCCTGCATCGAGCTTCGAGAATAGTTCGCAAAGGCCCGGGGGTTAAGTCACATCGGGTCGTTTGCTAGGATCTCACCATCGGGGAGCGGTAGCGCATGGGAAACTGCCCCCAGAGAAGCAAACAAGACCGCATACTGCAGCTGCAAGGATACCTCTCTTTGAAAGCATGGATGACGCCTTCAGTCCATGGGTTTCGTTGCGAGAGGTAGACGCGCGGTCCAAGACGCAACGAAGCATTGGCGGTACCGGGGGATATGTTACCCCCTGTTCCGTGAATCCCGCAATCATCTCACTCGGACATCTACCAGCCCGGAGTTAGGTGGAGTAAAGGGTGTACTTTAATCGGCCTTTGACTCACTCCGGTGTCCGGAGAGGACTGCCGGCTTTATCGCTCTTGGTGGACTGATATCCTATTGCCTGTTACACTAGCGCACTCCTTTCTAGACATTAGAGGTCATGAAGGGGACAAGCTGATTTCGTGTCCGTCTACCCTCGCTTACTTACCCCCGGAGATCTTATGGCAGTCTCTAACGAAGGGAGGACCTTTTGACAGGAGAGACAGGGGCGAGGAACAGCGGGAGGAACCACGCACCAAAACCAGAGAATGCTTTCGCCATGTTTAAGATAGACTAAAAAGAAAATATAACAGTGCAAACTTCTATTGGCGCCCGAAAGTCTCGAGACTTATGCTCTCACCCGTCTATATGGGCTCGAGGGAGCAGTAAAATAAAATACAACAAAAAGAGAAGTCGCGCCCACCCCAAATACACCAAACACAAATCTCTGCCTGGATATAATGCACACTACCCCTCCCGCATATTTGCCATATCAAAATCCTTTCCCAAATATTGACTGAAATGCGAAGCTGGTGATGGGTATAGCTTGGATCTAATGAATCTGATCAAGTTCGAGTGAAAGATGCCGTCCACTCAGTTGTAACCACTGCGGCTACGTCCCCTTTGGGTCTCATCCTGGCTGCCGGTGCTATCAGCAGGACTTGAGCCACCGCTTCCTGAAGTCTGGTCTTCTGAGTCGGAACCAGGCATGTTGGAAGAAGATGTGGGATGTTTGGTGTTGAAAGGTAGTTGTGTGAAGGCCTGGGGACTTGGATGTGGTATTCTCAGGCAGTTAACTGTGTCACGCTGTCTGGCTCTGGGTCAGAACAACCAGTATGCGATGAGACTGTATCAAGATGCTGTCTTGCTCGTTGAAGACTCGGGTTTCTTGTTCAGCAGATCGTCTTCCTTGCACGGCTTTCTTCTGTGTGTAATGGAGGGAAGGGTAGCTGAAGGGGATTGTGGAAGTAGTAGTTAAGAGACAAGGAGCTGTTTGATGAAGAATGCATGACAAGAAAGCCATGCGATGATCCCGTCTGTTTTATATATTCGCTCGTTGAAGACTCAACCAGCAACCTACTAGAACCTCGTCATCCCGGGTCAACACGTGGATAGCGGGCATCCATGGCAGTATCTGAAGGCATGGGCTCAGCCCTATGGCGCGTTGTTCCTATAATAGGACATGCCCATTTTTCGAGATCGCATTTTGCCAAGAGAGGTCGGTAGGACTCTGCGGCCCAGCTGGCTTCGCCTGGGCGTTGACTAACACGGCGCAGAGAGAACTACGTATGATGCAAGCTTTGGTATATGATTGACCTCCGGGAAGGAGTCACACACCATAGGAACAAGACCCAGCAGCCAGGCTGGTTGGTGTAGATGGTGTCATTCTCCACAGTCAACGACTGCGCCGTTCGTTCGCCAGTGGCCAGCAACATCCCCCAGCAGGGACCGTCTGGGACATGGTCTTTACTATTCGTTGCATGCAAAATGAGTGGTGATGGCTGAGAGTTATTTCACATAAGCATGTGCCGCTACCCCCTGAAGCTTCGATACCCATGCGTGGGGGCTGAGGTTGGTGGAAACTGCGCCTTGGGCCCGTTATAAGTGGTATTGATCCTCCGCGGCACAATCGGGGGCGGGTGCCTCTGGGACATGGGAGTTCTGAATGATGTAGGACAATAGTAGCCCTACATCATATGTCACATCAGCAAGCCCACGCCTTGGTATTCTTTGGATGTCAACACTACCGGGCAATTCGGATATCGAAGTCAGGCAGCCGTTGAGGTATGTGGGTGTAAGTGCGCGGCTCAAACGCGCGCGTGCGGCCCAGCATCGCAGGCAGCATGATCAAGACTTGCAATTGAGCTCAACACCTCGAGAAACCTTACGAGGGAGTCGGTGTCGAAGAGAGCACCAAACCTGAGAAATCCAAGTATATTCGGCTCTTTTTGCCCATATTCGGAGGGTAGAAGTGTTCCTTCATGGAACATTCTTGGAAGAACGTCGGTTGGTGGTGGGTAGTAACCAAAAATATGGGCCGAGACGCATTGCATTTGCACCTGGCGCAGGTGCAGGTGCAGACCTGCATCTGCAAGCATTGATTGCCGAATCGTGGGAGAGGGATCGGTTTCTGAAAGTCTGGTAGGTCGTCTGCATTTGCTCACTAAGCCCTGCTGCAAGATTCAAACCTGAAGCATGTAGGAGGTAAGTAAGCAATGGCACGCGGTGCTACAGCACCTGGCTTGTCCAGTCAACTTCGTCCTTTACTCCTTGTCTTGAGCCATCTGCCAGTGTTCCTGCGTTCCTTCCTGCAAGTGGTAGCTGTTCCAGAAGGGGCCCCCAGCTTACCAATGCATCTGCATAAGCAGGCAGCGCAACCAACATACCTCACTTCCATGGAAGGTAGGACTTTTCTTCATATGCAAATAAGCCACCATTGTTTGGTTGCAACCCTCCAATACGCAAGATTCCACGTGGATCTTTCCCAACCGGACCAAAATACTTATCCTGGGCAAGTCTCAAGGTCAGACACAATCTTTTCCTGGTTCTAAACCCGATCAACATCCAACCCTTCTTCAATGTTGCGCCATGCTTCCTCTTGGGCTCGGCTCGGCTCGGTCTTGACCTTCACCAAAGTGGGATGGCAAGATGGATACCTTTCTTTTCTTTCTCTCTCTCTTTACGTACGCGCTATGCTCCTCTTTTCTGGTCTAGCTGTCTAGGTGCGTACACCGGCCCTGCGGCACAGCAGTTGAGCGGGAAAGGATCGACAGCCTTCTTTCTTATGGAGCGTAGGTTGGTAGGTATCCAACTGGAGCCAACCGCCAGGTACTGCCACGCTACCGTCTTATCATTCCACTTCTAGACCACGCGTACCAATGTTCTCCTAAGTCCTTCGTTGTACGTTCCTACTTTGCAACGAGCTTTGATGAAACTCAACGAAGCGTACACACTCATGACCTGAATGCAGAGCACCTCTAATGATATATTGCTGTTGTGTAGTAAGCTATATCGAGACTTCTAGTCCTAGATGCCCGTTCTTGCCAAGGCCCCGAAGATCTGAGGGAGAGACCGGTGGACGGACGGGATTGCGCGGAAAGCCCTCCGTCAGCATCCACGAACAGGGTCATCAGTCTAGGTCCGTCGAGTGGTCTAACACCAGTCGTATGTCCAAGAAGGAAGGAAACCAACAGTGCTGCATCTTAGCTAAGCCAGACCACCTCCACGATGATGACAATACCCCACAACGGAGTCGACGCCTGGAAGAACTAATTTGGTTGGTTTTGTTCAATAAAGGAAGGAATCCAGACGCATTCTATGTACGACTTCATTTCCCAGGATCGGAACACAGGGATATGATATGGCTTTGTCAATCTTACCTACAGATGCTACCACAGCTTTCCATTTGACTGCGTGGTCCTGCGACTGGATAATTGCAAGAAGAGAATGATTAGACAAGAGCATACCGCCGAGTTTCCACGGCCACGCAGTGGGTGAGCCTATTGAATCCTTCTACACCATAGGCTGGTTCGAAGTAGGCTGATACAATCTCCAGCCAGCATCGCTTTATCATCAAGAACCACTAGCACGATACCCACATTGCATCCCGCAGCGGCCCCCAATTGACCCCCACCTGTTGAAACCTACCACTGGGACAAAAGCCGATGCACCGACAACTGATATGTCGGTATATGTCTTGTCAGAACCAACTCCACCCAGGCTATCAGTGTGCCTTACCGTAGCATCCATGCTGCCAGGGTGGCCGGCCTGCTTTCCGACCTTCTATTTTTAGCCATACGCACACACCACACACACTTACACTGAGATGCGCATTCACAGTAGTTCTACTAAGTCATGCACCAACTGCTGGGGTCATCTCTCGACAGGTGATTCGCAACACAGTCCTCATGATTCTTTTGGAAGTTGACAACGGTGAAATAATCTTGTTTTTCTTCGAAACTGTCAGCAATATCTCAGTCGGTATTGGCGAAACAGATCTTGGCACCAGATCCTTCAGTTTTGAAGACTTAACGTGTCCATGCGAACAATACAACCGGTAGTACCTCCAAGTAACAATCCCTAGAATCTGCAACTGGCAGTGCCAATGGAAGAACTTGCGCGTTGGATTTTGAGAGTCTTTTCAACAGGAAGCTGTATTATTCCAAGACGGGGGAGGGGCTTGCACGTCTTTGCCATCTTCAAAGCTAGGCTGTTGTTACTACGATCTCAGTCCAACGACTGACCCCCCACAGGTCGCTCATCATGCCCATGGACCACGGAGCCGTAAAAACGACTTTGGAAGACATGCGTTTGACTTATTTGCTTCTGAGATCTAAAATTTTGCCTTTGGGCAATTGAGATACTCAGCAGATTACTCGATAGAGGCCTTAAGATATGCCGGCATCCTTACCAGCTGGCCATCCAGCATTGTCGAAATGGTCTTGGATATCAGCGAAGATCCAAAACCTTGGCCACTTCTTCATATTGGATCTACTGAGGCTACTTAGCTTTCATGTCTCTACACCTAGATTCAAGAATCTTTATTCCAGCATTCCCAATGCATATGCAGGTATTGCGCATACGTTTTATTCGCTAATTTACCTATGCTTTAGAGTTCTTCGACCATCTCGCAATTTAATGGAGCCCACGACGAATACTGGATATAATCATGTAGGGAATTGACAGTGGGCTGGAAGGATTCGCATTATCATCCCGGTCCTTGGATGATCCTCGTCGACTGGGCCCAATCAGAGCTACCAGAGGACTCCAATTTAGGGAAAACGTTGCACGCGCCTTAGTCAGCCTATCGAGCAAGTATAAGGAATTATTCATCAGGGGAGCAGGCTTAATGGCGATTCAGTCACAATCAGTCTTGGTCTTCTTTATAGTCGTCGTCTATCCTACAGTACCATGCCGTCGGAAAGAGTGATGGCTCTCTTCACTAAGCGGTACTCCTATCCAAATGGTACGCTAGGCTCTTCTGGGGACTTCAAGTAGCCTATGCTGTTCTTCCTCACACTCTCTTGCACCAAATATAGCCCCTGGTGGGTGCTCTTCAGGGGCTACACGTCATTGCCGAGGAGTGCTAAGCAGTTGATGTGAAGTTGGCGAGGGAGATCACTCAGGAGCATCTCAGGGTGTTATTGGCAAGCGCCAGCACTAGCACCGAATTGTGCCTCTCCTGTTGATGTTGCATGGTGAGAAGTATGTCTCTATTATGCTATCTTCACTTGGCGATCAAGGAACAGCAGGCATATCGAGTGATATATCATCTCTTGATATACGAGTAGCTGTCACGTTGATCGGAGACTCGAATACCAATCCTAAGTCAAAGATACAGGATTGTCACCCATTATATGACCTATGGATACATCGATGCAGGAACCTACCTATGGCCTGGTCACGACTACCAGATCTGCCATCATTGGAGTTGTTGCTATTACACTTCCGGGGCATATAATTTAATGTCTGGTATAGTAGTAACGTGTTCTTGTGAAACCAGTATATTACTCGGTTTATGACAAGGTTAAGATAACAACGATTACATTAAAAGATCGACAGAACGAAATTGATTCTTCGGGAAAGGAAGGTGCAACTGCATCAGCGGGGTGCTGTCACGGTGGTCCTGCTCCTGCTCCTGGCCTCCCTGGTCGTCGGGAGAGGGGAGAGGGGGCTGGAGGCAATTGGGGCTGAGGCAAGCAAGTTCCCCCCTATTTTCAGACAGCTATAACTAGCCAACCAGTGGCCCAATCCCGCTCGGTCAAAGACGAATCGACTCGCCTACCTCCCCTGAACACGGAGCACTATAGAATTTGATGATATAGCCCTCGGGGGTGTCTACAGGGTACTCCGTTTTGGGGGCATACATCGCGTCCACTGTCGCCGAGGGGGTGGGTGTTGCGTCACGGGAAGGACCAGGACAGTGTCACTTGACCAAAGCAAGTCCAGATAAACACGCCTGGGGTCATACGTCGTCGATCAAAGACGAGATGTGCTCGCCGACGCCGAGCTTCGTCACATCGGTACGTGGATGGCAGTGTGAACCTACTTGACCATTATCCAACGACGCCAGGACACCTGGAAACATCACGTTCGGTCATCGTAAAACGAAACGCAGTGTCGTCCGCAGAACGTTAACGACGCGCTCATCATTCCTTCTACTATCCTTTCATCTGCGTTCACTTGAACGGTTGGTCCAGGAGCCAGACAGAGGGCAACTATTTAATCCAATTGACCTCGCCTTCTACCGCTCCCTTCTTCCTCTTCTTTGACATCCATTCTCTTTTCAAGCTCTGCCGAATATCGATCGACAGCTTGGGCCGAAAGCTTTCGCCTTCAAAACTGCTGCGTGCGTGAAGTGGGCCTCTTTCGTGGCTCATCCTTACAACACGATCGTTCCCCAAACACTAAACAACAAAGCAAAGAAGCACAATTTCTCGCTGGAAGGCTTCAGAATCACAATCAGGTATGTGTTCATGTCATTTCCTAACCCTCACTGTCTTCTGAACGATATCGGGTCGTGCTGGTAAGTTCCTACTCTTGCACCGAGCAATTGTCCATCACCCAGTTCTTCCCACAACACAACATTCCACCGTTCACTCGTCACGTATACTGGAAGTGATTTCAGAGAGGATAATTCTTCTTCTTGCCATCTACACATTCTGCTGTTGTTGTTCCGTCTCCTTCGTTGAAGGCGAAGGAGCCGGAAGTCTTCTTTCCTCCCATCGCCGACCCCTTTTTTTCCATGCCCCAACATCCCCTCTTTCCCATCACCTACCTATCCCACCGCTGCTGCAACTTTCTGTGACGGGAAGGTAAGAAAGAGGCAGGTGCTATCTCCCCCCGCCGCCGACCCCTTTTTCCATGTTTCTGCTGGCGTTATTACACCCACTCTTGCATTGAATACGAAAAGGCAGCAGCTCTTCTGTCTCCCCTCGGCGACCCCTTTTTCCCTATGCCACAGCTGATGCCGATTTGTGCCAGCAAACGGGGTGCTAAAGGTAAATGCCACATAGAGTAAGTGCTGATCAACAGCCAACCTTTGATAAATCGCAAAGGGAGTTGCTATAGACCTATACACTCACCAACGCAACTTGGGTTTCTAGCTTGGCAAACACGACCGCCCTACAATCACCATGGACAAACACAGGTACCCCAGTCCACCTTCTACACCTTCTACGACGAGTTCAGTAAGTAATTACTTCAAAGCTTGCTTGGCCGCATAGAACTCACCATTTAGTCTTCTCGTCTGTCAGTCTCCGAGTTCCAGCTTCCTTTCCCCGAATTGACTCCTTTCGATTCTATCTCTCAACGTGGTGGGGATCGGGATGATACAACTCAGTCTCATGGGCTTCCTACCCCGGGCAATTCCGACCATGGTCATACCAACCTCATCCGCAAGACCGCAAGCCTCTTCAGTAGCCAGAGTTCCCGATCCCGAAGCTCCGATTCCCTGATCTTGAACAGAATGACAACAACGCTTTCCTTCGAAGGTCTGCCTTTTATCAAGAGATGCGAGCGTATCGGCCATCTGCCTCATTTCAAGCTGACTCTGAAGTATACCAACCCCGTGGTGGCTGAGTGGGAGCAAGAGTGAAGCTGACATTCTCTAGCGCGGATCGAAAGCTCGAGGAACAGCAGATGGAGGACTCATTCGTCCCTCTTCCCGATGACCTGAACAAAGCTCGGGGATTGGCACGAGAAGTGCCTGGAGGCAAACGCGGCGCTACCAGCAGCGGCGCCAACGTCGACGGTGTATCAGACTCTGGAATTGGCGGGAGCACTGGTGGTCCTGATGGCCAGAGCCCTCCGGCCAGCGGTGATTCTGGTGTCTCCACCGGCGGGATCGAAGGTGATTTCCGTCCTTTGACTGATGAGTGCTTGTCGTAATACTAATAGTTGTCCTTCACGTTGCAGAGATCTTCCGCCCGAACGGAGCACCTCGCCCACATCCTGGACGCCCGGTCGAGCGCGACGACGACGAGTACCCGCCCGGCCCGCCGAGCTCGCCCGAACACTACCGCAACAAGTTCTTCGAGATCTGCAAGTCGCCCCTTGCGGGATACGGTGCGTTCGCCCGCCAGGACCTCAGATGGGGCCAGCAGATTTTGGTCGAGCCCGAGCTGTTCCACGCCGATCACGTCACCTTATACGATGAGTTCGATAAGTTGACTGTTGCCTCCCAGCAGGCTTTTAAGCGCATGGCTGCTCACTGCCCCTATGCCGGATTCGACGCGGTCACGTCCATCTTTCGTACGAACAGGTATGAGACATGATAGCCCTTCCGTGGGAAACTCGGAGGGGAAAATATGGGTTTGTTCGTTCGAGGCTGATGTAAAACTCTTAGCTTCAATGTTGGCGCAGGCCAGGCTGGCATCTTTCTTGTGGCGGCCAGATTCAACCACTCCTGCTGTCCTCGCAACACCGTCTCGTACAAGTTCGATGAGGATGGCGACCATGGCAAGCGCCGGATCATCTTCACAATGACCCAGGATGTGGCTGCCGGAACCGAGCTGACTATTACGTATGCGTCATGCCGGGAGGAGCTCTACTCCCAATGGGGATTCGTTTGCAGCTGCGGATGTGTCCCTTTGTCGGACGAGGAAGTGGCTCGTCTTGCTCCAGGCACGAACTGGAACTAATACCTCTGTACAACAAGATCGGTGACAACTGCCGCGCCGATCTCGATGGCTAAGGGCCATATTCATTCTCGGGAAGCATGGGCCACACTGGCAAGGAAGGGTTTCTGAGATAAAAACGCGCTGAGTTCACGCAGAGTCGGCAAGTGAAAGACGGACATCCATTATTATGGTCTCGGTCAACCACTGACCAGAGAAGTCATCTCGTTGTCGCACTCTTAATTATGCATTGCGTTCTTATTTTCCTGTACCCGGTACATCTTTCCTAGCTTCATACTTTAATTGACACTTAGTCTCAATCAGCAGCATTGGAGACTGACAGAGACTCGAGGGGCGCGTGTTTGCTACCTCTTATTTGATGTTATATGAGGTGATCTTCTCAGTGGTCCTACCTCTCGGTAGCAGCAAGCGAGCCAGGCCTCTTATCGCAATTGTGGGTGACTGCGTGATGTTACAATCCAGCTCAAGGACTTCAGCGCTGGATTTGACGAAGCTGTAACTCGGTCGGAACTGGAAGAACGGCCCAACTCCTCATCTCCACCTTCCTGGAATGAATTCCTAGAGGCGTCTGCTTGAGTCCGGTGTTAGGCATCTTCATCGGATATCGCGCTGAATTTGGTTCTAGCCACGGGGTTTGTTTGCATTGCGGTTGGCATCATCCAAGAGAGACCAGAAGATTATCGTTTGCTGTTGGTAGCAATATTAACATGCATAATGGCGACAGGCGGTCAATGTCGATCGTCGACGCTTTCCCGTACGTAGTGGCTGAAGAGAGGGGGACTGAGGTACTGAAAACCGTGCACCAACGAAGAGAAGTATGGCGGTGGCTTACACGATAAGACGAGAATATTAGGCACTGTTGAGTGGGAACCTATAGCAAGATGGTCACCTGGCTGTGGCGGAATGAATCAAGTGTCTGGTCGGTTATGGCAGATCTTGGAGGATTCGTCCCAAGATTTTGTGGGCAACCCCTATCCGACTAGCAGCCCCTGAAAGGATATCAGCTACCGAACTCGAAGATTGCAACATTCACATCAGCGTGACATGGATATCAACTAAAAAGTCTTCCCCAGCTATGTCTATTCATATTTAATTTCTTGATATTGTGTGTCGTCTAAATTTGTACAGTGTAAAACCCCCGTATTATGCAACAAAACCATGCTATCTCTGTCCAGAACTTGACCCGTGGTATCGAGCGAGCCCAGCGATCATCCGTGTCACTTCCATTATCGTTCCTAGAACCTACACACCTTAAATCTCGAAGCGTTTTCCGACTCGTGCTCTAACGAAGGTGGTGTGTACGCCTCCAGCTCGCCGGGGTTGACGTCCGGCGCCTGCAGCTCCCCTACCCTCGTAGACGACGCCGGGGCGATCTGCACTGGGGATGGGGCCTCCACTATTACGTTATTCCGCGACGAGGCCGTCGTCGAGGATGACGCACTCGGCACTTTGAAGCTCGGTCTCGGTTGATCGGCCCGCACAACCCCTCGGCGCTTACGCCGCAAGTACAAAACCACAAGGCCGACCAGTACCAATGCCAAGATCGGGCCGAGAACCGCTCCTATCACCCAGGACGGCACGTAAGAGCCCGAGGCCCCTGGCCCGTTGCTGTGACTATTCGCCGAGCTCGTATCGGGCGAGTGCGGGATCGTTGAAGGCGTGGCTATCGAGCCGCTCGTGCCTGAGGCGGTCGTGGGATTCGCTACCGCGAGCGCCATGTCGAATTTGTAGTTTGGATTGGGGGCCATTCTGTTTGTTTCTACACTCTGCTTCAGGTAGCAGTTGAGGTAGCCGTAGTCTTGTGTCGAATCGTACGCCACGGCCACGCATTTGGGAGAGGAGTGGTCCTTGTTGTACTGGACGCACTTGTCTATGCAGTTGGCCATGCTCGGGGCTTGCATATCTACTAGGCTTCCGGGGGCATAGTATTTGCCGCAGTTGATCTGGAACTGCAGGTCCTGCCCTTCTCCTCCAGGCGCCTTGGCAGAGTAGACAGAGCCAAGCTTCGCGCAGTCATCCTCGGCAGTGGGCAGATTCGTGGCGACGGCCGCGTCCAGGATGAACTTTTGGGTGACGGCAGGGGCCAAAAGGCTCTTGGGCCAGCAGTTGTGCGGGTTGTTGGACTGCCCCAGAGCGTCGAAGACGAAGCCCAGGCACTTTGGGTGCGAGGAGATGCAGATGTCCATGCAGTGGGTGAAGTTGTTGGCGTCGACAGTGGCAAGGTCCGACTTGGGCATGTCCACCCCGCAGGCCACCTTGAAGTCCACGACGTCACCGAAGAGGGTGCCGTCTGCTGCTGGGCACGGGTCGCGCGAGAGCGAAGGGCTCTCACCCCGTTGTGCAAACAGCCCTGGATTTGGGTGCCATGGTCAGTATGGAGGTTTGTGTCGACATTGACGATTACGTGTTTGCAACACTGTCGATCTCGCTGATTTGAGTAGACTTACTACTAGCCATTTTTTGCATGCCCATATTCGAAAAGAAAGTAAATTCTCGGGCCGTTTGGCGATATGACGAGGAAGAGATCCAACGCCACTCGGATTGCCAGCATCATGGGATTTCGGTCTATGTATACCACCCTCCCGTACGACACTGGACAAGTGCTTACTTTACCTTACCTTACCTTGAGGCATATCTGATCTGATGCCAGGACCTCAGCCCCTTTCAAGGCCCCCGGTCACCGAGGTGGAAATAAGGGGTTTGGATTCTGGAAGGGCTTTCGGGTAAGATGACAGCTTGGGGGCCATGAAGACTTTTCTCGCAGATGGAATTTTCATTGGCCAGAGCCATCGCAAGGAGCCGCCCACGTTTCATGCGAACCTCGTGTGTTGGCCCTTGTCTGGGTAAGCAAGCCAAGGGGCTAGAGCGCTGTGCCTCAAAACGAACGGCAGGCCCTTCCGGAATGAGGGCCATGAGAGAGAGAGAGAGAGAGAGAGAGAGAGAAAACATAAGATATTATGGTTTGAATGGCGATTCGTGGGGGAAACGAGACCCGTATTACCTACCCTCTTGTTTGTATGTCCAAGCAGGCATGGGACTGCTACTTGTACAGCCTACAGCAGGCACTAACTAGGTTCTTTGGGTCTCTGCTAGGTTCGCCTTAGGGGACGGTTCAAGGTACCCGGAGGGCCGGAGAAGTCTCGCCCAGCCAGAAATCCACGCCAGGCCTAAACCGCACCAGTCTTTTTCAGCCCTACCGCCCCACTGACCATCAACAACAGTTGCTGCTTACAAGTTTTGATTACATACATCATTTCCCACGAATGCGATACCGAGTTCTTGGATATCAATTCTGTCACATGCGACCCTTACCCACACGTCATACCAACCCCATTGCGGCATAATTCTCACTAAGCTGCCCTTTTTGTCTGGGCTACATCCCCAACCATCCATACCTAGCCAAGCAGGCATACACACGCGCACGCGCACGCGCACGCGCACGTCACTACCGCCACCACTACCGCCACCATGCTCCGCCGGCCCCCAACAACCCTGACCCTGACGAGCGAGGACATCGCCTCCTACGAAGACCGCCGAGCCGCTCAGCTCCAAGAAGCCCAGCTGCAGGCCCGGAAGCAGGCCCAAGCCCAGGCCGCCCCGCGGATGCAAGCCCTCTACTCGTCTCCGCGCGGCCGCCTGCACCGCGAAACCACCCCGCGCCTCGCCGCGCCCTCCTCGCCGCTGCACCACCAACACCAGCAGCAGCAACAGCAGTACCAGCAGCAGCAGTCGTCGCCGCTCCACGCGACGCCCGAGGTGCACCAGGGCGGTGCCGGTCTCTCGTCCCCGCCCGAGGCCGACGCGAACGATTGGGGGTACGGCAGTCCCGAGGACGACGAGGAAGAGGAAGAGGAGGAAGACGACGATGACGATGACGAATCGGACATGGGCGAGCCCTCCGTGCTAGACCAACGCGGACAGCGCCTCGCTGCGCAACGACTGGCGCAGCAACAACAGCAGCAGCAGCAACAACATCAGCAAGGCGCATCCGACCCACACCACCACCAGCTCGACACGTCGGACGTGGAAGAACAATACAACGACAGCGATGAGGACGAGGACGAGGAGATGGCCGACTACGACCCCGACGTCGCCGGCGCCATCCAGTCGATGCCGCGATCCATGCGCCCGACACCGGCCGCCGCGATGAGGCAAGGTAGCGCGGAGCCGCCCTCGAGGCGATCACGAGAACCGTCCGCGCCCGCACCGAACCTGGCCGTGACGCCCGTACCGTCCAACCACCACATCACCGTCACCCCTGCCGGTCCCGGGGGCGGAGGAGGAGGAGGAGGAGCAGCGGCCGCGGCCGCGGCGTCGCAGATCCCGCAGGCGCCTAGTCGGCCCACGGCGGGCGGAGGCGGTGGGGGAGGCAATACGCGAACCCGGGCGACGCGCGGTACTGCCGCCAGCGCGGCCGCGGCGTCGGCACCTACGACGCGGGGTACGAGGACGGCCGGGGCGGGGACAGGCTATGTGAGCACTCGGGGCCATGCGGCAGGCGAAGGGCGCATGACGCGCAGCCGCGAAGAGCGGATCGGCGTCTCTGGTGCCGCGGGGGCTGCCGGTTCGAGGCGGACGGCAAGGGGCGGTTGAGTCAGGAGGCAGAGGCTGAATAGCGTATCTTACGGGTGAAACCTACAGCTCACCGAGCAATGGTGGCAAATGGAATGACAGCTGCGACATGCGCTTGCCACTATATGTGGCTTGTGGCTCTGTCCGGGATACGGCTGCTTCCAGCAGCGCCAACTGCGACGGACCTTCTGGATTGGGAGCAAATTGGGTTGTTCCTTTCTATCTGTCTCCGTCCCCTCAGAAACACTATGTGCCAGCGTATTTGGATAATGACGCCTCGTAGGCGGGAGGTTGTCTGATGCTGAGTGCGGCCAGGCCAAGGCGACCATCATGCGAGAATACTCGCATCTACTCAGGGGGTTAGGGTTAGGTTCGGCATGGCCGCATCTAGAACTCTGGCAGCGCGTCACCTAACTTGATCCTACACATTGGGTACCCGGGCCAAGTAGCGAAAATATAATAGATATGGAGCGGCTCACTTCAGATGGGCAAACATTACCAAAACAGGCCGTCAAAATAGTAAAACCACATCGTCAATCATGTGCAATCAGCGTTGGCATTCAGTATCACTATCATGTTACGGAGGCAGCTAGCTGTAGTAGTAATGTAATGCATTTTGACTGGGTGCCGAGAGCTGCAAAGCCTGCTCGCCATCCAATCTGTGCGTGAAATATGTACGCATGCTATCTCATCGCATGAAGATTCACTCCCCCTTCTGGCTCAAGGGCGGATGGGCACCAATACTATCTCTACCTTTTTGTACAAATTTCGTCGCCCTCCATGACGAGAGACGAAGCCCAGTAGTCGCCTCCTTGTCAAAACCCCATCTCCCATCTGAGCGCCTCGCCTTGCGTTTGCCCCCTTCCCACCGGTGCGGCCAATCATTGAATACACACCCGCCGCACGCACACGCATAATTACGTGAAAGGGAGAATCTGGCGAAAGCAAAACACCTGAGTAGCCGAGAACAAGAAGCGGAAGAAAAAGAAAAAGACAACGTGTGGAAAGGCAATGCTTAATTTTTATTGCACTTGTGCCTTTCCCCTGATCCCCAAAAACGCCATGCTATGCAGTTATGGTACGTGCGAGAACCGGAAACCGCCCTCCCAAATTTTTCATCAGAATGAGGTTCATCATCAGTTTGATCAAAACGAGGAAGTGTTCGCGCTAAAACTGCCTGTATATGTGTATATGGTTTTGGCTTCAGAGGTGGGAAGACCAAGCTATGACGCGTTCAAGAATCATGCAGTCGTACGTAGCCTATCGCTTGCCGGACCTTACTGCGGCTGGGAAGACGAAGTAGGCTTGACTTTGATCTTGATCTTGGATTTCGTCCCCGATAAGATAGTGGATGGCGTGCTGTTGGACGGTGGTGGCTGTTGAGGTTGCGAAGAAGAGGTGTGAGGGCTTCCCCTGACGGGAGCGAGGTGCGGCCAGCAGAAGGTAGCGGCCTGCGGTCGTTGGAGCTGCCACCGGATCCCCCACTGGAGCCGCCGCCACCGGGAGTGCTGCCTGGCAGAGGCTTTCGGATGGCCTTAACGCCATTGCCACCATTGTTGGTACCACTCAGGATCTTGGCGGACGATGTCTTGATCGTCTGAGTGGGACGCATCGGTGGCGATGGGAACGAACTATTGCCGATTGACGTGGGCGTGGATACGTGAGGCGAGTGCGACTTGCTGTGCTTCGAGAATCCGACAGAACCTGCACGGTGCTGGTGTTTGAAGGATTGCAGGTGCTGGCTCTTGCTGCTAGCACGGATTGAGCCGGCATCAGGGGTAGCTGTTCTTGCAGGTGATGGTTTGCGCTTAAGCTTGTCCCAGGCCTTGAATTTGACCGTAACCACCTTGGTTCGTTTCTTAAAGATGTGTGCTGGAAGACCCTTGGTGTTGAGCTTGACAATCTTCGTCGGCCTAGGCGACTCGCTGGGCTCGTTGCTTTGCCTCTTCAACGACTTTGGGATCTGGGGAGCAAGCGAAGCCGGGGAGTTGGCTCCACTGCTCCTGCCAGAGTTACTGCCATTGTTCTTGCCAGGAAGGCTGCTATTGCTCTTTCCGGGGGAGACTGCCACTACTCTTGCCGGGGAGGCCGCTGCTCTTGCTGATGGAAGTCGGGAGCTTGGCCAAAACACGGTCTTTTGGCGGCTTGGGGAGACCGTCCTTTGGTTTAGACGAGTTCTCCTTGAGCTTGACTGGAAGACCGTCCTTAGGACTATCTCTGTCTCTGGGCGGCTTGGGCGTCTGCTCCCTAATTTTGATTTCCTTAATCTTGACAGGCCCTTCTCTCGGCTTGCCAAAGTCATCCCTCGGCTTCGAGAAGCCAGGTGCTTTGGGCTGTGATCCGACCGAGGGGAGAGCCCTGCGTTCAGACGAAGCTTCCGGCGACATTGCTTTCGCCGAGAGGCCCGGGGTGGCTGGTACCGAAACAACTGCAGCAGAAGGCTTTTCCACACTGGGACGGGGGGCTTGCACCGAGATGCTATCGCGACGAGCTTCCTTGAGAGCATCCTTGACTGGGCTAACAGATTTCGGCTTGGGTTCTGGCCGCGAGGCTGATACAGTAACCGTTGGCGTGGATTTCACCACACTGGGGACCGGCTTGGAAGCCGGTTTGAAAGCTGGTTTGGCAGCTGGTTTGGCAATCGGTTTCGCTTCGCTGACGCTGGGTTTCGCTCCCACTGGAGGCACAGCGCTGGCAGATGGGGAAGCGGCTTTGACTGGGCCGAGGCTCGGGTTCTTGTTGAGATTCAGAGTGTTGAGATTCAGGGTGATAGTGCGCTTGGGCTGCTCTGGCTTTGCGGATGACGCCGATGGGGGTTCCGCATAGGACTTGTACTTCTTTCGAGATTGTGTCCGGTAATGTCGATGGAAGTTTACATGTAGCTGTATCCGATGGTTAGCCAGGGCTTCAGAATAAACGTAGTTCCTGGGAGGAGATGATGTTACCTTATTGCGCTGCTTTTCGCCCCGGGAAGCAGTCCAATAAACTGGGTAGTTGAACCGGAGCGTAAGTTGTTCATCCTCTTCGAAGAGGATAGAGCACATATCTAGCATATTCCTCCTTTCGGCAACCGTCAAGACGGGGGAGTCCAGGGTGTTCCAGACAACCTCTTGCAGTACAAGATCGTCCTTCGTCTTCTCTTTGAGTGCACTCAAGGCCAGATTGAGATTTTCGCGGCGGGCCTTCGCTCTCTGTTTAGCTTCGAGGGCTGTGTCGTCAACGATGAGACCGGACTCATTGCTAGCTGGTTTGTCGTTTTCGGGGTCTTCGTGTTCGCCAATGGCGATACTGGCCAGCCCGCGGCAAAATATCTTGAAAAGACGACTGCGCACAAAAGGTGAAGAATCTGTCCCAATGACGGAAAGAAGGAATCGTAGGAAGACTGGATGGGACATGTGCCCAAGTTCCACCATTGCCTCGAACCCCTTGATACGGACGACATCGATAGTCTTGTCCTGTAGGTATTGAACAAATACGAGAGGATCTGATGGTATAACCTTGGCCTTCATCATCTGGCACAAGGCGTCAAGTGCCGCAACCGTGAAGCAATTCTGGTATGAAGGAGAGTACTCGTCCATTCTACGATACCGATCGATCTCCTCCAACGCACGCTCCTTGAACTCCTGCGGTTCTTTGTCGACAGCAACATCTCCATCCTCGTCCTCGTCTCCGTCGCCGAAGGACATGGACATGGACGTCTTGCTTTTCTTCTCATCAGGTATCTGGCATGTCGCCAGAGCCTTAATGAGTTTGCAGATGTAAAACTGATCCGAGTAACAGTTCTCCTCATTGTTGTTGTTCTGGATTTGTTCCAGAATGAAGCGGCGTGCCTCCTCGGGGCATTTCCCATCCCTATCTCGGACTTTTGCCACAGTCTCAATGATTGAACATTGTATTAGGTATTGTTGTTTGTTGTAGAAATCATTCGGGCGTGGCGTGTATGTCCCCTCATAGCAGAAGAAGGTCTGGAAGACTTTCAGGAGATGCTTCAGCCCGATACGTTCCGCAGGACCATCGACGGCGTGAAGCTGCAGTATCGTTGCTGCCATAGTGCGAATGCCATGGAAATAACGAAGATCACGTAGTGTCCTTGTCAGGATAGTCGAGGCCAGAGGGTGAGCCCCGTTCTTGTGCGATAGCAGCTCCATATACAGCATCGAGTCTTGTTGTGCCACAACATCCCTATCCTGCTGCAACTGGGAGACGTACATGTAAGGCTGCATGTTGGTTTTCATGGTGCAGACCCATTCGAAATCGGCGTCCATCCGAATCCACTCGTACGACTCCTGGTCCATCTGCGCTTCCTGGTCCTCGTTCCAATCATGGAGACCCCATTCTTCCACATCGTCTTGGCCTTGGAGAACGTCGCCAAGAGAGTACAGAAGCGCACCATCCTCCTGGTTTTCTTCTGTGTTCTTATTGGTATTGGCCGCGATCTGCCGATCTCTCTGGCGCCGACTTCTCTTGAGTCGTTTGTACTTGGTGTTGTAGGGTATCTCGAATTTGATGGACTTAGCTGTCTCCTCTTTGATCTCCACGATGTGCTCATAAGGTGTACCATCGGCCTCATGAATCCGGATAGTCATTGGCCCGCTGAAACAATGCTGCAACTCGCCGGCCCAGACAGAGTGTGTTTCCTCCAAGACGTCGCCCCAGAAGGCATTTTTGTCCAAAACCCGAGCCTTGTGGGCGGCAATATCCTGGACTTGCCGGATCGTCATTTCCACGCAAAGCCGCTTCTTGTTGAATTTCTGGTAGACATCAAAGCGAGGACATCCGGACCCGAGTATCCACTGATTCCAGAAGCTCTCGAGTCGCGTTTGGCCCTGTTTTTCGCATGCCTTGCGAAATGGCTCTGAAGCCAAGATCTCATCGCCCTGATCGCCAGATGTGTTTGCCTTACTAACCATCTTGTTGATCAATCGCACAATCGGTTGCGAGCTAGAGGACTTGCTGAGCCGACGGTCGAGAATAAATAGCACCAGGGGTGCTTTCAGGTCCATAAATTCCACCTCAAAGTCACCCAGATGCAAGTGTTCGCCCAGTGTATGTAACGATGGACGATTCATGTCCATCTCGATGAGCTGGTCCGCCCTCGACTTCATCGTGAATCTATAGTGGTTGTTACCACAGATGAACTTCATGAAGTAGTCGGTCATGAACCAAGCAATGCCCACTACAAGCCAGATATCCGCGCTAGTGTTCGGAATGATGTTGATACCAAACCACTGGCAGGCCAGAGAGTGGACAAGGATCCGAGTAGTCTCGATCTCGGTGTCGAAAATCTCACGCGGGTAAAGTAGGCGCGTACTGGCTATGGAGAAGCCACAGAGGGGTACGTTGTTCGCAACCATGTCGTCTACGAAGCAGATTTTGTAGTTGTCGAAAGGATATCGGCCAAAGTTCATGGCAAATTGGTCGATGGCAGTGACAATGGCAGCGCAGGTATTTTGCACTTCTTCGGCTCGGCCAGGGAGGCAGTAGCCATGGACTTTGGTTGCATTAGAGCCGAGTTTGTTATCGTCTTCTTCGGTTCTGAACTCAGACCATAAGTCAACGTGCTCGAAGGGCCCTATGGTAAAGCCGATATGTCGAGCGGCCTTGTTGTGACACTCGAACGTCATGGTCTTTTTCGTCTCATCGACCGAATCGAGGGTCTCATCTTCCAGTTTACCCGAGCAGACTGCTGTTAACTCGAGTAGTTTGTCCTCTTCCGTAAAAGCGTCACCGCGACGCCGCGGCTCCTCTTCGCCATGTTTCCGCTTGCGATTGCCGTTGAGCAGGCCGCTGGTTTGGGCCACAGGGGCTCGCTGGAATGCATCTCCCAGGGTTCTGGGGAAAGTGAGAGATATCTTCCAACTGGACCGACAGCCCGGATCGTCTATGCAGGGGAAGATGCACGAAGCTATCCCCGGCTCGACCGAATGCAGTGTGTATAAATGAGGATATCTCGAGTCGGCCTCGTCGACACCAACAAATTGCAAGCCGTCTCGGATATTACGCAGCGTGAAGGGAATGGTAATTTTGTGGAACAGTTTTCCGTTCATCTCTTGCAGATGTTTATCAGCTGGCTCTGGCTTCTGCTTCTGCTCAAGAGGCGCATCCCGCAACTTTGCCAAACCGGCTTGTCGATCCTTGAGTGACGGGAGAGTGACGCGGAGGGAACCATCCAGTGGCGTGCACGAGTTATCCTTCTCGTGATCTGTTGCAGAAAGCTCTCTCCGTCGGCGGTGCAGTAGCGAACGCATGCGATATTTCCTGATCGGCCATTGCTGCGCGCCCCATTCGTAGCCAGCCGGCGTGTCGGCAGCTGCGTAGGGATCTTCGTAGACGGCCTTTGCGGGACAGCCGCTGACGGTGATTTTGTCTAGATCGATGCTACACTGTCGCGCGTCGATGAAGATCTCGTCGAGGGAGTCATCGGTTACGCTAATAAAGATGTCCGCCCGTCCCTTGACGGCTTTCTCGCGCAAGTCGAAGTCCAGCCATACCTGTTCCCGGAAGACAGAGTAGGGATGGACTGGTGTGTCCTCGATCGGGAGTTCACCAGAAGCACCGGCGTCGCCATTCTGCGTGGGCACCTGATCCGGCTCGATGATGGCGCCAGGCATCGTCAAGGCAGTCGGCGCGTTACGAAGACCGCAATCGAGTATCGGAGGTGCCTTTCATGGAGTCGGATCGATGAATTGCGTGGTAAATCGAAGAGGCAGTTGTCTATCGGAAGGCGCTTGTGAGGCCGAGATGTGGGATATGAGGTGACTGTGAGCAAGAGAACACGCGATGGTTGGGAGCAGGCGCGAAGTGATTCGGTCGGTGGTGGTCGGCCCAGAGGTCAACGAAACAAGTTTGTCAAGTCGTTCAAAAGGTAGTAAATTATTAATTTGATGCAGCGCAAGTGACGAAAAGTCGGAGATACAGGAAAGGCAGCGAAAGGTTGAAGTGGGGGACGCTCTTGGAGCAGGCGTCGGTGCGATCCTCAGGTTGGGAGAGCTCGCTTGCTCATTGGCGACGTGCGAAGGCGGCGCAATTGATGGGCACACGTCGGTCGGTGATAAAACGTAATTCCGCTGTGGTACAGATAGATGGCGGCGTGTTGCGGTATTCTAGAAACGTCGTTGTCGCAGGATCGTTGCCACAAAGGCGAGGGTGCAAAAAAAAGTGACCAAGCCGCCGTTCACGATGTCGCAGTGCGGTGCTGTGCAGTGCATGCAGCCTTGCGAGAGTCGATACTTCAGCGTCTGACCACATCCAGGCCTGCCTGATCGCAGAAGGGTGTCTGTCTGGCAGTGGTTGATACCTGAGCTTTCGGAAATTAGAGAGCTTGAGCCAATCAGATCGGTTCCAAGCTGCAGCTGGTGGGGTCGTCTCTCTACCTCCAGCCGCGCCAAGCAAAAGACGCGTTCAGGCCGCTGCAGTTTGGATGCCGAACCTTTTTAGGTTAACGGAGGCTCTACGATGCTTATGACATAACCCTGCTCACGTCTCGTCTCAACTGCTCCAATCCAAAGGTTGGAGGTTTTTTTTACTGGTACTCGAGTGGGGCATCGGGGCATCTGACTTATGTAATCGGTTATCCATGGTATGGCCAGCCTCAGCTCCCTCAATCATCAATCAACCTATGTGACTGAGCTGGTCACTTACGAACTCTACGGAAACTGAACATGGGGAGGGAATACCGAGTTAGGCGTTGAATGCTACGTGATGCAAGGTAATAGGAAGTTGTGTGGCTGTGGTGGCGGTAAGCTCAAGCTATGGAATGGACCTACAGCTAAAGATACGACTTGTCAGTGACTGAGCTGTTCCAACAGTTATGACTGTATGTGCCTGGTCTGCGTATATTCAAGACCACTTCGATCTGTCATGATTTGAGTGCCAGAGTGAATGGAAGGTGCCGTGATTGGATCTGGGCCTTCGAAATGCAGACTGCGCTCAAGCAATTGAAAGGAGCATTGGGAACGGAGGGAGACAGAAGGAGTACATGATATCTTATAAGTTTCCTAAACGGGCCCTTTCTGCCATGGTACGCGTGATACATACACGCTTCTGCTGACTAGATGCTACTTCGGATGTTTTGTTCGCCCAGCGTGTAGAGCATCTGGAGTACCGAAATCGTGTTCATCTCGATATACCTATACTTCCTCATGCTACTCCTGGACGTAGACACTAGCGATCAGTATGTATGCATACTCAAGTCTACTACCGGCGCAGTCGATACTCGTATCTTCAACGGCTCGTATGGGCCCATTCCAGGTATTGTCTAACTCGTACTGCGAACCTCTTCGGTCATGTATCCCGAACAGAACTCCAGAGCATTCTTGCGTTTCCAACCAGCATTACAACACCTGCCAGCCTTGTCCTAGACCAAATTTGGTAGAGTAGCCATCTTGCCCCTGGCTTTCGTTGCGATGCTCACGATGCTTCTTTGGCTGTGGCCAAGGGTGTCCTCGTATCTGCTGGCTCAAGTAAAGTTGACTACAGTCAACGTTGAAGTCGAGAACCGGTGAAGCTCCTCGAGTTCGGCGTTGGCCATGTTCGCAGCCAGAGACTGCTTCGGTCAGGAGAGTCACATCCTGGCATAGCCTTACATCTTCGGCACTAATTATCGAGGGAGCAAGAAGACGTTCGTACGTTTCTGGGGGCGGATAAGTCGAACCAGTCCGGCCTGGGCCGTCAACACATAAATTCTCCCGGGGGTTACCGTAAACCAGTTTATTATGTCAGTATTATTTGTATCTCACTGTATGATGCGCTTGCTCTGGAATCTGTACTCAGACGAAGTTCAGGAGCCCGATTGACCATGTCAGTTAATCATGGCTATGGGAGTACGCAACTGCAGTTGGGCTTCGAACGTTCCTACATCAAATCACGATAGCAAACCACTTCCTAGGATGAAATGTCCCGACTTCAACAGGACTTGGTATTTTTTGTACATGCATGCTATTCTTAAGTGACAGAAGTAGGGACACATTCAAGCTTAGTCACAGCGAATGATCCGCGGCAGGATATCATCATCATCCTGCATAATGCAATACGCTTTGGTATGCCCAATAAAATGCAGTCAAACCGATACGATCTGTGCATAGCACACAGTGGCAATCCTGCCCCAACGGCGGCGCCGAATCATGACTTGCGTCCCCTCTTATCACGCCGTTTCCGCCGCGCCCGGCTCTTCATGTAATCTTCGTCCCGGTACTCCTCGGAAAGATCAAACTCGTCCTCTTCGAAGTCGGGAATCGGGTGGCCCCAAGCCATGACGATACGGCCTCTCCGACTTCTTCTCATGGCGGCATCGCGCTCGTGCCGCTTGCTGAAGAACGACGTGAACTCACGCGGTGGCGCCCAGAAATCTGAATGTTGTGGCGGCGGATCAGCCCGGGATCTCCTAGCACCTGTCGGTGCCGTATACTTGGCTCGGGCGAGTGCCTCTTCGTGCAACTGCTTGGCGATAGAAGCGTCTACGTCGCTGTGATCCGGTGGATCGCCGTCGCTCACGCTGTCGGGGATCTCTCGATTAGAATCAGCGCTAATCATTTCATCATCCTGCTCGCTGTCCTCAGCCTCGTCTTCCTCTTCTCCCGACTCACTTGGCTCTTCTGAGCCTTCCGACCGGGCTTCTCGCTCGGCTAGTGCCCGTTCTCTTTCCAGCTTCAGTCGTTTCTCCTCCTGGGTCCAGTGACGGAATTTCTCCAGGATAGCCTGGCAGCCATGGATGAAGTGATCTCGTGCTGGCTCAAATGTCTTTTTCCGGCTCTCGGTGACTCCATTGACACCCATTGTCCTTAGCCAGTCATGGCCCTGTAGGTCGTTGAGCAGTCGCACTATTTGGTCACGCTCGTGCTGTGCCCGTCCTCTCTCTGTGTTGCGGATCGACTTTTCCAGCCGTTCGGCTCTTCTGTGTGCAGGTGCATAGTGTTCGTCTGCGAGAGGGTCTTCATCGTCATCGTCGTCGTCATGGACAAGTGCATTACTAACAATCTCCGAATCAAATAGGTCCGTGTACAGCTCGTCTCCGTAAGATTTTACAGGGAAATCGTCATTCAGCGATGCGAACGTTGAACGAGAGTGCGCTAGCTGACCGTCAGACTTGGCTGTGTGAGATGCTGGCCCTGCATCATGATGGGCAGCATGTCGGCTTGGCAAAGTGCGGCCGCCCTGAGCCTGCGCATCAGGGGTTGTATTAGAGTCAAAGACGACTATGGGAGTGTCGACATTGAGGACATCTGTTAAAGGAGGTTCAAGTCAGCAAAATCCAATGGTTGCAGGCCACTAATGAATAATAAATAGGAACGAAATGGGGGCAGCAGGGCTGCAAGGCCGCAGGGCTGGGCCAGTCTGTCTCGGGTTTTACGTACGCTGCTCCTTTGGATCGTTGCCAATTACCTCATCGTAATCGGGGAAGTAGGCCGAAAGCTCGCTTTTGAATCTCGTTTGTTCCTGTGAACGCAGTTTCCGGCCTCCCTGCTCCTTGGGCTGCTGTGCGACATCGGTTGCGTTCGGCTGGAGCCTGTCTAGTTCGTGTTTAATGCCATTTTTAAGTTTTTCCTGGTGCCGTGTAAGTGACGGCAGCGGTGATTGTTGGTCGTTGTGGTTGCTGTGGTCGACCGAGGTGGTGGCCGTCTGGCTGTGCGATGCTGCTGACTGATCGGCAGCGGCGGCAAAAGGGGGCGGAGATTCCGAGAAGGAGGGAGGAGGGGGGTTTGCTGTTGTCGTTGCTGGTGCAGTTTTCGCTGAGTTGTCGCGACGGTCGCTGGTTTGGCGGCGGTCGGAGTGGTGCTCTGGGGTCTCACCGCAATTGATTTCGGTGGGCTAATGCCGGGAGGTATGGATCGCGAGAGGATTTCTACAGCGATTCGGGCCCTTTTGGACTTTGGATGGTCCAAGTTGGTGTCGATTATCTCCAGAGGGCGCTTCATTCGAGCGGGATGGGTTTGCTGAGGGAGGTTTGGGTGGTTGCTGCGCGTCGAGGTTGTGGTCGCGATGCTGTTGCTGCTGCCAGCAGTAGGGGCAGTGGTGGTAATGTCGCTCCGACCCCGTTTCGCAGCGCTTCGCCCGCTACTGCGCTCCTGTCGCGGCTGGGCCTCTGAGGCGTGTCGGGTGGACCGCCGGTTGATTGTCGCCATTGGTAAGAATGGTGCAGATTGTTGGCAGAAACCGTCGGCATGGTCTTCTCAGGGTACACGCATCAAGAAGCTGGTTTCATCGCGATTCAACATGGTCTGCTGCAGGGTGAATTGAGATGCGCTTGCGATCTTTCCTCTTCTGAAGTTGGGTCGACTGCTGTGCTTTTTGGGCAACAAGCATCAATGGGAGCGCTGGAGACAGTGGACTTATTAGGGACCAACTGAAGCTCCAGGTCAGTTCAGATAGCTTATGTAGCTTGCCTTTAGGGGGTTCTAGCGCATCAAACGCCTACAGAGCTTCTCCTTTAGCTGGCCATTAGCTGGTACGCATGAATCCAACCCACTGTAATAAGCATGTGAGCACTGGCCTGGCGACTCCCCAATCCAGCTTTCCGCGTTACAGAAGGGACAACAATGGCTTCCGGATTGGCAAGCGAACAGCTGAACAATAAGAACTTTGGGGCGATATTGAGAATGAGTTAAATTATTGCAATGCTTTGGAAAGGCTTGCAAACATTTTGACATGCTCTTGAGATGGGAAAGGCCCACGTTGAGCAAATGTTAAACCTCCATTCTATTACAGGCCAGCCTGCTCATGTGTATGTTAGTCCATTCACCTCCAGTAGTGTGGTATGAAGGCAAATACGTCAGAATCAGCTGTGAACTTTTTGCATGGCATGCCTCTGCGCAGTAAAATACCCGTTTCTGGTCGCGTGTCTGATTGGACTGGCAAAACTCGTTCAATCTACGCTCCTGGGTTGACTGTACCAAAACAATCCGAACCCATGAACCAATTCGGCCTTGCATATACGATCCCGTGGGGTTACCTTGACTCCTTGAGGTATCCAGCCATGCGGGCTGTGCTGGTGGTGCCAGCTTTTGGAGGAATCGTAGCGCAGAATAGCACATCGTGTCCGCAGTTTCAGCTATATTCGCTCCTTTGTCCAACCAACCGGGTACAACTAAGACAGGGCACTAGTCGGAAGCCAAGCTATAAATAAAGTCAAGGACCCCTCCCCCTTTGCTTCCAGGGTCTATTCCTGCTTGCTGATCCCCAACTTGACCTCTCTCTCTCCGTGACGACTTTCCTCCCACTCTCCCAAGTACTATATACTACTACTATACCTACCCCACGCCCGACATCAACATGGCGCCGGCACCTTTCAACGAGCAGAACGTCCAGGCCCAGAAGGAGCGGTATGCCGCTGCCGGCCAGGGCCAGGTGCACACCTTCTACGATTCCCTTTCCGATGCCGAGAAGGAGGCCCTCTACCTCCAGCTCGAGGGCTTCGACCCCAAGGAGATCAACGAGATCACCCAGCGAGCCCTGAGCCCCGCCCAGGCCGAAGAGAAGCCCCCCACCGTCGAGCCCCTCCCCGAGTCCGCCACCGCCAGCATCCTCGACTCCAAGCAGGAGGACATTGACCGGTGGTACGAGCTGGGCCTGAAGCTCATTTCCGAGAACAAGGTGGCCGTCGTGCTCATGGCCGGCGGCCAGGGCACCCGCCTGGGCAGCAAGGCCCCCAAGGGCTGCTTCAACATCAAGCTGCCCTCGGGCAAGTCCCTGTTCCAGATCCAGGCCGAGCGAATCCTGAAGGCGCAAGAGCTGGCACAGAAGAAGTACTCCCCCAAGGAGAAGGTGACCATCCCCTGGTACGTCATGACCAGCGGCCCGACCCGCCAGAACACCGAGAAGTTCTTCAACGGGGAGTCGCTGGGCGACATCCTGCCCGACGAGACCGAGGAGGACCGCCAAAAGCGTGGTTCTTACTTCGGCATGGAGAAGGAAAATGTCATGATCTTCGAGCAGGGTGTCCTGCCTTGCATCTCCAACGAGGGCAAGATCATGCTCGAGGGCAAGGGCAAGGTCGCCGTCGCCCCCGATGGCAACGGTGGACTGTACAAGGCCCTGTACCAGGCCCCCATCACGTCCAAGTTCGGCGCCGATTCCGCGACCGTGCTCAAGGACATGAAGGCACGAGGCGTTGAGCACATCCACGCCTACTGTGTCGACAACTGCCTGGTCAAGGTGGCCGACCCCGTCTTCATCGGCTTCTCGGCCGAGAAGAGCGTGTCGCTGGCCACCAAGGTGGTCCGCAAGCGCAACGCGACCGAGTCGGTGGGCCTGATCCTGTCCAAGAACGGCAAGCCCGACGTGGTCGAGTACTCCGAGATCGACAGCGCCACGGCCGAGGCCAAGGATGCCAAGCAGCCCGACGTGCTCAAGTTCCGCGCCGCCAACATCGTCAACCACTACTACTCCTTCGCCTACCTCAACGGCATGGACCAGTGGATGTCCAAGCTGCCCCACCACATCGCCCGCAAGAAGATCCCCTGCGTCGACACCGAGTCCGGCAACGCCGTCAAGCCCGAGAAGCCCAACGGCATCAAGCTCGAGCAGTTCGTGTTCGACAATTTCAACATGCTGGAGCTTAACGACTTCGCCTGCCTCGAGGTCAAGCGCGAGGAGGAGTTCTCCCCCTTGAAGAACGGCACCGACGCCAAGGATGATAACATGATCACCAGCAAGAGCGACATCCTGTCCCAGGGTCAGCGATGGGCCACGGCTGCTGGGGCTGTCGTCAAGAACGAGGGTCTCGAAGTTTCCCCGTTGACAAGCTACGTAAGTTTAACCCTCTCTCGTCAGGTGCAGAGTTGCCAGCGCAAATTGCTAATGTTCGCTTTATAGGCTGGCGAGGGTCTGGAGAAATACAAGGGCCAGGAGATTTCTGCTGAAGCAATCTAAGTCTCCTATGAGGAGATGGGCTGGTTATGGATTAGACAAAAAGCAACTGGTTGAATGTTTTATGACACGTACGAGTAGAATTCTGAGATACAGTCTCGCGCTTTGGGGCTTGAAAATCCAGTCCGAATATAATACGGTAACACAGCAATGCGTGCATTGGACGCTACTAGACGGTGCAGGTAATCCAGCTTTCGTGACAGGACACAATGTCACACCTATTATGGCAAACTCCCCTTGCAGCCATGTCGAACGGTATCGAAGCAATCCCTTCACCACAAGGTCATGTAAATAGTCAATCGAACTCCAAGTTCATTGTTATTGGTATGAAAGACAGTCATAAACATCGGCTGGATGAATCCAGTACAATAGTCGGGAATTTTCGCTATAGAAACATGTTACCCACTTCTTGATAGTAGCCTCATCCTGGTTCCACGACGATACAAAGGGTTCCATACTCTTGAGCTCAATAGTTCTCACCTTTTGGATCTGATATAATACATGTACTCTCCGAAGCGGAGTAGGGGCCATGGCTCTTGAACCTCACTCCCTATTCCTACACACGACCTTCCCTATTCATAGGGTTGCTTCGTCGTCGCCGACCACAGCAAAACATGCCTCATCTCAGAACACAGACTAGTATCATAATTCATCATAGAACGCGTTTCTTCCATCATCCGATGTGGTGTAGTGGCTAACATTACACGCTCTCATTAAAGATCCGTGTAGCCCGGGGTTCGATTCCCCGCATCGGAGGTACCTCTTCTTTTGCTCTTTTTGCGCTCTCGCTCAACAGCTCCATTTGAGCGGTTCGTGAACTGATAGAAATTCATCGAGCTTTACGTTTCGACTACAGCATTTCTTTTTGTCGGGATAACAAACACCTACCACCAGAACTGCACACTGTATTAGTCCTTTGATCCCCTCACCACCCCAGTAGTCCTCAAAACCGCATCAGTTGTGATATATACAGAGAACGGAAACTGGAGATGTGTCTCATATTAAGCCTCCTTGCCGTCCCCGAACTTCCACCATCAGTTTCAGTTGTCACAAACACAGACTGTAGTTTTGTATCCATTGTAAGTAGCACCTCAACTAGTTAGTGCACGCAAAATACTGGTGCGATTATAAGGCCTCTTTGAATCTGTGGTATCCTAATCAACGCTTTACATAAAATCCCCGAGAAGCACATAGCGCCCAGGTCTGCCGTCCGCTTTTATGCTTGGCTGGCGACCCCTTCTTCCTGCCTCCTCCCCTCGTCCTCTCTCCCTTGAAACTGCTTCCCGAAATGCTCACCCATCACCACCCCGAAGCTTGCTCTCATAGCTGTAGAAAGCAAGATAGGCCTTTTGAACCGCCTAAGAGAAGAAGGGGGTATCCGGTTTTGCCTGGGCAACATATGAAAAAAGAAGCCCACCGCAAAGTTTGTATACATCAACCTGAGTCCCAAAAAAATTGGCCTGCAAGCAGACCCCCCCGAGCGAAGAACACCCTGTAAATGTGTGCTGTGCTGTGCTGTGCTACCGATACACCGCAGTGCAGAGAAGAGACATGACAAAGGAAAACCAAATATTTTTCTGTACTGCATTGTACCAACAACACCCTATTCCACCTCCGCCAACTGCTCCCGCCTTGGGGTACGAACGCTCAGATGCGCGCACCTTGCAACGGAGACTTGCACTCATGGCGAAGTACATCACCGCACGGCGTGCAAAGCTTCTGGCGCTTCTCTGAGACACCGCCAGAGTTGCCACGTAAGCGGAGTTTCGTTCTATTTTGAACTAGGGACCTGGTTCCCGCTGTGTCAGGCAAGTAGACAACTGACCCAACAGATAACCGGCCCGGGAGAAAACTGCTCCCAATCGCTGATTATATATGATTAAACTGTACATCTACGCAAATCATCACCCAACGCCTTCCGCTATGATGTGCTCGATGGGCCCGGGCTGCAATTGAGTTTGGGGATGTTGGAAGAAAGAACTTTTAAAGAGTAACGTCGAGGACGAGGCTGACGTCCTGGACGTTGGAGCCTGCCAAATCCTCAAGAACCGGGATGAGGTCTAATAATTCATTATCGTGGGCATCGGAGAACCAACTGCTGATGGGTACGGCATGTTGCGGGTGGAAGATGTAGGATGTGGGCGAGTTGTCGATGATGATGGTGTCTTTCAGATCACGGCCAACCTGGGACAGGTCCTTGACGTAGTTTCCTTGGTGGTTGTAGCAGCTTTCCCGGAAAAGCCTGTGGTGGACGACCTTGTGGATGTCGAGCTGATCGAGAAGGGGGTCGCCGTACTATTCAAACCCAGTTAGGACCGTACGGCTCAGAGGGATACGAGCGTGCAACTTACCTTAGAGACAGATGCGGTAAATACCACGACTTCATAAAGCTCACCCACCCGCTTCATGAATTGATCAACACCGGGCCGCTTGATGACGTAGACATTATGATAGTTCCCTTCGATTTCTACGGGTATCGTGAAGTCGGCTTGGTGTAAAATCTAGAACACGAGTCAGACGTCTTGCGCAACGGGTTATGACAAGCGGATACGTACCTTGAATGAAGAGTGGACCAAGGTTTCGTCAAGATCCAGAACAAGGCACTTTCTGCCCTTCATGTGAGGCTCAATAGGAGGCAATAAGAACTTTTGCTCCGGTGTTGACTCGGTCACCGCAACTGCTTTCTCCTCGGGAACGGCCGCAGGCGGAGTGGGTGCTTCTACAGGCGCCGGAGGTGGTGACTGTACCGCACTCTGCTCCTGCTCTTCGGGAGCAACGACCGGTTGCTTTACCCGAGCCGAAGTATCGGCGTCGGGCATAGCTACATCGCCGTCGGTATCCTTGGGAGCGGAAGCATCTGCGCTCGGTTCGGCCTTCTCCGGGTTCTCGGGGACTGGAGGGTTCACGGTGATGCTTGGTCCCGTCGCGCCCACTAGGGTGGTCTGTTTCGACTCGCTCTCATGGTCTCCCGCGGTAGACTGGTCCTGCGCAGCGGATCCGGAGGCGCGCTTCGTCTTCGACTGCTCAGGTGTGGGAACGGCTTGAGTTTGCGGATCCTTTTCCTTCTCCTTTTCCGGCAATTGGCTCTTGCTGCCTGTAGTTTGTTCCGAAGGTGTGCCAGTACGCCGGCTTGATGTCAGCTGCCGGGGTGGGATTCTGTCCAGCTTGTGAGACGGGAGAGCCTCCTCTCCGCCTTCTAGCGCATTTCCGTGGTCTGGCACCACACAGCAGCCCAGCATCGACAGTAGACCGCCCTTCTTGCGTTTCTGGGGTGCTCCAGCCGGCGAATTAGGTTGCGTGGAGCCCGGTGCGTTGGCTGGGCCCGTCCCCGCGCCAGAGCGGTGGCTGGACGCGCTCCCATTCCGCTGCCGGCCCAACATGCTGTTCTTGGATTCTTTAGAGTGACCACCGATGCTGTCTCTCGACTCGTTTGCCGTCACGCCGCTGAGTCCGGTTGCCGTCGGCGATGACTGGTTCTTTTGGGAAGACGATCGCGAAGGTACGTGGAGCAGGCCTCTACTCTTTTTTGAACTGGACCCGTCTTCTTGCGCAAGCGATGTCCTCTCTTTGGATCCGTCGTAGTCAACTTGGGGCTTCTCCTCGATGCCCTTCGACATATCTACACGGAAATACGGCGGGTGTCGGCAGATTCTCGAGCGAGAAGGTCGATGCTGCGGCACTGGAAGAAAGGGTAAGTGATTGGTCTCGGGTCTCGCTGCTAGCGTTTAGGAACAGTGCGTTGCGAGGTGGTATGCAGGATGCGGCAGATTGAGAACGATTTGGGGTCGTCTTCTGATGATGCGCTCAATGGCCCGAGGAAGCGGTGGGAGGACACAACGTGTCACAGGGCAACACAGTGGTAAGGGTTCCCCCTTAAACCAGCTTCGGAACGATGTGCCTTCGCTGGCAGGCAGCGATGGATGGATAGAAAGAGTCACGAGCGATGCCAGTGGTGGCTTGCCGCTGCAGAGGAAAAGGCAGTTGATTGAACGTGATCGGTCACTCACCTCGGCGGAATGTGCTGTCGAGCCTCGAATGGCTGCCCAACCCCCTAACGCAGCAATCAAATTAGTGGCCGTTGGGGCCGGTCGGAATTCGGCGCCGTAGTTCGCAGCCAGAATTCAGGACAGAGGTTTGGATGCGAAGCGCAAACCGAATTGAACGAGACCGATGAAAAGGGCGACGCTGGTGGTGCACGAACGGAAAAAGGTTGAGTGAGGCTGAAGATGGTTTCGCGCGTCGTGACCCGTGGTAAGGAGGTATCGTGGTAGCAGTAGCGTAGCGCAGGTAGCTGGCTGGGGGGCTTCGGTGGAGATCGGCAGACTACTTAACGCGGAAATGGCTTTACTGGGTGCTGGATGCTGCAACTTGGTGCTTGGGCTCTGTGGAGAGAACGAGGGAGGTACTAATCATGGCCAAGAGAAGAAAAGGGAAGGGAAGAAAAAAAAGCACAGGACTCGCGCCGATCGACAAGAAGAGCTAGGCGGGAAGAGAAAGGGTGGGCAAGTAATAACACGAACAGAAGAACCCGAATTACTGAATCGAATCGAAAGACGGTGACTACGATTGTCGGCGCAAGAGGCTTCGCATCGCAGCTGGGTGCAGAAGTAGGAGGTAGACAGAAGGGTACGAAGGGTAGGGCAGGGTGTGCGAGAAGGAGGATGAAGGTGTAAGATGATGGTCCCCGTAGACGTCGAGGCAGATAGGGAATCGGATGAATTGCACGCTATTCTGGGTTCTAGGTGGGAGGCTAGCCTAGCCTTGGACTTGTTGCTGGTAGACGCTGGCTTACTTGGGCCTTCGGGCCTCTAGCACCCACAAGCGAGATGATGTCCAAGATTGGGGGCAATCTACCGTCCAGCACCGAGCTTGGAAAGGACAGCAGGAATACGGCCGGCTGCCTGCCCCCATGCCTGATGCCCCCCCTGCTCAGGACTGAGGACTGAGGGCTGAGGACCTGCCCATCAATGATGAAGCCGGGCAATGCTAGGCCGAGAGTCGAAGGAGACACCCGCCAGCGCGCAAATTGTAAGGTACCTCTCAATGTCACTGGCCGATCAGCAATCCGTCAGTGAGCCGACTGGGAACCTTGGAAATTCCCCAATCTGTCCCTCTCTCTCCAGTCCTGTCCGTCTTTTTCTTTTGTGGCCTTGCTCTCCCATCTTTATTACCGATTGTCTCCCAGCTCGCACCACCACCGGCAAGACGGCTTCCAACTGTTATTTGATCAATTTCTGCTGCGGTACTGGCAACCCATGAGCCGTTGCTGCTTGGTAAAATAAGGGCTACTCCTAATCCTAACTCTCTGCAGTGGTCGAGGACGAAATGGTTTAATCAATCGCAGTATGGGTCGCACGACCCTAGCAAGCATGGAGGCCCACCTATAGTGGAAATACCCCCGAGTTGTATTGAAGCTAAGCGTCGCGACTTTCATATCGAATAATCTGTTAGACCCGCCGCGCAGTCAACATACCAAATCTTAACTAATGCATGGTCCTTCAAGTATCACTTGTCAAATTGCCAGGCCGCTCTCGTCCACTTTATCTACGGATGCTCCATAGCCATGCTCCTGGCCTCCACCACCATCTGCATCAACGAGTAATTGCAGACGGGACAGGCCTATACATACTGTACTGTGACCCTTTGCGCCTTGGCGAGTTGACAACAAGCTCCTGAACGGGCCAGGAGCCGCGCGAACTTGGCGTGAACAAGACTAGATGCAAAATTAATGCGCCGGCCTCGTCTCCTCTCTGCTTCATGCTCGCTGCTCACTGCCTCCACCACGGTGGTCACTGGCTGACGCTGGCTGACCTCCAACGGCCAGAGATTGGAGGTGCTTGAGGTTGGTGAGATCCGCACCCCTGAAGACCGAAGGCGCTTCATCAAGACAGCCTACATAATGCCTCCAGGAATGCCCCGCGTCCCAACGGTCGCCCATTGGCTCTCATCCCCGAGAGACCGTGGGCACGGGTCTCTGCATAATGGCTCTCTGTTGTTTGCAATGCTGCGTTTTGCGGTCGCCGCTCGTTCTGCCATAGGCGAGAGTTCCGGTGCTGATAATGGCGTTGCGGGCTCTCTCTCAGGTAGAACCTGGAGTTCTGTACAGCACCAATCTTGCCGTCTTCCTGTTACCGAGTCAAAGCGAGGGAGTACATGTGCTTCTACCATCTTATTGGCTCCCGTACCGCCGGCCTAGTGACTGCTCATGCAAACACTTCAGACACTGGAACCACTCATCAGCGATGGTTACTACGTCAATCCAGGGAACTATGATGGCGTCCTGCAAACCAGATGTGATGAATCTGGACGGCATTTCCTTGCTTTGCAGTTGGCCATTGATCACACACCGCGTGAGCGCTTCCTGTAGGTTTCCTGTAGGTACCCCGGGCTCACAGGGGCTTGCGGATGAACACATGCCTCTATTTTTGACCTTAAAAGGATGCCCCAGCACGAGCTTCCCTCACCTACTTGGCTTGGGTAGCTGCGGTGGACGAAATACATATACGCTTGTCCTCTGGTTTTAGCTGCAAGTAGACCTGATGCTTGCTCCTTGCTTGGTTCTTCAAGGGATTCCTTGAAATAGTAAACGAGGCAAGGGTAAAAAGGGTGAATTGTCAACAGTGGCGTCTTCGCAGTCGTGCGAACAAACTAGACAACCCCAATGGCTGTACTAGGATTACACCACCTATTTTTATTGTACCGAGAAACGTGATGGTAATCAGAATTGTTTCACTGTTATTCCAGTTTCCCTATTTTATTATCGGGATAATCGGTAGAATAAACTATCAACACTCCGTTTATTCGGCCATATGGGAGGGTTGAGTCGGTTGACAAAGTGGTGTATTCGTACGATTGACTGACTGTGAGGCGTTCTCTCTCTCTCTCTCTCTCAGCTGGCTGGGGCCGTAAATTGGGGTCGGAATCTGGGGTAAGCAAGCTCTGGTGGGGACCCGACCGTCAGCGACCTCCAACCTCGGAGTTGGGGCATGGGCCATCTCATCACATGCTCACATGTCGGAACTTGTGATGACGTCCGGGAGAAACAACACAACAAGTCCGGCCAACTGCAATCAATACCTAAACGTGCACTATCCCAATTGTGCATCACTTTGACCCTATATATCTCGCTTTCTACAAGATTATACATCCACGCACTCTGTCCCCGCTGTTCCTGTGCCGTCCTTGTCGTCTTTGTCTGGTTCCGCCTTTGTCCATTGCGCTCCAGAGCATGGCGATGCGGCCACTTGGTAACTGAACGAAACGGCTCCTCGCTGTGCTTCGTAACCATGGCCGCGCAGTCCACATTGCGCCATTCGGCGTCCGAGGACGTCCTGATGGCTTTTATCGACAAGTATAAGAAGCTGATCCAAGATCGGCTCCGGAGAACCATGAAGCGCACCAAGCTTCTGGCCACCATAGCGCTTGCGACAACTATTATCCTCGGTGCCGAAGGCAGTCGGCGATGGTGGAAGAAGCGCCATGCAGAGAAAGAGCAGGGAAGGAAGCTTCTGCGAAAGAACTCCTGGCTGTTCAACAAGGATGGATCGCGCACCATATATGTCCCTTACAAGGACAGCACCTCCAAGGTCGTCATCCATCGGACCAAGCCCCTGACTTTCGAGGCGCATCGTCGACTGTTCCTTAACCCGCCCAAGATTTCCGGCCTTGGTGACGGCACTGTGCCTTCAGCCCAGGCTAAGCCCGGGCTCAACTTGGCCTTTTTGCATCAGTTCTTAAGCTTGATGAGCATCATGATCCCTCGCTGGACGAGCAAAGAGGCGGGACTGCTACTTAGTCACGGTGTTTTCCTAATGCTCAGGACATACCTGTCGCTTGTCGTAGCACGGTTAGATGGCGAGATCGTGCGAGATCTGGTTGCCGGCAATGGGAAGCTGTTCCTCTGGGGACTTGTCAAGGTGCGTTGTCATCATATATCCTGGAATCTATAGGCGTGTACTAACTGCTTGTCTCTTTAGTGGTGCGGGCTGGGAAGCTTTGCTTCATACGTGAACTCCATGATCAAGTTCCTGGAGTCAAAGGTGTCCATCGCCTTCCGAACCCGTCTCACCCGTTACATTCACGACTTGTATCTGAATGACAACCTGAACTACTATAAGCTCTCCAACCTAGACGGTGGGGTCGGTCAAGGGGCGGACCAGTTCATTACCCAAGACCTAACACTGTTTTGTGCCTCGGCAGCCAACCTGTACTCATCACTCGGCAAACCCTTTGTCGATATTTGTGTATTCAACTATCAGCTGTACCAGTCTCTTGGCCCCCTGGCGCTGACTGGCCTCTTGAGTAATTACTTCCTGACGGCAAGCATTCTACGAAAGCTCTCGCCGCCTTTTGGGAAACTCAAAGCCGTCGAAGGTCGCAAGGAGGGCGACTTCCGGGCGCTGCATGCCCGGCTGATAGCCAATGCCGAGGAAGTCGCTTTCTATGGCGGTGCTGAGATGGAGAAGACTTTCCTCAACAGAGAATTCAAGTCTCTCAAGAGCTGGATGGAGGGAATTTACATGCTTAAGATCCGATATAATATCCTCGAGGACTTCATCCTGAAATATAGCTGGAGCGCTTATGGCTATCTACTGTCCTCGTTGCCAACGTTCCTTCCAGCTTGGGGTGGTCTGGGTGGCGCACTAGAGATGGCTGACAGTGCAGAGAAAGGCGGCCGCGAACGTGGCCGTATGAAGGAGTTCATCACGAACAAACGGCTCATGCTGTCGCTTGCCGATGCTGGAGGCAGAATGATGTATTCGATCAAGGATCTCTCAGAACTTGCTGGTTACACCAGTCGTGTATACACGCTCATCACGACACTGCATCGGGTTCATGCCAACGCCTATGTCCCGCGCCCTACTGGAAACGAGCTTTACTCGCTTTCAGACGTTCAAGGAACCACTCAAAAGGGATTCGACGGAGTTCGGCTCGAGCATGTGCCGGTCGTTGCACCTGGCCTGTGGCCTCAGGGCGGTGATGAGCTTATTGAGTCGCTTGGCTTGATCGTACGTAACGGTGAGCATCTCCTGATATCTGGGCCAAACGGGGTTGGTAAATCGGCCATTGCGCGTATTCTTGCCGGTCTGTGGCCAGTATATCGGGGCTTGATGAGTCGGCCAAAGTCCATAGGAGAGGACGGCATAATGTTCTTACCACAGCGCCCCTATCTCAGCATTGGTACGCTTCGCGACCAAGTCATCTACCCGGATGGTGAGGTGGACATGCGACTGAAACGAAAGTCCGAAGATGACCTGCAGCGAGCCCTCGATGCGGCTCGTCTCGGTTATCTGCCTGATCGGGAAGGTGGTTGGGACACCCGCAAGGAATGGAAGGACGTCTTCAGTGGCGGCGAAAAGCAGCGTGTTGGCTTTGCACGCCTCCTGTACCACGAACCCAAATATGCCATCATCGATGAGGGCACCAGTGCGGTATCGAGTGACGTGGAGGGATTACTCTACGAAACCTGCAAGGAAAGGGGCATCAGTAAGTCAACCCCAGACTGTTCGTCTACATCTAAGAGCAAGGCTAATCAACAAATCACAGCTCTTATTACGATTTCTACGCGTGCTTCTTTGAAGAAGTATCATACCTTCAATCTTGTTCTGGGTATGGGCGATGACGGTTCCGAATGGGAATTTGAGCGAATCGGCACGGAACGCGAGAAGATGCACGTCGAGCGTGAGCTGCAGGAGCTGCGTGAGAGGCTCGCCCAGGTGGAAGAGTGGAAACGGCGGCGCGAGGAGATCGAGAAAGAACTGGCCCAGGTGTGGACGGCGGATGGGAAGGACGAGCCCCTGAGCCCCCCGCCGTACGTGGCGGAAGAAGGGTCCCAGCCGGTCACGGACTCGGAGGAGTTCGTCGAGGCCCCTGAGAACAGCTAAAGAGCCGTCAATTGCAAACAGCCATGTATTCATATAGAATTTACAAGAATTTTTTAACCCAATAACAGACCGGGTGCCATGCATCCTATGATTCGGCGGTATTCCCATCACTATGAGAAAGATGTTGAAGGAACAGGGCAAACACGGGGCGGCTAGCAGGCAGTATCCTTGTTAGGCCAACGCTACCGTCCCGGCTACCGTTCTCTCCGCCAAGGGGCACATCCAATCAGACTTCTTGTACATGGCAGAAGCTGCTCGGCCATGTTGGGATAGATCTGCATCGATATCCTAAACCTAGCTTCTGGGCCGTACTGTACCAACATCGTCCTCCGTCCAATGTCAACACACTATAACATTAGCTTCGCAAACCGCTGAGGGCTGGTGCGGGAAAACGTCGTCACTCCAAGTAGCTACTTCGTCCTGTCTCCTCATGGGATGGACGCAATGACTACTGGCACGTGTATCCGTTCCGGTCCTTCTTCGGGGAGGGAGGTAAACTGACCTAGACGCGCAAGTTCTGGGGTTGGAAACCATATGATTTGATAGCAAACCAGTCAACGTTCATAGCGGTACTAGCTGTGCACATATCGACCGGCCAATGACCCTCCTTCTTGTCGCTACCTTCTACCTATTCGATAACTGCTCAAATATATCTTGACCTCATTTTGTATACTCGCCTCTGGGCCTTACCTATCTGCCCGCCTGTCGACTGCTGCTGCTGCTGTCACTCTCGTACAGCTCTTGTGTTTCGCGTGAGAGCTTTTCTATATCTTCGAGGAGAGGCTACGTTGGCTGATCAAGTAGCGCCGCGCCTCGGAGTGTCTAGTTGCCCATATGGGATTTTACAGTTTTCGCTTCCAGGAGGTGCGTCTGTAGCTAGGCCGTCTCACAATACGCTCAGGGTCATAACCATGAGCCTTGACGGGTGGCGCCTACGTATTCGACATCGTGCGACGGGGACCCTTGTGGTTGCAATGATAGGCCGGCTTCACAGCTTGAGACTATTATTGTAAAGCCATAGGTACTCTCTACTTCTCTATCTAATTATTTGTCGTCCGCGTGTGTGATTCATTGCACATACCTCGCGGCGGGATTCCTTGACCTTCCCCTCGCCCCCTATTCAAAAAGAGAGACTGCAGCAGCAGTCAGGGACCGACTTCAGGCAAAAAGGCAATAAAAGGAGCGGTCGGAGAAGTGGTCGTGGCGTTCGTTATTGCTGGCCCATCATGCGCCGGGGGCCACCCCCGACCGGAGGCGCGAAGCCGCCGCTCAGTTCCAGCAATGTGATACACCCTCTACCCGTCATTGAAGAGGACGCCGCCAGCCATGACGACGACGAGACGCCGAAAGTACCCGAGAAGTCGCCCAGGCGGGTGTCACCGTTGGAGGCTACTGCTGGCGCCGCCGCCACCAGGACTCGCGGGAGTGCGAGTGCGCCGCGCGTGACAACGCCTACTCCTCCTAGTCCTACTCCTACTCCTACTCCCCCGCCGCCGCCGCCGCCAACCCGTCGTATACTGCTCCTACGGAGAGCAGCAGCAGCAGCAGCCCCAAGCGGCAGTGGCGGTGGTAGGCTGACGGCAGCTGAACAAGAAGCATCGGAAAAGGTTGAGCGCAGTTTGAAGAGCTGTCTAGCCGAGCGTGGAGGGTGGTATCGTATCGCCCTTATGGCGGTTCTGGCAGTTTGCGCCATCGTGGCTCTGACCGTAGGTCTTACCATAGGACTGCGGCAAAAGAAGTAAGTCGCACCCACATCCCCCTTCTCAGTTTTGCACATCTGGGGGCGCCCCCTCGTAAGTAAGTTCACACTAAAACGCCATCTTCGCAACGCCAGCAACCGCTCCTCGTCGACGACGCCTCCCGACCAGGAGGGGAGCAGCCGCCCCCGTCCTCTTCCCCGCCGGCTCGTACGCGTTCACGACGGCGCTGTACAACACGACGGGCGACTGCACCACGAACAACCGCACGTTCCGGTGCTACCCGTTCCGGACGTACCGCCAGTGCGGATCGGACTCGGACTCGGACTCGGACGCGGACGCGGACGCGGACGCCGCGGCGGCGACGTACTTCTGGACCATCGCGCCCGTCAACAGCTGGGCGTTCCGGATCTCGGCCGCGCCCAACCCGTTCGTGCCGCAGTTCGCGAACCTGTCCCTCACGCAGCTGGACGCGAACCAGTTCTCGGAGCGGCTGACGTTCAACTCCTCGATGCACGGGGCCGCCGTCGTGCCCACCGCGGCCCTGGGGGACAATAACGACGACGACGACAGGGCCGCTACGTGCTACTACCACGACACCCTGGTGACGGGCACGATCTGGACGCGGCGGCCGGCCGAGTTCCCCGCAAACCTCACGACGCTCGTCAGCAACGGGGGAGGCCACGGAGAAGGCAACGGGAAGCCCATGACCTCGTCGACCACGTTCGAACCCTGGCCCTACGCGGTGCGGGTCGTGCAGAGCACGCGCGACGCCCCGGACTGCCGCGACGCGGACGGGAATCGAGTCGGGGGCGACTTTGGCCCACCGCCGGATCGGGCGGGAGAATGCTCCTGTTCGTACGCCAATTTCGATCTCGAAAGCGAAGATGTCCTTAGTGCGTCGAGGGACATACGAATTTAGATGGAGTGCTTCGCACATCTTCCCCCTCGAATCCGCCTTTCATAGATAGGGGGAGGGGGCGAAGGACTATGCTTGACTGGGATACCTAGACAGTGTACGGTCCTGTTACCATATAATATTGATACCACTGTTAACTATGGAAGCAATTCGACCCCATAATCTATATTACTAATAGATGTGACCGCAATAGACCAATTGATACGTAATCAAGACCAAATGACCACCTGCGGTCGATTCACCGAAAAGCTATAACTCTTGAGATGCACATCCACAGAACATCGGACCTTGCCAGGAAAGAAGTCTCTTGAGGCCCAATGCCTCGTCGCTTGATGGGGGGCTTGCCTCAGTTCCCACCAGCCGGCCGCGATCTCAGGCTTTCTCCTCTGCCGCAGCACTGCTCAGAGCCCCATCCTGGCTTTGGCCCAGATACACGGCATCATTGTGGATGTATAGCCGCATCACCTTGGGGCCCGGGTAGTGCCGCGTTGCGTGCACAAACCACCAGATCGCCGAGAGAGCTACAACGCCGACCAGGATGACGCTATT
Organism: Apiospora aurea; assembly: GCF_038362705.1. Lineage (NCBI taxonomy): Eukaryota > Fungi > Ascomycota > Sordariomycetes > Amphisphaeriales > Apiosporaceae > Apiospora > Apiospora aurea. The sequence continues at coordinate 3,738,600 of NW_027117389.1, forward strand.
GTAATTCATTGTTTCTGTCGTCGTGGGGATGGCAAAGGCTGGTGGCACGTGGCATGGTGTTGTTAGCATAGTCCGCAACCCGTCAAGAAAGGCGTTCTTGAGCGAGGAGAGGGGGAAGGGGAGGAAACTGAGAACGAAAGATGCATTTCCACGATAAAGGGTTAAGGGGCGGGCCGGGCAAGACGGTCCACGAGAAGTAAGTAAAATGCACCCACGGAAGCAGAATAAGACATCGAACAGCACAATAAACAGCACCGCCAACCCATTAACCACCCACCCAACCCACCCCCTCCCCATATGAAACGGTCCCGCAGGAAAGTAGCGCCGCCCCGTCGCCATATTCGCGACCAGCGGGATCGCGTACGACGCCGTCGTCAGAATAATGAACGAGCCCGAGAGGTCGAGGAACGCGGCGCCGGACCCGAGCGCGATAGCGCCCAGCCCCGTCGCGACGACGCCGACGAACAGCGTGGCGGGGACGGGGCAGCTGCGCCCCTCGTCGACGCGCGCGAACACGCGTGAAAAGGGCACCGCGCCGTCCCGCGCCAGCGCCCAGTAGGTGCGCGAGCAGGTCAGCAGCGTGCCGACGTTGCAGCACGCCGTGCTCAGGAGCAGGATCAGGAGCAGGCCCAGGGTCGCGCCCGCGCTGCCGGTGGCTTGCTCGTAGATGATGGCCAGGGGATAGGTGTTGAGGTTCCCGGGCTCGATCCTGGTGAGCTCACATCAGTAGGTATTTAGCATCTGTTGTATATGGTTGGGAGCTTGCGGAAGTTCCTTTCCCTGTGCTGGATAGGAGATGTGGTGGCATGGGCTCTACGATATATAGGGGCGTTCATTTCACTTACAGCACGGAGAGGTCCGTGATGGCATAACCGAGCGCGATGGCAAATACGAGTGCGTACAAGCCACCCAGTCCGATCTGCAACCCGATCACCTTAGGCAGATCGCGGCGCGGATGCGGCAGCTCCTCCGCCAGATGGGTAATGGCATCCGGCGTGCCAATAGTGAAAGCACCATTAAGGACACCAAGCAAGAATGCCACGCCGCCCGGCCAACCCGTGAGATTATTCTCCCCAAACGAAGCCCAGACGAACTTGTTCGACGCATGCTGCCGCGGCATCGCCGCGACCACGACAATGGTCACGATCCCGCCCACGACCACGAGCAGCATGCCCGCGTGCTGCGTGCCGGGCACGACGCGGCGGTTCGCCAGGACGACGCACGCGGCGCCGAGCCACAGCAGCAGCACGTAGGCGACGTAGACGTGCCACGCGGCGGGCGCGTACGCGTCGCGGCGCTGGGTCGCGTACATCTGCACGGCGACGTTGGCCGTCACCTGCAGCAGCGAGGCGAGCCCGAAGATCCAGCCGTAGAAGTTGATCCAGCCGGCGAAGAAGCCCGTCGCGCGGCCCCAGCGCGGCCCGGCCGCGATGGTGGCCCAGTGGTAGACGCCGCCCGCGGTCGGGACCGAGGAGGCCAGCTGCTCGTCTCGCCAAAAGGCAAAAGGTCAGCTTCCTGGCCATTGTCGCGACTGGTGCTGTGTAGTTGCTATTGAAGGGCCATACCCTCCCTTGATACGCCCTTCGATGAGATCCGCAGGTTGGGACTTACTTCTGCTAGCGATAGCCCGATGAAAGTCTGTCCATCCGCGTCAGTGATCAAACGCGCGCGAGACTCTCTGGGATGCCCTATACTCACATAGTAGAACATGGCAACTATGAGCTCGTATATGATACCAGTCGGTCCACCATTTCTATCGACGCACGCTCAAAACTCAGCAACCAGGGGTCCCTTATGCTCGCACCATATAAACCATGCCGGAGAGAAAAGGGGTTTCTTACGCGATAGAGACCGTGATCGAAGACCCTAATGCGGCCCAGGCATTATCAATGGTTAGGGCAGCGCCAGTGAGAGCCCACAGGTTATACTGCCGCTTCAGCTGGTCACGATGGCCCGCCGCGTTGATTTCCACTCCGCCCTCTACCGCGACGACGATCTCGTCTCGGAGCACCGCTCGCACCTCGGGGCTCTGCTTCTGCTTCTTGTCGTGCGACGCTGGGGTCGCGTCGTGGTCCCGTACAGTCGCCATCGTCTGTCCCGCTTGAAGGAATATGGCGGCCGTGAGAAGTTGATTGAATCCAGAGTGGTGCGCTACGAAATATTAGCTGGGCGAAGTAGGTGAAATAAGATAAATAATGCAAGAATAAACCAGGCTCCGACAACCGAACGATATGCATAACAATGACGGGTGCTCGCCGTAAACTCTGCTGGCAGGACTTGTCTTACTTATATGCAGGTCGTAAACTCAACAAATCAGCCATGGCAACTGGGTAAGGCCTACATTCCCAGGCAAGCGGGCCATAGGAGTGTGACAGCAAGGCTGTCCAGTGCGTCTGTAAGTTGCCTAAGGCGTAGATGTATCATCTCAACGCATCCGATTAGCAGAATGATACCCGTTATCAGCGTCACGAGTAGTAGTTTCTCCTGCAATTGGGTTGGTAGCACCGCTTCCGTACAACATACAGATGTTACCCTGCGCAATTCGCATAGCGGTATGGCGAGACGACGGGAAGAAGCGAAGGGACAGGCTATCGCTGCACCTGCGGGGTGCTGTTTAACCCTGGCGCACGGAATATAACAGATCAGAGATGGCGCATACACTAGGGCATATTTACTTACTTATGCAAGTAAGCAGCACTCTATGGTTGCGATGGCCAGTTGGAAAAGAAAGGGGTGGCGTCATGCAGGGCGGAAGACGAAGAGCTGACCGCAGAGGGTGTTGAGCCCTCTTGCCTTTAGGCACATATATTATAATTACAAATACTACCTCGAGCACTACCCTCAACCCTCCATCTGTGTCAAAGTCTCTCTGTAATTATAACCAGAAAGCATGCGACCCAGCACTATTAGGCAGTTCGGATTTTCTGAGAAAACTATAGAAGATTACTTGGCCACCTGCATCTAACATGGTGTTGAATCGGTTACCCCTTTCGTAAATCTGCATGATCTGGTCCAAGCGAGCCTATACACAAGAAAATGGCTTACTATTGAACTGGTAAACAGTTGCGAAACGATGGTGCGCTTGGCTAATGAGCTACAAGCTTTGAAGGGTCGGGGAGGGGGGTGATCTAGGGCATATACGAAAACCGCATAATAATGCATGCAGGAGAGATTTGACGATACAGCGACCCCCTCTTGGGCTGATCGCAGAAAAACGACAGATATACTTGAGAAAAGCCATTGGATAGAGAGTATAGGAGATGTTCGAGTAAGGTAACGAAGATCCACGATAGCAGGCGTCAGACTCGAGTCTCTATGATATACTGCGCCGAGGAGCCAATAACCATATCATGGCGAAGTCTTCTTATCGGCTAAGTAATTAGAACTCTCGTTCAGAGGGACTCTTCCTTTGGGAAGCCTTGAAATATAACGATAAATACTAGAATGGCCGAGCCAAACCTAAGGGATATCAAAAGCTAACGTCCAAGCAAGGACGCCCATCAATAGCAGTGGAAAACAGTCTCTGACTCCTTCAAGACGCCCCAAGAATGGCTTTCTATACCCAAAACCCAATAATGCCCATGGAATAATGCAAACCCAATTCGAGCAGCAATCATCGTCAATCATGCATGGAACGCATCAGGTGGCTAGCCACCACCACCACCCCCATGACGGCAGGAACTTGCCCTAACGCAAGCACAAGGGTCGACACAGATAGTAGTACTACTGCTTCTTCTTCTTCCTGAACCCCAACCTCTGCAAAAAGCGCATGCCCCCACCCAGGCCCTCGCCGCGCTTCTCTTCCTCCTCCTTCTGCAGGAACTGACGCTCCTTGGCCGCGCTCTCGCTCTTGTCGCGCTCCGCCTCCTCGCGCCGCGCGACCTCCTCCGGGTCGAGGATGCGGTCGCGGTGCAGCGTGGCCTTGTGCACGGCGTCCTTCCCCTTCCGGCGCGTCTTGACGTAGGCCTCGAGCCCGACGAGGACCGCGTAGCTCTTGCTGATGCTGACGTGGCTCATGTCCACCCCCTCGTCGCGCAAGCTGTGGACAAAGGCGCGGAAGTTGGCCGCCGGCGGCCGGTAGTGACCCGAGAGCGGGCTCAGGCTCGAGAGCCGCCCGTTCTTGATCTTGATCAGGCCCGCCGCCGAGATGCGCGACCCCTGCAGGAACGAGCTGTGCTGGAATGCGCCGCTCGACTTGATTCCCACGTACAGGCGGAACGACGTGTCGGCCACGAAGATCCACGTGTTCTTCTTGACCGACTTGCGCAGCAGCCGTTGGAAAATGGTGGCCGCGGAAACGTGCTTGATTTTCTTGACCCCCTTCGCATCGTCCAAGGTCGGCGTGGCATACTTGGCAGCGCGAGCGGCTTCCAGCTCGGATTCAGAGGCGTCTGATTCATCATCCGAGCCGGAGGTGGAGTCGTGGTCTGCCGGGTGCCTGGCCGGGTCGTGATGCTGTTGAGAGTGCGACTCGATGTCTGGTGCATATGCGGGTGTGGGATCATCGACAGGTACAATACCGTCGACACTGTCTTTCCACTCTTCAGTCGTATCTAGGCGAAGACCGTTCTTGGCCCAGCATAGCCGTCCTTCGCTGTCGACTTTGACTAGGTAGTGCTGCCGTTCCTCGCGGCTCAGGTAGCGTACTTGTTCCCTCTCCAGCCGATCCCGGGGGCAGCCCTCGATCTCGAAGTCCTTGCCCTCGCCGTAATCGAGCCAGTAGAAGAAATTCTCATTCGTATCCGCCTTCTTCCACTCTGCGTGATACTGCCGCAGATTGGAACCGTAGCGGTGTTTGACGTCCACCATTTCGAGGAAATATTGTAAGCCCATCATCTTGGCCTTCTTCCTCCTCTTAGCCTGGGCCTTGGCCCTCCTTTTCCTCATCTTTTCCTTTTCCTTCTCTGTCATGTTCTCGTTCATTTCCAAGTTGGAAGACGATTCCGACTCGGATGCGGAGTGCGAGGAATCCTCGTCGCCATTGGCGCGCATGGCGATTGCCGCTACTTTCTTCCAGTTCTGCCGCGCCGCAGATGTGCTGGAGCGCGGCCGGATGCCGGTGCCGCCGACGGTGCCCTCTTCATCATCGTCGCCGGGGCTCGTGGTACCGCTTCCTCGCGCGCGCGGCGTGGTCAAGTTCTGCCATTTCGCGTCCCGGATCACATGTGTCCAGCGCGTGCTAGCGTCGAGGCCGAGGCCCTTCATCTCCCGCCGGACGCGGTAGCCGCGATAACTGCGTTGGATGAGCGTCGCCGCCGTGTCCTGCAAGCTGCCGAGCGCATTGTTGTCGGCGGCGGCGGTCGCGGCGTCGACGCCTTCGGCCGGAGGGGCGGCGGCGGCAGCAGCAGCGGAAGCAGCGCTGCGAGGACTGCTGCTGCTGCTCTCGTGGGACGATCGGGTTTGTGCTTGTTTCAGGGTGGACTGTATGCAGTGGTGCTGTCGGGACTCCATAAAGTCTCGCTGGGCGCTGGCCTCGGTTTTGGCGATGTCGGCCGACTTGTGACGCAGGTCGCGCGTATGCTGCTTGCGCTCGCGGGCGCGCTGGTCCTGGAGCTCGGCGAGGCGCTGGATCTCGTCGCCCGATGGCGGCTGCAGGGAGTCGAGGTACTCCTGGTGCGATCGCGCCGACCTGGGCGAGGCAGTCGTGTCCGGGGACAGAGACGGGGCCTTGGACTTTGGTCCTTGGTCTGGTCGTCCTCTGGGCTCGAGTGGTGGGGTTAGCGGCCGTTGCGACCCCTCCAAAGCTGGCGCTGGTCGTGGTTCAGGTGGTGGGGTCTTGGTGTCGAATGGTTGAGAGGCAGCAGTCGGCTCACCAGCTTCATAGTCGTATATTCTGGGTTGAGGGGAAATATCGGTCATGTTTGCATCGTGTATATATACTGGATCCGAGAAAAGAAATCGAATAGACAAATCAGAATACTGGGTTTAACCTGCAATCTATGTTCGGGATCGAAAGTAGGTTGGCGCGAGAAGGGAGGAACGAGTGGGATCGGCGTAGCTTGACAATCTGGAATTATTCACCCTCGTGTAGTAGTAGTACAATAGGTTCTTTCTTTTCGCCTTTTTCCCCCCTCCGAGAAGATACTGGCTATGGACCTGTGACCACCATAAGTACAGTAGGCTCGGTGTGTTTATTGCAACAATACACAATGCCAGATGACTGACTGACTGCGCTGAAGCTGGTGTGACGTAATAACAGGGAACTGGTTTCGCAGTTTGGCCAAATACCCGCTGGCTGGGAATGAAACTGGTGCGGCGGCGGTGCCCATGGGGGTGGGTGGTGGGGAGACGCACCTAGACGATTACGAATGCCCGTGCCGGTAAGCCGAGAAAGCCAGACAGACCCTGCCAGAGTTTAGCTGCCTAGGTACTATGTAGGCATGTAAACACGGGCAACGACAAAATCAAGCAATTCCGAGTCACGTGTAATGCAGTTAGGTGTTCGACCAGGCCACGGAGAAGAAAACAGCATCAAGTCATGAATGACCTTTAGGGCTTAGTAGATCTGCCCCGTCACCGATGCGCATCTGAGATCGAGTATAGTCAAGTAAATCATCACTTAGTGGGTTAGCTCACAAACAAGTGACCAAAGGCCACTGTTTGAACCACCCAAGTAGTCTACCTAAGTGGCATGTGACACCCGGTAGGTCGATCTACATGTACAGGGCTTTTTAAGGGTGGCTTGAACCCCATCTGATCCAACAGCGCCTTGGGGGGTTTGTGTGGGGGGTTTGTGATGATATATTGATAATGCAGAACTTGGCACGCCATGCACGCCCCTATACTATTTAAAGATAACCCAAACCACCCGTGCCCATGACGCCCTCCAGCGTCGCTCTAACCTCGTCCACGCCCACGAACCCAACACGGCCCGCCACCTCTGCCTTCCTGTCCGCCCCGAGCTCGTTCCAGCGCGTTAGCAGTGTGCCGTCCACGACGCTGCGTCCGACGCCGGCGTCCACCGCGGGCGGGTGCCGACCCACTGCGCCCGTGCTGATGGGTGCGCGGTACGCCTTGGGGTTCAGGCCCGCGTGGTTGGTCAACGAGTTGACGAGCTGCGAGCTGAGCGACGAGAGCCGGCGGTACTCCTGCTCCGACAGGGGAACCAGCGCGGACAGAAGACCCGTAGACGATGCGAGGAACAGCATCTGCGCCGGCTGGCTGGATGCACTGCCGTTGTTGCCATCATCGACCTCCCCTTCGTCGAGGAGCTCGTGGCCCGGAGGTAACGTACGCGGGAGAAGCTTGGTTTGCGTTGGGATATGAGCTCCGACAGAGAATGTAGTGCGGTGCAGCAGCAGGTGGCCACCCAGAGATTTGGGGTCTAGTTATCAAACGGTTAGTATCATCGGATGACCCAGATAGAAGAATCAACTTACGCTCAGGATCGAACTGCAACATGTGAATCCCACCATCAGGGTCGCAGGCCGCGATAGAGAGGTCGCTCCCATAAGGCAAGAAGTCAGCCGTCAGCACCTCCAGTACCGTCGTACTCTTCCCGAAAAGGATCATCTTGTAAGGTTCCTCGGTGTAACCCGTAAACCATACCCCCTTCACAGCGTCCGCCAGCAGGCAGAGACCGGTCCCCCGTAGCTCTCGAACTGCTGTGACATAGCAGCTCATGTCCATGAAAGCTACCGGTAGCAGACTTCCGTCCTCCTTAAGGCCACGAACCATGCATTTCTGTCCCTGAGCCACAAGCATCAGCCCCTGAGTGCCAATCTCGGAAAGCGCCGTGACAGCACCTCGGGGAATGTCTTCCTTGGCTATCAGCTTCAGCCTCTTATTAGTTTCTGGTTGCCCGGGTTTGGGGATTACCGTGACAACATCATAAACGAGGATGCGACCACGAATCGGCAAGTCTTCACCCTTCGAAATCGCTGTGCCGACCACCACGAGATGTTTACGTTCATTCGTAGACTCTGATACCTCCAGGTTCAGAGCTTCAACGCACATGACTATCTCGCTGGGCTCAAGCTCGACTGTATCAATGACGGTCCAGTTAAGCGGATTGATGAGCTTGATGAGGCCGCGTTCCACCATAGGCTTGAATGTCAGATCCTTTTCCAGTTGCCATTCTTTATGGTAGTCATCTTCCTTAGGCAGTTCGAAAGGTTCAATGACGTCGCAGCCAACAGCGTATGTGCTCGATGGTGGATGGTAGGTTATCGAGTTGACATTGGTGTCAAGGGGTAACTTTCTCAAGGACATTCCGATTTCAGCGTATGTCGTGTCGACCGCTGGCACTTGACAGACTCTGGCGACTCCGTTCGAGTCGGAATATATGAACCCGCGCTCGCATCCCTCTGTGTGGAACGAGCTCATGCTCCTGACGCCATCGCCTTGGAGGCCAATGACTTTAGGCATGGTCTTGGATGATTTGAGGATGAAGCTAGCGGATGCACCAGGGAGGAATACCGTCTTGTATCCGCCAATATCTGCGCACTTTCGTAGGGGGCATTACGGGGCTGTTGTTCTGCCTCATCCTCTGCAACCGCTGCAGGACTTTTCGCCACCCGGTCGTTTGAAACCTTCTGGAAATGCAATGACTTCGACAGATCTGTCGAGTCCTGCGAAGTAATGCGAAAAGGCTCATATATCGTGAGATCATCATTCGAATGTCGTGCCTGCAGACCGTTAGCAATCGCGTATTTGTTATGTTCGAAAGCATCACTTACAATAAGGTACGGGGACGAAGAGGTAGTGTCACCAAGGTCGGCGACTAGAATCTCTGTGAGTGTTTCCTTGGCATTCTTTCGTCGCGCAGAATAGCCAGCAGAAAGCACAGGAGGAACATAGCACAAGCCCTCGATCACATAGATGGGCTTTGAAAGGTCCGGGAGCGCATACACCTACAACGGGTCAGTCATGTCATCAAGGGTGGCTTGTTGGGACTCACATGGAGAGCTCCAGCACCGCTGAGCAAGAACATAACCACGCTCTCCCCAGGCTTGGAGCCCTTATCCGTTGGTGCCAAGGTGAATGTGTGAGCTGTGTCCTCGTACAGACAGCCTGATAGCCACTTGGTGGCCAGAATTGTGTCATCTTCTTTCTCCAGTTCTTCAAGTTCGAGGTTGTTGTCAATACCAGCAACAAAAATGCTCGAATCGTCCCGCACCAATAAGAGGTAACGATCAGATATACTGGCACTGACAACCCTAGGCTCTGTTCCGGTTTCCTCATCCAGCATTGGTAGAATTTGACTTAGTCCAAAATCTGGCACAGTTAGCTTCACCAACGGGTCCTAATGCAGAATGAGCATACATACCTCCATCGTAACACCTCACCTCAGCCTTTAATACTTGAATGATTCGTTTCGCATTTCCCATGGTGCCAGCTTCGACCGTAAAGCCTGCAGCAGGATCGAATTCCGTGCCCGTCAAGGCCTCAAACCCAGCCCCTGTAAGTGCATATACGTCTGAGGTTTCGTAGCCATCCAAATCGACCTTCGATACGATCATGAACATATCACACTGCGATGATTTGTCGAACTCGGCACCCATGGAAGCACCCTTTTCTGCTTGTAAGGATTTCGGCACCGGTTTCTGACAGGCTATCGTCCAGAATCCTCGTGCTTCCGGGAACTCGAAATGGCCAATGATATTGGGCTGTATGTTGCGGTTGATGACTGCCACGGCCCCGTTGTTACCCCTGCCAACGGCACATACGAGGCTGAGATCACTCTTCACCATCTTCGAATTTGCCTCTGACTCGTCCTCGGAGGGGATCAAAGCCTGACCAATGGCAAAGTCCTTTATTGGTGCAATACTGACGAGTCTGTCGTGGACCTTGAAGGTCAGTTCTCCTGATTTAGGAGCGCCAGATGCCGATAGATTGGAATGCTGAATTGCAGGTCCCTCCCCATACAAGTCGTCATCATCCATGTCATCCAGATCTTCCTCGTCTATGTCAAGATCTAACGAGTCGTCGTGGACACGGCCCTTCTTTTTAGTCGATTGGACCTGCTTCCTTATCCAACCGATGACGAGGGAATCGCCATCCTCACTACCCAAAAACAGAACGTTTTTATTGAGCTTGCTTAGTGTGGAGGCACCGCTTCTAGGGAGGAAACCGCCAGCTTCTTGCGCAACAAGTCTGATGTCAAGACCTGCGACAGTTCTGCCATCAATCCTGAAGTTGATCAATCCTATTTTTCCGTCGTTTGTTACGAGAAGAAGCTCTCCAGTATCGGCCGAGATGACTTCTATATCGCATCCCTCCAGCCTCAGCTCAAGATCAGACCGATCCACGAGACCATACGATGTGGTTTGCCGGGCGAATGGATTGACGGCTACCCCGTGCGACTTGCCCGACTGATCGATGTGGATGAGCTCGTTTGTTCCCAGGAGCAAAGCTCCGCCCACAGGCGTCGGTAGTGCAACGACACGGAATAGATCTTGAGGGAGACCATTGACGGAGAGAATGGTGGTGGACGCCTTCTGCTTCAGGTCCAACGTAAAGACCATGTAAGAAAGATGATCCTTCCGACCAAGTACGGCGGAGGGCGCCATGGTAGAGGACAGGATGCCAAAAGTGGGCTCTCTGTACTCGTGTAGAAAGGCAAGATGCACAGGATAGATCAGGCTAGGATCAAGGTTGGAGAGACGCAGTACAAATGAGGATGAATATGATGTCTCTTCACTGCTGCTAGTTCCATTTACAGGAGATGTCGACGGCTCTTTGGCTGGCCGGGGCCCATCCAAGTCCTCATCCCAGTCATCCATTTCTATGTCTTCATCGGCATGGCTGAACTGCAAGATTGCTAGATTGCGCGCTCCAAACTTGAGGGCAGCGCAGCGGCTGCCGGGATCGGCTGCCAGATAGTTGACATAGTCACTCAGAGGAGCGGCCCATGGCACCTTTTGCAGGTCATCTTGTTCATAGTAATGAACGGATGTTGTGTATATGGAGCGCTTCTGGGGATCCCATTCGACCGTGCTCAGCTTCGCGTCTCTGAAGGCCAGCAATAGAGCTTCTCCCCCCGACTTGGAGTCCTGTACTTTGACGCGGGCGAGCCCCGTTATCGTGCCCGACAGAGGATATTCGGCTACAAGGACCAATTTTGTGTGCTGAGATCGGTCGGATCGTACAGGAACCGAATCGCCTCCCAAGAAGGAGGACTCGAGACCGACATCGTCGGTGATGCGGCTGTCGTACTGGCTGGTGGCTTTGGCCGACTCTAGATTGGACTTCTGGGCATTCTCGAGCTCGGCGGATACGGACTTGGTGGTGAAGATCTGGAGAAGCGACGCGCGCGCAACGATGAGGTTGCTGCTTTGCGCCGAAGTGAATGGGAGGACAATTGAGTGGGTAACAGCCGTGGGAGGCGTCAGCTCCGAGTAGCACTGCATTGTAAGCTATTTCGCATTATCTCAATTCATTGCTTCGCGGATCCAAGTTCGGCAGCAGGACTACCAGCTTATGTATTGTTGTCGTGTTTGCGAGATGTTCGTGGAGGTGTTTGGTGCAGATGCAGGTATGTAGTCGGCACGCAAGCGAGCTGGCCTTCCTCCAATTTGATGTCAAGTTGCTGCTGTAGCTACCCAAGAATTATCGCTGTCGACCCACATCCAGCGCGAACTTGTAGCGCGCGGTACCTGGCAGGTGCTGCTGGGAGGACTCGCGACTTGGAATGCCAAAACCCGGATGATTGTCGGGGGAAAGAGCTGCTTAGGTACGCCTACTCGTAGCTCACCTAGCTTTAAAAAGTGGACCACTAGGTCGGGTGAATGAATGCTGTCATCAATCAATGAAGCTCAAGATGAGGAGGGTACCTGACAGTGCTTCATTCATGTCATCTCTTCCTGCTATCAACATATCTACCTATCATTTACCTGACTTGAAGCCCATTCTCGGGTTATCAAGCTCACCACCAGACATCGCATCACATGCTTGAGACACCACCATGTGATCATCGCTCTTCTGGATTGTCCTTGATAAGTGCAGCATGTGGTGGCAATCTTAAAGATACTACAAGACGAGAACCCTGGATCTTCCACATTTACCCGTCCTTCCGAGACCTAGATGCCGAAAACAATGGCTTCGAGTAAACACTTTCCTTTCTTCTCCCTACCTGGCGAACTCCGAGAAGTAATTCTCCGATATGCGCTGCCTGTGGATTCGGTGTGCACCATCAGGCCTTACGGACAGCACGCGATATTGGAAGAGGTGGGCTCCTTGCTTGGGGATCTCTTTGTCGTCAACTACCAGATGTACCAAGAAGCATCCGCCATATTCTACCGTCAGAGGAGGTTCGTAGTCGATGTGAGCTCGCGAAGGGCATACGATGAATTCACAGCAGAACACGAGCTCTTTAGCCTCCAGCTACAAACAGTCCGGCGCCGGATCCGGTCTTTGACCATAATACTGAAACGCATCGGCGGCGACTTTGAGCAGAAGCTCGCCCCGGTCATCAGCGACATGATCCTTAGCGGCGAGCTGCGCAATCTACAGTTCCAATTGTTGTCGCCGGGGATGGACACGGTTTTCCAGTCTCGGCCTCTGCTCGCCCGCCGGTCTGGAGTCAGTGCAGACCTGGAGCACACGCCTCCCTTTCAGAGACTCCTGAATCTTGTTGCAGACCCAGACTTGGAGAAAGTCGAAATATGCATAGCCGGCGTTCATCTCAGACTCTGGTGTGCATTTCACGAAGGGAGTCGCCAGGACTGTCCGTGCAGTGAGCGGGAGATGAGGGTGAACGCGCAACGATGGCTGAAAGTAGACTGGAAAAGGTTGGTGGAAACATACGGACACGTACAGAAAATTCTACGGATTGGTGAGAGGTGAGCTCTTAGGGGGGGCGCACGGAGATGAAGAACGACACCCAGGCAGTCATCACCAGCCTTGCTGTACCTGCTCCTACGGGACGAGGCGTTTGTGACTAACGTGATGAACACATTGAAGCTCCCTTGGGCGGTTACCCGTGTCTATTCGGGTACCGAGTCCATTCATTTGGACCCCAAGCCTTTCGTTCGGACCCCAAGCCCATTCGGTTAACTCCTTGCAGACCAAACATTCGAACCAACGGCTGTTTGCCAGACCCAAAGGATTGGGGCAGACCATTGTTAACCCGGGCTGAGCTGTGATGGTCTGTACTTCGATCAGGTTGCATCGCATATTCCATAAATATGTCCTCTGCAATATAACAAACAGATACCGACCTGGTCGAAGGCCTACCTCTTTCCTGCGACCAGAACAGTCATGTGGCCATGATGAGATCCGCCCACTAGCAAAAGGATTGAGGAATTGGCCCCCATGTTCTTCCGTCTCCCGGCAGGCAATCTCGTTGATGTCGCATAGTCGTCACAACACAGGAGAAACGGTTTGGGCATCTTCAGCAAAGCCACCTTCTATCCCCCCACCACCTCTATCATCCTTCGCATCCCTTGCGCAGAATATCCGGTGACCTCGCACCAACAACTGTTCGTCTCGCTGCGCCTCGACTTTGTGTCATATACCCAAGTAGCCAAGCCTCCAGAGCGGGCGGCGAGATAGTCAAGCTACACAATAGCACCGCCAAGCCGGTAATCCTAAACAAGAAGCGCAGATCTTGCATCGAATTAGTCCTGCCAAGCGTTTTCCAAGAAACCCAATACGTGTGCAAAGGTGATGGGCAAGACATGCCAAGAGTGCAGCAGCAGAAAAAGAAATGCGCAGGCACAGATCCGACACGTACTTGGGTAATTTAGTAGTATAGCGTCCCGTCTTTTTGCGTTTCCTCCCTGAGCATTTCTAGCATTGCTGTGGTCATTGGTGTTGATCGTGCAGCCTGTCCCGTCGATCACCCGCTCCGCCCGCGAGTGTTTCTGGCCAATGCTATGTAATGCATGCGTTGGTCCAGGGGCAGAGTTAGAGGGCAGGCGATGCAAAACGCCAAGTCCCTGTGCTAGTTCATCTGAAAGAACGGGGCTATTTCTTTTTTTGTCCGTCAAGTTGGAAGATGTGCTCTCAATCACTCAGAGGGCTGTTTCGTTTCAACCTCCCACCTTTTGTCTCTCAATATAGCAACGAAGCAGCCCCAACCTGGTTTCACAACCGTTCAGGGCGTCCAGGGCAGCCCCCTGCTACCCGATGCAGAATATGTAGTGTACCGTAGCAGGCAGGCAGGCCCCCTCGGGAGTGCGGGGGCCAGCCGGGCGGCCATCAAGGTTGGCCCCCTTGCCCCCTTCCCTACCTCGAAGGAGAAGAACAGCTGTACGTTTTGCCATGATCACATGAATCTATAGTCATAGTTTCTATTTGGTCTCGCGGCGTCTCGGAGTTCTGCTAGGGAGGAGTACTTGTAGCGGGATCTTGTGGGGCGGGCCGCCCTCTGTAATATGGAGTTCGAACTAAAGACCGAGGGGTTCTAGAGCTCTGGCCATTGTGACCCTAAACCCAGGCAAGGTAGCCTTTGGGCCTGCAGCAAGTGTTCTATTACCCTCAACTACGTACCCATGCCAAGGGGACAACGTAATGAGCAGTAGCGGTGAAAGGATGGAGATTACTGTTTGTATGTCGTTGTGGTTACGCGTGTGCAGTTCACGTTGAATGTGTCTTTTTATCTACTGCAGCGATCGGCTAAAGGTTCTGATTGAACTGAACACGGTGGGTGGACGCTCTCTCGCTGCTTCGCCTTTTCGGATAAGAGCTGGCTGGGAATGACGCAATCCAGGGACCTTTTAGAAAAGCTTCATCACACCTCCTCTGCTCTGCCAGACCCCCCTCTCTCGGTGGCCCAAATAATCAGCTGTGCCGATCCCTACCTTTACCATACTAACGTGAGATAAGCCCTGTCGGTATGCAAGCTGACTATGCATGCTCGGCATGCTTGGCCTTGACTCGAGCGAGGGTGCGTCGTGACAAGTGTTTCTCCTATGTCCTATGCCGCGACACGCCTCGACATGGTCGGACATTTGGGATCTATGTTTATCTCGCTCCCCCGGGGAGTGGGGGCGGGGATGTTGTGAGTTGTTTTAAGCTGAGGCTAGAGACGCCGTAGCAGCGTAGCAGCGTAACATTCCAGCGAATCTGGAAGGGTAGCGGTGACAGAGACAGCCAGGCAAACAAGCAGACGAGGGCAACAGAAACGTCTTGGGCGCATTGCGGATCTCCACGTCGATCTTGCAGCCTGTCTCCGCACCTCGCTCACTCCTCGCCAAGCTCACCTCTGAATTCTGTATTGCCAGGCCTTGTTGCAAACCAAACCAAAACGAAATGAAAAACGGAGGGGGCGCGAGCCCACCCTGAAGATGAGGGGACAACTGGAAGAGGGGGGTATTGCAAGGTATTGGCTAGTAGGAGGAGTATGCAATAGTATTGGCAACAGTTGTACAGTATAGTCTTCTATTAATAATTACTAAACACACCCTTATCGCGACAGAATGCGGTTACCTCCGTGCATCCGGCCGCCTGGACACTGGAGACCTGCATGTGCGTTGCCCAGGCGGCCTTTCTCAGTTTTGACTGTTTTTTTTGTTTTGTTTTTTGGTCAATTGCTTTCTTCTATGTCGCATCGAGGCATCTTGGCACAACTGTCTCAAAAGGAGATGGGCAGATGGCTTGGCATCAAGGCCTGCAGCCCGTGGTCCCCTGTGCCAATCAGCTTTGCAGCGTAAGCATGCAACGATGACCCCCGTGGGATAGGGCTATCGCTCGAACAAGCTGCTACACGCGGATCTCGCATCAGACTTTGGGGAAAGAATCTTATACAGCGGCCTCGTAATTACCATTCGTTGTAAGGATGCGGAAAGCTCACGCGCCTCTTGAGTTTGGGATGGATATCGTTATCATTACGCGCGGCCGGGCGAAGGGAAATCACGTTTCTGAAAAGGAGGGAAACACTATTGTTGTCCGAATGACCCGTATCATAGTCGGGTTTTGTATTGTTTTCGTAAGGGTGTACCTTGAGAGAGGTGCTAGCTACTGAGACAGCGTAGCCGTAGCCCCATATCCATCCCCATGTATCATTGTGGGCAATTCTAGCTACATTCTTGGCTTGGTAAGCGCTCGCAAGGAAAGCTCGTGAGGCTCCAGTTCCGTTTCCCGGCCAGTCTACCCATTCTCCCAAAACACCATACCCCTCTCTTCCCAAGGAACCCCTCAGAGAAGGAATGCAAAGCAAAGCGCATCGCAAGATCGCAGTTTTCCCGTTGCTTTGGGATGAGTTTGAACGCTGGCCAAATACGCAAGAGCAAGGGAAAAAGTACATTTGATGGGCGGTTTTGGTTTTCGTAACTTCGTAACAGTGGTGTCATCCACACACGCAGCCTGGGTCTGCCACCGTAAGGCGCATATCGTTGATTGTTGTCGATGGATTGTCGTGGTTGGCTGTAGGCGAGAGAAGACGGTTCTTACTCGACGTGGTGGAAGTCCTCCTTGTGCTCGTCCGTGTGCTCGCCCCAGTGGACGGGGCCCAGCTTGAGGTAGCGGAAGCTCTTCTCGCTGCCCAGGCTGGAGGTGCGGCGGCTGCCGGGAGCGCGCTCAGGCACGATGTTCTGGGGGGTAGGGTGGTTCTCCGAGGTAGTAGGGGACAGCGAGAGGAAGGTCATGGAGGGGCGCTGGAGGGCGCGGATGTCCTTCATGGTGGTGGGAGAAGACATGGTGAGAAGGTGTGGTGGTTTTGCTTCGTTGATATCTTGTTCGTAGTAGATTGGTTGCAAGTGGGCAAATTCGCCAGGAATTTCTTGGGGGGAAGACGAGTGGCAGATCGTTTGTTGCGTGTGTGTTTGTTTGTGGTTATGTGAAGGACTGAGAGAGAGAGAGAGAGAGAACGGATGATGGTCACAAAGAGGAGTCTGGAATCCAAGGAAGGAAGGGCAACCTCTTTATATGCTGGTTGGGCAGACCTTACCTTCCTGCATTGGATGCAAACTTACCGTGCATACTCGCCTGGCTCCTTCCAGTCAGCCCCAGATTGATAGCAGGGAGTGCAAAGCATGTGTGATCGACCATTGACTGTACCCGCCCGTTTGTGTGTCAATGGGTGGGCGTGTGTCTGATAACGCAGCTGCCAAGAAAGAGGGTGGGTGGGCAATGACTTCAATGGATTTGCATTCTTTTTTCGGACTGCCGCGGGTGACCCGCAAGTTTTCGAACCTTTCCCTTGCCGTGCACTGCAGACCAGATTAGACCAGACTCGGGGTCGCGGGTCGCAGGTCGCTGCTGTGCTGCGACCCTGTCCTGCCTGGCTGTAGGCTGGGAAAGGGAAAGGGAAAGGGAAGGGGAAGGGGAAGGGGAAGGGGAAACCGGTTGCGGCACGGGCACGACTCTATTGTGCCAGTCCGAGTCCAGTCTGCTGGAGCCAGCCGGGCCACGGGCGCTCGAGAAATTGCCCTTTCGCCCTTCGCCCGCAGTAGGACGCGAAGAATGGATGCATCTAGAGTCCCACGTGCATGTCGTAATTGGCTACTGGCGGTCCTCCTGCTGGAATGGTTAGTCATGATTGGACGGGGCTTTAGTTCCTTCACTAACCGCAGCAGACAGGACGCGGGGGTGGCAGCAGTGCCCGTCCTGAGGTGAGGTGGCACGACCTCCAAACCGGTCGCAATGGTGAGGTCAGGACGGGCGAAGTGAAGGAGAAAAGGAGAGAGGGACTGTCGCATGCCTTTAGACGGCTAGAAAAGGCGGAGAACCGGTGCCGTTCCGAGGTATCGGAAGCACTTCGACGTGGTTGACCATCGCCGTGTTCCTGTCCGAACCTTTCGGGCGCCATTGCCCGCCTGTCATTGGTTGCGTCGGCTCGACAACCCCATATCCAAGGGAAATCCCGGGTTCTGCCAAAAGGAATACTCGCACAGCACTGACATGCCTAGCTCGACAGGCCCGCGAAATCCTCGGGATTAATCAGTTGATCAGCATCATGATAGGCATGCCTAACCTTGCATAGCATTGAACCAAATGGCCCTCGGCTATGAAGACAAGCCTCTTAGTGACAGCCAGAAATTCCCCATTCCTTTCTGCTACGAGAATTACCGATTGGAGATCGAATGACCTCATCCTATCTGCCCTGGGGTTTCGCCGTCAGGACCAGTCCGTCATCAAGCCAGGCAAGGGTTTGGTGTGCACCAGATCCGCAGCGATCCGATGTCAACCGAATGGTCTTAATATCGTACTGCATCTAGCCATTTGGTCTGCGAGGAAAGTTTGACTGGAAGCAACATCAGACACTCGCTCATCTCTGTCTCGTGATCGTCAACTCAAGTATTTCCTTTAGGCTGACGGTCACCGAGGGGCGACGAGAAGATGTCTCTAGTCATCTTTGGCTGCTCTGGATCACTGAACAAAGCGAAGTTGTTTGATGCAAGCTGATCCATGATACGACAAGTTGGAGACTTAGTTTAGTCAATCATGACGAGACCAGGCGTGCCGGATGCCCAATGAACTTGGGGGCAGTTGGAGAAAGCAGCAGCGTGGGAGTCGAGCAGGTAGCAAGTGCCAAAGGAGACTTGCCGGTACATCATCGTCACCGTCCATCAGGCAGTGGTAGCTCGCTAGTCACGGATGAAAGAGTTCCTCCGATCTTCGATTGGCCCTCAATCCCATTGTCTTCCAGGGTAACATGCAACACTTGTCTGATCTGGAAGACAAACCACCGGTGGAGGGACGGTAAGGGTGTTTCTAGTGCCCACTCCCTTCCACGCCATGCGTAGCAGACAAACTACTGCATAGTAGTTTGGGATTTGTATCACTTGGAATCTGCGCAAGGCAACCTCTCCTAGCATTTTGAAGGTCTAGTGCACACAGAGCGGGCGGAGTCATCCCGGAAGGAGGTGTGCGGAAACTTGAATGAGACCACTGCTTCTTGCACTCACCGACATCATCCTACCCTCACCTCCAAATCGAGCACACCCTTTTCTTCTGATATGCAGCCACACCATTTTGGTGTCTTTCGTGTGAACTGCTTTTGCCGTATGCCGCGGTGACATCTACTGATTGGACGGCGTCGTGATGACCTGGGTTACGGTGTGAGGGGAGGAACGGCTCACCGAACAAGGGGCTGCCTCTGGTCTGAGACGGTGAAGAAGAGCTCTCTGTGCCAAGCAGCATGGGCGCTTCTTGAGCAGCAGGTCCTTGACGAGCACGCCGGCTCCGAGATATTTCAGCCTGACTAGGGCAGCTATGCATCGGGAATCAGGGGCATATCCGTATCCTGGTCCAGGGTCCCAATGTCCTTTCGGGAATGTCGGTCCGGTCCTTGTCAGAACTCAGAAGATTGCGTTCCTACGACTGGTCTCCATCTTTCCCGTTGTGGGCATCTACAAAGTCCAGGGGAGGGTGGTCGAGGACTCCCCCGGGACAAGACAGTCAGTCATCTGGGAAGCCTGGTGCAGTCTGTGACCCCTGACACGGGGGGCGTCTGTGACTCAAGCAAGCAAGTGCTAAGGTGTTCCAATTCCGTGGGTAAATACTGTCTTTTACCGCCATTTGCCGTACAACTTTGTTGGACGACCTCGAGGCATGGTAAAAGTTGTCCCAACTGCAGCATCGCAAGATGAGC
Source organism: Apiospora aurea (assembly GCF_038362705.1). Taxonomy (NCBI): domain Eukaryota; kingdom Fungi; phylum Ascomycota; class Sordariomycetes; order Amphisphaeriales; family Apiosporaceae; genus Apiospora; species Apiospora aurea. The sequence goes on from NW_027117389.1 coordinate 3,758,077, forward strand.
GCCGCGGGCATGGCTCGTTTGGGGTAATTTGGTATCCCGAATGCGCGTGTTTCTCCACAAGTGCGGTAAACGTCCCAGCGGACTGGTAGGTCGGCGCTTATGTTGGTGACAGTCAGTGATGAACCCCTGTCATTGGCTGGACCCAGTTCTGTTACTTGCGCTTCAATCTGCCTGACCGAAATGAAGTGAGTAGAAAAAGCGTGAGATATTCCAGCATGGCCACACACGCGCGGAAAGCAGCTCCACTATCCTCTTCCCAACCGAACGAGAGCCACTTTCAGTGTCCTGTGGGCTTGCTGTTGGCGCTTGTTGATGTTCGCGATGCAACCCTCATGTCGTACCCACGGTCAGAACGGCTACTTTCCCGCGCCAGTTTGTCCAGATCGCCCACTAGGGGGCGGCTGTTTCACGTATACACAATTTTTACATCAAGTATGTAAGCCGCAAATTGTAACCTACGGATGGAGTATGCGCGCAAACTTGTGGACCGTGGTAATGTCCAGCAGAAGTGGACGAGGCTTGGCTTTTGGTTTTTCGTCGAGTCGGGACGCCGTCATGACCTTTGACGTTGGCGGCAGGTTACGCCCGCGATGGTCGTTCTTGGGGGGATATCATCAATGTTATGTGTAATCTGCATCCTCTGTGCATGATCTTCATTGCGGAAGAATGCCGGAGAGAATATGTTCCTCCGGCAGCGGGTCGGCGCGGCCAGCATTGGCCTTGCCGTTAGCATTCCTGGCGCTGTGCCTCGATGGTTAGGTCAGGTTGTCAGATGGCCCCCGTGAGATATTGCTGATTGTGCCACGAGGGACCCGTTGAAGATTCCTACCCAGAGGGTCGCCTACCCTAGGGCTGGAGCATCCCTATCAGACTGTGGCAGTGGGCACGTTGGGCCCTGTGCAATGGTCAAGACTACCATCTGCAAGGATGTTGTTGGTACGTAGCTAGGTATCGTGAGATCACGACATGACGTAGCCTCCTGGGACCGGTAAGCGGTCGCTTTGATGGCCGCATCGTGATCTTACATCTGCAGGCCAGGTTGGTAGCTAATTTCAGCCTTCCGCCATGTACATGTACAATGGTTCGGGCTCTGCTCAGGGAATCTAATTTCGGGGCGTGCTATGGGGGCAATGTGGGTGACAGGACAGAAGATATGGGTAAGAAACTCGGCGTGCCGTAAACATCGTCAACATATGCCTTTGGGGGGGGTTGTTCCAAGCGTTCGAAAAGCAGGGCGAACCGAGCCCATTGGATGTTCTAGTGTCTTGCTCTCTCTACTTACCTTTGGTGCGCACTGGAGCCCGGCGGGTCGAATCAGGCCTTCATGATAGGGTTTGACCCAGGGCATATGACAAAGACGGCACTTACTTGAGCTGCTTCGGGCCGGGACGAGTCCACCATGGCAACACTTTCGCCGGGAGAATGCGTCCATGGGTTCACTGCTGAATGCTAATCATGTCCGCAAGAGGAAGCTCGCGAGCCCGTGTACTTATCCGATCTTGTATACTGGGCAGGCAACCTCCAGGCAAGAGCATAAACCCTGTTGACTGGTGGACCATGCCGATAGCCCCTAACTTACCACTGTAACGGACCCTATATTTATCCCCTCAACCCTCGAGTCTAGAAGATGTTGGGGGTGAGATGGGATGCGCTAGTCTCGGGGTCATGAGTTCGTCTCTGGTGGCTTGGACCGGTCTACTGGAACAGTATACACAACTGAGTGATATCGGCATGTCAGGCGCATGCTCACGAGAGTACATGCAGCAGCCAACCCAGGAGGACACGCAGGATTCAACCTGGCAACATGCGATGGTGGTCGGAGTGGGGGAGAGGGCTACTCTGGGCCGGCAGAAGCCACGCCAGACTGCAAGGGATATATTCTACTCGACCTTCTGGCATTCCCGAGAGTATGCGGTTATGCAATGAGCCGATGCGCAACCTCCGCTAAAAAGTGTTAAAGAGAGTACATTCGATGTTGTAGATCATATTCCCCGCGATACCAGGAAGGGTTCGAAGGAAACTGGCCATCGACTCCGTCAAAGGACGTTCGAGGTAGCTGTTGTATATCGCCGGGGCAGGATCCGTGGAGTTCACTTTCACTGGAACAACAGCCAAGGAGAGTCAAGACGTCAGGTATGGGTGGATGATGGTTGACGGGCCAGGTACGGGTGCAGTACGTAGCAGAAGGATTGGAGATCAAGTACAGCAGGCAGAATGGAGGGATCATTGAAAGACCATAGCAGTTGAAGGTACTGGCTATGGGGATTAGGATGTAGCTGTGATGTATGTACACCTGCATTCATAGATCAATTTGATCCATTGATCCATCCACCATAGTGTGACCTGCCTAGGTAAATCTACCAGGCCAGAGATACATACCTTGTCCGAGTAATTTCTTGCAGGACACCTTCCCATTTGATATCACATCATGGATGACCACCTAGCTACCTCTTTTCCCTGGCCCTACATGCGGGCCATGATCCATGCCCACCACATTGGGGCTTCTGGGGCTTCTGGGGCTAATGAGCTACATGCATCGTTGATGTACATGCACCATGTAAATACGTCTGGTGTGTAGATGCCCACCCACTGCACTGCCGAGGCGCAACCGCGTGTTCCTGTACTAACCTGCCATGAGAGTATCCTATCATGCCAACCTCCCTTTCCTCGATTAAAGCAGGCCATTCCCAATGTACAGAGCCCCCACTGCCCGGGCTGGCTGCGACTAAAGCCAACGTTTTATGCGGGTTGGCTTCGATTGCAGGGCTTGAAGGTCCAGAGGCAACCTCGCCGTCCGCCTTCATTTGGCTGTCTCGCCAATGGGGCTGCGCCGGGGGCAGCAATACCACGAAACCCCAAATCAAAGCAGATAAACCTATTACGACTCAACTTGGAACTTGGCAATTCAGTCCTGTCCATATGGCATGTTGTCGCACAGCAGCCTGTGCTCTACTCTGGTAGAAGCAAGCGGGCAGGCGGGCGGGCAGGCAGGCAGGCCCGCCCGCATGTACCTAGCCTGCGTACAGGTAGCACGCGTCGTATCCAGTCGCCGACGCAGATTTCCGCGCATCTTATTTTTTTTTCTCTCTTTTTTCCCTCCCTCTGGCTTTCCAAGCCGAGGCTGACTAACTGTTCGAATTTTTCCACATCCAGAGTCATGGCTACCCTGGTACAGCAATGGAACTTGGTGAGTGATGCCAAGCAGTGCCTTCGCTTCTGGTCCTTCCTCAGCCGGGGAAGTGTTGGGTGGAGATGGGGCCCAGGAGAGGAACCATGTCCACCAAACCAAACCCCCCTGCGCACCCACGTTGGACAAGCAATCGACTGACAAGAAAATGCTTCCCCGAACGCGAAAGGGTTGGGTTTTTATTCTTTTATCTTATTTGATTTCACCCTACCTCTTCCGAGTAGGTCGAGTGTACTGAAGCCTCCACAGGTAATCCCGCATTTACACTTTTTCTTTTTAGTAGGTACTACCCAAGTATGCGAGGTACCGTGCCTGCACTCCATCCGGCCCTTTCAGAGCCACTTCCCCTTCACCCATCCCAGTCCCACATCCGCGATCCCTGCCCGGAGCTAGGGTCGTTCGTCGTCTGTCGTCTGTCGTTTCTCGCAGACTGTAGGGCAAGCACACACCTCTTTGGCCTTAGCTCTATCGATTCACAGTCATTATCCTGTGCCCCCTTCTATCGTACTTTAGCCCCGGGACGTGGTCTCTATCTACGATATAGCTCTGGATTGGAGGAGAACATGTCGTCCTCTGCCCAACTCCCCCCTCGGCCGCGTACAGGAATACTTCTCGGTTGAAATTCGATTCGTTCCTTTTCTCAATGAAGTACCTCGACTCCGGAATACCATTCGGTAGAGTAGGCGTAGTCTACGGCTTCTGAATGGTCTGATATCCAAATCAACCCCGTTTTCCATCACTTGCCTGATTTAGATGGGATCGGTATATTTTCTTTTAATCTTGGAGCAGAAGACAAGGGCACCATACGAAGCCAACTGAAGAGTTTCGTTGCTTGACATCATCTCAGGCAAAAACACCTTTCAAACTGAGGGTGCAAGGCAGCCTCTCGTCTGCCTATAGCCAACTCGAGCTCGGGGGGCATATAAGGGGCCCATCTCCCCCTTCCAGTTTGACTGAATCATTACCATCATCCCCATCATCATCATCATCCACACGCCGCGAGCCCCTACACAGTACTACCAGCCCTCAGACATCCAGCCAAACTTGCTATCATTTTGGATTATAGCAACTGTACACAGGACTAGAAGAACTACCACTTGTCCCTAACCAGAGACCGCTATCCCACCAGTAAGTGTGTCTACCTCCACCTCCATAATCGTTCAATAGGTCATATTCGCTTGTCCCGACTTCCTGGGTTTCGCTATACTAAAATTGAGTAGGCAAACTCAAGATGTGTGCGCGAATTGTCACCGTATACTCATGCGGCCATGAGAGAGACGATCTCGCCCCGTGCTCGAAAGTGAGGGCGGGAAACACCCCGGCAAACCACGTTATTACTGAGAAAAGATCAACTGATAGCGGGAACTGCCCCAACTGCCCATGTACGAAGTAAAGTTCAGGTTCATGTTAGTCTTCCCATCGAAGACTACTCTCGCCCCAGGCATGCTAACTAGCTTGTGCCCAGGAACGGTGCTTGACGATGTGTCTCGCACGGAAGAATCGCCTTTGACGCCGGCATTGCAAGAATTTTGCGAGCAATCGTGTTTCTCCCCCTATCAACTTCTTTTCGATACCGTTGTGGCAAAGCTTTCCCCTTGGCAGAGGGCGCAGTTGCTTGTCATTGGATTTTTGGATGAACAAGTGATGGAGCCATACGCCTAGTCGGGCGAATGATCAATGCTTGAACGGAATTATGATGGATTTTCTGGGGTCTTTGGGGTTTTGTGTTTCTATTTGGTTACGGTTGTTTGTTGTACAGTTCGTCCTTGGTCTCCTTAAGAGGGATTGATCTTTTAAATTATGTGATATCGAAGGTGCTTTGAATCGCAGGCACGCATTGCCCAATCAACAACTTGTCCTCAGTCGATGGCGTTCTCTTTTTGGCTATCATCAGGCGGACCGATGTCGCATAGTTGCTTCTGCCGCTTGGCTGGAGCGGCTACAGGGTATGGTCGGCTTCTTTACACGAGATGTACTCTGCCGGTGCCAAGAATAGCTTGGGGGGAGCTGTGCGGCGTCATTCAACATGGGAAAAATAGCAATGCGAGAAGGCCATCCCAATGTCCAGATGCTCGCGCCTTCTTGTCGCTCAGTGCCAGCAAAGGGTATGTATGTTGTCCATGTCTGGGTATGGAAGCTGTGGAGCTGACGTTATACTTAGGTTCATGAGAAGGCTGCTCCATGCGGGATGCCCCCTTATGCACCAATTACCATGCTGCATGCATATGTACGATGTCATGTGATGGGATGGGCTAATGGGTTGACTTGGGTACAGGACGTTAGCCACGTTCTTCACCGGTGACAAATCTGCAGTCAAGCAAGTCTGCACGGCTGCTTGCAACTATCGCCGCCTCTTTCGCGTTCTGATGCTCGCGGAGGATTGATCGTTGATGACGCGAAAGGGGAATGAATATTCATTCAATCACGCAACAGCGCGGGCGCGCACACACTTCCGTCAAATCAATTGCTACCTAACCCGAGGTCTGTCTGCCTGCCTGCCTAAAGTAGGTACTGTACCACTTACATGGACAGAAATAACGTGCTGTGCCTTGCCCTGCCCTGCCATGGTCCAGGGGTCGGCCTGCAATGGTCACGCTACTAGATAATTTGCGCTAAATGATGACCAGGTACTAATGATTGGTAGGAACGGCCCCCACCGTCAATGGAGTTTGACGGCCAATTGCGGCGGCCCGCAAGGCGTATTTGCTTTCGGGGTCTCTGATAAGGCAGCCAATGGAATGGCCGGACCGGAGGCCGCATACAGCTGACTTCTTGTACAACAATAGGTCTCTGGGTCATGATTTGCGGGAATACACGCGATTGACGCCGTTGGCCTGTTTCCACGACCGCCTGTATATTATTCGACTTCACCCCATCGCCCTTTCTCCCCTTTTCTCAATTGGCAGGCTTCAGAAGGAGGGACCTTCATTGGGTCATTGGTCGGTTGGCTGATCGCTCGCTACAGCATCGGGCACTCATGACGAACGGGACACACGCCGCTGAAAGGAGGAACACGAGAAGTCGGCCGGCAAGAGGCATGCAGTGTGAATGGATGGCTACCACCACTTGACTGGCACGGGGAGGCTTCTCGATCACGGCCCGCATGACATGAGTGCTATATCGTGCATCGACAGCGTAGTAGATCAAGGATAGGCCAAGGATAGGTCAAGAAATTACCGATTATGCTCGCACATGACTAATCAGGTACTCCTGTGGGCAGTCTGGTTGCGAACACCACCCATCAATACCAGTGTCGAGACTAAGATGTCATGTTTGGGCCCCAACATACCATACTTACTGGGGTGGTGGAGAACGGCCTGAGAACGGCCTACACCTCCAAGAACGTTCATGTCGCTGCCAGCGGACATGACGGCTGGGGAGGGGGCTGTCTGCTTCCATGTTTCTGCCTGGGAAGGTTGTGTCATTGGCAGTCTGGTATGCCGCGGTATAACTCGATGACAGATTGATTCGAGCCAGGTACGCAGCAAGTACCGTCCTTTGACATTGATGAGTGCGAACTTGAATCGAACTCCACACCGAACCCATCCCCACATAAATTTGACAGCGTCCCTGGCATCTCCACGCTTGGATCCCCGTTGCCGGATGAGACCCCGTCGATATTACTTCCATCAGGATGCGACGTATATTGTCTTCCATTGCATTGCATTGCATTGCCAATGGCAATAGCAAATACGCCAGGCGTCAACAGCCCAACCGTCTTGTCTGACTACCTAACTACCTGCACGTAACCATCTACCACATAGGCGCTACGTTCCCCTGCCTTGTGATTGGCGCCCCTTCTAGTTGCAGGAACTACTGGCGCTTATAGGGTTTATGCCACCAATCACGACCCGAGATAGCCACGGAAGCCTGGGGCGTTATATCATGAAGGTCAGCCAACATGGTGCTATTGTCCAACAATACACGCTCATAGACGCGCCCCTGTATCGGTGCCAGCAAGGGGGGCCACAGACGAAGGAGAAGACAGCGCGGCCATGGATGTAGGCAACTGCACCTACCATAGTTGTGATCTAATACGTAGGTATCGATCGACCAGGTGAAACTCCGAGGCGAGGTGAGTGGTGCATGAAGGACCTGGAATCAGGTGAAGTCGCATCAAGCTCGAAGCTAATCAAACTCCACTGCACATAAGTATCTGGGTATAGGCGTATAGTGTGAATGCGCTAAGGGCGAAACCAGTGGCCTGAGCGTTGCCCGCGCCGTCCCCCCTTGCATCTGGTGGAAGACTTGGAGAGAAGCACAGGCAAGTTTTTTGCTGCGAAAGTGGAACAGTCCAAACGGAAAGAGCTCCCCGTCTTAGCGCGCCCTCTTCTTGCTCCTCCTGGACTGCATGTGCAAACTCCAGTCAATACCTACCTCATCAGTCATGTACCTATCTCCCGTAGTACATACCGTTCCTTCCATCCCAGATGAAGAACAAGAATTGACGAGTGAAAGAGAGAAGACGGGGAGGGAAGGCACAAGAAATCTCAACTTGGGCAAGGTACCTGCCCACCTGCCCACCTACTCACCCACTTGACCTCGGTCGACTTGGCTCGTATTCCGACCAAATGTATTTTCCTCCGCTAACGACCTTGATTGATCAATTGGATGACAATTAGACGCACCTCGTCCAGGGTGACGTTTTCTCGACCAAAAAGATGGCCCAGGAGGTTCAAGTGCACCCCCAATAGCCCACCTTTGTTGTTGGTTTTGCAATTTGCCGCGGCTCGGCGGCTGTCATCTGGTTCCTCTGGACGTACTAGTCATATGTCATCTGTTCATCTCATCTCTCTCTTTGACTTTGGGTGGCCCAATCCCATCAGTTCTCCGTCTCGAGGCCCGCATACTGTCGACCATGACCGACCAATGCCTTTCTTTTCAAGCCACATGCCAACGACAATACTCACCTAATAATAAGTCTTGTCATCTGCCCAACCAAACTGCGAAGCAGCCGGTATTGGCTACATGTACTCCGTAGCCATACAAGAACACTCAGGCCGTCATCAGACCCATGTGGTGGTGGTGGTGGCTCCAAGGCGATCCACTCGGACATAACGGATCCTTGCTCTCAAGTAACGCGGCATGTGTTCCTCGGCGACGATCGGATTACCTTTCATGGCTGCCAAATCAGGCGCGAACCAGATGTCAACCCCATCGAGGTCGTACTGGCGTCTTCGGTTCAGAACACCTGTCTCGGACAAGACGGCTAATTCAATATTAACGCCTCACCTAGATCCGCTCATGGCACCTAGCTAACAGAGGCACATCCGCCGCCTATCTGCAAGGCTAAGCTGGGATCGCCCTCGTTCACAGAAGCCGACTCAATCTCCCTGCTCCCTGCCAAGAGACTCAATCCGATTGAATCGTTTGTTCGTGGACACGGCAAGGGACCCGGCGCGCTAAAAGGCCCCTGTTCCTTGTCCCATCAACCTTACCTAAGTAGTCAATGCTCATTTGGCTTGGGCCGGCCCTGTCCTTGTGCTTATGGGGCACGCTCCGCTCGCCGTGGAAATCGCCGCTATAGAGAAAGGACCCATGCTGAACGTGCTGAGATCGATCTACAGCCTGTACGTTGGTACTTTGTGCTCTCTAGCTTCTTGCTATCCGGTCCGGTCAGACCACGCGTTCGCCGTTTCCACCCCAGACGCTGCGCGCTTCTTCGGCCACTCTCACTCCTTCGCGGCCGCACTGTTAGTTAAGTCCAGGGAGTGCGAAATTCCGCAGCCTTGCGATCAACCCAACAGCAAGAGTAGGTCGGCTATCCTCATTGGCTGTGATAGCGAACAGCCAGGCTCTTTTCTCGCGGACGTCAATCTCTACATCACCCTCTGAGATATCGACTCTCGGTAGATCCCACCAACGCTCATCTCTCGGTCCACTAGCCAGCCACAGACGTGGTTTACCAGTGCTATCTATCGTACTGTAATGTCACGGAAAAGCAAGTCAAGGCCTCGCACCAACCTCTCACCGGTGTCAAAACCCTAGGAGCACCATGTTATGTTCAATGTATACGATATGTGCCAAACAGATACGGATAGCGAAGATACTCTTCCACCTGAACCCCCTTTCGTCTGCCACAATGGGAAAGCATAGTGCGGCGGCGATCCCCGGGTCAGTCCTGTGGTATCAGTGGGCCATAATCGGCGCTTCTAAGTAAAGGACTCAACGATGTCCAATCAACGATGCTTGATTCATAGGACAGCTAAGCCTGCTTCGATATTTGTGTAGCCCTCTCACTCTTGTTATCTAATAGCTTTGGGTACAGGATGCCCTGACGAAGTCGGGTCTGCAAGTAGACCACTCAGTAGGTTCAGGAAACATCCTTGGAGGAACAGCCACGAGGACGGAGGCGTTCATGACAGTTCGCAGTGCCATATTAGGCTAAAGCAGCACGCCATTACATCTTCACTTGCCCCAGTTGTCAGCAGACCTGCAAATGTCCTCCCCGCGGCGTGTCCGGGTTGCCGCAGAACCGTCGATAACAAGAGGCGGAGACCCCACGCCATACAAGCTCTGACACAAGTGTGGTAGTGGTCTCTTGAGTCATTTGCCGGAAACTAAGGCGCTTTGGTCACTGGCCGACTCCATCCCGGGTTTGGTTTGCTGGAAAGGGCAAGACCTGCAGTTTGCACAAAGGCTCTTTGGTGGGAATGTCAGCTTCGAATGAGTTGGTTCGGCTTGGGAGGCTACCACCCATGATCAGCGAATGACAGGATGCACCATACCGAAGATCGATGGCCACACGATCAAATCCAACTTGGCTGAAGTACAACGGCATCCGCAGTACCCCGACTTCTTGAACACACCTTCCCGATGAGGTGCTGTGTACTGCTAGGTACCAGGACAATCACTTGAAGTGCCACTCAAGGCGACGGTTGGTGCGTTGAATTGACCGTTCCCCAACATCTTCCATGACCCCCCTCTTACATGTATGCAAGTGATCTGCCTGATCACAGTCTCGTGGACCAACGGAACAGCTGTAGTGGTGCCCACCAAACTCAAGACCTGCTGGGTAAAACTCGTTCAGTCTACTTTGTCAACCAATCCAGAGTCAAGCTATGCCGAGCAACTCCGCCTTGATTTACGATCTCGACTCTCCTTCCTCCCACGGGAATCACCCACGGGATGCTTACGACACAAGGAGAAGGACCTTACAGACGGAAGCAAACTCCCGCCCTCGTGACGATAACAGATCACCATGAAATTGGGTACTGTGCCGTGCGGGCGGGCCATGCCGTTGCTGATTCCATCAACGGCAGATTATCCGTCTTCATTCTCGCTTACGGCAACTAGCAGCGTAAGAAGTGAGTTATAACACCGTACTGTAGCGGTGTGTCGTCTGATCTTCCGGCAGCGGCGCTCGCTTGACCCCTTTCACCTTGCATGAAAAGGAAGGGGGAGTTGGCTAAGGTTACCAGTGGAGCGTTACGACCACCAGGCCGTCCTTCTACTTCGACAGAAAAAAGTCTACCCTAATAATATTACTACAAGTAGTAGATCTCGGGCATACGTGAGCCAGAAAACCAAGAGTGTGTGGTGTACTGGTTGCACAATTACTACCGAGTCTCGTGCTTTCTGTCCAAGGTGCCTTGGCAATGTCTGGAACCTATTCCTTGTCAAATCGACCCTTTCGCTTGCCAATCCAACTATCAAGATAGCAAATTAGGCATCGAGTTGCGTGCAAGCAAACAGCAATTTAGCGGCCCAGCCGACACTGCCGAGGTAAATTCGAATGTCAAGAAGTTCAGCGCATGTACTACAATATACTGGAGTACTATTCTGATCCTGGTCTAAAGGGGGTACGAAAGGGAGCCGTTGAAACTGGACAGGGAATGACAAATGGAATACCCCGTACGCAAAGCCAATATAGGCAGGTAGGAGGGAACTGGCCTCGCTCTTCACGTGAACATGAACTATGCTCGGGTGAAGGAACGGGTTGTTTCAGGCTAGCTGTTGAAAAGCTCAGCGTGGGACGCCATGGCTGGTTGTGGCTTCAGTTCGCGACGCCGAGATCAGTTGGGAGACCAACGGCATCGAACAAAAAGAAGGGGGAAGATTCCCTTCCAGGGGTTCTTCTTTTATTCGCTTACTCCCTACCACACATGAATTTCCTAGCATGCAGTCAACCTTGACCGTCACAACGGAAATAGGACTTTCTAACCCAACACCCCGGTGCTCCTTGAGTGACCTTGTTGGGGCCGCTCACGTTCGGATCAACCTGGTACTTCTTCTGCAGGCGCCTTTTCCTCCCAGGTCTTCGCAGTTTTCATCGCGTTCTCTGCTCTACCTACTGCGGGTTTCGGTATATGCTCTCCATCGGAACCGAGCTTGCCGCTTTGCCAACACCGGCTGTTGGTGTACATCACGTCAGTGGAGCGGTCTAGCACACCGCCATGGACCATCAAGTGTGTTTGACGACGGCTACATGACGGCGATTGACATCGATGGCGGGCGTCCTGGTGAGTGGTTGCTTGGCGTTGCTGTCTCGCCCCCTGCTTGGAGCAAAGTGTTCGACGGCCGTTGACAAGCACGTCTGCTTGCTTCATTGCCCAGGGTTACTTCCCACCTCCCCTTTTCTCTGTTCTGTTCGGTTCTCGGGCATTTTTGCCCACCATTAGGTCTTGAGATCCGCGGCAAGCCGGCTCCAGCCCTGGGTTTTGTTCCCAGACGCGGCCTGCTCCGGAGTCGGTATAGTGCTGACCCAAACCCATCTACTAGTAGTCTTGATATCTGCGAGATTGTTTCCATCTGTCCGTGGAAAGGAGCACGACGGTACCTGAGCACAACATGCCGGTCGCCTCTGGTCCACCTCACGGAGCAAAAAAGAGAGGCAAAAACATACAACACCGAGGATTCCCAGGTCGTCACCGACCCTAGTACTAATTCGGCTCTCTGCTGCTTATATATGGGAGAGCGGACGGGATCCCTAGTATTCAGCAGGATATGGTCGTATGTGAAAGAATGGGGGCTTTTGGGGCACTATGTAGCAAGCAAACCAACCATCTACCTTCTTCTCCCCCGTTGGCGCGGGAGCCGGCTGCCAGCGTACCTACCTCCTGCGCTCAACTCGTGTAGATGGCAGCAGAAAGAATAAAAACGATTGCCTACTTACGCACCCACTCATGTGTGGCCCTTCGTACAACATCTGTTGCGGCTTGAGTTGAGCACGTAAATCCTGGTTTCGTTCCCCTTGATTTGAGTTCAGCCACAACCACGACTCTCTCGGAAGAAGCAGAAACGAGCGCAGGCTACGCTGCCTCTTACCCTTGGGCTTATAGGCCGCAACAACACCCAGTTCCCTTGACCGGGCTGGTGTAGCCTAGCGGTAGTATTGTTATTTCATTATACTTAAAGGCAAGAGGGTTCGATTCCCTCTGCGGTCACACATTTTTTTACCCCTTCCTCTTTTGACCCCTTTTGTCATTTTTCACAAACAGCAACATGTTCCTCTATCTAACTACTTAGGTACAGCACAGATCAATGTCAAGAACGTCGAGCAAGTACAAGCAGTGTATTGAAATCTGAATATCATGCTTCGTATCTGTCTATCTGATGAGCAGTTTGCGTGTGTACTTGGTCAACCTAGTCACTTCGTTTATCCTCGAAGAAGTAGAAAAAGAGAGCCATCAACAACAGGAAACCAAGGAAATCGGACGCAGTAATAAGTGCAGGGGCATGCCAGTCATTTGCGTGCAATATCCCTCCGAGATCAGTTCACGGGTCCCCAAAGATACAATCTTCGGTCCGTCCCTCCGCGAGTGCGCAAGTCGAAGAGACGAAGACAGGGAAAGCTGGCAGAAGTACCACCCACAACACACGCACACACACACACACACACATCCACGACTTCGCCATTTCGTTTCTTGAAGAATGCAATCTGTATTTCCACGCCCCGCCCGTCCATCCGCCAGCCAGCCATCCATCCGTGCAGAGCGAGAACTGCCTGTCCCTATCTTAAAACGTCGTCATCTCTCCTATATCCAGCCTGCTGGGGGCATCATTCTTTTTCTGGGATTCATAAATGGTTGGGCGGAGGGTTTGGAGAAGCGTGCTGTCTTCTGAAAAGCCCGTCGATGGATGTAGTGTACAAAATTCACACAAAACTAATTTTTTGCGCTTTTCTTATCTTTTAATGATTTTCGTCCCTCATCCTCTCTGCCTTCTCTTCTTAGTGGACTCGTCGCATTCGGGGATAATAAAACCAAAAAATAGTATCATCGTCTCCCCTCTTTTTCGTATCTCTCTCTCTCCGTCACACACTTCTATGCTGAAGGCAGGCCTTCCTTCTTTTTTTTTTGAGGAAGCCAAATCACAAAACCGCTAGGAAAATGCAACCCCGGAGAAATAGTCGAAAGCACAAGAACCACCAGAAACGCCTGTTATGTGCTGTATTATACGGGTCCAAATATTGTGAACCATGAGGGTACATATCTCCAAAGTATTATCAATCGCCCTTAGGGGATGTAGGAGAACTGCAAATCGTTAGCTCATGTCTCCAGATACCGTTCGCTAGCAGACTAATTGCTTACAATTTGGGGCTGGTAGCACCGCCCGGTCCAGGAGTCTTAGGAGAATACTGGGGGGAGGTGGGCGAGTACTGAGGACTCGTAGGCGACTGCTGGGCACCACCGCGGCTGAAGTTCGGGCTCGTAGGCGAGTAAGCAGCCGGCGAGGTAGGAGAATAATTGGGCGACACAGGGCTGTAAGAAGGCGAGGTGGCACCGCCATGAAGGTTGGGCGACGTGGGACTGTAGTTCGGGCTCGTCGGCGAGTACGTGGGCGACGTGGGCGAATGCGCCGGGGACGTCGGCGAGTAGTGCCGCGGTGACGAAGGCGAGGTCGGGGAGTAGTTCGGCGAGGTCGGGCTGTAGTTGGGGCTCGACGGACTGGTACCCTTGAAACCCGGCGACGTTGGGGAGAACGAGGGGGACGACGGGCTGAACTGCGGCGACGAGGCGTAACGGTTGCCACTCATAAGAGGCGACGTAGGCGAGTAGCCAGCGCCCGGAGATGTTGGCGAGTAGCTGCCACCGTACGAGCTGAAAGGAGATGTGGGCGAAGTACCACCGAATGGGCTGGTAGCTCCGGGGCTTCGGGCGCCGTAGGGACTGGCGCTGCCAAAGCCACTACCATAAGCCGTAGCAAATCCACCAGGGAGGCCGAGCCTTGTTCGACGATGGGAGAGAAGGCACCCATGGCCATGTCAGGCGGGCTGAAGGCGCCGCTACCATAATCAACGTTCAATGGGGATCCGGTGTCATAAGGCGTTGCGGCACCACCATCTTGGCTGCCCTTCATGGTCATTCCTTGCATGAGTCCCATCTTGGAGTTGTCCGAGATGACGGTGTCAAGCATCGACTGATCCAGGAAGACGTGGAAGTGGCCTGTACCCATGGGAGCAAGTTGACCCAGCATGACGTTCTCAGAAATACCTCGGCAGTCATCAAGCTCACCGGTAGCAGCAGCTTCGAGGAGAATTTCGACGGTTTCCTCGAACGAACATCTCATGAGGGCACCAGTGTCGGCTCGGTTGATACCGTGACGAGTGACAGCCGCAATGCTGCCTCTGTACGTCATGACATCTACGAGAAGAGCAAGATGGCGTTCGTTGACATATGAACCATCGAAGGCAAGAACTCGTCGCAGTTCGTTAAGCAGAGCGATTCGCGCAGCTTCAATACCGAAGACCTCAACAGTCTGCCACAGGTCGTTCGTAGATGTGCGCTTGCAGTCGACGCCATCGACTGCCAAGACCTCGCGAAGGGCTGTACCTTGGGTATCGAGGAACCATTCCTTGCATCCCGGGGTCCCCTTATCCTGAGACAAGGCACCATCCGCAGTAATGGCGAGTTTCTGTCCCTCGGTCATGAAAGCCTTCTCAATGCCCTTGACACCACGGAGGGTCAAGCTCTCCAGCAAGTGGTCACCCAGACGCTTAAGCATAACATCATCCTCAACCACCTTAGACCCGTCTTCATCCTTGTCGTCGTCATTCTTGAACGGACGGACACGAATGACCTGGTTCTCAGCGTTGTCATCACTCCAGATAACAGCGAGATCACTTGCGTACTCCTCCTTGAGACGCCTGGCAACATCGTCGACCGTCAAGTTCTTGTCCAACATCTTTTGTCGGTCCAGGACAAATCGAAGAAGCCAGCGCGACTGCCTGTCGATGTTCTCATGTGCCTCGTCAGGAATCAAGAAGTATGACTCGACCATATCCTCATCCTCGGGAATGGTAGTTGACTGAATGTCAGGATCATAATGCACCTCAACTGCATCGGTAACGGAACGGAGGTGAGTATGCTCGACAACGTTACGCAACGCCTTGGCCCTTTCTTTGGTCGCGTTGTCGCCGTCCAGGAACACCATCATCGAGGGGGTCTTGATGTTGCTGGCAACGTTGAGAATTTCCTTGAGACGCGGAACACCAAGAGTAACGTTCTTAGACGAAATACCAGTGAAATGGAAAGTGTTCAGCGTCATCTGGGTAGCAGGCTCACCAATGGACTGCGCAGCCAAGACACCAACCATTTCACCAGGGTTGACCATGGCGCGAGACCAGCGGCTTTCAAGTTCGCCCATGACGTGGCCGAAAGCAATCTTGTTTAGACGCTGGTCAATAGCCACCCGCTTGAAGGACAGACGAGCCCGCAGAAGAGCCTTGAAAAGAAGCGTCGAGTTCTCGTCTGCCTCCTTCGAGATAGGATCACTACCTCGGACAACCACCATACGGTCCAGGAAGTCCTTCACTGCAGGAATGACGTCCTCGGGCGTAAGATCGCTGCGCTTCGAGTCATCGACGTTGAAGGTCTTCATGGTGGACTCGATAATACGCCCAACGTTGAGAGGAAGCTGGAACGAGGAGTCCAGCTTGTCTGCTTGCATCTTCAAGCGGCGGAGCAACTCACGATCCTTGAGGATCGCTTCGTATTCCATGTCGAGGAGGGCCTGGCTTTGAGCATCACCAGCAATCTGTCCGCCTTGGGTAAGGGCGTCCAGGGCGGTGATTCGTCCTTCCTCCATAACGTCCAGGCGGTAGCGGGACTCGAAGTCCTTATCGCGGACAACCCAATGATCCATGGTTTGCTTTTCAACAATCATGGCATCGAGACCATCCTCACCGTAGATGAACTGGATGATATCGCCCAAAGAGTTACGCACAGTACCATCATATCTAGCGCTGACATCTTCCAGAGCCTTCACTAGACGTCGCTGAATGTAACCAGTCTCGGCTGTCTTGACGGCGGTATCAATCAAACCTTCACGACCGGCCATGGCGTGGAAGTAGAATTCAGACGGCGTAAGACCACGCAAGTAAGAGTTCTCGACGAAGCCACGAGCCTCTGGCGAGTAATCATCCTTGGTGAAATGAGGGAGTGTTCGGTACTTGAAGCCGAACGGAATACGTTTGCCCTCCACAATTTGCTGACCGACCAAAGCGGACATCTGAGAAATGTTGATAGACGAACCCTTAGAACCAGAGTTGGACATGATAGCTGCGTTGTTGCACTCTTTTAGGTTCTTCTGCGTCGTTGTACCGGCCTTATCACGGGCAGCGTTGAGCGCAGCCGAGACCTTGCTTTCGAAAGTCTCTCGGATACTCATACCAGGCGCGGCCTCCAGCGTATTAGCTGTTGCCTCGGCAGTGAGCTGCGCGACAATAGACTTTTGATCGTCAATGTGGACCTGTACCTTCTCGATAGTTGGCTTATCAGGAATTGTATCACCAATACCGATACTGAAACCGTTGTGCAAGAGCCAGTAGTTGATGACGCGTTGGCACCCATTAAGAAAAGCCATTGCGCCAGCAGGACCAAGCTCGTTGTAAGCCAAATGGATGATACCACCCGAAGCAGCACCGACGTTCTTCTTCGTCAAAAGACCGAAGAGAAGTTGACCGGACTGGATGAGAACACCCTCGTCCGCAAGAGGGTTCCATTTATCTCCCGACGGAGGCTTGGTGAACAGACTGATCTCCTTGGGAATGACCATGCTTGCAATCTGTTTGCCCGTCCACCGGGGTCGGGGTTTGTAGATGGCAGGCTCGGGAATGACACCATCCCAGTTGGGTACCCAGAGCATGATGTTCATGACCTCGGCCTTGGTGATGAAAACATCCCGGCGGCACATCTTGTAAACACCGGCCAGCGTATCCTGGACAATACCCATCAATGGACCGTTACGTTGCGGGGAGACGATGTTGAGGGGAACCATGCAGAGTTCCTTGATCTCAGCGCGAGTCTCTTCAGTTTGCGGCACGTGAAGGTTCATCTCATCACCATCGAAATCAGCGTTGTATGGCGATGTGACAGACAAGTTCAGTCGGAAGGTAGAGTAAGGCATGACCCTGACACGATGACCCATCATGGATTCCTTGTGAAGAGAGGGTTGACGGTTGAAGATGATAAAATCACCGTCCTGAAGATGCCTCTCAACCTTCCAGCCATATTCCAGGGTGATGGCTCCGGCACGTCGATGATGCCTGAGATCGATTCTGGTACCATCTGCTCGGATCACGTATTTCGCACCCGGGTGCTCATTAGGACCTCGTTGCACAAGCTCATGGAGCTTGTGGATGTTGTATGGTGTGACCGTCTCAGGATACGTCAGAACCCGAGCAATACTTCTGGGAACGCCGACCTCGTCCAGGGAGATGTTGGCGTCACCAGTGATGACAGTACGAGCCGAGAAATCGACACGCTTGCCCATCAAGTTACCACGAAGACGGCCCTCCTTACCCTTAAGTCGTGCACGAACAGACTTTACGGGTCGGCCACTCTTCTGGAGCGCTTGAGGTTGTCCAGCGATATCGTTATCCATAAGGGTAGCAACGTGGTACTGAAGCAGTTGCTCAAATTCGGCGGCGATATGGGCAGGTGAACCTTCTTGGATGGCTTGGCGCACATTACCGTTTGCACGGATCACGTCACCCAGCTTGTAGGTCAAATCATCTTCGTTGCGGAGACCCTGGCCGGTGCCGTCCATGGAAATACTCGGACGAACAGGCGGAGGAGGCACGGGGAGTACAGTGATGATCATCCACTCCGGGCGGGCATAATCGGTGTTAAGACCCATGTCGCGCAAGTCGTCGTCTGAAATGCGCTTCAGGATATTCAGCGCCATTTCCGGGGTTATCAATCGCTTATCCTTGGTCTTGACGCCATCTTCATTTTTGGTTTCCGATGTGGCCCAGAGCTGGAGAGCAGTCTGGCGGACGTTGGGTTGGTCATTGCCACAGCCGCCGTGGCCAACGCCCGGGGCGGCAGATTTCCCACTCGGATCAAACGATCCATCTTCTTCCTTGGGTAGTTCGTTCATGCAAAGCTTCTTAGCCTTGCAAACGTTCCAAACCTTCTGGAAACGGGCCTTCTTGTCTCGTGTAGCAACAGCGGCTCTAAATTCCTCGTTGCTCTAGGTGAACCGTGTTAGCATCAACAAAATTCTGTCAAGCCGTAAAGGCAGGCGGTCTTTAGGGAATACTAACTCTGTCTTCCAAGACTTTACTACAATTGTGACACACGGACTCAAGAATCTTCTTGATCTTTTTTATGAAGCCGGGGTGGAAGACAGGCTTAGCCAGTTCGATGTGGCCAAAGTGACCGGGACATTCGGACATGTTCTGCTGACATGTCGAACACTTGAACTGGCGGTCTACAGAGCCGAGGCGAGGGTCGTTGAGACCTCCTGTGCGCGGTCTGGTTCGCGTTTCGTCCATGGTCTCGGGGAAGAGGATATGCGCAACACTCATGTTCTTGATCTCTTCGGGCGAGAGGAGACCGAACTGGATCTCCTCCACCGTCTTGAGAGGCGCATCGGAATGCGCAAAGTGAAGATTCGCCATGATTGCAGATTAGGTTGATTGTATCACGGTCGACAAATAGCAGTAGGTTGCCGGCAGGAGAAGTAAGTAAAGGGCGCGGTTTCAACGGAGAAAGGTCGCGATAAAATTAAGCTTTGACGAGAACTGCGTTGGGACAGGAAGTCGAAAGGTCGGCTCGCGAAAAATCGAAGGAGAAAAAGTTGGAGGGGCTGTCTTTGTTTCGTGGAATCGTGACTTCGGTCGCCAAAGGGAAAGAGCGGCGGGAGAAGACAGACAGGTCCGCGCGAAGGCAGCGTGGGTGTATATGGCAAATGGTCGCCCGATTGCGACGGTGAAGGGAAGTCGCTCAAAAAAGAGATGACGGAGCTGAAAAGCTGATCCTGGTGGTTCCCGATGGAAAGCAATGCCAAACCAAATGGGCAGCGCCAGATCCAAGAGGCCCTTGTGTGGCCGTTTCGCCTCACACCCTCGACACACGACCCCTTCAGCAAGCCAGGGCGCGCGCAGACCGTGTCGCCAGGCGAGGAGCCGTTGCAATTAATAGATGTCGGGAATGTCACGATGTCGGAAAATCGCTGGCGATGGGTGGACGCGATATCCGACGCGCGTGTTGATGGAAGAGGTGGTCGACGTTGTGTGTGTTTGGTGAAAGAATGGCACGGTTCAGATTTTCTGAAGCGGCGCGGCCAGCACAGAGTTAAGGCAGGCAGGCCCCAAGCAAAGCAATGAGCAGAGCAGAGCAGGCTGGGAGGCGAGGCCAGCAGTCAGTCGGCCGCTAAGCTGAATGCAGAACTGGGTGGGGCGCCACGGCCCAAGAATCCCTTTGCCGATGACTCAACCCATTTATTCTGCTCCCCGCCAATCACCACTCGCCATTCCGCCGGCTGTCCCCTAAGAAATAAATCTTCTTGTTTTACCTTTTGGCATTTCCTGTCATACCACGGAGCTATTGTTTATTTCCTACCCTATTGTTGCTGCAACCTTAAAACGCCCAGCTGCAGTAGTTGACAGATTCCAGCGGTTCGCTTGCAGATGGCGATCCTGCAACGTCCGAATTGCCAGGCCCTTACCGTGCTTGGAGGCACCCAAAGCTGACCTCTTCAACATCCAAGTCACACTGTACCCAGAGGCTATAGCTAGCGACGTATCTGCTAGCATTCATTTGGCAAGACATCAGCCAAGGATCCATTGCATTGTGGGGCTTTCTACAGCTGGCGACCTCATTCATACCTTTGTCGTGTCTATGCACCCCTATTTGATAGGCGACATGGACGCGCCAAGCGTTGATTCTCTCTCTACGAAGCATGCTACACCGCTTCCACGATGCTTCTCGTGGCGTGAGTAAATACAGACATCCATCACCTCTTCCTGCCTCTGCCTGTCTTCCCGGCCGTGGGTCTCTTGCCACCCGCGGCAGCCTTCTCCTCAGTCTGTGCAGCCTCGCCTTCTCCACCTTCGCCCAAGCTTCTCCGCCGTACCGTACCGGTAGATACGGCCACGAACTCCTCCTCGCTGTCGCTCTCGCCAAGGTTGAACAAGACCGGTATCCGAAACGCCGTGCCGTCCATGTCGTCGTCGTAGCCTTTGCTTTGGGGGTCCAGCGTCAACACATCGATGTCTTCGTCCTCGGCATCGAGCCGGCGCTTGGTGATCTCCTCTTGTGGGTGAATGTCGAACTCGTCCTCCCGCTCGATGTACTCGACATTCTCCTCGACCTCCGAGAAGTCGGGGGGCCAATGCCGACCATTTCTGCGGACTTGTCACCGACCATATATAAATGCGCCCCGTTTCCATGCCACAGGCGGCAAGGAGCGCGCGGTTTGGATGCCATTCTATGACGCCCTGCTCTTCTTTCGGTCCCTCTAGCATCCTCACCAGACTTCCGTGGCCGCGCTCCCATATGTACAGCTCGTGATTGTTGTATGTAGATGCGGCAACATATTCACCTGTCGCGCTGAACGTGACGTGATTCCATGATAACCTATTAACCACATCCTGGAACTTGTGCTCTAAAGGTACTTGTATGGTGTCGGGATCGAGATCTTCAGCCGAGAGATTGGGAACATTGAATGTCCTGATGATACGGTCTTGGGAGTTGACCAGTAAATCGCGACCAGATCCCGTCAACTTGAGTGTCGTGACCACGGAACTGCATATCTTCTCGGACCATATGATTTCGTGGGTGTTCACATCTATAATGTTCAACTTCCCCTTGTTTGTGCCGGCGAGGATGTGGTCTCCGGTAATCGTATATATCGAGGCCGTAGTCTGCTGCTTGGCGTCTTCTTTTGCTTGTTTCTCCTTCGTAGCGGCGTCGGCGTCGGCGTTCGCTCGTTTCATCGCTGAGGGCAGAATGTGCTTAACGTCGATCGGCTCGGTGATGTCTACTAGGCATGGGGCCTGCTCGAATATGGATGCGACGAATTGGTGGCTGTGCACAGTTTAAATCTCCGCGTTAGTAGATGGTGACGATGATGATGCAACAGCGCCAAGCCCATCGTGGTGCCTGGTTCCCTCCGCGCAAACTTACTGGTTCCAGGGGTGCAGCTCCGCGGTGTAGATCGGGGCGCGGAACCGCACCTCGCGGTACCGCGTCCCATCGGCCATGTCCCACAGCACGGCGCGCCAGCCCTGGCAGGCGCTCAGCAGGTAGCGCCCGCAGCGGCTCCAGCTCAGCGACGTGATGGCCGCCCTATGACCCCGAAGCTTGCGCGCGACGCCCATGGTCTCGATGTCCCAGACCACCACGGTGCCGTCGACGCGGCCGGACGCCAGGTAGTCGCCCCGTCGGTTGAAGCGCAGGCATGTTGTGTGACCCGACCGAATGGTGTTGGTGATGTTTTCCGGGTAGTCCTGGAGCAGGTAGTCGTCGGATAAAAGGAGGTTCATCTTGGCTGGCAATGTGCACAGTTGCTGCTGCTACTCCTTCTGCAGCTGTCGGATCCGAGTACTGCCACTGACAGGCCGGCTGGGATATTGCGGCGAGAATGCTGGTTCGAACGGGTGAGTTGCGACCGTGTTCAGCGACGCATATTGACGACGGTGGGGGCTGCTCCAGGATGCTGAGGGAGAGTAAGAAAGAGAGTTTGCGACGAAGGGGTACTTTGCCAGGTTCTCGGATCGTGATTGAGTTCGTAATCTTGGGAAACTTGCCTACAGGCGCAGCCTCGCGCTTGGCAGGTTGACAGCAGGGGAATGATGCAAGGCTACAGGGCCGTTTCCAGGGATCCGTCGTTTTTGTTGTTTTTTTGACAGGGGAGAGATCTGCTGGGCTACTGCAGCCCAACCCCCACTAGACAGCTCTTTCCCACGCTCACCCCGCCAAAAGAGTTGCAGTATCAGTCAAGCCCGATCCAAGACTTCGGCAGATTGAGTCACGCCTATCGACTTACTTATATTGCATGCGCGATCAGGGAGACCCCCTTGACGATCTCAGCATCAAAGACCCACGGAATAGTACTCGGACTATTTCTTGTAACTGACTGACCTTCACCATGGCGAATTCAAAGTGAGAAGCCAACCTGAAGATCCATTTGTGCGTGCAATTCTTGGCACGTCCGTTGCGACTAATACCCGTCCGTTCTAGATTTGAGTACGTCAAGGACTTTGAGCGACCAGACTACCTACTTCCCAACACATGGGTAGTGGTGAGAATAGATGGAAAGGGGTTCACCAAGTATGCATATCCCGGTCAGGAATTAAGCTGCTAACTATCTTCTTTTTCTTCTTCTTCGTCTTCTTCCAATGATATATACTGACCGGCTGAACTAGACTGTGTGCCAAGTATGGCTTCGAGAAACCCAATGATAAAAGAGCTCTCGATCTTATGAACGCAGCCGCCAAGGCTGTCATGGCTGATCTCACGGATATCGT
Source organism: Apiospora aurea (assembly GCF_038362705.1). Classification (NCBI taxonomy): domain Eukaryota; kingdom Fungi; phylum Ascomycota; class Sordariomycetes; order Amphisphaeriales; family Apiosporaceae; genus Apiospora; species Apiospora aurea. The sequence continues at coordinate 3,780,963 of NW_027117389.1, forward strand.
TGTCAGTTATGGAGTAAGCGATGAGTACAGGTACGTCCACTACTTCTTGAAAGAGAAGTCTCTTTACTGATAAGCACCCCTAGCTTCGTATTCCACAAGACTTGCACTCTGTACGACCGAAGAGAGAGGTGAGTTTGAGTTGGTATTTTTTTCTTCTCTCGTTAAGAGGATCCTCATCCGTGAAATAGTAAATTGGTTTCCACCGTAGTGTCAACCTTCTCTGCATATTATGTCTACCTCTGGTCGACATATTTCCCTGACATGCCGCTGGCGCCTCCGCTTCCGAGCTTTGACGGCCGCGCAGTATGCTACCCCAGCGTCCAGAACATGCGCGACTATATGAGTTGGCGACAAGCCGATTGTAAGCCAACCGCTACCCAGGTCAATGAACCGGTTCGCTGCTAACGTCCTTAGGTCACATCAACAACTTGTACAATACCACGTTTTGGACGCTGGTACAGCAGGGAAAGATGGGCGCGACGGAGGCTGAGCGGTATCTTAAGGTAAGAGATCTTGCCAGTCCCAAGCAAAGCGAGTCGTTCCTATACTGACTGTCCTCAGGGGACCGTCTCAAAGGAGAAGCACGAGATATTGTACTCCCAGTTTCACATAAACTATAACAACGAGCCGGAGATTTTCAAGAAGGGTAGCGTGGTATTTCGTGATGTAAGCTACCCTTTTCGCCTTGCCGTGAAGCCCGCTGCTAATAGCTGCTAGTACGAGCTCGTGGAGCCTGGGTTCGACAACGTCGCGGAGAAGATTGATGATCTGGCGGAGCCAGTGAACCAAAGCAAAACCCAGGCCGAGAATGACAAGAAGCGCCGGGCGAAGGCCAGAATAGTAGTCGAGCATCTCGATGTCATCAAAGACGACTTTTGGGATAGGCGCCCCTGGTTGCTTTCCAACAAGCCTGGCAAGATACCCAAGCCGACGTGATTTCAATAAAACCTGCAGTGGGTTTTGCCCCCGACTTAGAGCTCCCAACCATAGATATGCACGTCAAGGCAGTAATCGAATTGGTCATCTTCTTTCTCCGCCGAACGTGTGGGTATAATGATTATTCTTGTCGCAGTAAAGGGTGGTTGGCTCAGCCGGCCGAGGCACGTAACCGCCTCTTCTCCTCCTTCCGAGCCCTCCTGGCGTTTCGCCTCGCTTTCCGTTCCTCTTTTGTCTCTCCAGCCTTTAATGTCTCCTTGGCCTTCTTCTTCTCTGCCTTTTTGGCTGCTTTCGCAGCTGCCTTGGCTTCTTTCTCGGCCCGTTTGGCTTTCTCCGCCTTCTCGAACTTCTTGGCTTCCCTCCTGGCCCGGCGCTCTTCCTTGGTTTCTTTCCTGCCGCTGCCGGTCTCTTCCTCAGTAGCAGCCGCCGGTGTCGACACCCCGCTGGCGGGCGGCGTGAGCAGTCCGGTCGAAGAAACGATGTTCTTGTCAACGGTGCCCGCCAGCAGCCCGCCCTTGACGAAGCTCGAGTAGAGGCCGTTGCCGCCGCTGTACTTGTAGATGCCCTTGGAGACGATCTTGTCGAGGTCGAGGTTGCCGCCGCCGGCGGTGCGCTTCATGGTGCCCGAAGTGGTGTCGATGCCCTTGAGGGCCTGGTCGAAGGCGTTCATCCACCACGCCTCCACCTTGTGGTCCTTCTTGAGGCCCAGGCCCGCGCCGTTGTTGCCGTCGCGCTTGATCAGGATGTGGTGCTTCAGGCCCGTCGAGTCGTTGGTCGGATGCAGCGAGTGGCCCTTGCCCCGCCACCCTTGCGAGGTCAAGAGGGCGTGGGCGTCGAGCTTGCGCTTCGTGGTCGAAGGCATGGCTGAGGATTTGAATGAAATAAAATCCACAACAATAGTAAAAGAGCGGCCTGGCGAGAGTGTAGCTGGCTTTCAATCAATGCAATGGGCAAGGCATGGGTGTCGGGTTTTCTAAGGAACGTTTACATGCATGCTGGCTGTGTCTGCTCGATCAAGTAAATTATTTTGAAGGCTTGCGCAGCGACGGTTCCATTGCTCAAAGAAAAATATAGTGGGGAGATTCTAGCGACTCCACCCGCCTGTCTTCCGGCGATAAGCTGGACGCATCTTCGTCCCCTTTCTCTCAGTGTGGCACGTGCACCGGGGTGCATCTGATCTGGCTATCTCTCGGAGGAAGCCCCGGCACTGATTGTGGAAATAGTATTGGGAGTACCTGGTGATATTGGCAGTTGCTTTACATAGGAGGAACAGTGCTGCTTTGAATATATACTGGTGGTGTTATGCATTGTTGCTACGAAAGTGCTGCGGAACTTGGACAAAACGTCATGACCAACACTCCTTGTCCTGTTCTGTACCATCGTCACCCCAGTTAGGTGTGAAGCAAAAGCAAAGTACCTGTATGGAGCACGAAACTACTAATACAGCTGGAACCTTCAAAATTCAGTAGAAGTTGCAAAATAAAACTGAATGTGTCTAGAAGGTGGGTGTCAGTCTTTGCAGGAGTAGATAATGGGCTAACTTGGGAGCAGATCTCATGAGGAATCAGATCTTTTTTTGACATAATTTTTCTCAATCATTTTGTGATCAGAGTCTAATTAAATACTTTGGTCATCATGTTGCGGGACGGTGGAATTGAACCATGTGAATGTAAAGTAGAAGAATGTGCTTACCTGTTTGTATTGTGACCAGTCTCGTGAGCTCGACCACTCCACCACACTTGACGATGGTAACCTGGCTGCTGATTCACATTATGTTTGCCTTGACTGTCCCGCTGGAGTCCCGCTGGAGAGACTTGTTGGCGGCGAGAAGAAGGCAACCTATGTTTCCTTTCATACATATGCGTCCATACATCCTTTATATACCTCCAGACCGCCACCTTGCTGGTGGGAAGGGGTTGACGATAAGGTGCGCTCATACCAGGGCTACTAGGGTTTTCTGGATATCGTTAACCCACGAACGTCATAATGAGATCAGAGCTACTTGTCTGCTTTTTTTCCTTGAGTTCCTCTGCCACTGGAAACTATGAGACATCCTGCGAATCATTCTTACGATGGCTGCAAGACAACCCAAGCCCTGGTTTAATCACTGAACTCCTTAGGGGAGCTTCTTCCGTAGCACCTGAGGATCCTCATGTCTATTGTTCGTTTGATGCATTAAGGAGAGCCTGAGTATATAGGTTGGCATGAATCTTGACTGGTCCTTCCTTTGAGAATACGCCCTTGGTTGTGGGAGTCAAGCACGGGACCACTGGTATTTGCGTACTACCTATTCATTCAATGAATATAAATGGCTAGTGACATCAACGGCTTTCTGTATGGATTCATGAAGCCATTTGGAATTATAAACCTGTTGTAGGCGAGTATGTCTGAGACCGGTCTACTGTCATGGCAGTAAGATAAGAGTAAGTCCAAAAGATGGGCAGCCCAAGAAGATTCGAGGAAGTCATTCTAGAGAATGAGCGCAGATCTAAGCCTTACCGGCCAACATCATGCCATAGCTTTAGTTTCGATCGATCTACAACCTTATCTCTGCGTTTTACATTACCAAGACTGTATGCCTTATCAGTCGGGAGGTCTCCGAAGGATTCGGTATCAAGAGAAAACAATGCGGCGGATGCGCTAGCGAATAAGCTTTACCCCCCACAGCCCCCCAGAGGCAGTGCGGAACGAATGCGAGCGACCAAACACACTGCAGCCACCATCCAAGGTTCTGCCGATCTGGTTCTGTCGAACACGACCTCATGGGCCATGTCGTTCCCATGTCTGAGCCACAGCGTCGTCTGGGCGTCGCGATACTAACATCGTCAGGGGACCGGCACAAGAAGGCAGGAGTTTCGTCGAAGGGAAGATGCGACGATGTGTTAGGTATAAGAGGAGCTACTACACCAATCTTCATGTCGTTTGCTCCTCACCAGGACTAGCCACTTCCCCCATACCCTGATCCCCAGTTTGGGCTTCGTACTAGGCTTAGTAGGCCGCGCGATACGCGGCGCAACCGGATCAGACGAGCACCAAACCTCTTCTGCCTGCGATGCCCAAACTTCCCAACATGGCTACAATAACCAGCACGTCTCCTATGGTCAATACTCACAACAACAACCTTATCAACCGCTCCAGCCGCAGCAAGGGCAATACGCCCCGCCGCCCGCCCCGTTCGGCGGTAGCGGTCAGCTAGGTTACGCGGGATCCCCCTTCCCCATGCCCCTGACGAAGCGGGAACGGAGAGGGGTCCGAAGGGAAGGACGCCATTGCCCCCGGGCCCGGCGCCACAACTGTCGCGGCCCGTCGTTCTTGGCAGAAACACCATGGGCGTCTTATCAAGCATCCCGACCAGGGCAGGAGGCATGGCCACCTCAAGGTAGTCCCTGTGGGCCTAGACAGAAGGCGCATGATGGTGTCAACAGAGACGCGGGTCCTTCGAGATGGCCTCTGGTGTTTCCAAGCGATGCGCAAGGCTATGAAGGGAGAAAGCGTTCAGATGAAGCAGCGAGCGTGAGCAAAGGTGAGGACGGGGAGCTGCCGCCGCCATCATACGAGGACGTCGTGGCTGGTACGGGAGGGAAATCGACAGAGGCGGCACCATTGCATGGGACAGACAGTTCGCGACGAGGCAGGGGTTGAATTCCCATGTAAGGAAAGGAGAAGGTTATAATATGGGCAAGAAGCGCTTTCTAGTATCTTATCGTGCTCTATATCAACGTACGACTGAGGTGAATCACTACAGACTGTTCAGTACATAGCAAATGTGCCCAACTACATCTTACGTACTTGCCTAGCGTCATGAGTGAGTGGCCCATGAGACCATCGTGGCCTCGCCTATCCGCAACATTTATTCCTCCCAGGTTTAGCGATATCTATTCCTCCTAGTTGGGGAAGGTCCTCGGTAAGGACAGCACCGTATCTTCTGAGGATCTTCATCCCAGCCGGCAACGAAGGATTCGGTTTGGCCCGATTGCGTCGGCGCAGGATAGACAAGGCGGTCCCTCCCCCGGGGCTGACCGCGTTGACGGGAGACCCCAGCTGCAGCAACCGCTCGAGGCGCTTGAGGTTGACGGGACCACGCGCCAGACAGACGCAGTGCAAGGGTGTCATGGGCCGGCTGCCGCAGACATCTGGGCCCAGCCGCGCCCCAGAGCCCACGAGCGTCTCCACGATCCCATCCCACTGCGGCGCATTGTACCCCGCGATGCAAATGTTGTGTAGAGGGGGGCATATGTGAGGGAGAGGGGACCAAACCCGGTTCACATCGGGGTTGGCCCCCAGGCGGAGCAAGGTCTCCAGCATGTCTTTCGCCGAGCGGACGAACTGCGCTCTCTGTCCCGGATTCCGTATCGTCCGGCCCATGTCTGTGTTGAACATGTTGGAGAAGAGGCGGAATAAAGGGTCGTGAGCATCATTCGGGTCCAGGCCCTGCCCTCGCGACTTGACAATACTTAAGAATTCGAGGCGCTGGGGACTGACACGGGAGCAGAGCAACGACAGCAGAGGCTCGTTTTTGACACGTACGTAGGCTAGGTTGGCCATGCATTCCAGCAGAAGACATATCTTCTCGAAACAATCTACCGGGCACTCCCAGTGCCACTCTTCTGCGGCCAAGAGCTGCTGCCATACTAGTTCAAAGGGTTGGCAGGAGACGGTCTCCGGCCAAATCCAGAAACCGGTCGGCTTGGTCGAATCTGCCCCGTTTTTTAGCAGTATTTGTGTGATTTCCCATGGACATCCGGGTCGCATCGACAAACCAAGTGGCGTGATAATCCGGCTAGCGTCCTCATTCAGTATCCCCGGACTGTCGGGGTTTACTCCTTTCTGCAAGACATGGAGGAGCAGGTCCTGCCAAGGAGCCCTCTCTGCCTCCGTATCCAGCGCATGCGTTTGTTCAGCTGCGGCCAAGATTATATGGTGAATTGGTTGCAGATAGGCGTTGCAGTAGTTTGTCTTGTCGATAGTCCACCCGTCTAGCGGAACTCTTTCATCAATCATGTAGCGGGCAACAGCGTGGTGACCATTGCGAATGGCACGAACCAGAGCTGTGCGGAAACACCAATCCCCCGGCCAACTCCCTCCGAACGACAGTTCTTTCGGCATCGCGCTGACGTAGTGAGAATCTGGTTCGCGAAGCCAACCTTCGTTCAGATCATAACCTGCCTGCCGGACCTTCTTGACGGTGCCGACAACGCCCATATCAACGCCCCATAGCAATGCTTTCCGCGCCCCGTTCTTGTCGTTGGAGTATAGCTGAGGTCGCAGTATTATAATGAAATCGTTACATGTCCGTGACAAGCTGTTCAGCTCACTCTGACCCAGGAAAGAAGCTATGTGTAGCACAAGCTCTGTTGGAAGAGATCCCAAAGACATTATGGTGACGTAGCTGGTTGATGAAAGGGAGCCAGCCAATAGTTACCTACACAATGCTGAATCCCGTAGTTTTGTGTCGCTTGGCAAGTAGACACGAATGATCTAACGATATTTTACTTGATCTTTGGCCGCGTAAAAGAAACCGACCAAGCCAGTCATATCATCTCTGAGCGGGTTTGTAGGTTTCTACTCGGAGAGACATCTTGCCAAACCACTTCACTCGACA